>NC_080687.1:39714946-40339946 GCF_030445035.2 Dasypus novemcinctus
AAAAATGAAATGACCCTCTATATCACATAATACACCAACATCACTTCCAGGTGGATTGTAGACTTTATGTGAAGGGCAAAACAATTTCAACAATCCAGAATGTGGGACGTGCTACACTACAAATTACCAAGTTCCTTCAACAAATGAACACTATTAAAAAGTGGGGGGTAGGGGAGGCAGTGGAAACTACTATAAGTCAAAAAAAATTAAATATCAACCAAATGCAGAAATGGACTTGTTTGGATCCTCTCATGTGTGAAAATGGCATTACAGTAATATAAAAATAGACTGAAACTTCAAAAAGCTAAAACAAACAGTAGCACAATTCTGTTTAATTGTATTAAATCTTAAGCGAAAACAAGTCCAACATAATTCCAAATGCCATACTCCCAACTTAGCCAACTTTTCAGAGGCCTGAGGCCAACCTGTGGGGCCAGATCTTTTATACAGGAAGTTGTTCTACAAAAATAAGAACTTTGCTGCTGATAGTTCTTGAGGAATTAGTCTCTTGCATTTGAACTGAATGTTTCTGTAGTGTGGGAAACTTAGAGATCTGAAGGTTACTACTGAGATGAAAGGAAATTCTTAGAGATGTGGCTCCCATTGTTTGAAGTTACAGAAATTGGCCAAAGGATTTATACACACTCAATTGCTAGAGTCTCCCACGCCTTCCACTCTGAGGTCAGAATGGCAGTCCATGGGATGCAGGCACCAGACTGTGATGTCGTCAGCCCAGGCAGGGATGTTTTGTTACAGATCCATAATGTGAATGAATATCTAGTTTTCTTACCTTATAAATATGGACAGTGACCTTTAAATTCAAAGCGTTTTTGTAGCATTAAAATAAATATATTTTGAACATTGGAGGAGTCGTTTTGTACCTGAATTTTGTTAACTGTAACCATGAAATTATTTCTATGCCTAATATTCTATGATTATTTGAGAATGTGTACTTGTTGGACTTTTAACTTTAATAAAATGTTTAGTGCTTAAAAATAGTAATTCTAATGCCAGTATTAGATATTTTTTCGATTCGGTCAAGGTAGGATAAACTACAATACATTAATTAAGATAAAGAAAAGGGAAATTAACTAATATCATGTTGGATGGTTTCTATATATTAGGCCCTGCGCTAAGCTTTTTATATACATTGTCAGATTTAATTCACACAGCCCTGCGAGGTGAATGTTATTATCACATCTTACAGATGAGGAAACAGACCTAGAGAGTTTGAAAAACACACAAGAAACAAAGAGTGGAACCATGATTTTGATCCAGACAGCTGTCTTTGATTTCAAAGTCTACATTTTTTCTACCAGCTAGGTGTTTTTGTCATTGAAGAAATGCTTTTATCAAACTTAATGTCTACTAAGGTGAATTTTTATAATTGCTAGTTATGCTGGTCCTTTTTTTTTTCTATTTTAAAATACATAAAAGCGAGTCTTGTTATTATAGGATGATTTCTGGTATAAAATATGCCTTTAAATATTAAAAATTGCTTAATTTATATAAAACGTAATAAATCTATAAAATACCATATGGAAAATGAACCTACTTTATATAGAATGTTTTACATAAAATAGAACTACATGGGCTCAGAACTTTACTAACCTAGAAAATTAACCTGGCTTTTATTAACATGGTGGCGTCCATTACGTAGATGTACTCCCTTGAACACACATGTATGTTGTTCATCGATATGCACACACATTCATTATAATTCCCCAAACTACATTTTGAAGGAAATACAAAGTTACAATTATAAGAGCAACTCTTTCTTTGCACATTAAATTTTCATATGCTTTTTATATCTGATTTTCATAAACAATTTCCATATATGATTTTCATACATGATTCTCATTTACCTCACAACTTAATCTTTAAGGTCTCCCCGTTCTTTCCACTTCACCTAGACACAGATGCTTAGAGTATTTTGTTACAGCACATTAATTTATATTTGATGATAATGCCTTTCATTAATGCCTTTATGTGTTGTCTTAAAACTCCTTCCTGTGGCTATGAAAAGAATTGTTTCTTGTTGCAGTTCAGTGTATTGGAGAGAGTTAGGGACTAAGAGTCAGAAGAAAGGTAGCCTGAGTTAGGAGCCTGTTTCCACCACTTACCAACTGGATGGCTTTGGGTAAATGTCTTCATCTCTCCAGCCTTAGTTTCCACAACTGCAAAATGGAAATAATACCTTCTACGCCTATCACCATATTATTAGGAAGATCTAATGTGATAAACTGCTACATGCATGATAACTAACTGTAATAAAGACTATGTCCATTTCCCCCCTTTTTTAAAAAAGCCAACAGACGCCAGAGTTTCAATTTCCTGCCAAAACCGTGAAACCCAAATGTAATGGGTGCAGCAGGCATCTTTTAACCAGACATGAGGGAAAGGCTCAGAATCAGAGACCTTGCATCTGCCTTTTGAAGCCCCTATCTTCAGAGTTCTTTGTGGGAGAAAAAAAAAAAACAACCCTAGATGTTTAAGCCATTCTTTCCTGTATTTTCTGCTAGGTGCAGGAAAGCCCCATTCCTAATGAACACACTGAGGTCCAACGAATTTTTATTTTATATTTGGCACTGTGCTAAACACCTTACATTTCATCCCGATAGCCCTCCTGCAGGAGACTGAAGTGCAGAGAGATTAAACAATTTACTGAAGGTCACATGACTCTGCTGATGGAAGTCACGTAGTCACTGAGGCCTCAACAATTGATTCAGTTACTTAATACTGTCAGAAAGATGATATGAGATTGCTCCTAAATCAAAAATATATTTGGTGACAGACATCTGCCAACAATTCTACAGCTCTGGTTCAATCATTGAGTTACCCAGGGGTCCATTTTGCAGGTAATCTGTCCTGGAATGGCCATAAAAAGTTGTACCTTCTAAAATCAGATGTCCCATATATGGATTTTTTTTCCTTAATGACTGCCATTGGTTTTGCAAATTTTCCCATCTGAAAGATCTATGACAGAACTTTGGGGACCATATCATCAAGCTTTCTGGGTAATAGAGTAGACTCAGAACTGTTTGAGTAAATATAATTCAAAAGGTTACTAAAAATTTATTGAATGCTTACTATGTGCTAGGCATGATTCTGATCACTTTACATGCATTAAATCATTTTGTACTCACAATAACCCAGTGGTAGGTACAATTACAATTGCCATTTTTGAATGAGGAAACCAAGGACCAGAAATGTTAACTTACTTGTCCAAGGCTTCTTAATCTCTACTAAGTGATAGAAATGAAAATCTGAACCTTTGAAAACTGGCTCCGGAGATCTACCTTACCTAACTCTTATGAGAGGATATCTATTGACTGTCAAAGCATACACTCAGTCTCTTAATTGGCAACAGAGTATCTATACTTCAGATTCTTGTTAGAAAACTCTCACTCCAAATGTTATAAAGTGTAGGATCAAGATTCAGTATTCATTAACGATTTTCTGAAGAAAATGAAATGTACCCATATTCTCCAGACATGGTACCTTTATTCTTGGCTCACACTAGCATTGACACTTGGGACGACATTGTTTTGGCTTCTATTGCCTTCACTGTGCTTTGGCATTTTGACCTACTTTTGAGGGATGGTACAAGAAATATTTTGACCAAACTTGCTTTTATGTTTACTATAATGATCTTATTGTGAGTGTTTTCTCCTCCATCACAGTGTCATTTTATGAGCAAAGGAACAAAAAAGTCCAACACCAATTCGTTAATACAAAATTGGAAATGATTGGCTCACGGAATTTAAAAGTCTTGGATGTTCTTCGAGACATGTTTGATGTCAGCAGCGTCTGGCTTTTTTCATGCCATCTCTCAGCTCTTCTCTCTTTACCTTGACCCCATTCTCAGTTTAGCTCTGCCCTTGAGATCTTGTAGTAGAAGTAGTAGCTCCAGGACTCATACCCTCTCACAAGCAAGTTCCGAACCTTTTCCCAGAAGTCCAAGCAGTCTGGTTGTCTCTGACTGAGTCATGTGCTTATCTCTGAGCCAATCCCTGTGGCCAGGGTAATTCAATGCATTGAATAATCCTGACTGAGTTACATCCTTGACCCCTGGTGTGGGGTTGGTGCCAAATCCATATGATGGATTGTGGGTGAGGTAGTAGATACCCCCAGAGGAATAGTGCATTTAGTTATCGGAATATGAGTAGATAGACACTGGGTGGCAAAAAAACAACAGATTCCACTACGGTCCACTTTAGGAATATCTGTGAGAAATTCTGGCTTAATTTTATGTTATGGACACTATGACTACTGTACCTGATGTTTCCCATATGGTAGGAAGGAGACTTGGAGCTATATCTGATGGCCACATCCATTAACTGTAAAAGAACTATGGCCTGCAATCAGTAAGCATTTTTCATTTTTCTAACATTATTTTCTTTTTACATTTCTTGCCTCATCTATTTATGTTTTCCTTCTCTATTGCACATAGTTTTACAAGCTGTTTTAAAATGTTTGAAAAGTGGGAATATATAAATACATATATTTATAGTATTTTTAATATTAGATATGCCAATGCTAGAGATTCCAATAGCCAATATCTTCCCAGAAAAGATTAGCACAGCTATTAATATGATTCCTATTTATAACCATACCAGAAAAAAATAGAACATTTTAACCTCTGCCTGGACTGACTTTTCTTTTGTCTTATCGACAATTTTCTATTTAGATTTTAAGATTCAACTCAAATATCACCTTTCCTTCCTTGATTACAGTCTTCTTCTATTGCCAGATTCCTAAGTTCAGTAGGTGTTCATCCCGCCATGCTCCCATTATTTGTTTGTCTGTGGGAAGAGTTCCCAAAGGACAAGGGCTGCCTAATTCATATGTCTATATCTTCAGCGCCTAGCATAGTTCAGAGCGTAAGTGCCCAGAAAATGTCCATGGAAGTAAAGAAGGAAAAAAGGAAAGAAGGAAGGTGTTACAGTTTGCCACAGGCTGCCAATGCAAAATACAAAAAATGGGTTGGTTTTTACCATAGGGATGCATTAGGTTAAAAGCTTGTAGTTCTGAGGCTGTGAAAATGTTCAAATCAAAGCATCATCAGAGATGCTGCCACACCAAAGGTTGGCTGCTGGTGATCCTGGACTCCTGCCTTGTGTCTCTGCCTTCTCCTCCTGGCTAACTTTCCTCCCGAGCTCAGCTGTGGACGATCAGGCATATGGCTTATCTCTCCCATCTCCTCCTGGCCTCGTGGTTTCAGTTTCAGCTGCTCTGCTGATTCCAGCCTCTGGCCTCTCTCTCAGCATCTTGGGGTTTCTCTGTCTTTCTACAGCTGCAGGCAATCCTGGAATTCTCTCTCACTTGGCTGGGTAAAATGGCAGGTTTTTCCTCTCCCCTTTCCTTCATTTTTTTTTTAATCCCTCCCCCCACTTGTGGCTTTTTTGCATGTTGTCTGCTCTCTGTGTCCATTCACTGTATGTTCTTCTGTGTCTGTATTTATTTTTATTTATTCCCCACCCACTTGTGGCTTGCTTGCTGTCTGGTCTCTGTGTCCATTCACTGTGTGCTCTTCTGTGTTTTTTTTGCTTGTCTCCCTTTTTGTTGAGTCACCTTGCTGAGTTGGCTCTCTGTGGCGCTTGCGGGCCAGTGGCACTCCACGGCATTTATGGGCCAGGCGGCACCCAGGCTGGCAGCTCTCTGCAGCATGCGGGCAAGCCTGCCTTCACAAGGAGGCCCCAGGATGCGAACCCAGGGCCTCCCACATGGTAGAAGGGAGCCCAACTGATTGAGCCACAGTTGCTTCCCACTTTCCTTCATTTTTATAGGCGGGAGCTCCAGTAAAGGATTAAGACCCACCCTGGGTCCTGCCATCTAAACAAAGGCCCTTAACTGAAGTGATCTAACCAAAAGGTCCCTTAACCAAATCTAATCAAAAGGCCCCATACAATAGGTTTATATGCACAGAAATGGCTTAGCTTAAGAGCATAATTTTCTGGGGTCCAGAAAAAGTTTCAAACTGGCACAGAAGGAAAAGAGGTGAGAAAGTAAAGAAAGAAAAAGAAAGATAAAGGAGCAAGCAAGCAAGAAAATAATCTATTAATTTAGAAAATGATGTTATCATAAATGTCTTTATGGGTAAATAGTGCCTGTGGTTGAAGAGTCATCTGTTGTGTCTGATAGGAAGAAGCACATCCTCCCTTCCCCCCCCCCATAAGTTATGATTAAATCCTTGGTTTATCTAGCATAGGATTCAGAAATTTATAATAAGAATGAAGACCTTAAGAGGATGGAATTCTTCTCGGTGCCCTATTCACGCACAGAGATCCAAAGCCATTTCCTCAGCTGGTTGGCAGTTTTCACTGAGAATGGCAGAGGGACCAAAATCTCTGTATAGTTTTTGTTTACCCAATAATAGGAGCTTTAAGGGTTTTTGGAAATTAGTTTTCTTTGGGGATTCCTTAAGTTTCTCATTTCCTTGTAAATATTTTTGGTAAAAACATTATCTTCTTGGATTTCAGAGGAAGTTAAAATAGAGCTTGAACGCTTTCACAAAACACTTGCTCTCAAATACAGCCATTCATTTGAAAGCCTGTCTCTTGCCTGAGCCCCAATCCTTCAGTCAACACAGTGTTTAAGTTTGCCGCTCCTTTTATATATAAAAAAAAAAAAAAAAAAAAAAGTTTGCCGCTCCTTGACTGTGAATCCATTCTTCCTAAAGTTATGATCTTCAGAGTTCTCAGAGGATTGAACTTGGACATTGTTCCTTATATTTTATAGTACTATTTAATCTGTCTGGTGATTTAGAACATAACAATGCTAAACAGATACATGGATATGGGACAAATAATAGAGATGAGATATAGTTCCTACTATTTAGTTGGCACACATTTATAGCTAAATTTATTATGATATTTTAACACATATTATTTTGAATTTATAATCCAAACCTTCATTTTTAAAAGCTTAAAAATAAAAACCAACAAAACAGTCCTATCCAACAGTAGTTAGAAACACACTTACCAAGCAATTAGAAAAGTCACTATTCTTCCTGAAAGAAAAGCCTTATTAAAAAAAAAAAGCCACTAAAAATCTTCCCCAAAACATCCTGCAAAAACCCTCCTCACGTAAAACAAATAAATGAACCAACAACAAAGACAGCAAAATCCAGACCTCCCTCCACATATTATTCTTCTTGGTGAGGTGAATATTTTTAAAATGTGTCAAATGGCAATATTGGACGCATCTTACACAGAGAGGTTTCCAAGGACCAAGAGTTAAATCACCAAATAACTTTGTTTATTAAACCAAGGAACTCACATCATTTTCACAATAAAGTTTCTTCAGTATCTGGATTTTTGGCACCAAATATGAGTGTTTAAATTTTTCAGAAAAGAATAAGCTTCTCTCAGAAAAAATGGTGCCAAAAAGAAAGCAGATTTTAAGTCAATCTGGAGACCAATAGGCAGGAGTTCAGCAGAGTTCTATTACAGAAAGGAACTTTGTTCTCAAGCCAGTTGAGGGCCAGGGTTTCAGCAGGTAGAGTTCCTTCCTCTGGGTCAAAGATCTATGGAATATGTCAAAGGAACCAAGCTGGCACCATGGAGGAAGAAAAGAAATCACTGCAGGCAACTCCCCCAATGCAGCTAATCAAAAGGAGAAGGCTGTGTGATGGGATAAAGAACTGTCAGTTACTACAGTTTCTCTTTATTAGAGATCCTGACTTAGCTTCACTTCCTACAATTGTTTGAAAGGACTCACATTCATGCCACAAAAGATAGTCATTCATTCTCACATATAACATTTCTCCTCTGAAAAACGCTAGTAATGATTGCACGTTGCAGTGAAGGTTCTTAGCCAGGTCTTCCTTCACAATATATCTCAAAGCTGGTATGGCAGTTTGATGTGGTTATGAATTCCAAAAATAGATATTGGATTATGTTTGTAATCTGGTCTGTACCTGGGCATGATTGAGTTATGATTAGGGCTTTGATTGGGCCACATCATTAGGGAGTTGAGTCCCCACCCACCAAGGGATAAAAGGCATGGCAAAGGACAGAGTTGAGGGTTCTTAATGCTGGTTTTTTGATGTTGGAGTTTGATGCTGAAGCCTTAAGCTGGAGCCAGGATAAGAACACAGAGGAATAGAGATGTCTCCTTAGACACGGCAGAACCCCAGAGTGAGGAACAGCTGTTTGCCTGGTAGTCTACAGCTGACCTTGTGGAGAAAAGAGAGGACCTGAGCCCAGACCAAGACCCTGGAAGGGAGGAACCTAGGAAGCCTGAACCCTCACAGACTTTGGCAGCCACCTTGTTCTAACACGTGAAAATACACTTTGGTGAGGGAAGTAACTTATGCTTTATGGCCTAGGATCTGAAAACTCCTACCTCAAATAAGTACCCTGTTAGAGGTTTGCAATAATTGACAAGCTGTAGCTCAGTTTCCCCTGATATGCACGGGGGAAAGGCTAACCTCATCCCCCCCCCCATAGGCCTATGCGTCCAAGGGCCTGGTGCTTCCCCACAGGTTAAATAAAGAAACCACATAGAGACAGGAGTAAAGGAAAATGGAAATCTTCCCTACCTACATATCAGAGGGAGATAAAATTACCACAGAACAAAGAAACATCTGCTCCTACAGCATTCCAAGACAGCCTAACTCCCTAACCCACTATCTTCTAGTCACTGTCAGGGAACATTTTCACCTCTGGGGCTTCCTATTGGTCCCTGCACTTCACTCAGACCCTCAACCCACTCCCACCAACTATCATTCCCCCACCTAGGAAAGTTCTGTATAAATTCAAATCCCCCCTTCCAGGAGGGGGCTGAAGTCTCTCTTTAGACTACCACCATGCTGGTGGGGGGCTGAAGTCTGTTCTTCAGACCCCCTCTGTTGGGGGAGCTTCTCAATAAATCTTTCTTTATAGTCAATCAGTCTCTGTGTCCCAGTAAGCGCCATATTTTCTCCAACATACCTTTTATAAAAACCAACCAATTTCTGGTATTTTGCCTCAGCACCCCTTTGGCTGACTAATACCGCTGGCTACTCGTTGCCACCTTCAGTACCGTCCCTCAGTGCTATCCGCGTGACATCGCCTCACAACTGGAATACTGTGGTGGCCTCCAACTGTCTCTTGCCTTCCACTCTTGCCTCCACTACCTTAAAATTCTTCACACAGTGGCCAGAGCGATCAATTAACATATAAATCAAATTATGTCACACACACACATGCTCCTGCTTAAAACCCTTCAGTTCCTTTCCACTTCCCACTTCTCTTAAAATAACTAAATAAAATAACTTAAAATAACTAAACTCTTTGCCCTGACCTGCAAAGTCATGTTATCTGGTCCCCTCCTCCTCCACTCATCTCGGCTTCTGTCCTCCTCACTCATGGCTCTCCATCCACCCTTACCTGCTGACCTTCCCATGGGACCCCTACGATCTCACCTGCCTTCATGCTTGGCACTTAGTGATCCTTTTGCCCCACACAGCTTTTACTTGGCTCTTTTTAAAATTCAGGTCTCACTTTAAATGTTTTCTCCTCAGACAGGCCATCCTTCACCACCTGACATAAAAATCAGCCTGACTCCTCTACCCTTCTGTGGTAAATGTTTAACTGCTGGCTCTGTGGGAGCAGGGGGATCCCTGATTGTTAGTATTTATTTCAGTGGTGTAAATACTACTACTACAGCAGATTTCAAGCTTCCAAAGTAAAGTCAATCAGCTGGCAACATTCCTGAAACGTAACAATCAGCTTGTGTGAGCTGATGTGAGCCGTTTTACCTGCATAACACTGCGTTTTTCTCTGTCAAATATGGCTGCTGATTTCCTTTTTGGTACCCTTGAAAATGGTATTTGTCTGTATACTTGTTTTTTGTCTTTCTCTAACGTTTATATGCAGAGATTAGAATGTAAGCCCTATGAAATATATACATATATCAAATTTTCCATTTGAATAATTTTAAAGCGGATAATCCAGTGGCATTAATTATATTCACAATGTTGTACAACAATCACCCCAATCTTTTTCCAAAATTTTGCGTGACCCCAAGCAGAAACTCTGCACCCATGCAACCATAATCCCCATTCCTCCCTCACTCAGACCCTGCTAACCTCTAATCGACTTTCTGTCTCTATGAATTTGTCTGTTCTAGATATTTAATAAGTGGACTCTTACAGTATTTTTCCTTATGTCTGGCTTATTTCTGGCTTTATGTTTTCAAGGTTCCTCCACGCTGAAGCATGTATAAGAACTAAGAGTTTTCCTTTTCAGTCTTTTGATTTACTTAACTTTCCTAAAATTAAAAAAAAAAAGTTTCTTTTTTCAGGGAAAAAAACCTGTATTTACTGCTTTTAAAACCAAGAAAGCTAAGAGAGAGGCAGAATGGATATTGGGCAATGAGAGAATGGAAGGAGAAAGGACTGAAATTGTAATGTAAGTTAGAAAGGGTGTGGTTGGTGTGAAGTGGAATAAGTTTATAGTTTGAACCCCTCAAGTGAAACATGTTTCAGTTTTCATATTAATTAGAAAATAATCCTATTTTCAGTATGGACCACATCCTGCCCTTTGCTTTGTCAAATGACGACTCCAAGATTTCTCTGTCTCTGTAGCCAGATCCATGGTCAACAGCCGCTCTGTCACTGCCTGCCCACTGCCAAGCTCAAGTATTTATTGAGTAGTGAATAATGTAGGAGCTCTTAACTCTGGATTATAAAGGCCATTCTGAACTGGTGGGAAAGTCAAAATTTAAATTAAGACATTTATTAAGTGTGTACTGGATACTGGTAAAACAAAACAAAACAACACTTTAGCACTTGGTATGTGTGGGAAAAACTGGCACTTCTGCACTCTGGTTTAGTCTATTCTCCTAAGAAAACGCATCGGGACACTAAGCCACATCCCAGCTCACCTGAAAGCCACTGGCATGGGCTGGGGCAGTGTGGAGATGGCAGGAGAGGAGGTAGAACTGCATGTCTAGGAGTGGATGACCCAGGGTTACAGACATTGCTCTGACTTGATCACTCTGAAGCTGCTCTGGACTCCTAGGAAACTTCCAGGACAGCATCCTTTGTGGTTGAAACTAAATTACTTGTTCTTGAGTGAAATCACATACACCAAAGGGGGTTAAAACACTCACCACGCCTTCACTGTCCCATCTCTCCCTCCCAAGCTTTGACAACACTTGACCAAACACATTGCTTCTGATTACAGAGAAATACACACACACATACACACACACGAGGGTGCATCTTCTCAAGTAATCAATAAATGGTGAAAAGAGCTTCTCCCTCTCTAGTAATAAAATGCAAATTTTAAAAAAGAGGTAGAATCTTTGTTTTTCATAGGGTAGACTGCTTTAACTAGTTATGTCATTGACCTGGTTCTGTAGCACTAATATGACAAAACTGTATCTCTTCCTTTTCTCACCCATGCCAACTGCAGAAAACTTGCACAAAGGAATGCTTTTCTGTGAAATCAGTTCCCTTCACATCACCCAAGTTTCAAAACATGTTTCTATTAATAAACGGACATTCGTCTTAAAAGGTCTCCTTATTTGGGGGACCTTTAGTTCTCTTTCCTTTTTGTTCTCTGCTATTCTATCATAGGCTTTGCTTGTTCGCCTAAAGAAACCCCCACAATGGCTTGGATAAATGATACTAATCTGTGTTTATAGTATCCCACTTTACTTAATGCTGTTTTTGGTTTTTACAGCTGATTGATTTGGGGATGTACGAAAAGATTGGACAAGGTTCTTGCAAAACTGGTTGTCAAATCTGAAATTTTGTAGATGTTCCAAGAAATATTTGGGCTTTAAAATGATTTCTACAATGCAAATTGTTTTATTTGCTATAAAATTCTTATGCCTGACAAATACATCACATTTATAGAGTAATTTTATATTAGAGTTTACTTACTTTACTTTCTTTTGGCTGACAGAGCCTTTAGGACACTCTGAAAACTTTCTCATTACCCTTGTCTTATACTTGAGGACTGAAGTATGTGAATCAGCACATCTTATCACTTTAATTGCCAAGAACATAAATTATGAATATATTGGAAGATTTTCTTAGTGTGCAAAGAAATGTTATATGATTATTAAAAAAATAGTTAATTTTCATGGCACATAAAAGAGCATATAAAAACATAAAATTAAACCAAAATAACAATCCAAATATGCAGGTCCTAGAGAAGATTAGGGCAAGGCAGAGCAGGCAGGGGCTTAACAAATAAGTAAGCAATCAAATGTTCAAGAACCAACTGTGTGTAGAAATAAGGTTCTTGCCCTTAAGGAATTTACTATCAAGCTGGGAAAACAGAACAAACATAGAATTACAATCCTTGAATAAAATACAAAGCTCCGCAAAGTGGCAAAGTAAGGCATGAATTCATAAACATTAGAGAAAAGATGTTCTTTGAGAGGTCCGGTAATCATGGAAGACTTCTCAGAGGAGGTGAGTGTTAAGCTAGGTTGGGAAGATGGTGACTATGTGGATTGACAGAGAAAGGGAAGATAGGCCTAAGCAAAACTCAAAGGTAGACATTTCTAAGTTTCCTCCCTCGTATAATGTCCTCAATTGTAAGCTGGATCGCCAGTCAGGGGAAGGGGACAGGAACACTACCACACTGAATGTGACTCATCTCCATTACAGAAGCAGCGTGTGCTGGAACCTGCCTGCAAAGGCTGAGCGCCTTCCCACTGCTAACGTTTTAGGAATGTTGAAAGGCTTTGGCAACGTGGTGGTGGTTTGAAATCAGTCAGGTGGGCGTATTTACAGCACAGAAATTGGCCCACACTGCAGATCAGCTCCCCGCTCCCACCCACGCATCAGCGGTTAAACATTTGCCAGCACACCTGGCAGAAGTGCATTTTGCATTCAGGAAACCACTACACTGGTCGTTGGATGGGAGGAAGAGAAAGGACACTGACTGGAGGAGGCAGATGGAACAAGGCAGGGGGAAGAGAAGCGGTTTGCTTATGTGAGGAAGCTGGGCAATGCCCTGGACCCCTCTGATGCCGTCACCTCTAGCCTTTCATGGGTTAGGATCTAGCAAGTATGCGGGGGCTGCGGTAGAAGAGGGGACCAATCCCTCCTCCCACAGAGGTAACAGGGAAGTGACAGGGCAAAGTGATCCTCACAGACGACTAGCAGATGGAATTCCTAGAAGGAGAGGGAAGCCCAAACTGGGATGGTGGTTGTAGCAGTAGAGAAGGGAGGCAACTTAGACACAGATTCATCACCGCAGCAGTCACTGAGACGCGTTAGCTAGCCTTGGTCTGATTGAAGGCACCACCAGCCCTGAGTGGGCACCTGGCAGCCACGTGTGCCAGTGGCGAACAGGTAATTAACTTGCCCCTGTGTTCCCCTGGCCTGTGTTGCCCTTTAAAAAAGAGGGGCTTTAGGCAAGCACCGTGGAGTGCCCACTCAGCAAGGTGATGCGACAGAAAGGCAAACACACAGAAGAGCGCGCAGCAAATGGACACAGAGAGCAGACAGCAAGCAAGCTGCAAGGGGGGGAGGATAAAAATAAATAAATACAGATACAGAAGAACTCACAGCGAATGGACACAGAGAGCAGACAGCAAGCAAAATGCCACAAGGAGTGGGAGGAAAGAGGGGCTTTAGAGACTAGAGCCTGAGAGATTCAAGGACTGTGGACGGGGTTCCAGAGTTGGTTGAGACTGAAAGCCAGAAATGATTTCTGACTATGTGTGGTAGGTAGAATTCTAAGATGGTCCCTAAGATTTCCTTCTCTAATCTGCAGGACTGGGAATAGGATGGATTTTCGTTCTTTTGATTAGATTATGTTATATGGCACAGCTGACTTTATGAAAAAGAGCTGATCTTGATGGCTAATCACATGAGCCCTTTAAAAGCAGAGCTTTCTCCATCTGGTGGCAGAAGAGAAAGTCCGATTCAAAGCACAAGACAGATTTAATGTGTAGTGGCCATGAGTCAAGGAATGCAGGAAGCCACTAGGACAGGGGTTCTTAATTGGGGTCCAAGAGCTTGAATTGAAAATTCAAAAAACCATTATTCTTGTGGGGACGTGTTGGTGCGGGTGTGATATATTTATTAAATAATACACAGCATAATGTGAACTTAGTAAGGGGTCTGTGGTTTTCACCTGACTGGCAAAGGGGTCTGTGGAACAAAAAAGGTTAAGAACCCCTGCTCTAGGAGTTGAGAGCAGCCCCAGCTGACAACCACTAAGGAAATGGGGGTGCCAGTCCCACGACTGTGAGAAACAGAATTCAGGCCCAAACCAAGAATGAGCATGGAAGTGGACTTCTCCCCAGAACCTCCAGGTGGCAACTCCACCTGCTGATACCCTGAGCAGAAAACATGTCCTTGCCATCCTGGGCTTTGGTCCTACAAAATCATGAGCTAACAGATAGGTCTTTTTTCTAGCCATTAAATTTAAAGACCCATCATATTCACCCTTCTGGGGATTAAGGCAGGCTATCTTGGGGTTAGAATTCTACCTATCAAGATAGTCAGAAAAAATGTCTGGGTTTCAGGAGGCGGACTTGGCCCAGTGGTTAGGGCATCCGTCTACCACATGGGAGGTCCACGGTTCAAACCCCGGGCCTCCTTGACCCGTGTGGAGCTGGCCCATGTGCAGTGCTGATGTGCAAGGAGTGCCCTGCCACGCAGGGGTGTCCCCCGCGAAGGGGAGCCCCATGCGCAAGGAGTGTGCCCCATAAGGAGAGCCGCCCAGCGCAAAAGAAAGTGCAGCCTGCCCAGGAATGGCGCCACACACACAGAGAGCTGACGCAACAAGATGACGCAACAAAAAGAAACACAGATTCCCATGCCACTGACGACAACAGAAGTGGACAAAGAAGATGCAGCAAATAGACGCAGAGAACAGAAAACCGGGACGGGGAGGTGGCAGGGCAGAGAAATAAATAAATAAATAAATAAATAAATAAATAAATCTTTAATGTCTGGGTTTCAACCTCGACTAGCTTTGGCCCTATGCCACTGTCCTTGAATCTCTCGTAAATAAGTGGATGTTCTTTTAAGCCATAAAATTTATGATACTTTGTACCACGGCATAAAACTCTAATACACTACACTAAAACATCTCTCATCTTCCACAGCTGCAAGTGCTAAGGTGACTGAAAATGCTAAAGTGGATTTGCCATGTGCAAGGAGCCCAACCTCCACCTAGTTGTTTGTTTTTTTAATCCTACTCCCCTTGTGGCTTTTTGCCTGCTGTCTGCCCTCTGTATCCATTCACTGTGCGTTCTCCTGTGTCTGTATTTATTTTTTATGTATTCCCCCCGCTTGCGGCTTGTTTTGATGCCTGCTCTCTGTGTCCGTTCGCTGCGCGCTCTTCTCTGTGTTTTTGCTTGTCTCCCTTTCTGTTTCGTCACCTTGCAGAGTCAGCTCTCCCCAGTGCTTGTGGGCCAGGCGGCACTCCCCAGCACCTGGGCCGGCAGCTCTCCACAGCGTGCAGGGGAGCCTGCCTCCACAAGGAGGCCCCGGGACGCGAACCCAGGGCCTCCCATATGGTGGCCGGGAGCCCAATCAATTAAGCCACAGCCGCTTCCCTCCACCTAGTTTTATCCCTTGAGATACTCCTCCAGAAGAATCCCCTTTTGCTTCCTATTCTTGTGCCTCTGACCAAATCTGGTCTGGAGGATTTAGTCCCCAAATGAGGAATGCTTCTACTCAGGGACATAGCAATGGTGCTATTGAACTGGAAACTGAGGCTGCCCTCTGGTCGACTGGGTATCATCATTCTACAGGCAAATACATGGGGTATCAATCTCGGTTGTAGTGATTAATTCTATCAAGGAGAATTGGGTTGCTGCTGCATAAAGGGATCAGGGAGGAGTAAAGAGAGTACACAAGGGATTCCCCACAAAACCTCCTTATAGTACTACAACCAGTGATTTAAAAGTCCACAGAAGACCTCTACAGCGTTTCAAAAAGAGGACAGACCACCACATGCTCCAATTGCTCAGGAATAAAGGTTTGCCTTATCCCACCAGACCAAAAAACCTACCCAGCTAAGATTTTGGCTGAAGGCAAAGGGGCCAATGAGTGGGCAGAATGATAGAATAAAGTCAGAAGTACTAGTGATGGCCTTCTAATCAGCTTTGGAAACAAGGAATGTAACTTCATCCATATTTCCTTCCTTGCTGGGTCATGTGTATATTGCAACTAGTGTTCCTTTTATTGTCTCCTCTTTCCCTCTATTTTATATTGAATTATTAGAAAGGTGAAACAGAAGTGCATTGTTGAACAGACCTAGAATGTTCAATACTGTATTTATGATCTCTCCCACAAAACTTGCCCTTTGTCCTACATCTTGGTCATCATCATCTAAATAGGTTGATCCAAATGAAAACTTGGGAATCATCTTTGGTTTTGTATCTCCTTCATTACGCACATCTAGTCAGTCAACTTAGTCTCTTGCTGGCTAGTCCCAATTGCTGCTGCCACTGCCTTGGGTCGGGTTCTTAACACTGTCTCCCTAGATTCCTGCAAAAGCTTCCTAACTACCTGGGGTCTGCACCATTGTCCTCACCATCTTCCAATCTATTCGGCATATTAAAGTCACACTAGTAAAGCCCAAGGCCCCATGAAACAACAGTCATCTATTTATCCAGGCTCATTCCTCGTGAGGGCTCCTCATAAAACCTCATTCCAGCTCTTTGGACCATCAGGCATGCCTGCTGCTTTATACCTCTCTCCATCTGTACATCCTGCCCAACTCCCCTAACCATTCCACCTCCTTCATTATTTAGCTCATTCCTACTCATCCTTCAGAATTCATCTCAAAATCACCCCAAAAGGAAGTCTTCCATGACACCCTGATTGATTCACAGGCCCCCCACCCCCACCCTCTCTGTTCCTGTGTCACCTGTGTACATTTCAATCACAGTTCTTGACACGCAGTCAGGTACCTGTTTGTCTCTCTTTAACCACATGACAGGAAACAGGAACCATGTCTTTGACTTGTTACGTCCTTTGCCTCACATTTAGTTAATGCTTGACACATGATTGGATAATTGCTTGTCATAGACTTGATTTTCCTTGTAGCAGAGGTAGGTAGCTTGAGATAAAGGGTTTACATATGATACAGGGAGTAATACAATACATATTAGGCTTTACTGTGTGGGTCCAAAATGTAAGGGTATGAAGGACAAAGATGAGACATTTTACGGAGGTTGTTGCCTTATCACCAGTGCTAATGCACTGAAGAGATCAAGAGTGAAGGAAATGCTGCTGGACTTGGCCACAATGACACGAATGGTAGCCTTTGATTAGATGGCTTCCAAGGAATGATATGAATGGCTTGAAGGGATAGGAAATGGGGAAGGAAGCTAACAAACATTTGTAACATTGTTACAAACAAATGTTTGTAAAGCCATGCTTTACTTATATAATTTCACGTAGTCCTCATAACCACTCTATGAAATAGATTTACCTCTAAAAAAACTACCTCCAAGGAGGTTAAAACTCAGAGATTTAACTAATATAAACAAGATCATGACTTCTCAGTGGTTGATCTGGGATTCAACACTGGTTTGCTAGCTTATAAGATTACCCACTTCCCACTGCACCATACTCCTTGCAGAAGTAGAAAGGGATGTGAGAATAAATGTGGTGAATTACAACTGTGCCTTACCTCATTCTTCCCCCAATTCAGTAATGTTTTTCTGTGGAAGGTGGCAAGAAATTAGGATAACAGTTAAAATTTACAATGGGATCAGTGGAATAGTTTTTCCAGGCAAGTGACTTGGGTGTTTTCAAAGGTAAATGCATCTTTCTATATTCATCTTTATTTTCATGGAAAGTTGTATCCATTGGGATAACTACCACTGTGTTGATGCTTTGCAAGTAAATGTGACAGGATAATATCAGGTTCCCAAGACCCAGAGAGAGAACATAAGATGCTAAGTACCCTACTTCCCTTGTGCTGTGTTTAGAGCTGTTGCTACTCCACATGACCTGCTGATAGCTCCGTTTCCAGGAGACCCTGCTTCCAACCCCCCACCTTACATCAATGGATGAGGAGGGCTGTGAGGGAGATGGGAATTGCCTTTTGGGGGACTGCTGAGTTTGTGGTGTGGCAACCCTCTTTGTCCCTCTCTTTCCCATTGGAGAGAGAAGGAATTTTACGTAGGTTCTCTACTGCCCTTACAAAATTGGTATCTCACACCAGTCATCTCTTATCAGAATGTCTGTGAGCACTGACTGGGCTGAGCTCCTGAGTATGAAGGAAGATGGCAGAACTGGGAGACTGTATGCTCGTGGGGCTGCCTAATGCCCAACCTCTGGTGTGGCAAGGGCATGTGAGTTCCCACAGGCCAACTGAGAAGAAAACAGAACATATTTTTACCTTAAAAAAATTGCTCACTTTGGCAAGGTGTGCTTGTTCTTGGTTAAACTAGTACAAAAATGACCTCGTACTGATGGTTGGTCCACTGACTCTTGTGCTCACCAACAGGCCCAGGTCCATCTTCCCCATCAGTCAGTAATTGCCGCACTGAGAAGGGCCACTATTAGTGAGCTTGAGACACTGGACTTTGCAGACACCAAATGACTGAGGAGGTGGAATTTTCCCCACATGTGGGGGAGAAGAGTTTCCCCAGGGAAGAAACAGCAGACAGGGCTTAAAAGCCAAGATTTCAGAAATAGGGTGAATATTGAGAGAGGACTCAAAGAAAGATCCCTTGGGAAAGAGAAGCATCCATGGGACACACCCTCCCTTTTGGAGGCCTGCGTCTTCAGGGGAGAAGTTACGCCGTTTGTTCTTTTTACACTGACTGGGCTATTCTTTTGAGATCTGCCTGACCTTCCGAAGAAAACACCATCATAATTCCTTGTGTGTTTGGAAAGGGAAGACTGGTGTGGCAGGATGGTCTTGAGGGAAGAGACAGAGACTACCTTTCCATCATTTTGCACGATTCTAAAAGAGACAGGGCTGGGGGGCGTCTCTCTGCTACTTCACCCCACGTGACACACACACACACACACACTCACATCATGAGTATTAGTAACTGCAGAGTTCCCTAGGCCGCAGCTGCAGAGAACACGGTGTGAGGTATTAGGCAGTAAAGCTGAATTCCGAGCCCCACCAAAGCTTATTGAGTTTTCCCTCTAAGAAAGGAGGGGCCTTGCCGCAGCCAAGTTACAACGGTGTTTGTCTTATGCTTATTCAAGCATTGGTAGAGGTCAACTTCACTTTGCAAACATCTGTTTTGCCCACTACCTCATCAGTGCATTTAATATGATATGGCAGTAATCCAGCACAGAGACAAGAGCTTCTGAATTGTACTTGCTTCACCTGCTGCCAACTGCTATTTTGGCTTTTTTCATGGAACCAAAAATACCCTTCAGATAAGCCACAAAGAGGCTCTTGGCCTGAGTTGGAACCAAAATCAACTTCAAAAGACATAGTATTTATCCTAATGAGAGCTAATAATTATATGCACTGAAGAAAGTGAGTTAGTCAACAAACTTAAGTCCTCACTGGACTCGAGAAAAAACTGCATGCCTACAGCATGCCTGGTTTTTCAAACTACTGTGTTCTGCTTAAAATTCCACAGAATAGAATCAGAAGATGATTTTTTATATTTTTAGTGCCTAGAAATTGGTGAGAATTTATTGCAAAAATCATTAGCTATGATTTTTGTAGATAAACAAATGGAAACTTGGAAAGAATATGTAAAGTTCATATATTTTGGTAAATGTGATTAATGTTTCTTGGAGAGGATTTATAGGAGAATTAAAAATTCAGGCAGAGAGAAGAGAACGTTCCTTCTTTTCTGCTCTTAAATATTCCATAAGTTCTTCCATATCTTAACATAATATTCATCTAACTCAATTCCCCTTTAGAGCAATTTCTCTCTCTCCGTTAATGGCCATACTTTTTCAGTAATGATCTTTATTTGCTTCACTGGCTTTCTTGCCAATCTTTCTCCACTTCAAAGTGTTTCCTAACTCCCAAATTCAAGAAATTTTTAAAGTGTACATTTTTCTATAAGTCTGTGTAGTAAAATCATAGTAACTCCTTTTGGTCTGATCACCTTTACTCTTGTGGCCTTTATTATCACCTCTTTGCAAATCTACATAGTCAGCTTGCTCTTCGGTCCTGAGATCAATAACTTTAGCTGTATATTGGATGACTCTAGTTGGAAAATATCCAAGATATAGGTCCCAAACAATCTCCACCTGTGTGTCCACTTCTCCTGACCTGGACAGGAATCATTTCAACAAGTTCACACTTACCACAGGATAAGCCCTGCAATTAGAAGCCGGTATTTTTGGGTGATCCCTGGGAACCCATTGAGACGCTGAGTGTTACCTCCCACCCTGCTTATTCATCCACATAACTGTGTCCATCCAAAAGGGTTAAGTCTCCACAAACAGAGCATCTTTGCTGGAAGACCCCTTTACTGAGCCTAACGTACTGGGGAGTGTATCCTTCTCACTTCTCACATGCTCCCAAGCTGCTTCACACCGTGAACATCTGGGCAACAGCTGAGGCAGCAGCACATTTCTAGAGAAAGAATGACTGGGCTGGCTCACAGATTCATATAACCACCCCCTGGGGCTTCTTAGACATTTGAGAGGAGGGAAACCCCAAGAAAAGACTAGATTTCCTGTAGTTAAGCAGAAGGGAAGACAGATCATTGAGATTTGGAGTACTACTGTAATTATGATCTCATCTGTACTGTCGGATTGGTGAATTTTTTTTCCCCTTTATCTAGATGAATTGTAAACAATATTCCCAAGACATGAGTCTGGGAATTGAGCTGAACTCCTCCTTTTTTTCTCACCCCCGAAATCTAATAAGTCACCAAAATAAATCTAGCCTTTAAATAAAGAGAAATAGGGAAGCAGACTTGGCCCAGTGGGTAGGGCGTCCGTCTACCACATGGGAGGTCCGTGGTTCAAACCCCGGGTCTCCTTGACCCGTGTGGAGCTGGCCCATGCGCAGTGCTGATGCGCGCAAGGAGTGCCCTGCCATGCAGGGGTGTCCCCCGCATAGGTGAGCCCCACATGCAAGCAGTGCGCCCCTTAAGGGGAGCCGCCCAATGCGAAAGAAAGTGCAGCCTTCCCAGGAATGGCACTGCACACACAGAGAGCTGACACAACAGGATGATTCAACAAAAAGAAACACAGATTCCCGGTGCTGCTGATAAGGATAGAAGTGGTCACAGAGGAACACACAGTGAATGGACACAGAGAGCAGACCACTGGGGAGGGGGGTGAGGAAGGGGAGAGAAATAAATAAAAAATAAATCTTAAAAAAAAATTAAAGAAAGAAAGAAAGAAAAGTAAAATACTATTGTACAAACATTGAGAAGGGTATAAATGGAATACTACTGAAAATTAAGGGTGTATATCATAACCTTGAAACAATTATAGAAAATACCAGGAGATACAGTAAAAAGTCACTAGAGATTCACAGACGATATGATTCTATACCTAGAAAGTCCTGAAAAGTCTACAACGAAACTGCTAGAGTTAATAAACAATTTCAGCAGAGTGTCAGGATTCAAGATCAATATGCAAGAGTCAGTGGTGATTCTTTACACTTGTAATGCACAAATCTGGGGAGGAAGTCAGGGGAAAAATTCCATTTACAATTGCAACTAAGAGAATAAAATATTTAAGAATAAACTTAACCAAATATATAAAGCACTTGTATTCAGAAAACTACAGTGCATTGTTAAAAGAAATTTTAAAAAGACCTAAATAACTGGAAGATTATTCTATGCTCATGGATTGGAAGACTAATTATCATTAAGATGTCAATTTTACCCAAATTGATATACAGATTCAATGCAATCCTGATAAAAATTTCACCGGCATTTTTTAAACAAATGGAAAACACAATTATCAAATTTATTTGGAAGGGAAAGGAGTCCCAAATAGCCAAAAAAATCTTAAAAAGGAAAAATGAAGTTGGAGAAATCTTACTTCTGGACTTTAAATCATATTACCTAGCTACAGTGGTAAAAACAGCATAATACTGGCATGAAAATAGACACATAGACCAATGGAATCAAATTGATGGTTCAGAAACAGACCCTCACATCTGTGGTCAGGTGATTTTTGACAAGCCTGTCAAACCCAGCTAGCTAGGGCAGAACAGTCTATACAACAAATAGTCCTGGGAGAACTGGATATCCATAGCCAAAAGAAAGAAAGAGGACCCCTATCTCATACCTCATACAAAAATTAACTCAAAATAGATCAAAGAGCTAAATATAAAAGCAAGCACCATAAACCTCCTAAAAGAAAATGTCGGAAAACATCTTCAAGACCTGGTGGTAGGTGGTGGATTCTTAAACCTTACATTGAAAGCACAAGCAATGAAAGAAAATGTGGATAAATGGGACCTTCTCAAACTTCAAAACATGTTTGTAATTCAAAGAACATCATCAAGAAGGTAAAAATGCAGCCCACTGAATGGGAAAAAATATTTAGAAACCACATATTTGGAAACTGATAAGGGCTTGATTTCCATTCTATATAAAGAGATCATACAACTCAAAAATAAAAGAGCAAGCAATCTAAGTTAAAAATGGGCAAAAGACTTAAACATATTTCTCTAAAGAGGAAATACAATGACCAAAAAGCACAACAAAAAAGTTTCCATATCATTAGCTACTAGGGAAATGCAAATCAAAATGACAATGAGATATCATTTCACACTGCATAGAATGGCCATTATTGAAAACACAGGGGGGAAACGGATATGGCTCAACCAAATGGGCTCCTGTCTACCATATAGGAAGTCCAGGTTTAAATGCCCAGGGCCTCCTGGTGAGGGCAAGCTGGCTCACATGGCGAGCTGGCCCACGTGGAGTGCCAACCCATGCAGAAATGCAGCCCCACGCAGGAGTGCCGCCCTGCATGGGAATGCTGTCCTGTGTGGAAAGGCCACCCCGCACAGGAATTCTGGCCGACATGGAGAGCTGGCACAGCAAGATGATGCAACAAGAGACACAGAAGAAAGAAAATAAGAAGACATAGCAGAATAGAGAGCTGAGGTGGTGCAAGAGCGTAATCACCTCTCTCCCACTCTGGAAGTTCCCAGGATTGGTTCCTTGAGCCACTTGATGAGAATACAAGTAGACACAGAAGAACACACAGCAAATGGACACAGAGAGCAGACAGTGGGGGAAATAGGGTGGGGGAGAAATAAATAAATAAATCTGAAAAAAACCCACAGGAAACAATAAGTGCTGGAGAGGATGTGGAGAAATAGGAACACTCCTTCACTGTTGGTGGAATTGTAAAATGGTGCAGCCTCTGTGGAAGACAGTTTGGAGGTTTCTCAGGAAGCTAAATAAAGAACTGCCATATGATCCAGTAATTCCTCTACTAGGAATTTATCCAGAAGAACTGAAAACTGTGACACAAACAGACATCTGCACACCGATGTTCGTAGTGGTATTATTCACAATTGCCGAAAGATAGAAACAACCCAAGTGTACATTAACTGATGAATGGATTAAAAAATGTAATATATATGTACAATTGGATGCTATGCTTCAACAAGAAGAAATGAAATTGGGACACATATGATGTGTGTCTTAAACGAATCTTGAAGACATGCTAAGTGAAATAAGCCAGACACAAAAGGACAAATATTGCATAGCCTCAATAATATGAACTAAATACAAAGAATAAAAGCATGGAGCCAAAACCAAGAGTATAGATTATTAGGAGATATGAGGAGGGCTGGGAAGGACTACTAATGCTTAGTATATGCAGAAGTTTTAATTAACTTGACAGTAAAAGTGTAGAAATGGATAGAGTTGATGGTTAACACATTATAGTGAGTAGCAGCTGGTTTATAAATGGGAATGTGGCTGGAAAGCATAGTGTAGGGACATAAATATCAATTGAAAGAAAGCTAGAGAATACTTGAGGGACTGAATAACACAGTAAACCCAGAGGTGGATGAGAATTGTGGTTGATAGTACTGATGCAAGGGTTTCCTTCTGTGAGCTAGAGTGGATGTATGTCACTATTGCAGGGTAGTGGGAATGTGGAGAAGCATAGGAAAAATACATTTGGTGTGACCTATGGACTGTGGTTAACAGCAATACTGTAATATTCTTGCATCTATGCCAAAGATGTACTGTGTTGATAAAGGGGGGAGTATGCAAAAAGTGTGCGAAATGTATGTTATGGACCATGGTTGATGATAGTAGTCTGATGATATCACATAATCTGTAACAAATGTTCCACCATGGTGTGTTGGTGAAGGGGTGTTGTGTGGGAATTCTATACACATGTGTGATTGTTTTGTAAGCTCACAACTTCTGTAATTAAAACGTTTAAAAATATACAAAAATAATAGGATGCGTTGGAAAATACACCAAATGTAAGATATGGTCTATAATTAGGAGTAATATCTTAATGATATTTTTCCAAATTTGTAACAACAGCTTCACAGTTATGCAAGGTGTTGGTGGTAGGGTGATATATGGGACCCCTGTATTAGGTTATGCATGTTTGTTTTGTAAGTTCACAACTTTTACAATATACTTATTGTTTATGTATGTTCATGTATGAATAATATAATTAAATAAAAATTTTTTAAAAAGTCAATATAGACAGAATGGAATCCTAAAATTTATTCAGTTAACAAAAAAGAAGATAAGAAAGGAGGAGCAAAGAAGAGAAAGCATTAATAGAAAACAAAGAGCAACATGTAGACTTAAACCTATCCCTATCAATGACTACCTTAAATGTAAAGGGACCAAACATCTCAATTAAAGGCAGTGATTAAAAAAAGCAGGAGCCAATTATATGTTGCTTATGGGACACACTTTGAATATAAAGATGCAGTCAAGGTGAGAGTAGAAGTATGGAAAAAAGATATCTATACAAACACTAATGATAAGAAAGCTGGTGGGACTCTTGATTTTAGACAAAGACGACTTCAAGCCAGGGAAAATTACTAGAGATGACTAGGGTTATTTCAAAATGCTCTTTGTGATATCTCCCATACATGTACCACCTCTCTACTTCTACTCCCTTAGCTCAGTTTGGTTCTTTTAGTTCCTCAGTAGGATACTGTCTCTCCCCTGTTTCAAACCATCCTAGCTGCATTTTTAAAACAAAAATTGGGTTACTACTTCCAATTAAAGAGCAGCCATTAATGGTTTCCAGTCTTTAGCTGGATAAAGTCCAAAGTCCTTCCTTAGATTGTTATAGGCCTTTCTACAGACATGTTCCAACCCACTATCCAGCCTTGTCTCCCATTGATCTTGACTCATCTTCGACTCCATTGCCTGCAGTTACTCCTTGTTCCCTGTTTTATTGTCCTCACAGCTCTCATTATTGGTTCAAATACCAACTTTGCTTAATTGTTGGTTATGTTTCCCCACTGCATTAGACTATAAATTCCTTGAGACATGGACCTGATGAATTTTATTGACTGATGTAGCCCCAGATTCTAGAATGGTGCCTGACATGTGGTGGGTAGTCAAGAAGAATTTGTCAAATGAATGAATGGTAGTTGCATGGGGAGATATTTGGTGCAAGGAAACTTTACACTAATGTTAAAATCCCCTCCTGTAAGCATAAGGCACTCTTTGCCAGTGCCTTTGGACATGCATATTCAAGGCTGTGACTCCTGCTGCAGTTTCCACTTGTGGCCCCTCGGGCAGTTTCCTTTGCCTACTTTCAAGCCTTCCTGCACATCTCCACTCGGCTGACAGCAATACCCACCAGGTCTGCTGCGTTCATATCTGTCTGTGACTGTTGCCAGGCTGTTTAGATCCTGTCTATTTTTAGTGGCTGGCAGAGAGGCACACACAGAAGGGGGTGCTTCATACTTGCTGCTGGTCATGATTTGTGAAACCCTTTTAAGTGTGACAGCACACATTTTTATGGACTTTTAAAAATGTATCATCTGTACATATACCGTGTATATACTCATACTGGCAGCTTAAATTCTCTTTGGAACATCCTCTACTCTGATCCTACTTGAGGAAAATCTAAGGCAGTGAGAATGTGGAGCTTGGCATCGCAGATCCTGTGAGAATTCAATCTAATGATAACTGGAAGGATGCTAGAAGATTAAAGCTGGATTGTGAGTTCCAAAGCAGGGCTTGCCTCAGACCCTGACTTTGACCTTTTAGATAATTTTTCACAAAGAGCCTGACTCCACTAAGTGCTCTAAGGATCTGTAACAAAGAATTTGTATTTTCATTTTATCACATCTAGAAATTAATAGATTGTAAAATTTTCTGTTGATTGACTTTTTAGAATTAACTTATATTCTAATTCCTTCCTTCATGTCATTTTTAAATATATTCAAGTTGAATATCATTTCATTTTTCTTACTTTTAAGTTCAACATCAGTTTCATTTTCTTAAGACATTTCTTCCCTTCTCTTGTTTGATTTCCAGCGTTTCTAGTATTCAGTGGCCTGCTTTCTTTGGGTGAGAAAAATGTTTGGCAACTTACTCTTTGGCTGCAAAAGTGCTGAACTGGTTTCAACACTTGTATTTCCAGGCTGGCCCTAATTTCTTGCCCGTTACATAAAAGGATCCTTTAAAACCCTTGAGATTCCAGGGGAACATTTGTGTCGCAGGTTCACTGTTCTAGAATTATTTGGTAAGGTAGAAACGGATGTGTAATTGCTATGTATCTTCAGAGGTGATGCTATTCACGGTATTATTTTCCATGAAGACAAACGTGGTTGCACAGAGCAGCGGATAGTGGGCGGGCCTGCCACCCCCGTTGCAGAATGACCGCTCTGCTTCCTGCCAGGGCACTGCTGGTTGGCACGGAATCTTGGCACTAGATCAGTGCCCCTTGTCCCTTAAACCCAGCCACACCACTTCTGATTCCTGGCAAAGTTTGCTCTGTCTCCTTTTGCTGATTTTTTTTTTTCAGGGCTTTGCTGCCCTCCAGGAGCCTACAATCTAAACCAAGACCTCACCCTGATCCATTTGTAAAATTCAATAGTCAACCGAAATAGAAATTAAATACTGCCATATAATAATTGTTATTAATGCTTAATATGCTTATCAAGAACTGATATAATTTGATTAGTTATACCATTAATTATTAATATACAATTAATTATTAATACAAGCATTTCATGATTATAGCAGACTTTTTTGAGGGCTCACTCTGCATCAGGTGCTCCATATTGAAACCTATGAGGAAGGTACATTATTAACCCCATTTTGTCAGATGAGGAAACCAGAGCGATCCAGAAGCTAACTCACATTCCCATAGCTAGGAAGGGGTGAAGTTGGGATTGAATTCAGGATGTCTGTTTTCCAACGTAGGCTGTCTGCCTCCAGAGCCTGCACTGGAGTACGTTTCTCAAAGTGTATGCCATAAAACACAGTAGCAGACAAAAACAGTTCTTGAGAAAAACAAGAAGGGGAGGAGAATCCTCTTTAATCAAATAAATCTGAAAAATGCCGCATACTCCATCCCTATCTTAAAGGGCTCACAATGCCCATTAAGAAATCAAAGGCTCTGAAAAGTCCTACCATTTCTTTAACCAGTTGCTTCCCAAACATTTCTCAATATGTAATATCCTGTATTTCTTCCAAAAAGCACTTAGAAATATTTCACAGACCATAACTGGAAAGCGCTATTGGGAGTAAATAAAATTCCTCAGTTA
This sequence comes from Dasypus novemcinctus, assembly GCF_030445035.2. Classification (NCBI taxonomy): domain Eukaryota; kingdom Metazoa; phylum Chordata; class Mammalia; order Cingulata; family Dasypodidae; genus Dasypus; species Dasypus novemcinctus. The sequence continues at coordinate 39,742,549 of NC_080687.1, forward strand.
TGACGGTGTGCTTGTTTTCTAGAATGGAATGTAACTGCCCAGTGAAATTAGAAATGCTGTGTAGGAGAAGGAGCTTTTGGTGAGGGCCTGGTGGGTATGACCAAAAGGACAGAAGCAATGAGGGCAGAGCCAAGAAGGAGCCGGAGGGCTACATCCAAGAGGATGGCGCGATGCATTGCAGGGAGGACAGTCCAGAGATCCCGGACATCTGGGGGAGGCAAAGGGGAAGATATACTAGAAGGAAGTTGTTGTTGGGGGTAAATCTGGTGAGAACAAAAAGACTAGAGCCTGTTTTGGATAGAGACTTTGATTTCAGGAAGAGAAAAGGACATTCTCATGTTAGGTTTTAATTTGAATACAGGAGGATAGTGTAACAAGTGACTCATGGAATTATTGTGTCATCAATGCTGGAAAGTCCCATGTATTTTGCCCTTTAGAAATTCAATACAGGTTGATTTCCTAAAGTTGTCCTGATTTCTTTCTAGTGAATTATAAGATGTGAGCTCAAATAAAAAACTTATTTGAACAAGAGACACAAAGACCTTGCTTGGTACAATGTAATGCCCACTAAGTGTTTGCTGAATATATTAAAAGGACGGAGAGGAGGGGATTAATTGTGCAATTTGGGTTTTGTGTCCTTAAAATAGAATAATAATAATTACCGAGGAGTTGGATATTTTATAATAGCTTATGCTTTTTGCAGAGTAGAGATGGAAGGAAGGAGGGAGATCACTGGCAGAAAGATAGCAATTGTGCACAAAAAGCTATCAAATTGCTATGTGATCGCCTGATGAGATTTTTATGCCTGCTCATCTGCTAGATGAGGGTCTAGAATAGAGAGTCTAACATCTTCATAGTCTTTGTTCTTCAGAACACTCTAGGGGAAGTTTGGAAAATAAACACATTTAACAGCACAAAAGTGACTTTTAATCAGTGGTAGACCCACAATATAATTCCGATAATAAATTTGTAATGGGTATTTAACACTCAGATTAATTGCACAACGGATCTGATTTGCTTTTTCTTTTAGTAAGCAGAAGAATGTATCAACGTAAGTAACCTCAACTATTTAACACTGAAAACATTGACATTGTAGAGGCAAACCTCAAAACAGAGAAATGGGCTTCCCTTGCTTCTCTTTTTATTTAAAACACATTAACTATTTTCCTTTGAATTGGAATGTATTGAGGCCTTATGCATGTTATACAGAGGAAACCATTCTATTTTCAATTTCTGTGTTCACATATTCACCTATAATTGCACACTGCATATGAATGTTTTGCTCTCCTGAAAGTCACTTGGCATGAGAGATTATTAGTGCCATCTATTGGTGAAATGTAGTACAACACCTACTTGTGCTACTTTGAGGGAGTGACGGTAAAAGAACAGATTAGATGGATTCTGTTCAAGAATGGTGGTGAATCTTTCTTTTATAAGATGACTAGAAATTTGAACACTTAAAGGTTACTTGGTGATATTAAGGAATTATTTAAAATTATTTTTAGGGAAGCGGATTTGGCCCAACACATAGGGTATCTGGCTACCACATAGGAGGTCCAAGGTTCAAACCCAGGGCCTCCTGACCCATGTGATGAGCTGGCCCATGTGCAGTGTTGATGCGCACAAAGAATGCCGTGCCATACAGGGGTGTCCCCTGCATAGGGGAGCCCCACGTGCAAGGGGTGTGCCCTGTAAGGAGAGCCGCCCAGCACAAAAAATGTGCAGCCTGCCCAGGAATGGTGCTGCACACACGGAGAGCTGATGCAGCAAGATGACACAACAAAAAGAGACACAGGTTCCAGGTGCCGCTGACAAGAATACAAGCGGACACAGAAGAACACACAGTGAATGGACACAGAGAGCAGGCAACTGGCGGTGGGGGGGGTGGGCGAGGAAGGGGAGAGAAATAAATAAAAAATAAATCTTAAAAATAAAATAAAATAAAATAAAATAATTATTTTTAGGTGTGAAAATGGTACTGTAGTTATGTTAAATGCCCTTATCTTTCAGAGATCATAATAAAATATGTAAAGTAAATTAAATGATACATGTAAAGTAAATTAAATGATACATGGAACTTGCTTCAAAATAATATTAAGATCATGGAGAAGTGGTACAGATATGATGAGATTGACAATGAGAACATGGAGTACATGGGAGTTTATACGATTCTCTATATTTTTTATTTAAAATTCTCTGTAATAAGATGTTTTTCCCCCTAAAGAAATATTGGATCTGGAAGGAGAGCAAAAATGTGAACATGATAACTTCTAAATGACAAAAGAATGCTTATACTTCTTCAGATGAACCTGTATGCAAACTTGGAGTAGTAACAGGCATCTAAAGCAGTCATCAGCATTATTTTTATTGAATATTCAGAATATTATTTTTATGATTATTTTCTCTCTGTATGAAGTTCTCTTTCTAAGGGAAAAATAGAAAAGTAAGTCCATCAAGCAGGAGACAGGGATCTTGGGAAGCCCCGGTACTGAGCACTAAGAAGTTAGGATAGTCTACTATAAGACTGTTGTTCTAGAAGTTACACCTTAAGTTGTCAGAATAAATTGCCTATAAGAATAGCAGTGTGATTGTTTTAATTTCCTTGGCTGCTTGAGCAAATTCCTTGCAATGCATTGGGAAAAGGCTAAATCAAGGCATTATTGGGAAGCAGACTTGGCTCAACTGACAGAGTATCTGCCTACCATATGGAGGGTCCAGGGCTCAAAACCCAGGGCCTCCTGACCCGCATGCTAAGCTGGCCTGTGCACAGTTCTGCTGCGCACAAGGAGTGCCGTGCCATGCAGGGGCGCCCCTGCGTAGGGGAGCCCCACGTGCAAGGAGTGCGCCCCACAAGGAGAGCCGCCCAGGGCGAAACAAAGTGCAGCCCACCAAGTGGTGCCGCACACACAGAGAGCCGATGCAGCAAGATGATGCAACAAAAAAGAGACACCATTTCCCGCTGCCGCCTGACAATACAAGCGGATGCAGAAGAACACACAGCAAATGGACACAGAGAGCAGACAATGGGGGGGAAGGAGAGAGAAGCAAATAAAATATCTTTTAAAAAAAAAAGGGCATCATCAAGGCAATGCTTTCTTCCCGATGATTGGTGTTCTGGAGTTGGCTGCCAGTGATCCTTAGTTCTGTGATCCTCCATCACATGGCAACACACATGGCAGCCTCTCCTGACCTCTCCCTTCTCTTCTAGGCACCAGTGACCTTCAGCTTATTGCTTCCCACAACGTTCTCTCTGCTTGTCTGAATTTCATTCTGCTTACAAAGAAATCCAGTAAGAAGATTAAGACCCATCCTGACTGAGGTGGACCGTAACTGAAGTAACCTCTTTAAAAGGTCCTACTTACAGTGTGTTCACACCCATAGGATAGATTATGTTTACGAACATGTTTTTTGGGATACATATAGTCCACACCATCACAGTGATTAATCAAGAGATGGATGCAGAGACAGCCAATAGACGTAAGTTTGAATCATGCTAAAGAGGTAGAGGATGGACATAAACAGTTCAAAGCCAAATGAAATATAACACAAGGACAAAGATGCAATGGCAACAGCAAAATCTCTACCCTTTTCTTTGGCCAATATTTCCAAACCCCTTTCTCTGCAACAAACTTTATCTCCTTAGTTTCCCATTTGGAAATCATCCATCAAACACCCAAGTGTCAGGTATGACGTTGAGCACTGAAGATATAAAGTCAGAGGCAGTGCCCTTCCCCAAAGAGTCACAGTTTGTCAGGGTGGCTACACATGCACAATTAATAGACTGTAATATCATTAATGGGTTATGATGGGCAGGATGAAAAAATATGTTACAGGAACAAAAAGCAAGACATCTTTTTTTCTGACTGAGATGTCTAGGAAGGTCTTCCCAGAGGAGATTACAATTGAGTTAGCTTCTAAGGATGACTAGAATTTCTAGTCTTTGGCTAAAGTAAATAGAATGAGCAAAGACATAGAATCATGGCAGGATGCAATATGTCCAATGAATGTGAATAAACTCAGGCTAGAATTTAGCCAGCATGATGGAGAATAAATGTGGGTTGGGAACTGATTATGACAGTCCTTGAGATGCCTTTTTGAGGAATTTGGACTTCTCTGAGCAGGCCAGGGGTTGAAGGTAATGGAGATGAAGAGCAGGATTTTATTTGGCCAGCTCAGACTTTAAAATTATTTTGCATGGCTTTGGACAGTTAATGAGGACTCCCATTTGGCCACTGGCCCCACCCTACTATACTGTATTATACCCTGCTGCTTTAAATACTTAGATTTTCTGCCTTAGAGCTGAAGATTATTTGGACTTGCAACCCTTTCTGCCAGGGAAATGGCATGAATGAAATTATTCATAATGCAAAATCATGAAATATTTTTGCAAATATTCTTTCAGAAAGATTATTCTGGAGGAGGTGTTCAGGACTGATTATAAGTGAAACAAATCAGAGGTAGGAAGATGAGTCAGGAATCTGGAAACGGAATGATACTCTAATGGAGGTAAGATGAGCTGTGTGGTAGATGCTGTAGAATACACTGCCCAGATCTGCCTTCCATGAAGGATATCTTGTCCCTGTTGCTAAGCCTGTAGCCTCAGCTGCAGAAAGCCACTGGGCCCCGGTGCCTGCCTCTTCCTGGGGTGGCTCACCTCCAGTGACTGACAGATGCAGGAGTATAAAGCTTGAACATCTCTGCCCACTCCTAAACCCAACACCATCTTAGAGTCTGCCTCCTGGGGAACATAAACTGGGAAACTGCGAAAAGGTTAAGAGAGTGGGAGTGAGGGTAGGAGAGGGAAAAATGAGGAATAAGATGCCTAGGTAATTTTCACATTAGGGGAAAATTCCCTGAATAATTTATAACCAGTTAGAATTTTTGCCTCAAAATAAATTTGCAGATGTGTTTAACAGGTTCATTCATCTAACAATTCAAATAAGATTAAGTTCATCATGGCAGTAAAATAAATCCAGATGGTTCTGGGATTGCATCTAAGACAAGATCCAGTGTGACATTGTAAGATGGATTGAAACTCTCTGCCCTGGACCATGGTTAGCCTGGGAAGATATAACTTGATAGGCACCCAGAAGACCCATCTGTCCCCAAAAGTCACAACTCAATGAGTTTCTAGATCCTTTTTCATCATGACCCATGAACGTGGGTTTTATAGAACAGTCCCTTTGCCCTGCACTAACAGCCAAGCATGTGTGGCTCTACCTTGACCCTATACTTTAGAGCAGGGGTCAGCAAACTACAGCCCTTGGGCCAAATCCGGGCTGCTGTCTATATTTGTATGACCATCTGTTAAGAGGGTGATTACATTTTTAAATAGTTGAAAAAAATAAAAAGAATAATACGTTGTGTCATGTTAAAATTATATGATACTCAAATTTCAGGGTCCATAAATCAGTTTTATTGGAACACAGACACGTTCATTCATTGACATATTGTTTATGGCTGCTTCCATGCCACGAGAGCAGAGTTGAGTCGTGGCAACCGAATCTGTATGGCACTCAAAGTAGAAAATATTTTACTATATGTCCCTTTACGGAAAGAGTTTGTCAACCCCTGCTTTAGAGCTTTGCTGTTTAATGTACCGCCTGTGACCAGCAGCATAGAGTTTATGCTGAGAGCCTGTTAGAAATGCAGGGTCTTGGTCCTTAACCCAGACCTCCTAAATCAAAATCTTCAGATCCCAGATGACTGCTACTCTCTGGTTTGAGAAGCACAGGCTTGAAGGGCTCCGCTCTGCCCGTTCTCTGGCAGTACTCCCTGCAGTGCAGGGCCTTAGCAAGGCCAAGGGGTCTACTCCCTCCCTCTTCTCGGCCATGCCCAGAGTTGCAGGACCCTAGAATTCCCTGCTTCCAGAGCCAGGGCAGGCCTCTTCCTTGGGGTCCATCCCCTGGCCTGATATGTGGACAACATTCAGCTATTACAGGATGGGAGGGGGGTGTCCTGAGCTTGGACTTGCAGGCTAGAATCCTCTTGCTTCAGCTGCAGGTTCCTCAGGGCAGAAAGAGGGTCAGATCCAGAAGTGGGAAGAGAAGGGGAAATTTTGGGGTTTGGAGGTGTTGGTTGGCTCTATCTGTGCCAGCATGTTCTGGTTTGAAAGGGCATAGAGTCCAGAGATTCTAACCTTCCAGGTAGGAATGAAGGTTTATTGGAGTTTGTTAGCTTGATTTCTAACTTCTGGTTAAAATATAATATTGACCCCATTTGTTCATGTTTGATCATATGGTATTGGCCCCTCATTTGACTCTTGACTCAGGCCCACAAATGTTAGTGGAGGACTTGTTGAATGCTTCTCAAAGTATGAGCCAAGCATCAGAATTCACATGGATCATTGGTTAAAAATGTAAATTCCCAGGCCCCACCAGAGGCCCACTGAATCTTTGGGAGCGGAGCCTAGGAATCTACATTTTAACAAGCCCCTCTGGCGATTCAGTAGAGAGAAGCACTGTATTTGGAGAAGTGTGGAGAGAAAAGGTAGCCTGAGTGGGCAGAAAGCTGCAGGGTGAAGAGAGGGAGTTGGCCACGAAAAGGGAGACACCGGCAATAAGCTTAAAATGCTTCTTGCTTTTCTCATTAATTCTCTTCATAATCGGCCTAAACCCAGCCCTGGGAGTTAGTTAACTACAGAGAGAAACTTTCTGCCAGAACACAGCAAAGTTGTCCTCCTGCCAAATGTGGGGCCTCTGGGGCTGCCCCACAGGAGGAAGTGTCCAAGTGAACGTGAAATAAAGAGCAAAAGGCACTCTGGGAGCCTGGAGAGACAGCCCCGGCTCTCCCCGTGCAGCGCGCCTCCGGGATTCAGCCTGTACAAATCCTCCTGCCGACAAGGTCTCCTGGGGCCTGGCGGTGGACCAGCGAGGAGCTGGTACTGACTGTGGAGTCCAACAGGCCTGAGTTTGAATCCTGCATCTGTCATTTAGGAATTGTATGACCTTGAGCAAGTGACTTAAACTCCAGGTCTGTTCTCTTATCTGTAAGATGGGCATCCTAACACTTTGTAGACATATGCTGGAATCACATGTGATAATTAAATAAAACACTTCCTGGCCACAAAGATCTGAATAAATGTTGGCTACTACTTCTTAGGAAGGTTATCTCTTACCGCTGCACTTCCTGACACTTAATAGGCCAGGCACTTACCACCGGCTGATTAAAATGAATTTCTGCAAACCCCAGGCATAGTACACAGGCGTCACTTGCAGCCATGTGATTGACCAGTGCGTGGCCAGTGACCTCTTCCTGAGCTTCCCTGTGAGAGAGCAACTAATCAAATCCCACAGCCAAGCTGTTCATTGGGCAATTTTTTTAGGGTAATCCCTCTGCAAAGATCATACCACGGAACCCAAGCTCCTGGCTTTGCCATTAACAGCTGGACTTAAATGAAACCCTTGAGCGAGAGCAGGGCCATATCGAAAGCAACCACCAGGAGGAAGCAGAGGCCAAGGATCCACGCGAGAAGAGAGGAAAGGCTCTGAGTCGGAATGGGGTGAGGCATCCCGCCCCAGAAAGGACAAGCAGGGGCAGGAGGGATGCGGACCTCGTCCAAGCCCTCCCCGCTCACCGGATGCAGAAACACATACTCCTGGTGCCACACTCGAATCGCCTTGTTTCTGTTTACTCTGTTCCCTGGTCCAGGTACAGTGTATACAACTCCTATACGGATGTTTCTCCAACCCGGCTGCACTTCAAATCACCTAGGGAGTCCCGATGCTGAACCCATATCCCAGACCAATTAGATCAAAATCTCTGGTTGGGAGACAGGAATCGACAGATCTCTAAAACCCCACAGGTGATTCCAATTTGTAGCCAAGTGTGAGAACAAACGGTGCCTGGGTTTTGTTTATAGAGGCTTCCTAACTAACTAAAGAACAGGCTTCTCCCTCTGTACCCGTGTCTGTAGTGGATGCCAGCATGTCTCAGACGTTCATGCGCATACATGGATCACCTGGGGTGTTGTTAATGGAAAGCTTCTGATCCCATAGGCCTGGGGTGGGTGGAGCGGGAGAGTCAGCATTTCTAACAGGTTCCCAGGTGCTGCCAATATGTTGCTGGTCGGTGCACCTCACTTGAATAGCAAAGTTGAGAGGCCGTCATTCCCTTCTTATCCACAAGAGCCTTTGTGGGGTTCTCTGGCTGATTTGTGTTCATTTTCTGCTTTCCCTACTGGAATGGGCAGAGTGGTTAGTTTCCAACCCATTTGCATCCTGCCTCTCATCCCACTCCTACTCCTGTCCTCGCTGAAGCTGTCCACAGTGTGAATAAAAGATCTTGCAAGTGCCTAAAAGAGCTCAGTCAGTGGTTGTTGAATGAAACAAATATAAAGAGAAAAGTTCTGACCTTGGAGTTTAAGACCTGGCTCTGCCACCTACAAGAAATGAGTTATCTCTTGGGCAAGCGATAAATTCCCTCAGACTTGGTTATGTCACATGTTTAATCTATCCCATAATTTCATCATGAGAACCAAAGGAGATAACATACACTAAAGCGTCCTTTAATCAACACTGTAGCATCTGCCTTTCTCTATCTAGCGCATACATGTCACCATTGCCCAGGGTTCCAGCCTTGCCCTTCCTTCACTCCCTGGGAAGTCTTATCAACTCCTGAGTCTTCACATGTCCATCCCCACACTTCTCTCCTGAGTTTCAGGTGTATCTAACCAAATATCTACAGCACATCTCCATCTTTGTTGACCCACCCATCCATCAAAATCAAGTTTACCATTTCTCTGTGTCTCTGAAACCAGATCTTGGCATGCATGTCCTACAGCCATTGGCTCCCAGCAGGTATGTAGCACAGGGGGAAGACAAAGGTGATCCAAGAGGGGCGGGGTGGTATGAACTAACCTGGTAGGAATTTGGGATGAACCACACAGCAGCCTCAGGGAGGCAACCATCAATGCTAAATCAGGTTACAGCAGGGTGTGGTGTTTCAGTGCCTACAGGTAGAAAGAGCCAGCCAGCGGGCTCTAGCCAGCAGGCTCTAACCTGTGCGAGTATTGTGGAAGTGTGTGGGAGCATGAGAGAATAGACCCCAGGATGGTTTAGCTGAGACCCTACCCAGAGAAATGGAGGTGCAGGACATGAGTGGGAAAGGAGACTCAGGACACCTTTGTGGAGTTCCCGCCCTGACAGCTGTGCACACTGCAGTGCAGGGGGCACGGCCTCACCACGAACCAGAGAGACCCTTTAGGCAAATTCCCCAAATGCTTTCAAACTGATGTGGCCACCTCCCTGGCCTAGGGGAGAAGCCCGGGAGCCCATGGGTGCCTGGGGTCTAGTAGTCCCTGAGGTGGGGTTGCTACAGGTACTAGCACTCTCTCAGCTCAGCAAATGGCTGGAGAGTCTCAGGGGCTGTGAGGAGGCTTATCTCCTCCCCTCTTTTGGTAGCTCAGAGGAGAGCTGGCTCAGCAGTTCCCCGGAAAAATGGACTGGTACCAGCCCCTGGGCTTCAGAACGCATCCCTTTTCTAAGCAAGCCACCTCTCCCCCTAAGGAGCTCCCATCATCACGTGGAAGTCCCCTGGTCCCTGTACAGCGCTGTAGAGGCAGGAGCTAGGGGGTAGGGGGCTAGGGATGGAAGCCGTCGACGAGGGGCGTGTCCTGCTCACTCTACTCCTTCCCGTGTGGCACTAGTGATGTGTGCCTCTGAGCCATCTGCAGGGAGGATCAATGCACCCTGTCTCCTAAGCCCCAAACTCTGGGCACCTGCAAGTTTTCAACACCCCTTTCTACCAAGACTTGTGATTTATATGAATATATCACGATATGTCCTTAACCTCATCTGTCTCCATCCACCTGCCCCTGCAGAGCTCGGGACCTGATCTCGTACCTGCATCACTGAACAGCCTCCAGGTCAGTTCCCAAACCCTACACCCCGCCCCATCTGTCTCTTCCCTGCCACCAGAATGATCTCCTTTTGGAGACCAATCCCAGAGTGTCTGCTCAGACCTCGTAATGGATCTCTGCCCACTGCTTCCCCCTTGCTGCTGGTCACTTTCCACATGCCCTTTCCTCCCCATGCCCGTGGAGGTGCATGTCATTCCAGAGAGGTGTGAGGTTGTCATGAGTTTCTAAACACGTGGTCCCTCTTCCTGAACGTTTCCACCCCCCTCCATGCCAGAAGCTAACCTGTTCTCACATGCCCCTGACTGAGACGGGCCATTTCTCTCATCTGCGCTCATGGAGAAAACTTCTTCTAACCTCCCTGAGAGCCTTTGCTCTACTGCAATGTTTTATAATTCTGTATTTTCATTTCTGTTTCCTCCACGATTGGGTGAGCCCCTGGAGGGCAGGAATTTATAGCCTTCTAACCTTAAGAGCCTGGCACAGAGGAGGCCCTTGAACATTTTTTTGTAGAATGATTTAAACCAGAGACTCTCAAAGTGGGGTCCCTGGACCAGCAGCATCAGCATCACCTGGGAATTGTTAGGAATGTCAACTCTCAGGCCCTACCCCAGGCCTACTGAATCAGAAACTCTAGGAGTGGGGCTCAGCACTCTGTGTGTTCCCAAAACCTTAGGGTTGTTCTGATGTATGCTCAAGTTTGAGATCTGCTGAATTAAGCAAAAGAGAAATTAATGAAATGTGATTTGTTATTATTATTGGTCAGCCTGGATTGAATTATCATAGCAGTGTTGACTGTTTAGGGCAGAGTTCTCTTCTCACCCCCCATCCCCATCACTTGGCATTCAGGCTACCTACAGTGGCCATTACCCATCTCTTCCTTAGTCCTTCTCTTAATGTATTGTTATATTACATTCTCTCCAAAGAGTGTGGTTAATGTACACAGAAAATCTGAGGAGAAATCTGATCTCCAGAGATAGCCCTTGATTCTAAGTGCCATGGTTGGTACATTCAGGCTGATTTTCCTGGTCATGATCACCAGGTTTCTCAATCCACACTCTCAAATTGAAAACATTTTGTCAAAGGAATTACAGCCCTATGTCTTAGAGTTTCCATTTAACCAACAGTGATAAGTATCCTACTCTGTCTTTATTTTAAACTTTAGTCTAAAAGAAGGACACCCCTAGAATGGCTATTATTTTTACAAAACACACACACACAAAAGTAACAAGTGTTGACAAGGGTGTAGAGAAATAGGAACTTTTATACATTATCAGTGGGAATATAAATGGTGTAGCCACTGTGGGAAAGTTTGGTGGTTCCTCAAAATGTTAAAAACAGCACTACCACATGGCCTGGCAATCCAGCTTCTAGGTATATACCCAGAAGCATTGAAAGTGGGGACGAGAACAGATATTTACACACTGATGTTCATAGAGGCATTATTCACAATTGCCTTTGTTGAAGTAAATTGTGGAAGCAACCCTGATGTGCACAGTGGAAGAACAGGTAAACAAAATGTGGTGTATACATACAATGGAATATTATTCAGCTGTAAAAAGGAATGAAGTTCATATACAGGCTGCAACATGAGTGAAATAAACCAGACACAGAAGGACAAATACTGTATGATCTCACATATAGGAAACGACTAGAATATGCACATCCATAGTGACAAGAATTAGAATACAAGTTATCAAGGGTGGGGTGGGGAATCGGGAGTTAATGTATACTTGGTATAGACTTTCTGTCTGGGGTGATGGAAAAGTTTTGGTAATGGATGGTGGTGATAGTAGCACAATATTGTGAGTGTATCTAACACTGCTGAATTGTATACTTGAAAGTGGGTAAATGAGTAATTTTAGTTGTGTATATTACCAGAATAAAGATAAATAAAACTTTTAGCCTTTTTTGAGTGTGTATTTGTTCTTGGGTATATTTGTTGTTGTTAATATTTGGTGTTTTAAAAAGAAAGACAGACATTAGTTTATGAACCTCTTAATGAGAGGACTGTTTGTTATTAATATTTTTTCTTTCATAGCCTAGTATACTATGCTTGGTCTCTAGTAGATGCTCAACAAATGTTGGTTTTTGACTACTGAATGTAGAACTTTGATAGGCCATTTAAGAAGCCAGGAAATAACTCCTTCAGGACCAAAGAGTGGAGTTGATTATCATTATCACTCATACTTAAAGGATGCCATGATGAGTTCCTCTACCATCAGACTCCTGCCTTCCTCTTTCTTTCATCTCTAAGCATTCCCTTTCTCTAATCTATATTCCAACCAATTTTGACATCTTTCAGTTCCTTGAATTCACCAAAGTCTCTATTGCTCAGGTCCTTTTGAACTTGTCTTTTCCCTACATGGAAATTTTCCTCCTTCTTTGCTTGACTAACTCCTACTCATCCTTCAGGTGGAAACTGATATGTCACTTTCTCCCATGAGGCTCCTCCTCCTAGATTAAGTTAGGAACCTCCCTTCCTCATCCTCATGCTCACTGCCTTTCCTGCAACTGCTCCTTTATTATCTTCCTTCCGCCATTAACCTGGAAGAGCAGGAACTGTGTCTCCTCCTTTTTTGGCCCCAGCATCTATGCAACACCTGGCATATGGGAATGACTCAAGTCTTTGTTGGATGACTTTGAATGAACTAGCACATAGGCTTTGGCTGAATAATCTTCCAAGTCCCTAGTTTGTTCACTTATCTTTCATCCTTGGATTAGAACTTAACTACTAATATAGCTGGGAGTGGGTGTGGGTGAGGAGAATCAATGAAGAGAGAAGTGAGGAAGCAGCAATGGCTCAATGGATAGAGCATCTGCCTACCACATGGGAGGTTCAGAGTTCAAACCTAGGGCCTCCTGACCCATGTGGAGCTGGCCCATGCACAGTGCTGATGCATGCAAGGAGTGCTGTGCCATGCTGGGGTGGCCCCCGCGTAGGGAAGCCACATGCACAAGGAGTGCATCCTGTAAGGAGAGACACCCTGTGTGGAAAAAGTGCAGCCTGCCCAGGAGTGGCGCCGTATACACAGCTGACGCAGCGAGATGACGCAACAAAGAGACACAGATTCCCGGTACCACTGACAAGAATGCAAGTGGACATGGAAGAACACACATGAATGGACACAGAGAGCAGACAATGGGGGGTGGTGGGGATAAAAAAAAATCTTAAAAAAAAAATTCTTAAAAGTGTGTGATTTAAACAGAGGACAGTTGGAGAGGGAAGGAAGAATACTAGGCAGTTTAGGCAGTGCATGGCCAACAGGAAGTTCTGTGATTCTCAGAGTCTGCCCTTTCATTTGGGCATCTTAGGGAATGCTGCATGGCGACTTCCCTCAGGGCTCACGGTCTGAAGTATTCTTCTGATACTTTGAGTCTCTATAAGCAAGACTATAAATGGAGGTTGAACTTGGACTTGGAGGGAAGAGGGAAGGGAAGGGCATGTTGTGTATCTGTGTAAATGGCTGTTACTCTGTCCTTTACACAAGTACTTTAATAGGGACATCACACAAATTATAGAATAAAAATCACTCATCCAACCTCAGGGTTAGAAAGGACATCAAATGCCATCAGGTTCCATTCCTTGATCTCTGTAAGAATTCCTTCTGTAGATTTCTGATAAGAATTCACTAATCTCCAGTTCCCTATTTCACTAACTTATGAGGAAGCCAATTCCATCTTTGGAGAGTTCTAGTTCTTGGAAAATCCCTTATAGCCCAATGCCCTATACATGGGAATTGTTTACTGAATAAGATAAATGAACACACACAACATTTATAATCAAAACAGTAGAAATTATTTTAAAGTAATGCTGTATTTTATGATTCAAGATGGTGGAAAACTTCTCTTAAATGTTTGAAACAGTCTTCAGTTTTCACATTACACTGGGTACATGTTCTCATCAATTTGTTATCTGGACAAGTTCTTTAAAAACAGTACCCAATAAAGGCTGTCTTGCCTTACACACAGGGTCAATAACTAAATTTCCACCACACAATCAAGCAAATTATCATATACATTTATTGAGGATCTTGTGTCTTGAAATTAAACTTTCAGAATGGGAGTCCTTTTCTCATTGCAAAAATGATAGTACCCTTTAGCATTTACACAGAAGATCAAGGAGGCAGATCATAGTTTAATGGAAGGGAGGCAGTAGTCTTAGTTTCCATTCCTACCCCTGTTATTAATTAGCTGTGCAATTTTAGGCACATTACTAAAATCTTCTGGATCTTAGTTTCCTCCTGTATATACTGAGGGGATTAAACCAAATGGCCTCTCAGGACTAGTACTGAGGTCTCTAATCCTTTATGACTGTAGGACTTTGCACTTTCCTCTTAAAGACCAAGGCTTCATGAGGGAAATTAACAACTCAGCCAGTTGAAAAATTGATCATTAGCAAGGATGTAACTCCTACTAAATATAGATAGTTAAGTTAAAGTAAATACTGTAAATTTAACTATGAACATATCCTTTCCTGAATTACCAGAAACTTGAGTTAATAAACAGTTGGGTACAGTGCTCAGATCACAACCTCTGCGGGCCACGTAGTTACTACCTTCAAAGTTGGTTACAATTCCCTGGGTATGAGCTAAGTCAGGACATTTCGAATGCTTCTATTTTTAAACCACAGTAATTAGAATGAACATTCTCAGTGGAGTATATCCCAAGGACCAAAAAAAAAAAAAAAAAAAAGTACAAAGAAATCTGAACTGTTATTCAATAATTATCTTTTTAGCATGATTTTCGTTTTTTTTTTTTTGATACTATAATGTTTTCTGATGATGTGGTACCATTACTATGAAACGATATTATATTTTATAGAAAAAAGTAAGTTTATTTTCATTAGACCAAGATTTTCATTGCAAGAAAAAAGAGATAAATATAAATCAAAGAAGTTAAGTAAAAGTTCTATATTTTAAAATGGTATTGGAAATACATCAAGAACACATGATGTATTTTTTGTTAGAAATATATATTCTTTCTAGCTCCATTGAAAAGGCCCAGATTCCAGACTAACTCAGTGGCAATGAACATCCTTAGCTCCAGACTGTGGTTTCTCAATCCCATTTCCTACAAAAAAGAGACAGAGCATCTTGCAGAAATGGCTGGTTCGAGGTGAGGAATCAGCCTTGAACACCTTGTCGCACCAGAAAGTTAGGATTTCTGCAAGACCACAAGGTCATACCCAAAGCACTTAGGAACCTAACTGAAGAGCCCATTGAATGCAGATAAGACAATGTCAGCACCAAAAAGAATAACAGCAAGGTACTGAAACACATTAGATCATGTTAAAAAAACCTTGGAGTTCATAGAGTTTTAGCAGCAATTAAAGCACACACGTACAAACGTCACCTCTGAAGGAAGCTAAGGATCCAGCCCATTATTCTGAACACTGGGAAAGAAAGGGAAAGAATTGAGCAATTGTTTTGTCTTTCCTCTACAGAGCTGTACTGAAGTTGTTATCGATGGGTACCAAAATAGTTTGTGAAGTAAATTACTTCTTTTTGAAGAATTCAAACTAATAAATGTAGAAGGGATAATAAAATTAGAATATCACTTGTTTATAATCTTCAGTGAAATAATGGATAAGACAAATGAACCAGGCTGTGACTCCTGAACCCACTCATGGCCCTTACATGGCAAAAAAGACTACCAGGTGTCCTGAGCATGTCTATATGATGCAATAAGAAGTGCAACACCACCTATGAGATATTCTTGCAAAAACAAACACACACACACAAAACTGTAAACAAACAAAAACCCTCAAACCAGAATCTGATCGTGCAAGTGTCTGAACCTAACTGCCAGCTTATAGGAAATACTACATTACAGAGATATATCTAACAAAAATCAGTAGAGTAAATTCTATAGAGCTAGAAATTATTGCTCTTCAACAAATAAATTGCAAAAACAAAAAACAAAAAAACAAGAAGAGGGAGGAGTACACTATACATTAAAAGATATTTAAGAGACACAACCAAATGTAATGTATGGGCCTTATTTGGATTCTGATTTGAACAAACCAACTGCAAAAAAAAATTATGAAACAGACAGGGCTATTTGGACATTGCCTGGATTTTTGATGGTATGATGGAAGTATTTTCAATTTTGGGAGTAAAATGATATTTATGTGATGATGCTTAAAAAGCCTTTATTTTTAAGAGATATATACTAAATATTTATGCTTAAAATTTTGATATCTGAAACTTTCTTCAAAATAATTCAGCAGAGATGGGAGTAAGGATGAGAAAATTTGAGGGGGTATAGATGAAACAAAACTAGTCTTGTGTTGATAATTGTTGAAAAATACAAGACCCAGAACATGGGGAGTCATTGTAATATTTTCTCTCCTTTTGTATATTATTTCCATAATAAATTTTTCACAATTAAATGCTTTCATTTTTCAAATGTCTAGCTCTATGTGAGACTCAGTTTTTTAGGGCACTAATCAGAGCCCATTCCTGTGGCAATATATTTTCATTTGCCTCTTAAACTAAATGATTTTAGTTCTCCTCCTATATTCTTGAAGAGAACCCATTTACATTAAAGTTCATATACTCTCCTGTAGTGATTAAAACAAATTATCAAAACCCACATATCTATGGACAAGTGAATTTTGACAATGTTAACAAGTCCACTTAATGGAGAAAGAATAGTTTCTTCAACAACTGGTGCTAAGAAAACTGAATATCTATATGTAAAAGAATATACATGGACCCCAGTTTGCACCATATACAAAAATTCACTCAAAATGGATCAGTAACCTAATTTTTTCCTTAGAGGAAAACATGGAGAAATATCTTAAGGATCTTACATTAAGTAATGATTTCTTAGACTTTAAACCCAAAGTACAAGCAATGAAAGAAAAAAATAGATAAATGTGACCTCATCGAAATAAAAAAACAAACACTTTTGTGGCTCAAAGGACTTTATCTTGAAAGTAAAACAACCGCCTATACAATGGGAGAAAATATTTGGAAGCCACATATCCAATAAGGGTTAAATATCCAAAAAATACAAAGAAATGTTGCCACTCAACAACAAAATGACAAGCAAACCAATTTGAAAATGGACAAAAGACTTAAATAGACATTTTACAAAGAGGATATACAAATGGCTAAAAAAAGCACATGAAAAGATGTAAATCAAACCACAATGAGATCCACTTCACACCCCCTAGAATGGCTACCATTAAAAAAAAAAAAAAAAAAAGAACATTTCAAGTGTTGGGAAGGAAGCCGAGAAATAGGAACCCTCTTTTGTAGCTGATGGGAATGTAAAATGGTGCAGCTACTGTGGAAGACAGTTTGGTGGTACCTCAGAAAGTTAAATACAGAATTACCATATGACTTGACAATCCCACCTCTAGGTATATACCCCAAAAAATTGAAAGCAGGGACTCAAAAAGACATTTGCACACCAAAGTTCATAGTGGCATTATTCACAATTGCCAAAAGATGGGAGCAACCCAAATGCACATCAATCAACCAATGAATGGACAAATAAAATGTGGTATTTGTATACAATGGGATAGTATGCAGCAATAAAAGGACTGAAGTTCTGATGCATGTGACATGTGGATGAACCCTGAAGGCATCATGTTGAGTGAAATAAGTCAGACACAAAGGTACAGATATTGTATAATTCCACTTATATGAAATAGCTAGAATATTCAAATTCGTAGAGAGAAAAACTTGAATATAGGTTACCCAGGGGCAGGAAGTGGGGGAAGGGGAGGAATGCTTCGGGTGATGGGAAGTTTCTGCTAATGCATGGTGGTATGGGTATTGCAACATTGTGAATGTGATTAATCCCAATAAACAATATGCTTGGGAGTGGTTAAGATGGGAAAGCCTATGTTTCCATAGTTAAAAGAAAAAAAGGAGCAACTGATGTGGGCTATGGGTGGGAGGCTCTTTGTCTCTTCTGAGATGACCTAAGCTGTCTGACTTGTGGGTGTGAGACGTAAAAGGCTGCAGTCCTGCCCTTGGTGACCATGGCAACGACTCCAGTCCCAGGAAACAGTTTAACAATGCAAAGTCTATAAACTTTAAGTATTCAGGGGAAATGCAAACAAAATATGCTAAAAGCTTATCTTGAATGTATGAAGTCCATGCTAAAAGCTTATCTAGAATGTATGAAGTCCATGCTAAAAGCTTACCTAAGTTGTGGAAGATATATATGCTAATTCAAGCCTATTGAGAACTGAAACAAAGGAACCATTTAACCTTTCCTCTCTGTATAAAAGAAACTCGAAAGTCTTGTTCGAGGCTCAGGATTGAAACAGAAAGCTCCCATGTCCGGCCAGTCGTCAATAAACCATTTTTCCTTCTCAAAATCATTCCTGAGTCCTGGCCTTTCTATACGCAAATAATTGAACCTCTCTCAAATTCTACAGCACAACTACAGGGACCATGACAGTTAAATGCAATATACTATCCTACATGGGATCTAGTAATGGAGGAGAAAATGCACCAAAGGACATTATTGGGACATATGAAAAACTGAAATGTAGACTATAAGCTTTATATCAATGTTAAATTCCTTGAACTTGGCAACTGCGTTCAAGGTGGTTACATAAGTGAATATTCTTGTTCTTGGGAAATATACATTGAAGTATTAAATGTTCAAGGAGGATGATATGTACAACCTCTCCTCAAATGTTTAAAAAGGTAGATAGATAGATAGATGTATGGATTGATAAAGAATAGATAAATGGATACAGCAAATGTGGCAAAATGTTAATGGATCTGCATATATGGGTTGGGGGTATGTTAGAGTTCTCTGTATAGGTTTTGTATTATTTTTGTAACTCTCCTGTAAACTTGAAATTATTTCAAAATAGAAGGTGTAAGAATGGAAAAATAAAATTATTGAAATGCATTTGTCTATGGTCTAAGCTCCAGTGATTTCTAATTGCCTTGAGAAAAAGTGCAGGCACTTCTGCTTGCACTATCAAAGTCTGCTATAATTAAGCTCCACCCTACAAATAAAATCTTCCTTACCTCTCCATCCGGTCTCATCCTGAATACAGTGTGACAAACCCATATGTCTTCAGGGGAAAGGAAGCTGTCAAAAGTGAAAATAGGGTCTGGTGGGTCTGTGGCACAGTGGACAGAATGATGCTGACCCAGTCTGATGACACCCTGAATTTCATCCCAGTTTGAAATTACTTATTTGTATGAATATGCAGCTAATGTCTGTTTCTTCCACTAGACTATAATTTCTATTAAGTCAGGGACTAAGTCTATTTTTTCTCCTTATTACTTAGTACAGTGCTTGGCATACAAATGAATAGCTGTTGATTGAAATGAAGGTAAAGGAAAATTCAGAAAGATAGATTTAATCTCACAAATAAATATGCAGTGATAAATTCTGCTATGGACCATGGAGGAAAGGACAGGGTATTACTTGCCATCTATTTATTTGAATTGAGGTCTCAAAAACAGTAGCATTTACCTAGGTTGCAGAAGGGAAGGGGAAATGTTGATGTGGGAAAAGCATGTGAGGAAAAAGGAATGGTATTTGCAAAATCCTTGAGGTGAGAAGAAGTCGGACCAGTTGAAGAATGAAAAAAGACCATAAAGACAGGAACTCAGCCTTTTTTGGGGGGGGGTGTTATATGGTTTTATTTATTCATTTAAATATAAAAAAAATATGGAATGCTTCACGAATTTGCATGTCATCCTTGCACAGGGGCCATGCTAATCTTGTCTGAATTGTTTCAGTTTTAGTATATGTGCTGCTGAAGCAAGCACAGGAGCTCAGCCTTGACCCAAGGCAAGGCTGATTCTGGCTGGGCCAGGAGGCAGGAGTCAGATTCTGTAGTGCTGCTTCAGTGACTCCTACCAATGCTTATCAATATTCATGTTGTCCTGTCGGTCCTTGGCACCTCTGGAGCACATTTCCCAGCACTTGGGGCCAATCAGAGAGAGCCAAATATGCTCTCCTACCCAATCACATAGAAAGTCCTGCTTCCATTTAGCTCACTTCCAGCTTCCTCATGATATGGGCTATGGGTGGGAGGCTCTTTGTCTCTTCAGAGATAACCTTAACCTAAACTGTCTGTCCTGACTTGTGGGTGTGGAACGGTAAGAGGCTGCAGTCCTGCCTTTGGTAACCATGGCAACGACTCCAGTCCCAGGAAACAGTTTAACAATGCAAAGTCTATAAACTTTGAATATTCAGGGAAAATGCAAACCAAATGTGCTAAAAGCTTATCTAGAATGTATGAAGTCCATGTTAAAAGCTTACCTAGGATGTGGAAGATAGATGCTAATTCAAACCTATTGAGAACTGAAACAAAAGGATCATTTGGCCTTTTCTCTCTGTATAAGAGGGACTCAAAAATCTTGTTCAGCTCGGGTTTGAAACAGAAAGCTCCCGAGTCCGGCAGGTCGTCAGTAAACCATTTTTCCTTCTCAAAATCATTCCTGAGTCCTGGCCTTTCTATACACAAATAATTGAACCTCTCTCAAATTCTACAACACCCATGCCAACAGCCTCCAATCAGGGTATACCTGAAGTCTTCCGCCTTCTCCCCTATAAAGCTTTTCTACTCCTACCTGCTGTTGTGTCACTGCCAAGCACTAGTGAATGGTGGCTTGCTAGAGCAAGCTCTGAGTAGTTAGCCTTTGTTTGTTCTCATTCGGATGGTCTTCATTTATTTCTGCAGTTATGTCTACAGTTGTCCTGGAGGTTGCAACGAGACCCAGTCTGCACTGCTCATTGTCTTGGACTCTGGTCTTCAACCAGGTGCAGTACCCACAGGGGACCCTTGCATCTTGCTGCTCACAGCTTGAGCCCACACCAGCGTGGTAAGTCAGCATCGGGTCTGGATGCCACTCTCTGCATTGAGTTCCTTGCCTTTTTATTTTCAGTTGGTATCCAGGTTTTGTTTTTGGTTCCCATTTGTTTGGTATCCTTAATGGAATCAGGCTATTCCTTTTCTTCCCCTCTTCCTGTCTTTTGTGTTATATTTTGGCATTGTGCTCTCTCAAAGTGTTGTTCATCATAAGAAGGAGAATCATATGATAGGGGACAGCAAATGACCACTAAGTCTGTTCTTTGAGCAGGCCTCACACACCAGTGAGTGTGTGGTTTTCACCAAACTGGCATCCACTTGGACAAACTTTGCTATGGGTCACCAACAAAACAGGATAAGGTTCTCTTTCCATTTTGATTTCTGAGATCTTGGCTTTAATCAGAGATAGTATTCGCTGTGGTTTCTGCCTGCGGGGACTAGGGGAGACACGGTGTTGGGGCATCCAGCCATCAGGTTGGGGGCCTGAGACACAAGGTACACCAGTGCTACACTTTGACCGACCACTGCCAGATTCCACAGGGTTGTCTAAATCTAAATCCTCTCCTACTCCAGGAAAAACTCCTCTTTCATAGATATACTCGGTATTTTTGTAGTGCTGGAATTAAAGAGCTGTTGAATGACTTAGAAGTTTAGGACAAGGGCACTATACTTAGATTTAGTAGAAGTAAATGTACTAGCTAGGTGATCTTATGCAAATTATTTAACCTTTAAGTCTCGGGTTTTGTTTTGTGTTTTAAATCTCTAAAATGAGGATAATAATTCCAACACCATAAAGTGAGAATTTAAAAAGATAAGATCTATGCGATGTTTAAGCAGTTCCCATACCATGGTAGAACTCATCATGAACAACAACTGAAGCTGTCAATCATGGGATTATTATGATTCCTGTTTAGATAGACAGATGTTGGACTAGAGAACCTCATCATAACCTCATCATACCAAGTTAAAAGAGACTAATATTCTTGCTTAAGTACTAGATTTTTTGCTGAAATAACCTTGAAAACTGAAGAAAAGATTGGTAAAAGAATGAAATTTAATTCAGACAACTTCAGCAGCTATGTATTTAAGGTAAGCACAAAAGGTGCACCAAGGAAAAAAAACACTGGTGGGGTTTTGCCCAAAAAAAGGTTTGCAGGACAAGGCTACCATGGGGTAATTTTGTTTATACGGGGACAGAATTTGAATTACTTCAGTTCTGGCTAATTGCTATAAATGTCTCACCACTAAATCTATGTAACTGGTTTAAAAAATTCTTAAAGATAATTGTTGGGTTGCCGATGTAGCCAAGTGGTTGCATGCCTGCTTCCCATATCTAAGGTCCCAGGTTTGATCCCCGGTGCCTCCTAAAAAACAAACAAACCAAAAAAACCACCTCTCATTGGGGAGCAGATGTGGCTAGGTGGAGCATCTGCTTCCCATGTACAAGATCCTGGGTTCATGCCCCAGTACCTCCTAAGCAAAAATTAAAAAAAAAAAAAAAAAAAAGATAATTATTACTCAAGGGTGCAAACTCAAATGGGCTATTAGGCAGAACAATTAAGGGAAATCACAGAGACTATTTAGGGAGAGGTAGGCCTGGAGGGCATGCCTTGTCTAAAAGCATTCATATTCAAATATTTCAGAAACAGCAGCTAACCAAATACAGAAGTTCTGAAGGTTTACAACCTCTGATTAGTGGAACAAGAATAGATTAGGTAATTTTCTTTTTATGGATGAACCACACATTTTCCTTCCAGTCAGGTAAGAACCTTGCCCGAACTCAACCGGTAAATTACAGCACCCAAGGTGCTTTTCTTTTCCCTATTTCCTGTTGCTTTTAGCTCTCTTCACAAATTCTTCTTCCCTTTTTCCCCAGATAAAACACAGCTGCTATTTAGGATGGTACTTACCATTCCTTTTTTAAAAACTTTTGGCCTGCTTTTCAAAGCACTTATTGTCTCAAACATGTTCTTTTCTTCCGGTCTACAAGCTGACGCCTCTGCCAACTGGTCACCAGGCCCTGATAGCTCCTTCTTGGCTTCCGTCTTCTGAGATGAAGCCTCCTTTGCAAAGGGGTGTGTTTGATGGAAACTTAGTCAGCCCTGATTGCTACCATCCTACTCATTCCCAGCCTCTTCCCTTCCTTTAACACCAAAGCCTTTGCCTTTCTGAAAGTTAGTTACTCCTGAAAAAAATCTAGAGAATCGTCAAATAAAACCAATTTTGGTTTTAATAAATGCAAACATATTTCTCTACTGGTGAATGAACAAAATATGTGCAAGTGACTATGGAAGTTGTAATCTGAAAATGACTTAAAGGATAATTTTTTGAAGAGATAACATTTTGACTCTCCTACAAATATAAAATGACCACCACAAATGAGTTGTTTATTATTAATTATCATTAATTCACGAGGGAACCAGTAAATTAGTACAACTGGTTCAAGTGAGGATTTGAACTACAGAGAGGAATAGTCTCAATCTAACAAAATTCTTTCACATTGCCCTGAACAGGAGTCATTTGTATTGTTGTAGAAGACGAGAGAGGTTCAGTTATTTGCAGATAGAAAGGCCAGGACTCAGGAATGATTTGGGGAAGGAAAAAATGATTTATTGACAACCGGCCGGACTCACGAACTTTCTGTTTCAAACCGAGCCCTGAACAAGATTTCTGAGTTCCTTTTATACAGAGAGGAAGGGCCAAATTGTTCTTTGCTTCAGTGCTCAATAGGCTTGAATTAGCATATATCGTCCAATCCTAGGTAAGCCTTTAGCATGGACTTCATACATTCTAGATAAGCGTTTAGCACATTTGGTTTGCATTTTCCCTGAATATTTAAAGTTTACAGAGTTTACATTGCTAAACTGTTTTTCTGGGACCAGAGTCGTTGCCATGGTCACCAAGGGCAGGGCTGCAGCCCCTCACTGTCCCACACCCACAGGTCAGGACACATACAGTTTAAGAAGAGACGAACAGCCTCCCACCCATAGCCCACATCAGTATTACTATCAGTCTTTTACAAGTTAGCTTCTATCTCAACAGAGCTTTAAAATAGTCCAGTGAAAGACAAAGGTGCTCACTGCTCTGGGATAAAATAATCCAATATAGCATCATAATCCATCATTCCATTGAAAAACATATTCTGTAACCTCTTTTATCCTTTCAAATTCTTCCGCAATTTCCCCCCGAAGGGTAATTATTTTGTTAACATTGCTCCATTTCATCCCACTATACCTTGCTTCTCCCAATTAAAAAAAAAAAATCCCTAGGCATGGGTAAATGCTCTCCATGTATATTATGGACTATGTAAATATGTTTGGAAGGCGGTAACCATTTAACAAGGATATGGAGAAAAAAAGGGAGAGACTAGAAACGGAGTTTAAATGCTGCATGTATGCAAAGTGTTTTAGGAAGAGCAGGTTTCTGCTGTTCTCTAGCTCCCTGAAGACACAGAGCTAAAGCATTTTCATGGTTGCTGGAATGGTCAGTTTTTAATTAAAAAGCAGAGTTATCTCATCAGGAATTTGGTTTAGGAAGCTGAAGTGTGTTTTCTTTGTTTTGTTTTGTTTTTCCTGGAATAATTTGTATCTCCAAGGGAACTCTGGGCTTCGAAACCCATTAATATGTCAGGAAAATAGTTATGCTAATGATAATGAAGCACAGTAAGGAGCAGTGGAAAGAATCCTAGAGTTCTGGAGAGCTGACCATGGAACAATAAAAGCAAAATAATTTGGGCTTGAGAGTGAGCAGGAATCAAAAGCCAAGGAAAAATGTAAAGTGACTTATAGCATACACAAAAGCCCTAAGAAGCATTCTCTTGAATGACTCCAAAAATATGTGGAGCGGTGTGGAATAGAAGTAATGAAGTATTTTAGCTGAACTTATTCAATCAAGGCCAAGCAGAATGTTAGAGGAACAACATTTATGCAGTGGGCATCTATTCAGCTCTTGTCTCCTCTCTTAATGTTTGCAGTGATGACCCCAATTCTTTACTTCTCTTTGTAAGCAAGCCCTTTGCCACTTGACTTTGCAGATCCTCCCATCAAAAGGAAGAGTATATTTTTCTCCACCTCAACTCTCTGTTCAGTGGTGTGGCTTGCTTTGGCTAAGGGACTGTCTGCAGATACAATACAAGAAGAGGTTTACAAGACCACTTGTGTGATTAGATTTGTCCTGCTGTGCATTTGCCATGCAAATGATGTGCTCAGGACAACCTATTGGATCTAGGAAGTTGAAAGATAAAGCAGAGCCAAGTCACCCTAGCCAAGCCATCTGAGGTCACCCAAACCCTGGCAAATTCCCAAATGTATGTGTGAACCCAGCTAAGATCAGCTGAGTCACCCAGATGGGTCCAGCCTAGATTGGCTAACCCTCACAGATGTGAGATGGGTGAAAGTTTACTGCTGGTGGCCATGGGGCTCTATGGTTGTTCATGACATTGCAATTTTCTGACAGTAGCTAGCTCATATGCCAACACATTTTCACTGGATCCTTATGAAATGAGATATATCTCTGTGGATGAACCCACTTTCATAGCTGAGTCAGCTTTGCATGTTTTGGTTATCCATGGGCTTATCAGGATGGTGGGAAGTACATCCTGGAGAAGGGTCAGAGACCATAACTACAAATCCAGGTTGCCCTTTGTTTGGAAGGGATCCTTGTTTGGAAGTTCTCCATGCCAGGCCAGTGACATCTTAAGGGAAACTGAGGGCTAGAAAATTATGTCTGATAACTGGAAGGAATTGAGGTCATTTCTAGCCAGAGTATTTGATAGTAGGGAGTAGAACAAACAGTGGTAGAAATAGCAAGTCTCCCTATGTCAGTGTGTGGTTTCCTGGAGCCTTCTGCCAGTTTTCAGAAATACACAGAGAAGAGGATACTCTTTGCTTTGGTTCTTCCTGAGCTTATACACATCTGGCTTCATAGAGAAACAGGATCTATTTGTATACAAATGAACCCTGCAATGTAGAAGAAAGTTGTTGCATCTGCAGCAGATTTTGTAAGCTTGTGAAATATAAAGATTTAATAAATATTTTTTGAGCATTTGTTTAAGTTAGAAACTGGACTCATGTCCCGGGATGCAGTGACTAGGAATCAGACCTGCCATTAGATTCCAGTTTTAAGACATAGTCTGTTTCCTTAAGAAGCAGGCAAAAGCCTAAATGACAACAATAGGTGTGGACACAAGGTAGGTACAATAAAATGCTCCTGGAAGACAACACAAAGGCTGTGGGGCCATGACAAAGCAAGGGCGTGGTTTTGTAGGGCAACATGATGGTTTGGAACTTATTCTGTTTCAGGCCTGCTAGGATCTCCACTTATATGTATGTAGGTCATCTACATCTTTCTCCTTTCTCATTTCTGTTTCAATCCTGCTTTTAAATTTTTTTAAAGGTTTATTTTGTTTGTTTATCCCCCCCACCCCTTGCTGTTTATGCTCACTGTGTGCTCTCTGTGTTCATTCGCTGTGTTTTCTTTCTTTTTTTTTTTTTTAAAGATTTATTTATTTATTTAATTTCCCCCCCTCTCCTGGTTGTCTGTTCTTGGTGTCTATTTGTTGCATCTTGTTTCTTTGTCTGCTTTTGTTTCTTTGTCCGCTTCTGTTGTCGTCAGCGGCACAGGAAGTGTGGGCGGCGCCATTCCTGGGCAGGCTGCACTTTCTTTTCACGCTGGGCGGCTTTCCTCACGGGCGCACTCCTTGCGCGTGGGGGCTCCCCCACGTGGGGGACACCCTTGCATGGCACGGCACTCCTTGCACGCATCAGCACTGCGCATGGCCAGCTCCACAAGGGTCGAGGAGGCCTGGGGTTTGAACCGCGGACCTCCCATATGGTAGACGGACGCCCTAACCACTGGGCCAAAGTCCGTTTCCCTCGCTGTGTTTTCTGTGTCTGCTTGTCTTCTCTTTAGGAGGCACTGGGAACTGATCCAGGGACCTTCCGATGTAGGAGAGAGACATGCAATCACTTAAGCCACCTCAGCTCCCTGGTTTGTTGTGTCTCTCATTGTCTTTTCCTCTGTGTCTCTTTTTTGTTGTTGTTGCACCATCTTGTTGTGTCAGCTCTCTGCACAGGCCAGCTCTCCACATGGGCCAGCTCGCCTTCACCAGGAGGCCCTGGGAATATATATATTAGATGGGAACCCAATCTGCTGAGCCATGTCTGCTTCCTCTGCTTTTAAATTTAAATCTTCCTCAAAAAAAAAGAAAAGATAACTTCTTTTCCCTTAATCTGTCCCACAGATGAAAGTACTTTACACAAAGAAAAGCTTAAGAGGTATTTGTTGAATGAATGAAAGAAAGAATGAATGGATGGGTGGATGAATATTCAGAGGCTTTTGAACAGAAGCTTTACCTGTGCTCATAGGAGGTGCTTAGAACAAAACCTAGAGGGTTAGAAAAATGGGGTGGGTTGGAAGATGTTGTGGACAAGGAAATGATATAAGAGGTAAGAAAGAAGATTTAGCAGAACCTGCAGATAAGTTGGATTTGGGGAGGCAAGGAGAAGGAGTAAAGATAGCTAGATGATCTCCTTGGTGTGCAGATAGCAAATGTAATTTTATATCGAAAGGATAGAAATTAAAGTTTAACCCCAGATGACATGCAATTTTATGGCTCGTAAATGAATCTAAATGAAATTCTCTTCCAGCTTGTTTACACTAGTCTCTGGCCTGAACAGTTATTTTTATTGTATTAAGTGGCATCTGTTTTCACCATCAAACCAAAGACTTTCTGCTAAGTCATCTTGAAATCTAACTTGCACAACAAGTTGTTTCGTAATTACATTAAAATTGCAGGATGTTTTGGATTAGAGGAATCTTCCTTCAACCAGACCTGAGGTTAGTAAGAGAGTGTGACCTGTCTGGGATAGAAGTTCCTCATCCAAAACATCCGGAACATTTTACTGGATTAATTTGCAACTCACTGAGATTTTTTGGTTCAATTTGCTAAAGGCTTTCTGTCTGTTTTCATTTCTCTTTTCAATTCAGGCCAATATGCATTTTTTAAATTCAACTCTCTTATTGAAAATGATATAAGAATTATTACTGAATCCAAAGAATAAAGAAAATGGCAGATAGAATGCAAGGAGAGGAAGAAAAGTAATAAGTGACTAAATAAGTTCATTCATGAATAAATTCTTTATTCATGAATCAATAAATTCATTCATCCAAAAAATGACTTAAGGAGCCCTTATTTTTACCATGCACTATGTTAGTAAATACTGTGTAATGTAGATAGAAGGATAAGTCACTGTTCATGGTCTCTAGGAACTTAGAAAACAGTTTATATTTTTATTTTAAAAATTGCCTTTGGACAGTTCAAGTTCAATTTATGTTGGTATTCTAATCCAAAAAAATTTCATAAAGAAATAAACCATGAACAATTTCCTTATACCTCTATAATGTTGAACATTCTGTAGGAAAAGGCTAACAAAATCACAGTTTCACTGGATAGGATATGTTAGAAGGACTGAGCCCTGTGGCCCCTAGCCAGTGGGCTGCAGAAAGAGAATTTTAAAACTTTATTTTTCCACTAATGCCTGCAGGAAATAATCATTAGTATACTATATCAGGTGCACTTTTTAATCTTTGAGCATTGTTCTGAGCTTATGTAGCATTACAAAAGAATTGTCTTTAGCAAGAAACTGTTTTCTAAGTAGGATCAAAAGTTCGCTTAGTTCTGAAATATATTTAGAAAATTTCCATTTAATTCAAGCCCCAATCTTGGATCCTTGTCTGCCAAACTACAGTTCTTCAAGATCCAATGAAACAGAGTGTAGAATACAAGAGAAAAGCCTTGCGTGAGTGTTACTAAAAAGGCTGGAACTTAAGTTCCATGAGGGCAAGGCCTTTATCTTGTTTTGTTTTGTTTGCTATGTCCTCAGTGCCTACAACAATGCACATAGCAGGCACCCAGTAGATATCTGTAGAACGAATAAGAGAACAGTTCCTCCTGTAATGGCTAAAAGATATGTTGTATCTGGTGCTAAAGACTGAAGAAAGAGAACTTACTTGCCGCATCAGTAATGCTAGTGATCCCTGGCTCCCTCTAAGGCTCTCCATCCATCCATCCATCCATCCATCCATCCATCCATCCATCCATCCATCCTCCCGTCTTCTTGAAATGAAAACCTTTTATTTCACTGGCACTGTGATCCTTGTTGAGATTATACAGATGACAAAAGTAAAGTACCAGCTAGCAAAGAGTCCAGAATCTCAATCCTAAGAGAGGATTCTGAGGACAGATAAGAAGGGAAGGGAACTGACTTACCCGAAATATGAAAAATAGAACAAGCAGGGCTTCTAGATAGGGTGGAATTACAGAGAACAATATGAAGTAAGGTAAATTGTGACAAAGGTAGACTGTCCATCAGAGAAAAGGACAAGGGATGGGGAGGTCTAATTGTACTCCCCCACTCCCCAGACTTGAAGACCACGAGTAAGATCAAATTCCATGCCATCGGAAGCTAGTGTGCAAGGGGAGAAATGAAACAAATGTTGAGGTGATAGTGAGATGCAAAGGATTGTGAGGTTGGAACCATAAGAACAGTCCAATAACCTATAAGGAAAGTTCAAAGAAGAAAACATTTCCTCTCCTGCATACTTCCTCCCTCCCCCAACATTATAATATCATGTCTGATATGTGTAAGATGCCATAGGGGAAACAAAGGCAATTAGAATTTGGAGCCTGCCCTCCTGGACCCTATGTTCTAGCAGGGGAGGTACAGCATGATCACCAGTAACCAGCCGTGTGACGAAGCTGGCTTGCCCTGGCTAGTACTAGCTCTGATTATCAATTGCTAAATTTTCCAAACTTTCGCTTATCAGTTTTTAAACATAGCCGTTATTAAAAATAAAGCATGTAAACTTAATCAGATAAACAGTATTAAAAACAAAGGAAATTCATACTCAAAACTCATGACTTACTAAATTATCTATGCTTTTGAGGTTTTGATAGCTATGGTGTCTCTAGAAAGGTGTGCTACTGTGCATTTCTTCCTCACTCTGCGTTCAGCGAGATCATGTTAGTAATTTGCAGCATGGTAGGAGTATTTACCGCAGAAATTGGCATCAACAACAAATCAATATGTGGTTTATTGTTTTTTGATTGTCTAGACTTAAGAAAAAGTGATGGAGAAAACGTTAGACATGCAAATTAAACTTAAAAGTATGTTATGTCTATAGCATTGCATTGTGAAGAGGTAAAAAATTTGAAAAAATGTTCCTCCAATATTCAAAACTATCATCTGACTCAGCAAAAAAGTTGCTCATGTCATTGACTAATGAGTGATGTTCTGACACACTTCTTCATTGTTTTACTTTCATGGGACTTGTTAAGCATCACCCACCAATCGTGTCAGAACTACACAAATTCATCAGTTACAACCATTAGCTGGCCATGGATACAAAGTTCAGCAAAAATCAGCAAATGCATTCTGTGAGAATCAATTGTCTACAAGAAATTTATGATAAATAATATTGTATATTTTATCATTATTTATAATTGTGTGAGATGCATTGATTATGTCAGTAAAATTATTTATGTAAACAGTAAAGTAAAACTTATGTATGCATATATATATACCTGTAAATTTGCATATACATCCATATATACACATACATGTATGTTCTTACAGATACATGTACTTTTTTTGGGAAAACTGGTTAAGTATAAAACTTGAAACCCTAATACAGGTTGAAAGTAATCAATGCCATAAAGTAGTTGCACAGAGTTATGAGAACTGGGGAGGGGCATTTCCTAGGAGATGGAGGGTAGCCATCATAGGGCAGTATCATGGAGAGGATGAGAACCCAGGGAGGCCAGAGGCAGAAGAAATCACGGGAACATTTTGTTCTTTGAAGACCCATAGCTTTGTTTGGAGGGAGGACAGAGGTGGCTTTCTACAACTAATGATGGAGCTTCTTGAGGCTGTCACCGTGCTCTACTCCCTGGGAGTCAGAATGAGGCACAGGTTCTGGAGAACCACAAAAAGGACTTTAAAACATGTGGGATTGAAGCCGGCTAGTAAGAGAGAGAATCAATAGATGGATCTGGAACCTGGCAAAGAGTCCATGTGGACATCAAAAACCCCAAGATGACATGGGAAGACCCTCCCCAAGATTCTGCCCTGTAGTATAGGATTTCCTCCGGAAGCCAGGAGAAGCCCCAGATATTCCCCAAGGACTTTATCATTGGGCCCTCCTGGGGGACTGATGGGGGGGGGGGGTGATAGTCAATCAAAACAGCAAACAGCTTGAATTCCTCTCCTGCCATTAGCAAAGGGGTGGAATAATTCACAGGTCGAAAAGCAGGCGCGAGGCCTGAATTTGCTCTCTTGCCTTTGGACCCCTGTTCTTGCCTTCTTGCGCCCTACTTTTGCCATTTTTCCTCTGCCAGGATGGCCAGGCAAGTAAAACCTGGGCATTTATAATCTATAATGAGGAATTGTAGTCTGTAAATCAGCCCACTTTATCACTTTTCAGCCCCTTCCTCTCTACCTGGGACCTGTGATCTGTTATTTTCTCCCATTTCTCTTCCCTCCCTACCTTAATAAATTACTGGCCTAATTTCAAGATGTGCTCTTGAAATTCATTTCTGCAGCATAGTCAAGAACCTAGACAAAATCCGGTAACAGGATGAACCTGGGAATTATCGCAGCTTCCATAAATAGGGATATTCATCTCTTGCTGTGGCCTAGGTTTGTGCTGTGTAGGGTGAACTAACTGTGGAGAGAAGGGAAAAGTCTTACTGGCAGAAATAATCACTTAGCCAGGGATTTCTGTAAAAGACATATTTGGCTGGACTTGCAGGGCTGAAATTCAGACTTTTGTGGGGGGGTATGGAATTAGGCCCCACCCCTTCCCCAAAATACCCTTTTGCATTTAAAAATCATAAGCTCCCTATAGAGTTGGACAGCATCTCTGCCCTCCATGCCTATTCAAATGCATGAACGTTAATATGTCAAGGAGTTTTATGAAAGGTATTAGGACCCTAACACCTCCCATACACACATACCCATACACACACATACACACACACTCCTTTCTTCCTCCCATACTCTCACACCACCCCCCACTACTACCATCCCCACTGAACTTCAAAGATATTTGCTGAGGCCAGAAAGTAGGAAGGATAACACTTTCCTTCCCACCCTGCAGTCAACCCCATCAAAGCTGGGAGAGATGGAAGGGGAGACTGGACGAGTGATCTGGACTTAGCATCAAGCCTTGTTTAAAACATTGGAAAGGAGTCTACAGCCATACCACCCTGAATGTGCCTGAGATCGTCTGATCTCAGAAGCTAAGCAGGGTCAGGCCTGGTTAGTACTTGGAAGGGAGAAAACATTGGAAAGGAGTGCAAGGCTGGAACCCACTGGGTTCCTGGACACGAAATATATTTTGGACTTAGCAGCCCCTCCTCGAATTGAAACTGCTACCACCCTTGGGACCCTTGGGGAAAGTGTATCTGCCACTAACACAGTGAGGAAAGGAGGGAAGGAGTGGGAGTGGCTGTCAGGCCAGTGGTGGGATGTGACCGGGAAGGAACAGTGGTGGGGCTGGAATTTTTCACAGTACCAGCTTATGCACAGCAATATCATCGGAAGGGATTTGGCTAGGGAGCTTTTCTAGAAGATGTATCTACATAGAAAACATACAGTTTTTACTCAGATTATGTGTTTATTTATAGGAAAGGCTGATGGAGTTTGAGGGTGAAGTTGGGAGGGACTAGAGCTAGCCTTGTTGAGAAGAGTCTGGGTTCTTTTCTGCAGATAATAGGTAGGTGATAAAGAGATAATTACAAGCACTGCTAGGAAGGCTGAGAGGCATCTAGGAAGGGGATCCCTGGAAAAGTTGGAAGTTTCTACCTGGATCCCATTCGACATGGGTCATAAAAGTAAAAGTGATTACATTTGTCTCCATAGGCTAGTATAGTGTATAATGTAACTTTTACATGTAGGGAAACAATATAGCATATATAAAAGAGATGAAAAAGTAAAAATCATCACATGCTGATTAAGAGTCAAGATCTATAAATAGGAAAAAAGGATCTGAAAATTTAAGTTAATAATAAAAAGGAATTGCAATTATTGAAGAAGTTTAAGGAACAGAGAAAATCCTAACAGGAAAAATAATTCAAGAAGGAAATAACTTATTGGTAAGAAATGATTTCTACCTCTCATCCCAACCATTTTAGTTAAAATAAAGTAAAACACATGAAAGAGCAACTATTTCCAAAGCAATCATCCCCAGACATGGTTGTAATATAGATAACCTAAATGGTACTAGGCTATCTCAAGAAGGTTATGGCTCATAATTTAGTCTGCTTTCAGCGAATGGCACTTTCTGTTTACCTTGCACTTTTTGCCAAGCTGCTCATAACATTCAAAAACTTGAGCCCTCATAGAAATCTTCACGCAGCCAAGCCAATCTTCTGAATCCAGCAGATGAGAACCTGGAGAGCTCTGTTTAGTGCTGACCAGGGTCGCGCATAGCTGGATGATTTATGGACAAGATCAACCATCACATCCATATCACAAAGTCATTAATTACCCGGAGAGGAGCTCAGCCCAGAATTACTCCGAGGATAGAAAGTCCTCAAAGAGTGGGTCTGTTTGAATAATCAAAGTAGTCAGAGTCATTTAAAAAAATCACCTCCTAATTTCTCAGCTGTATCTTTCACATACAGGGTTGTTTTCTTCTGCTTACAGGGAATGTATGATTCCTCAGAACATTAGCATCTGGATGAAAGGACCAGTTGTGTGCTCAGAAGGAGGGAGAACAAGAGCAGGGAGAAGCCTGGGGGTCAGGAAAATGTCCCAAATTTCAAGAGCACATTTCAGAAATTGCCATTGGTAAGCTTAGGAGCAAAACCTAGATAAATTCTAAATAGATTAGTAAAGACTTGGATTTTCAACCCATAGATAAGAGGTTCCCACTGAGAGCCAGCATGACTCCCTACAAGTAAAATATGCCCATGAGACTCATTTTCTCTTTTGATGTGCTTACTAGGGTGTTTCCTCTATCATGATATGCTTTTACACAAGAAGGAGAAATGAAGGCCGGGTAACGATCCAAGTAAGATAAGTATGCAGATGATTCAGTGATGGCGCCAAGGAAAGTGAACCAGGAAAACATCTCTGAGTCCCACCCACAGTCTTGCCCTTGATTCCATTCATTCAATTCAACAAATGGTTAGTCACTAAGTCAACACACACTGATAAAGCATGTATTTGAGCAGAGAACTGTTCTAGCCAAGGGGTAGAAAGACATTTTTAAATCCCTGTCCTGACATTTTTAAATCCCTGTCCTTGTGGAGTTTATAATTTAATATTGGGGGAAGGACAAGTACCTAAGTAACCATGATACAAGCCAGAGTCACAAAAATCACAATGGGGAAGGTACCAAGTGTCCTGGGGCATCAGTGAAGGGAAGGCTGCCATCTGGTTGGAAGATCACAAAGGGCTCTGCAGGGAAGGTGGCGTTTGAAGGAAGAGAGAGAGGGGAAGGCACTGGGGTCAGCGGGAGCAGCGGGAGCAGAGGCCAAAGCATTGGGCAAAGGTAAGCACAGAGTCCATTGACTTGGGAAGGGGAGACTAAAAAGCAGTCAAGACAACTTGGTGCATCCTTCCTGTTAGGGGTTGGCTCTCAGTTGGGTAGGCCATGGGGAGTCTTTGATGAATGGGCAGCAGAGGGTTTGAGCTCTGGAGTCAGACAGGCCAGTCTTTGA
Source organism: Dasypus novemcinctus (assembly GCF_030445035.2). Lineage (NCBI taxonomy): Eukaryota > Metazoa > Chordata > Mammalia > Cingulata > Dasypodidae > Dasypus > Dasypus novemcinctus. Next base: position 39,776,938 of record NC_080687.1, read on the forward strand.
ATCCTGCCATGGCTGCTACTTTAGCCATGAAACCAAAGAAGTTATATAACTTCTGTAAGCACTAGCTGCCTCCTTACAACATCCTCAGGATTATAGTATCCTGAAAGGTCGCTCTGGGGAGTAAATGAGATTATATATAAAGCCATGCCTGGCATGGAGTAAATGCTTCTAAATGCAGTGGTTTTACATTTTATTATAAAGTCCAGAAATAAGCTGGAAGAAGCTCTGCCTTAGGAAGTTTTATCTGGCAGTATTTTTGTAGCCTTGAGTACATCAAGTAGAAGAAAAAAATTTTTTTCTTTCTAATATCTGATCTGAATCTAGCGTGGAAGGGAAAGGCTAGAGGCTGAGCCCAGGTAGAGGCATGCCAAAGCCTGCGTGAGAGACCAGGCAAACCTCCCCGCGGGGCAGACAGGAAGGCGCAGCGGGCAGGTTCTACGGGGTGTGGATTCTGAAGAAGCAGTCAGCGTGCAGGTTTCCAGCCTGCTTGACCGGGTGCATGATGGTGCCCTCCAAAGACGCAGGAAAGTCAGGAGGAGGCTGTGAGGAAGCTACAAAGCCATAGATGGCGCTGGAAAGAAGGGAGGAGCAGTGAAGCAGGCACAGGAATGGACAGACTGGGACGAACAAAGAGGAGAAAAATGTGCGGTCGTAGGAGCAGAGGTGGGGTGGGAGGTGTCCTAACCTCGACGAGAGACCACTTGGAACATGCAGAAGGTCTTGAGGTGATGGGAAACCTGGGGATTAACTGGTACAAGCATGAGCACATTGGATTTCAAGATTTAAAGCGGTTTCCAGAGGCTATAGTTGTCGGTTGGAACAAGCAACAATAATAGCTAACTCCTCCTGTATTAGCTTGTTTACTCTTTCTCTTTCTCACAAGGGAGAGAGTATTATTATCCTCATTTTACCGATAAGGAAGCAAAAACACAGACAGGTTAAGCGACTAGGCCAAGGACACACAGCTAATAAATGATTTAAAATGACATGGTTGTGATGCACAGACATTTTAAATCCAGTTTGGCATATTTACAATGTGCTGGACACCAGATTTCACCCAAGGGAATACTTAGGAAGCTGGGAGCCCTGGAAAGAGGTGAGACGATTTAAAAGATATCCTAGTATGAAGGTAGGGTGGAAGGTCATTTCTAGGCGCTCCGTAGGCCTGTGACTGGCACTTGAGGAAAAGGCAATACATTTTCTCTGCTGACCCCTGCCCCAATATGAATTACTTCTTAGGATGGCACTGAGGAGCAGGAGACCTTCAGCTGCCCAGAGGGTCCACATTGCTATATAAACCTTCATCTCTAAGCCTGTCCTTCCCTCTGATGATGGCTGTTGAGTGTGATGTGTACGAGGTTTCTGCATCGTGAGTGCTCTGTGTGTGTACATAATTAGTCGTGGAGCCTGCATCGCTGTATGTGGGTCTTTGTGTGTGGTGCCTGCCTGGGGCCTGTGGGCCTGTGTGCAGCTGTGTCAGCATGTGGGCGTGGATAGTACGTATTTGATGACCGTATGGTAAGTGTGTATGTCGCCTGCGTGGGGAATGTGAGTCTGTGCGTGTGGTGCCTGCAGGGTGAGTGTGTGGAGAGCCGGCATAGTGAATGTGGGTCTTTGTGTGTCGATGTGTGTGTGTGTGGTGACTGTATGGTGAGTGTGTGTGTGATGTGAGCTTGTGTGTGTGTGTCCTTAGCTGTAGAACCTGCATGCAGTGCAGGGGTACCTGTGTGCACACGTGCATGCGTTGCGAGCCCTCGAGTGTGAATTTACTTTATTGTTCTACACGGAGCTGGAGCAAAGGCTGGACGGCGCTCCACCCCAGGCACAGGCAGAGCCCTCCGCGCCACTCCCAGCCGGGCCACTGGTGGCACAGGAGGCAGAGGCTGAAACAGCGTGGCCCCAGAGAGGCTACATGACTGCACCCCCAGCAACCAGCACGGCTCCCCAGAATGACAGCTTTGGAGCTGCAGCTGGAAGGGGAAGATTCCTGGGGAGGGTGCTCTCTCAGTGCTGTCACTTGCACCCCCCGACCTGAATCTGGGGGAGTCCCTAGGGTCACATGGGTATTTGTCCGGATGGTGCAAATGGATTCCAGACCATCAATAACAGAGTCTGCAGGCTCCTCTTTGTATCTCCATCTCCTGCCAAGGGCGTGGCTGGCTGTTTCCCTTCCCATTTGCCAACTTGGCAGTGGATGGGATTCCTGCCTCGCACTCTCCTACCCCCTTCACATTTCCTCCCAGATTCTCACGGCTTGGAGGCAGGCTCCAATAGTCCTTCCCACGCGAGGGTGGAAGAAGAGCAAGTGGCAGTGAGGGAAAAGCAGGGTGGGCCAAGGAAATGGGCCACAGATCAGGTAGCTGAGTCGTGTCTGGAGCTCAGAGCGCAGAGCAGGCATTGGGTCAGCAGGCAGGCTAGAATTAGGGGACAGGGCGGTCATAAGACAGATCTGCTGCTGGGCACCCAGTCATCAGTCGACAGGGCCAAGTGAGAGGGCTGAGGTCCAGGTGTGAACAGGAGACCGGGCATCAGCTGGTTTCCAGGAACTGGGTGACTGAAACAAAGCGAAGAGAGCACGGAACCAAGGCAGTGGGAAGGAAGGGTCTCGACCTGCAGCACGGGTCAGCTTAGTGTGGACATTTCTATGAGTCTTATGGAGCAGGCCCAAGTCCCCAGGTACAACTGGCTCAAGGCCTGCTGGTAGAAATAAATGACTTTCCCTAGTCTGCCCTCCCAGCTACTGCAGGAAGTATTTCTACAGCATTTTTAGCAGGCGATTGTCAGCCTCCTCTGCATGCCTCTAGCCTGTATGTGGTGAGGTAGCCTGTCCCATTCACTGTTGGGCAATTCTGATAGAAACTTCTTATGAATCTCACTCCCTAGTAACCCCTACCCAATGGTACTGCTTGTCTTCTACCCACTCCTTCCACCATATACTTTTCCTTGTTTTCTGAGTGAAACAATTGCTGTGTGAAATTATTTCAAGACATCTCCCCTCCTCTAGACTCAGTGGGTGTGGTTTACATCTACATCTCTTTTAAAATACGGTGCACAGGACCAGAATCATGCAATTTGACCACACAATATTAAAGGGGGCTATTAACCCTCTAATTTTAATATTCTTATGCTTTTAATGGCATCTACTATTACATTAATTTTTGTAGCTGCTATCCTTTACTGTTGGTTTGTATTAAAAGCACAGTTTAAAAAAATCAAAGTCAGTCAAGCTATCCTTTCACAGTCTGTACAATTAATTTTTCAAAGCAAACATTATTTTAAGAATCTGCTGGGAATGGATGTAGCTCAAGCAGTTGAGCAGCAGCTTCTCACATACAAGGTCCCAGTTCAATCCCTGGTACCTGGTACCTCATAAAAATTTAAAAAAAAAAAATCTGATTGCTTGAAATCTTCCTCAATATTGGGAAATCCTTTACTAAACATACATTGGTAACTGCTCTGCAACCAGCTCTCTCTATGCCACTGCCCACCATGTCTCCAGGCTGGAATCCTCAGAGACATCCTTGGCCTTTCTCATTCCCTTTGTTAAATTTTTTTAAAAATTATTTTTTAAAATGTCTCTGCCCTTCCTCCCCCCACCCCTCATTGTCTGCTCTCTGTGTGCATTCGCTGTGTGTTCTTCTATGTCCGTTTGGATTCTTATCAGTGGCACCAGGAATCTATGTCTCTTTTTGTAGCATCATCTTGCTGCGTCAGCTCTCCATGTGTGTGGCCCCACTCCTAGGCTGGCTGCGCTTTTTTCACGCGGGGCAGCTCTCCTTGCAGGGCGCACTCCTTGCGCATGGGGCTCCCCTATGTGGGGGACACCCTGCGTGGTACAGCACTCCTTGTGCACAACAGCACTGCGCGTGGGCCAGCTCACCACATGGGTCAGGAAGAAGCCCTGGGTTTGAACCTTGGACCTCCCATGTGGTAGGCAGATGCTCTGTCAGTTGAGCCAGATCCACTTTCCTCTCATTCCCTTTGAGTCGTCAAGTCACAAAGTCCTTTCAGTTCTACCTCTAAATAGCTTCCTGTCTGCTGCCCTCTTGCTTCAGGTTCTAACCTGAAAGGCTGCCATCTTCCCTCTCCAGTGTATCCTCCCCACAGCTGCCAGGCCTACAGCAGGGGTCAGCTTAGTGTGGACATTTCTGAGTCTCACCGAGCAAGTCCCATCAGGCATTCTCTGCTTACATTGTTTCAGAAGCTTTCCAGCTCCCTCAAGACAAGTCTAATCCCTTCCAAGAGCCAAAAGGTCCCTTTCTAGTGCCCCTTTATCTACATCTGCGGCCCCATCTCTAACGTTCCCTGTGGGTGTCTTTGGTTTCGGCCTTCCTGAACTGCCGGCTGTTCCTCCAATGCTCCTGGCGCCCCCTGCACCCAGGCCTCGGCTGGGCCAGGCATTGCTCTAAATGCCATATGCAAACTAACTCATTTAACTTTCACCACCATCCTCTAAGGTAGATAATCTTATTCCCATTTTACAGATGGGGTGGCTCAAATGTTAAGCTTTTTGCCCAAAGTCATGCTGTTAATAAGTTATAGAGCCGGACGAGTTCCTTAGCCTGAAATGCCCTCACTTTCTTTCTCTTTGGCAAACTTCCACCCCTCTTTCAAGGCAGTTCAAGCACTAGCTTTTCTGGGAAGTCTGCCCACTTCTTGAACTTGAACCTCAGATAGCACTTATCATTCTGGGCTAATTATCTGCTAAATGGTTGTCTCACCCTAAGCAGAACATCCTATTCCTCACTGAGCCCAGAACCTGGTTTTGTGCCAGGAGTTTAATTTATGCTTTTTATAAAGGAACACATTAATGAATAAATGAATTACCTACTGATGGGTCCCTTTTGAAGCTGTATTATAGCATCATAACAATTTGTCAAATCATCGACATTTGGTAATCAATTCTTCCAATAATACACTATACAAAAATCTGGCAAAAGCTTAGAGGTAGGCCAGCTGGCTCCTGAAAATCAACTCAATTATCTCAAGTTCATTTAAGAGTTACTTAGCTCTCCGAAATGCTCTGAGATTATCTAAACATGCACTGAGGCAGAAAGTTTTACAATTACTAAGCCTGGCCTACTGTTTGCTCAGAATATGTCCTTGGAATAAGTCTCCTTCAGGATGAGGCTGAGTAGATGGTGAGTGGGTAATGGATTCTGTGCTGGGGAGACAATGGAGCCAACTTACTCCATACATGGTCAGATGGACAATGAGCAAAGAGAGGAACAATGAACCCTGTGAAAAATAAACCTGAACTTCTCTACACAAAATATTTACCAGGAGAAAACAGTGAAGATCAGATGAGCATGGGAAGGAGAGGTGCAACACCAAAACTCTTGCCTTGCTGACCTACCTATCAACAAACCAAGAGATCTAACATCCATACTAGTCTATTTCATATAATAGGATTCTTTTACTTAATCTTCCCCATGAACTTTTAAAGGATGTAACTAGATATCATCTTTGTCCTCCTCCTCCTCATTATTATCATACAGATAAGAAAGGGAAACAGAGAGAGTAACTGTGGGTGACTTGTCCAAGGTCACACAGACAAAAAAATCAGTGGCAGAGCTGGGTACAAAATGCTGACCATTTCCCCCAAAATCTGTAGAAGACCAGACAAAATTATAGATATGTTCCCCTGGGAGCCTCAGTTTTGCTTTGTGTTTAAAAGGAAGACTAAATAATACCTATTTTTAGATAAATATGATAGTGTATGTGAAAGCACTTTATAAAATGTAAAGTATAGGGAAGCAGACTTGGCTCAATGGATAGAGTGTCTGCTTACCACATGGGAGGTCCGTGGTTCAAACCCAGAACCTCCTTGACCTGTGTGGAGCTGGCCCACGTGCAGTGCTGATGCATGCAAGGAGTGCCCTGCCACGCAGGGGTGTCCCCCACGTAGGGAAGCCCCACGTGCAAGGAGTGCTCCCAGTAAGGAAAGCCGGCCAGCATGAAAGAAAGTCCAGCGTGCCCAGGAGTGGCACCACACACACAGAGAGCTGATGCAGCAAGATGACATAACAAAAAGACACAGAATCCCGGGCCGCTGACAAGAATAGAAGCAGACACAGAAGAACACACAGCGAATGGACACAGAGAACAGACAACTAGGGTGTGGGGTGGGGGAGGGGAGAGAAATAAATAAAAATAAATCTTAAAAAAAAAAATAAGTGTAGCATGCATGCATCTTAAAAATCACCTGAATAGCACTCTCATTTTATATGATCAAGACCTTAATTATCAACATGACAGCTAACTTATTCACATAATAGCTGTTCATTATGTGCCAGAAAGTGCTTTATGTTAGTATTTCACTTAACCCTCAAAACAACCCTATGTGATAAGCATTATATTTTCATCCCATGACAGTTGAGAAGATTGAGTCTCTGAGAGGTTAAATAATTTGCTCACGTTTGAGCTATGCAGAGCTGCCACTCAATACAATGTATTAAAATGTTTGTCACCAAGTTTTCACAGCCTTCAGGACTAGGAATACTAACTAGAGAAGACATTTATCCTTTTTGGCTGCCCAGCATACAAGCACTGCCCCTGGGTTTGGCAGCTCCTTGTCTCCCCCTGTGGAACTCCCAAAAGAGACCACTGCACCCCATTCCCAGCAGTGTAACATGCAAGTGAAGAATAAGGGAGTGGCTCACATCTCTAGAGAGAACCAGAATGCTAAATGCACAGCAGCCTTGTTTTAAGAATAGCAAAATCCTAAGCATAATTCACAACACCACATATATGACAGAGGATGGCCAACAAAGAAACAAGGCATTGCAGGTTTCAGATTTCAGGAAGCATCTAGCACCAAAAAAAAAAAAAAAGCAGCAGCTAGGAGACAAATGGGTGGAGAAGTAATGGCCCCCTCCCTTCTGTTGAGAGGTGAATTTTCAAGGTGTTGGAAGAGACATCCACAGTAATTATTGCTATCATTTAGGATGAGCCTCATTTGTGTCTGGTACTGCATAAGGCATTTTGCCTGTTATCTGTAACAATTTAATCACTTTTAAACAGGTAAGACAATTGATGCTCAGAGAGATTAAGACCCTTGCAAGTGTGACAATTTGAAGTTTTGTGAATCCCAGAAAAGATCATGTTCTTTGAACAAATACATTCCCATGGGTATGGAGCCCTTTGATTGCATTAGATTCAGTTAAGGAACTTTTTGACTAGTTCACTTGATTGGTTCACTTTAGGGCCCTTGACTGGACTACGTCAGGGAGGGGTGACCCAGGTTGGGTCTCCAACCTCTTGCTGGAGTCTTCTATAAACTGAAAGCTGAAAGCAGAGACACAGAGAGAAAGACAGCCTCCATTTTGACTCTGCCATGTGAGAGAAAGGACTGCAGGGAGACAGAGAAACCCCATGACTCTGAGAGAAAGGCCCGAGGCTGGGCTCAGCAGCACAGAGGCCAGGAAAGAGGCCCCTGAGAGGTAGACCATGAGGCAGCTGAAGGCCTAAGAGAAGAGTCTTGCCATGTGCTTGGTCTTGTCATGTGCTTGATCGCCCACAGCAGAGCTCTGGGAGAAAGCCACTCTGCTTTCTGCAGAGTCCCAGAAGGAGACCTGCCATTTTGCCCTGCCATGTGGCAAGAGTCCAGGATCTGCCAGCAGCCAACCTTTGGTGAGAAAGCATCTCTGACGATGCCTTGATTTGGACCTTTTCACGGCTTTGGAAATGTAAGCTTTAATCCTAATAAATTTCCACTATAAAAGCCAAACCATTTCTGGTATTTTGCATCGGCAGCCTTAGCAAAACAAAACAAAAAGTAAAGTGTGAGTCTATCACCCAAGCTCAAGCTCTAAATTGGGATTTCTTAACTTTTAATGTGCATAAGGAGGTACACCTGGTACTTGTTAAAATGCAGATTCTAATTCAGTAGCTGGGGTGGGGCCTAAAAACCTACATGTTCTTCAAGTTCCCAGGTGACCCTGATATTACTGCTCTGTGGGCCACGCTTGAAGAAACAAGTCTCTCAATCTTTGTATAATTGTGCTGCTTCTTGAAAAGTGCTTATTGAATCTCATCAAACAAAATACACATCGCTCTCCGACTCCTAAGCACTATCCTAGGGCCTTCTCCCTGGGCTAAATTTCTTGGTGGCATGAAAGAAGATTCTTTCTGTATATATTAGTTGTTAGAGTTTAACTCTGTGAATGATTTCTTCTTCCATTTATTTGATCAACAAATATCCATTGAATGTCTACCATGAGCACAGTGCTGGGCATGGAGGACACCAGGATAAATAAGGTCCTGGCCTTTAAGAGACGAGCTATTGATGTAGACAAAATGTCCTGAAATGCTTCCCTGAAAGAAAGCCCTGCAGCATACTGACTTAGCATTCCAAGTCCCATCCTGGGCTGCTGTGGCAGATGAGGTCACTCTGGATAGCTCTAGCACCATCTTCACCACCATTAGGCATGGGCCCATTTCACCATTGTGTGTCCCAGTTTTATTAGGACAGAGACAGTTTCACAGTGGCTGATCGTGTGCCGATCCTGCTATGAAAATACAGTTGACCCCTGATGCACTGATTGCATCAGTAAACATATGGAATTGGGCCATTGTTTTTTGGGATGAGGCACATGGAATGTTTCTTAGGCTTCTTTTATTTTTTTTAAAAGATTTTAAAATTTATTTCTCTTCCCTTCCACCCCTTCCAGTTGTTTGCTCTCTGTGTCCATTTGCTGTGTGTTCTTCTGTATCTGCTTGTATTCTTGTCAGTGGCACTGGGAAACTGTCTTTTTTTGTTGCGTCATCTTGCTGTGTCAGTTCTCCGTGTGTGCAGTGCCACTCCTGGACAGGTTGTACTTTTTTCACATGGAGCGGCTCTCCTTACAGGGCACACTCCTCGTGCATGGGCCTCCCCTATGTGGGGTACACCCCTGCGTGGCATGGCACTCCTTGCACGCATCAGCACTGTGCATGGGCCAGCTCACCACACGGGTCAGGAGGCCCTGGGTTTGAACCTTGGACCTCCCATGTGGTAGGCAGATGCTCTATCAGTTGAACCAAATTTGCTTCCCTCTTAGGCTTCCTTTAGGGGGTGAGAATTAGCAAAGATAAACCTTAGATTTTTCTAAATTCTTTTTAATAATTTTATATGCATTTGGAACATTAAGTTTATTTAATGAGATTAAGCTTCAGAAAGTAGCCCAGTTTATGGCATACTAGTTAGGTTCTTAAAGAATGGAAACCTCTGCCCAGATTAAAGGTAAATGCCATCCAATGGTGCTGAAATCTATCAAAAGTATTAATATTTTAAAGTATCTAAAGTTGTTAGTAATTTTCCTTCATGGACATTGTAATTAGTTTGTGTTTATTTATTGTTATTGTTTGAGATTTATCTGCTACTGCTACTTAATAATGGACTAAGACACACATTTCAACTACAAAGAAATCTAAAGTTATGAAATCAGATGATTTGCAGCTGTCCCCTCTATAGGAACAAACACCCAAGAAAATCTTTCCTTTTAGTTGGCGAAGGCCGTTCCTTTACCCTCATGCCTATGGATGGTTGATAAGGGAGTGGGGTGGGGAGGGAAGAGGTGAAGGACTGGGGGAGTGAGAAGAGAAGGCTCACTGTAGACAGCCACACTAGCATTTGGTTTCATTCCGCATAAACCCTGGCACCTTTACTTGGGTCATGTGGTCATTTAAACCACCCAAGTAATTATCTCCACCCGGATGCATGTAGGATTCCAAATCGGAACATAGGAACCAGCCAAGTTATAATAGATAAGGGGAGAAAAAGAAGGGCCTAATCCCATGAGCAATTAGAGTAGAGGAGCCTTTTACAGCTATAATTCTTTGGTGAACTTCTACCGCTACAGGGTAAAGCCTTGTGAAGCTCTTGAATTGAACTTCAGATTGATAGATAATTTAAGGGATGCCTGGAGTCTAGTTCTCTCAATTTCTGCATGAGGAAATTCATGCACAAGGCACAGAGAGTTTGATTGCTGTCATCAAGGTTTCATAGGTAGTTAATAAAAGAACCAGAACTTGAAGCCAAGACGGCTGAATTGTCACTCAGTGATCATCTTTTGTGTTGCCTGAACACTCTTCCTATATCACACCTCAGTTTAGGACACTTCCAGCTTTCCTCCAAAAATACAATTTTGTTCCTTCCACAAACCATCTGTAAGTTTCACCCATTATTTTATTCATTCAGCCATTTTGCAAATATATATCAAACACTTGGATGAGATGCCAAACACTTGGATGAGATGCCAGGAATACAAGCTGAACATAATAGATCAGGCCCTGCACTAAGGTGATTATGATTTAACTTCAAGTCCATTGCTTCCTAGATCCCACCTTCTCCAGCAGAATGAACTGCTTCTCTCACTCTGAGATGCTTTGCTTTCCTAGCTAAACCTCTTCTTTTAACATTTTCATAAGAGGAAAACAAAGCAAAGCCCAACCAAACAGGAAGGAGCCACAGCCTCTAGTGGACATTGAGTCTGAAGAAAGTGAATTGATTGAATCAAGAAGCTCTGGGGGAAGCGGACTTAGCCCAGTGGTTAGGGCGTTGGTCTACCACATGGGAGGTCCGCGGTTCAAACCCCGGGCCTCCTTGACCTGTGTGGAGCTGGCCCATGTGCAGTGCTGATGTGCACAAGGAGTGCCCTGCCACGCACTGGTGTCCCCCGTGTAGGGGAGCCCCACGCGCAAGGAGTGCGCCCCCTAAGGAGAGCTGCCCAGCGCGAAAGAAAGTGCAGCCTGCCCAGGAATGGTGCCGCACACATGGAGAGCTGATTCAGCAAGATGACGCAACAAAAAGAAACACACATTCCCGTGCCAATGACAACAACAGAAGCAGACATAGAAGACGCAGCCAATAGACACAGAGAACAGACAATCGGGGTGGGGGGGATAAATAAATAAATCTTAAAAAAGTTTAAAAAAAGAAGCTCTGGGGCAGCAATGAGGATTGAATCGCAAGTGTCTATGTGTTGTTTTTTGACATTTATTTCACAAAACTGTAGTAAAGGTAGCCTGCATTTTTCACAACTAGAAAGACTCCTTTCACCAGAAGATGCTGGCCTACATAAAATCGTTAAAAGAGTGTAGTCACGATTAATCCAAATAAGTCCCTAAAAATCAGTGGCTAAATTGGGGCATCTAAAAGAGTTAACAGTAAGAAGGTAAGACTCTAGCAATGAAGTTATGTAACCAACAACAACAAAAAAATCCTGGCAACTTAAAAAGGTTTTCTGTTTTTCTTTCTCAGAGAAGGCTTAATCTGGCCTAAGTCTAAGAAGATTTGTCTCAAATTGACAATACAAGCTTAAATAGTTTATTATTTTAAAATGTGATATAACCATTTCCATTCCTTATTGGCTTCTGGGCTCTTTTCTCGACTTTGAATTATTGTGATGTGTGAGAGCCTGTGGGCATAGATTTCCCAGCTCTCTCATTGTCACGCTTTCAAATAGGAAAAAAGGAAAAGCAATCAGATCCAAATTTGTGAGTCCCATTTCCTTTGGAAATATGAATCAGTATTCCTGATGTTAAAAATAGATTTATGCAAGTAAACTGTGTCTTTTATAAAGATTCTGATTTAGGATAAAGAAAGTGGAAAGATCATATTAAAATAATTTGGCATAGTCTAATGGAAGCACTGTCTGTAGACAAGATTCTCGAAGTATCTCTTATTTGCAGGGTACACAGAAAATTTAAAAATATTTTTATTACTAGAGAATTGAGAGGATAAAGATTTAAGGGTGGAAGATTATTTGGACCATCACCAATAGTATTTAATAAAATTTCAAGCTCTGTGTTTGCTAAGATGCTTTTGGGGAAGTAGCTGTTGAGTCATACATAAATCTACCATATTCATTAGCCCACTTTGGAGAGAGATTGAACACATAGTTTTGATAATAACTGGGCTTCATTAAGGAATATAGAATTAAGAGTAATAAGACATCCTTTAAAAAAAAAGAAAAAGATGAATCCAGTAAATAATGAAGAAATTGACTTACCCACATGCCCTATCTTCTGCTTGCTGCCCAGGATAGGAAAAAGCCAAGATGGGCCATGGAGAAAGAACAACCACAAAAGGTGTACAGAGGGATAAGAGAGCTTCCACAACACTCTTATCCTTTGAAAAAAAGATTTCCCTCGTCCTAAGGAAATCTTCTGTAGTAGAAGAAGCAGTTTTGAAACACTCCAAAATAAGTTGAGAGGTTGGGACTGGAGAGACATAACATTGATTCTTCAAATGGACATTTAGGAAAGTACATGTTATTTGAGGCCTTCACTGGGGCATTCAAGCTTGAACATTTCCGTTGATTGTCATTAGAAATCTCCAGGCTTTAACTAAGTATCTCTCTTTATCCTTTGGTTCTCGCTGTAAACTAATGATGTGCATATTTGACACAAAATCCCATAAAACATTATGCTTTAGTAACTTCCTAGTTAAATTTTTATTTCATTTTCTTTACTAGGGCCAAGGTACAGTCTTACCATTTGATTGCAAGAAGTCTATATTTTATGAAAACCAGGAGCAATTTAAAATCAAATAAACCCACTACTTGGTAGAATTTTTAAGGTATAAAATAAACAGAAGATAGTGATTCTTATAATGATGTAAAAGCAAGTAACTGTTTCCCTGAATGTATCCTGAGGTATGAAAATTTCTTTTTTTAGACTTTCCCTCTTTAAGATATATATAATTGTAATAGAGTTTCTAGTTTACATAAAGATGAAAGTTTGTCCACATGTTTAAAAAATAATAAAACCAAGTATCCTAAGGCGAAAGGTCATGGCATTTTTCCTGACTAAACTACTTTTCAAATTTTCTTGCTCCATTATTTAGTAATTAAATTGGTGATAGAAATAAAAGATGGAAACCCCCTTAGAAAATAGAGAATTCCTTCTCATACTCACTGTTGTCCTCTGGGTCATATGCTTCTATCACTTTGAATATATATCTCTAAGGAGTTCAAATCAATGAGAACTTTCCCAACACAGGGTAGATGACCCTTCGAAAGGTTCTCCATGACTCAAAGCAAATTGAAACTGACTTTAAAATAGGCCGGTTACTTCTGCCCTTTCCCTTGGAGTCTCTCATTCCCACTGGGTATTTCTAAAAGATTGTAAAGTTCTTCTGATTTGCCTTTGCCAAATAAATAATTTGATTCTTTCCGCCAACATATATGCCATCCAACCTAGGCAAAGCCTGGCATTTAAATTAAGCACTCAGTTTCTACACAGTAAACAGCCACTTGAGCTTACTTCCACCCCCAAACAAAGCTATTATATTTACCTTCTACTTTGAAGATAGTAAAATGCGGTCGGCAATGGAAAGAACCCAACGCGTTACCTGCACAGTTCATCCACAGACCCTGGTAAACCCAAGTGGCGGTTATCACCGATGATGCCCGGGTGGTTACTTTCCACTCATTGGACACAGTGGCAGCAACAAGAGCTCCGAACCCTCCGACACCAAGCACCAGACCCAGGATCTGTGCCCTGGACATGTCGCTCAGCCTTCTCCAGTGACACAGTCCAGGCAGAGAAGCTTTGGTGGTCTAGGCATGCAGCAGACAGATAACACTTGGACAAATGTTACAGCAGGTTAATGTGGATAGATGACAGTATTTCATGCTCACGTGGCCTGAGGAAGCATAGGAATTAAGGATGAAGTGATTTATCGATGGTGTTTCAGAGACAGCCTAAGATGATCTTTCTAATTTCCGACATGGGTTTCACTGAAATTCTGTAGACGAATTTTAAAGGTTTTGATTTTCGAGATTTTTTTTACCTGGAACCATAGTTAATGCTTAATTTTCTGTTAGCCTGAAGTTTAACGAACCATGCAACTACCAGATATTACAAAGTACAAATTATACAGTAACTGTTAAGTCTTATTTAGCCAATTACTTTGCTTTTGCTGCTTTGAATTTGACATAAATGGAGTCATAATGTAGATATTCTCCTGTAGCCTATTTTTTTGCACAATACATTCATGAGTTATATCCATTTTCAGGTATGCACTATAGTTCATTAAATATTATGGCAAACAGAGTATTTCATTAAATGAACTTACTGTGCTTTATTCATTTTCCTGAAAATGAACATCTGTATTGTTTCCTTCCCCCACCCCAATAAGAATTGGTACTGCTATAAACATTCTTGTGCATTTCTCCTTAGGTATGTGTGTAAGAGTCTCTCCAAGGTATATGCTAGATGCAGAATTGCTAGCATGTAGAAAATGCTTGTCTCAAATTTATATATAATATTAAATTGCTTTCCAAAGTAGTTGTAGCAGTTTATAGTCCCACTAGTAGTGTGTATCTTCTTCTTTTTAAAAAAGAGGTACTGGGATTGAACCCAGAACCTCAAACTTGGGAAGCAGGTGCTCAAACCACTGAGCTACACCTATTCTTCACAGTGTGTTTTCTTTGAGCAACTTCATAATACTTGGTATTACAATGTTGTCAGAAATGTTTTTCCTTTGACCATTCTTATGAGAATAATGGTATCATATTATGATATCATATTATGATTACTGATTTGAATTTGCTGAATACTAATGAGGGTGAGCATCTTTTCGTGTGTTTACTGTCTGTTTGTGTTTTTGTCTACCATGAAATTGTATTTTTTGCTCATTTATCTGTTGAATTGTTGACTTTTAAAAATTATTTTTAGTTCAAAGTATATTCTGGATAGTAATATTTCCTTTCTTTTTTAAAAAAATTATTATTTATTTATTCCCACCCCATTGTCTGCTTTCTGTGTCCATTTGCTGTGTGTTCTTCTGTGTCTCCTTGTATTCTCATTAGGCAGCTCTGGGAACTGATCCTGGGACCTTACAGAGTGGGAGAGAGGCGATCATTCTCTTGCTCCACCTCAGCTCCCTCATCCGCCATGTCTCCCACCATCTCTCCTCTGTGTCTCTTTTTGTTGTGTCATCTTGCTGCACCAGTTCTCCATGTGGGCCAGCACTCCTGCATGGGGCAGCACTCCGCATAGGCCAGTACTCCGCATGGGCCAGCTCACCATGCGGGCCAGCTAGCCTTCACCAAGAGGCCCTGGGCATAGAACCCTGGACCTCCTATATGGTAGATGGGAGCCCAATTGCTTGAGCCACATCCACTTGCCTGGATAGTAATCTTTTGTTAATTATTTATATTGCAAATATCCTCCCCCAGTTTAGGTGTGTCTTTGTGTTGACATTTGATAATAAATATTATTTTCAACTTAGTCAAATAAAAACTATTTGTTAAATGATTTGTGCTTCTGAGGTCTTGCCTAACCCTCTTTTGAGATAATACATTTATTGTCTTTATTTCTAAAATTTTCAAAATATTAGCTTTCACATTTAAGTTCTTAAAACATCCAGAATTGTTTTTTTTTCTGCCTATGGTTTATCTTGTGATTTGTGATCTATTGGATTTTTCAATATAGCAATCCAATTTTTCTATTTTTATTGATCCTTGTTCCCCTATTGATTTACAGGATTACCTCTGTTATATCAGATATACATATTTGCACAATCTGTTTCATGTAGTTGTTTTTTCCCATGCCAAAACAACAGTTTCTTTCTCTAATATCATAAATAAGTCTTGATATCTTGTTGGTGAGTCTTTCGCCTAACTCTTCAAGAGCATCTGGGATTTTTCAGGGCTTTGCTGTTCCATATATGTATATGCACATATATGCACACTTACACGTATTTATATACTTATTGGGATGTTTATTGGAATTGAATTGAATATATATATATAATTGTCTGGCATCTATTTATTTATCATCTATCTATGATCCACTTAAGGTCAATGGGCAAATTTATAAAATCAAGTCTTCCTGTTCATTAACATCATGCATCTGATGCTAACTTATCTTTAATGTGTTTCAGTAAAGTCAATAATTCTATCCATAAAAGTCTTGCTCTATTTTTTCTTTAATTTATTCCTAAAGGTAGAAGTCATATCTAATATCTATTTAGTACTTATAATTTGTCCCATTTTTTTCTTGTATATACATAGAGTTTTTCTTGTTTTTTGACTTTCTTTGAGTTGAGGTTTTCACATTATCAATTTTCTGCTCTACTAAATTGGAAATTACACATTATTTGTATAGTTTAATGGTTACTCTATAAGTTTAAATGCATATTTGACTTAATACATAAAATTAATCAATGTTTTTACTCTCCTTTACTCTCTTGAACAAATAAGAACCTTAAGACATATTACTAGCAATAACTCCTTTCTGGTCTATGTCATTACTTTATTTCTATCTTCTTTAATTTTTCAGCCCCACAAATTGGGTTTTTAGCTCCACAGATTTTAGTCCCACAGATATTATTGTCATTGCTGTTGCTATTGTATACTGTCAGTCTGTCAGTGGTTTGCCTTTTTTTTTTTTAACTTGCTATTCATTTTGCATCTCAGAGCTTCCTTGTTAGATTATTTTTCTTCTTCCTACAGTACAAACTTTAGAAGTAACTTTAGGGAAGAAGGACTGTTGGTAGTTACCTCTCTCAGTTTTCCTTTGTCAGATAATATCTTCTTTCCATGCTTGCATTGGAAAGATAATTTTGTTGGATATGCAATTATAAGTAGACAGTTATTTTGATTTAATACTCTAAAGATATAGTTCCTCTTCTTGCTTTCATTATTGCTGTTGAGAAGTCAACTGTCAAATTTGTCATTTCCTTTTTTGGTTAATATGCATTTTTCTCTAGATGGTTTTAAAATTTTCTTCCTTTGATTTTGGCAGTTTCACTATGCTTTTCTTCTTTAAAGATTTATTTTTTATTTATATCTCTCCCCTTCTTCCCTCCCCCACCCCAAGTTGTCTGCTCTCTGTGTCCAATCACTGTGTGCTCTTCTGTGGCTGTTTGGATTCTTGTCAGCAGCACCGGGAATCTGTGTCTCTTTTTGTTGCGTCATCTTGCTTTGTCAGCTCTGTGTGTGTGTGGCGCCACTCCTGGGCAGGCTGTACTCTTTCGCGGAGAGCATCTCTCCTTACAGGAGACACTCCTTGCGTGTGGGCTCCCCTACACAGGAGACACCCCTGTGTGGCACGGCACTCCTTGCGCACATCAGCACTGCACATGGGCCCGCTCACCATATAGATCAGGAGGCCCTGGGTTTGAACCCTGAACCTCCCATGTGGCCCTATCTGTTGAGTCAAATTCACTTTCCTCACTATGCTTTTCTAAGTGTAGATTTCGTTTTTTCTTGTTCAGGGTTCACTGGGCTTCTCGAATCTGATATTTCATATCTTTCATCAATTCTGGAAAATTATTAGCCCATCTCTCTACAGATATTACCTTTGTCTTCATCCTTTCTTTACCCTTCTGTAATGCCTATAAGATCTATTTTCTATTTAGTTTGTCCTATGTATCAAACTCTCTTTAGTATTTTTCTTCTCTTTATCTCTCTGTGCTGCATTCTGGGTAATTTTTCCAGATACATATTCCAGTTTATTAATGTTTTCTTCAGCTATATATAATCTGCTGCTTAAGCCATCTGATAATTTTAATTACAATATATTTTTTAATTCCTAGAAGTTCTTTTTCAAATCTGGTTGGGTCTTTTATTCCTTAATATCTTGCTTTCTAATCATAATTCAAATGTCCTATTTATTTTTTAAAAAATATCAAATATACTTATTTCACATTCAAATCTGATTATTCTCATGTAGGTTGGATTCATTTCTCCCCCACCACCCTCCCCCCCATCCCCCATGGAATCTCTCACTCATAGTGGTTTGTTAAAACATGTACTCTCTAATTAGTGATTGTGAGCTCATGTTTTTAAAACTTCATTTGTGGAAGCCTGAGTTGAAGATTTGTTCCCCCAGAGAGCATTTATATTTGCTTCTGCCTGATATTTAGGGGAGCTATCAACCCAGGACCACATTAAGCTAAATTTTCCTAGACATCTGTTAAGTGTGAATTGTGGTCCTAAATGCAGGTGAGTGTCAGCTTGTGCTTAGGAAATCTCAGGTGACTTCATTTTGCCCCTCTACTTACATCCTAGGTTGAGACAGGATATCTTCTCACCATTTTCTGGGAGGTGATAGACAGAAACAAATGTTAAGAAAAAACAATCCATAAACCCACCATCCAGAATTTTCCATATTTGACATGGTATATTTTATTCCAGCTCCACCCCCACCCCCAAGACATGTATTTATTTGTGGAATGACTGGCTTAATTTTTATAAGTAGAAAAGTGTGTATTAACCAGTAAGTATCCAGTCCCCCAGTGAGAACTATCAATGGTTTCATTTACTGCACTGTCCGGGGAGCACCTGTGATATGGCAGGTTTTGATGAAGGCAGTAAGTTAATGATGACACAGTTCCCTACTTCAGGTACCTAGAATTTTGCAGGAGTAAACATGATGTGGGTCTAGATGTCTTTCACCTATTTCCCATTAATGACATCAAGTACTTACGGCAGAAATAACCCATATGTGAAATCTTGGTCTATGCCCCATATATAGGGTCATTACACAAATGGAAAAAAATCCAAGTTTAAAACAGGTAATGCTCAAAATTAAACAAGTGTTTAAAAACTGAAAGCAATGTATTCTAAATTGAAGAGTATTAGCTGTCTAAAAATCTATAATTAATATATCATTTGAAAGGCCTGCTTTCCTGGCTCACCTGCCTTTGAGAGAGAAAAAAAAGAGAAGATTTCTATGGAAGAATTAGACAAACTTGTTCACTATCCCAATGCCAAAATTACTGATACCAAAATTTTAATGACTTTCAATCTTTATAACATCCAGGAATTCAAAAAGTAATTGCAGGATTGAAAAATAGTCAATTGCGATTAATCACAGAAAAAAATAAAAGGGAAAAGAATTAATTCTGCAAGACAGACATATAAGAAATAGCCAACTTAAATCACAGAACATACAACTATCATGTATCACTAAATCTTTAAGTGAATCGTTTTGGAGTTTGGATTAAAAAGTTTTCTTCCACTGCTCAGTAAATGTAGAAAGATAATTCCAGCAGTTAAGGCCTTGCAAAGCTGACTTTTTAGGAATGGGGAAGTAGAGAGAAGACACTTGAAGAAAAATAGGTTTTGGGACACTGAGGTATGTATTTCTACAAAGTAAAAAACTTGTTTCTCACTTTTTGAGGTACACATTAAAGAAAAAAATACATATAAACACACATATGCAGATTTGTTGCACCTCTTTGCCTCCTCTTCAGAAGCTTATACTAGAAGTAATAAGTATAATTTTCATTTATTTTTTACTTACTCATCCACTCATTGCATAGTCCTTTACGTACATTACCTAATTTGTTCTCAGAAAATCATTTTGAAATAAGAGTTATCATCCCTATTTTGCTGATGAAGAAACAAACTGAGGCCCAGAGAGCTCAAGACCAAACAATCTTCCCAAGAGGAGGTGGCCAACTTCAAAGCCAAGTCTTCCAAGATTGAAAGAGTGATATTCTCTGGTTTACCTGCACTACTTTGCCTTTCAAAGGTTGGGGTGAAGGAATAGCTGGATGCTTGGCAAACACAGCTGAAGATCTAGATATAGGTGAGGAAAAGAGGAATTCTTGAGTCACGCTGCTGTGTCTCTTCCCTCAAGTCTTTCATGGTCTCCACCTTAGGCCCCTGTCCCATCTAATTTCTCCTCTCTCTCACCTAGTCACACTCTGAGCAGCTTTTTGAGAGGAGGCAGGGTAGGACAGTGGTTACATAAGTAGCTTTTGGACTTGGGTTCAGTCCCAACCCCTACTACCTGTGTTACCTGGGGAAAGTTACTTAAAAATTCTCTGAGCTTCATACTCTGCCATTTTATTTTATTTTATTTTTTAAAGATTTATCATATATTTATTTCTCTCCCCTTCCCTGCCCCCAGTTGTCTGCTCTCTGTGTCCATTCACTGTGTGTTCTTCTATCTGCTTGGATTCTTGTCAGCAGCACCAGGAATCTGTGTCTCTTTTTGTTGTGTCATCTTGCTGCATCAGCTCTCCGTGGATGTGGCACCACTCCTGGGCAGGCTGCACTTTTTCATGAGGGGTAGCTCTCCTTACGGGGTGCACTCCTTGTGTGTGGGGCTCCCCTATGTGGGGGACACCCCTGCATGGCAGGGTACTCCTTGTGTGCCTTAGCACTGTGCATGGGTGAGCTCATCACATGGGTCAGTAGGCCCTGGGTTTGAACCCTGAACCTCCCATGTGGTAGGCGAGTGCTCTATCTGTTGAGCCAAATCCACTTTCCCATACTCTGCCCTTTTTAAAATGGAAGCAAGCAATGTGTAAGCTATTGAGCTGTAACTCATGTGGTTCAGTTCAAGACTTGCATTTCAAGTATGACTTTGCACTTGAAGAAGAAAAAAAGGAAGAAAAAGAAAGAAATGCAATACTTATTTTTTCTTGCAGGAAAATGAAAGTGACGTTATGGACTGCGAAACACTCCTTGAATTTCTTTTTCTCTGTTTCTAAATCCGGCAGTATCTCTACAACCACCCCCCGCCCCCAAGTAAAGCCTTGCACAAAAACTCACTACCTCATCCTAGAAAGGTTCTTTCCATTCCTTCCTTCCAACCAGCCCCTTCTTTTCCAACTCAAAATGGTTCTCAGAGTGTGGCCTAAGGCCCATTAGCCTTGCCTCACCTGAGAATCTGATAGAAATGTAAATTGTTGGGCCCCACTCAGGACCTACTGAGTAATAAGCTCTGGGGGCTGCGCAGCTCTCTTTGGGTTAACACACCTGCTAGGTGATTACGATCAACCCTAAAGTTTAAGAACCTCTGATATAAGTTGAGTTCATTTCTGTTGTTTAGAACTTCTGTCCCCTCCCCACCCTCTTGAGGTTGATCTTGCCCACTCTCTAATTCTGTATCAGAAAGGTCTAGAAATAGATGTGGCAAATATAAACTCTCTTGAGTGAAATTGGGAGACAGTGTAGGGGTGGCAATGGGGTGTCGCATATAGAGCTGTATTTGTAATTACAGGGTTCTCTTTGAAGGGAGGAGATTTCTCTGAACTCTCCCAGATTAATACATTTTATTTTATCAAAAGTACCTTCCTCCTAAGTCAGCATGAATTATAATGGAGTAATACATGTAGAGCACTTTCTGATAGTGCTAACTAAATGTCATCTATTGTCGTTATTTTCCCTGGAAAGGTGAGGATGCTGGGATTGGGGTGATCAACCATCTCAGTTTGCCCAGGACTGTCCTGGCTTTGGCATGGAAAGCCCCATGCCCAGGAAAGCCTTGGCCTGGGAAACAAGTGAACTTAGACTTTTGCTTCTGGGCCTGTAAGGAGAAGGAAAACAGAATTCCTATTTTTCATAGTCAAACAATAACCTCCTCTGTTATAGGCCTAGCGGGTTACCTGCTTCTATCCTATCTTCCCTTCACCTGCTGCCTACCTGCAATAAAAACTCTTGGCCTGGGAAGAAGAGTCAGCACATCAGGTTTGAGGAAGGTAAGCTAAGGCATGATTTGGCCTTCAGGTTCTCTGCAATGTTTGGCAGTTACCAGCAGAGGGCACACTCCAAGTTACCCTGCAGAGTCTATATGCAGATTCCTTTCCCTGGAGGTTTTCTGCTTCCCATTAAGTTTTCGTATATTGCTCTTCCAAGGTAAGATGTGTGTATCTTTCCCTCCCTCTCTCCCTCTCTCTCTTCATCCCTTCTTCCTTCCCTTCCTTCCTTCCTTCCTCCCTCCCTCCCCATTGCTTCCTTATATTTTCATTGTTTCTTGTCTTGTTTTCATTTCTGATTTTAGGTATAGAAAGTCGAGTTACTCATATAGCCAGCTTATGACACAACATCTTCTTTGGACTGCATGAATCTGGTATCTTGTTTTTATTTCTTTTTTGGGAAGCAGATGTGACTCAGGCTACTGAGCTCCCCGCTACCACATGGGAGGTCCATGGTTCGGTTCCTGGTGCCTCCTAAAGAAGACAGTGAGCTGGTGTGATGGGCAGGCATGGCAAGCTGCCACAAGATGATGCAACCAGAGACACAAGAAGAAAAAACATAACAAGGACACAACAAAGCAGGGAACGGAGGTAACTCAAGCAATTAGGCACCTCCCTCCCACGTTGGAGGCCCTGGGTTCAGTTCCTGGTACCTCCTAAAGACACAGCACATAGCAAGTACAAACTATGAAGGGGTGGGGAGAAATAAATAAATAAATAAATAAATAAATAAATAAATAAATTTTTAAAGTTATAAAAATAAAAAATTTATTTCTTTTTATCCCCATTCCCCATTTCTATTTCCCTCTTCCATGAACAACTCTACCTGCTAGATGCCAATAACATCTTTCCCACCAGTCAAGAAAACCAAAACTGTCTCCATACTTTGCCTGTTAAGAAGCACTTGGGGGGAATGGATGTGGCTCAGTCAGCAGAACTCCCATCTACCATATAGGAGGTCCAGGGTTAGATGCCCAGGGCCTCCTGGTGAAGACAAGCTGAACTGTGCACTGAGCTGGCCCACGTGGAGTACTGGCCCACTCAGAAGTACTGCCCTGTGCAGAAATGCCACCCAGCACAGGAGTAACCACCGCGCAGGAGTGCCGGCTGATGCAGAGAGCTGACACGGCAAGATGACCCACCAAGAGACGGAGAGAGATGGTGGGAAATGTAGCAGAAAAGGGAGCTGAGGTGGCTCAAGAGAATGATGGCCTCACTCCCACTCTGGAAGGTCCTGGGATCAGTTCCCAAAGCTACCTAATGTGAATACAAGCACACACAGATGAACACACAGTGAATGGACACAGAGAGCAGATAATTGTGGGATGGGGGGGGAATAAATAAAAAAATCTTTAAAATAAAAAAAGAAGCACTTGGTAGAGAAAACCAAGAGGCCTTGCATAATGCCCTGGGCTAGAACCAGCCCAAAGAGGTGAACACCCCAAGATGGGAAGGAGTGAGGGGAGAAAGTGTTTCCAGGAACCAGGAGTCAGAGGCTTTGTGGAGAGAGCCGCCTGACAAGTGATGGGTCCTTTGGTGGAGGAACATAACCAGCTGGGAATAGCTAGAGGAATAAATGCCCCAACTTCACTCTTCTCTCCTTCTGAACTCCTTAGAGATGTCCAATAGAAACCAGAGGGCAAGGGAGCCTGGAGATTAGGTCCAAATAGGTCAGTTCCCAGGCAGAGAGCAAGGTGAAGGGGGAAAGGTCTAGAACAAAGGCACCCAGCACAGTGCCAAAACTTATTTGAAGCCCAAATCCCACCAGCTCTAAACTGAGTCTCTTTTCGTCTCTACCCCATTTACTGTGAGTATTCACAGTTTCACTGCAGAAATATTGAGTTATTTGATGACAAGGTGCTATCCTAGACCCAGTTAGAGGTGTTATATAATATACACGGAATATATACCATATTACCTTTCTAAAATCTGAAGGAAAAAAATGAATTCCAAAATACGTCGGGTTCCATGCATTTCGGATAAGTGATTGTGGAAAAATATCATTTATAGTCAGGTCTTAAATCCATCTGGAGTCTGAGGCAGGCTAGTTTAGGAAAAGGGAAGACGAGTCTAAAATTTGGCAGAAAAACATGACCGTGAAACACATGGCCATGGAACCTCACCTGGAAACCCCCTGAGGGAAAGACTGCCACCAAGAAGGCTGCCGAGAGGACCCAACGAGAACCCCATTTGGAACAAGGTTGGAATGAGTTGTCAGGGGCCAAGGGAAAGCTCCCAATACCCTCAAGGGGCCTCACCATTGGCCCCTGGGGAACTAAGGGAACTAAGGTAATAAACCAGAACAGCAAACAGCTGGGGCCCCTCCCCTGAACATCAGCAAGGGGAGGAATAATTAATTGCTTAATTTTCTCTCCCTGCATGGAGGAGCCAGCACCTACATCTGCATATGCGTAGTCTGTTACTTTCTCCTATTTCTGTTCTCCCAGTTTCTCAATTAACTAAACCAGTGTGTTCTTAAATTCTTTTATGTAACATAGCCAAAAACCTAGAGGAATCCATCATCCCCTGACTTTCCCCAACTTCAGAGTCGATCTTTTGTATTATGATGCTAGATAGGGGTCCAGTTTTCAATTTTTCCAAATAATGAGCCAGTTTTCCCCACAGCACCTACTAAATAACCCATCCTTCTCCCATTAATCCATTGTGATTTTCATCCTGTATTAAGTTCTCATAGATATGCATGGGCCCATCTCTCCATTCTCTTCCTATCTCAATGCTCCACCATCTTTAGCAGATGACTTCAACTCTGGTCATCAGAAAAGAAGGCATGAAGAAAAGTACATCACCTTCACTTTTAGGACACTTCCCAGAAGTCGCACACAACCTTTATACTTACTTTAACCAGAACTGGGTCATATGGCCACAACCAGCTTTTTTTTCTTCAAACAAATCAGTTTTATTGATACATATTAATAAAGCATACAATTTATCCAAAGTGAAGAATCGATGGTATTTGGTATAATCACAGAGTTGTGCATTCATCACTTCAATCATTATTAAAGCATTTTCCTTATTTCAATAATAATGAACAAAGAACAAAAACAAGAAAATTCCTCTCCTCTCAAACTCTGTTTCCCCTGCTGTCCATAGTTATTTCTAGCTATTCTTGCAAAATTATTTATTTGTTTATTAAGCAGTTTTATTGAGATATATTTAAAGTATATAATCAGTGGCTTTTTTTAGCTGTTAAAAAGTCCTTTATTGGGAAGTGGACTTGGTACAGTGGGTAGGGCATCCGTCTACCACATGGGAGGTCCACCGTTCAAACCCTGGGCCTCCTTGACCTGTGTGGAGCTGGACCTCACACAGTGCTGATGCACGCAAGGAGTGCCGTGCCACGCAGGGGTGTCCCCCGTGTAGGGGAGCCCCACGTGTAAGGAGTGTGCCCCATAAGGAGAGCTGCCCAGTGCAAAAGAAAGTGCAGCCTGCCCAAGAATGGCGCCGTACACACGGAGAGCTGACACAGCAAGATGACGCAAAAAAGAAACACAGATTACCATGCCGCTGACAACAACTGAAGCGGACAAAAAGAAAAACATGCAGCAAATGGACACAAAGAACAGACAAATGGGGTGGGAGGGGGTGGGGAGGGGGAGAGAAATAAAAAATAAATCTTTAAAAAAAAAAGTCCTTTATTGTAAAATTGTAAAACAAATAGAAAAATAGATTGACAGAAATTACAAATTTTAAAATTAGGGCATGGCCAGGTTAGATTTAATATAATCAATTATAAAAAATAGATAGCATATGGAGTGGGTGTATCTCAGTGGCTGAACACCTGCTTTGCATGTACTAGGTCCTGGGTTCAATCTCCAGAACTTCCTAAAAAAAAAAATAGATAGCATAGGGAAGTGGATTTGGCCCAATGGATAGGGTGTCTGCCTACCACATGGGAGGTCCAAGGTTCAAACCCGTGTGATGAGCTGGCCCACACACAGTGCTGATGCACACAAGGAGTGCCTTGCCACGCAGGGGTGGTCCCTTGTGTAGGGGAGCCCCATGCGTAAGGAATGCACCCCATAAGGAGAGACGCCCAGCTTGGAAAAAGTGCAGCCTGCCCAGGAATGGCGCTGCACACATGGAGAGCTGATGCAACAAGATGATGCAACAAAAAGAAACACAAATTCCCATGCCGCTGACAACAACAGAAGCGGACAAAGAACACGCAGCAAATGGACACAGGGAACAGACAACGGGGGGCAGGGGCAGGGAAGGGGAGAGAAATAAAAAAAATAGCATAGCAACAAACATTTATAAATGTAAATAATTTAAATATAATAGAAATTAATTATAACAATTCTAATTTTTATATTTAGCTCTATTGGGCATAATAATCTGTAAGAATGAAATAAAGTATTGGTTTAGTTATTTTTTAAAAAAGAGATTTATTTATTTATTTCTCTCCCCTCCCCTCCCACCCCATTATTTTGCACTGGCTGTCTGCTCTCTGTGTATTCTCGTGTGTCTGCTTGTATTCTCTTTGGGTGGCACTGGAAACCGATCCTGAGACCTTCTGGAGTGGGAGAGAAGAGACCATTCTCTTGTGCCACCTCAGCTCCCTGGTCTGCTGTGTCTCTTATTGTCTCTCCTCTATGTCTCTTTTTGTTGTGTCATCTTGCTGCTCCAACTCTCTGCATGGGCGAGCACTCCATGCAGGCCAGCACTCCTTCGTGGGCCAGCACTGCTGTGTGGGTCAGCACTCCTGATGTTGCAGTACCTTCACTTCACTGTCTTCCTTTACTACAACTTTCCCTTCACCCCAAACAGGTACCCTACACTCATTTTGCAGTAACTCCCCATTGCCCCTGGCTCCCACCCCTGGTACACTGTACTCTACTTTCTGTCTCTATGAGCTTGCATGTCATCTGATATTTTCTTTGTGGTTACTGTGAGGCTTAAATTTAACATCCCAAATTTGTAACAATCTCATTTGCTTTGATAACAACTTCAAGAACACATCTAAACTATGTTCCTATACCCCTGTGTATAGGAGGTGGTTCTTGTCACAAATTATGTATTTATACATTATAGATCCAAAACCTTTGAGATATCACTGCATTTTATGCATTTGTCTTTTAGATCCTATGGGATGTAAGAAGTGTTATTTAAAAAAATACAATAGTACTGGTATTTATATTTACCCGTGCCATTATCTTTACTGGTGATACTTATTTCTTCACATGGCTTCAGTCAATTGTCTAGTGCCCTTTCCTTTCAGCCTGCAAAAAGCATTTCTCATAAGGCTGGTCTAGAGGTAACAAATTCCCTCAACTTTTGTTAATCTGGGAATGTCTTAATCCCCTTATTTTTGAAAGACAGTTTTGCTGTATATATAATTCTTGGTGGGAGTTTTTTGCCTTCAGAACTTTAAATATGCATTACCACTACATTCTTGTCTCCATGGTTTCTGATGAGAAATCGGCACTTAATCTTATTGAGGCTCCCTTGTAGATGACACGTTGCTTCTCTCTTGTGGCTTTCAGAATTTTCTCTCTCTTTTTTTTTTTAAAGATTTATGCTATTTATTACACATACCCCACCCCCACTGTTTGGGCTTGCTGTCTGCTCTTTGTGCCCATTTGTTGTGTGCTCTCTGTGTCTGTTCATCTTCTCCACAGTAGGCACTGGGAACTGAACCTGGGACTTCCCATATGGGAGAGAGGAGCTCAATTGCTTGAGCCACCTCAGCTCTCTGATTTGTTGTGTCTCTCATTGTGTTTCCTCATTGTGTCTCCTTGTTGCATCATCTTGTTGCATCAGCTCACCACTTCTGTCTGTCACATCAGTTCACTATCTTGCTCATCTTCTCCAGGAGGCACTGGGAACTAAACCTGGGACCTCCCATGTGGTAGACAGAAGCTCATATACTTGACCCACTGTATTAGTCAACCAAAGGGGTGCTGATGCAAAATACCAGAAATTGGTTGGGTTTCATATATGGTATTTATTTTGGGTAGGGGCTTACAGATACCAGGCCATAAAGCATAAGTTACTTCCCTCTCTAAAGTCTGTCTTTATGTGTTGGAGCAAGATGTCTGCTGATGTCTGCTATGGGTTCAGTCTTCCTCGGTTCCTCTGGACTCAGCTCCTCTATTTTCTCCACAAGGTGAGCTGTAGACTCCCAGGTGTCTCTCTTACCAGGGTTCCAACTTAAGACTTCAGCATCAAAGCCAGTGTAGCTCTGTGGTTTGAGTGCCTGCTTCCCATGTACAAAGTCCTGGGTTCAATCCCCAGTACTTCCTGGAAAGAAAAAAAAAGTAAGACTTCAGCATCAAACTCCAACATCAAAACTCCAACATTAAAAGCCCTTTAGGGAAGCGATGTGGCTCAACTGATAAAGCATCCAGCTACCATATAGGAGGTCCAGAGTTTGAACACAGGGCCTCCTGGCCTGTCTGGTGAGCTGGCCCACGCACAGTGCTAATGTACACAAGGAGTTCCATGTCACACAGAGGTGTCCTCCTCATAGGGGAGCCCCATGCGCAAGGAGTGAGCCCCGCTAGGAGACCCGCCCTGCTGTGAAAAAAAAAGCACAGCCCACCCAGTTGTGGCGCTGCACACATGGAGAGCTGATGCAGCAAGATGACACAACAAAAAAAGACACAGATTCCTGGTGCTGCTGAGAATGCAAGCGGACACAGAGGAATACACAGTGAATGGACACAAGAGAACAGACAATGGGGGGAAAGAGGGGAAGGGGAGAGAAAGAAAAAAAATAGCCCTTTAACTCTGTCCTTTGACGTGCCTTTTATCTGTGAGTCCCCACTGGGTGAGGACTTAATGCCCTAATGATGTGGCCCAATCAAAGTCCTAATCATAACTTAATCACACCCAGGTACAGATAAGATTACAAACATAATCCAATATCTATTTTTGGAATTCATAACCATATCAAACTGCTACACCCACATATGCTTCCATTTCAGAATTCTTTCTTTTTTTTAAAGATTTATTTCTCTCCCCTTCCCACCCCCCACTCCCCGCCCCAGTTGTCTGTTCTCTGTGTCCATTTGCTGCATGTTTTTCTTTTTGTCTGCTTCTGTTGTTGTCAGCGGCATGGGAATCTGTGTTTCTTTTTTGTTGCATCGTCTTGCTGCGTCAGCTCTCCATGTGTGTGGCACCATTCCTGGGCAGGCTGCACTTTCTTTCATGCTGGGCAGCTCTCCTATGGGGCATACTCCTTGAGCGTGGGCCTCCCCTACGCGGGGGACACCCCTGCGTGGCAGGGCACTCCTTGCGCGCATCAGCACTGCACTTGGGCCAACTCCACACGGGTCAAGGAGGCCGGGGGTTTGAACCGTGGACCTCCCATGTAGTAGACGGACGCCCTATTCACTGGGCCAAGTCTGCTTCCCCAGAATTCTCTTAATTTCAATTTTTTTAAGGGTGAAATGTTAATTTTGTGGTTAAATTTTATTTATTTTGAATATTAATTGAATGACTATTCATATGGACAGTTTGCTATGCAGATAATATAGTTGAATGTTCAGAAGTTTTAAACATAGTGCTTTTGGTCAGGCTCTGTATGTTCAAGTATTCAAGAGAAAGTCTATGGATGTCCTGAAAGTTACAATGGGGATCATTCTCCCCCTCACACAGAGGCTTGAGGAAGTTTGCCTTTTCCCGTCAAAAGTGGATACTGAGGGCTGATATATGGGTTTGACACCAAAGTAGGAAACAACTTGACAACTTGGCTATGCCGATGTTTTTGTGTAAGTTTTGTTGTGAAACTGAGAAAAACTAGGACGGGTCCCTTTCTTTACAGGGTCTTTGGCTGTAGCATTCCCATGCTGGTTCATCAATTTAGTCCAAAATTCTAACACCAAACGCTTCCCTAACTTCCCCTGCCTTTACCAGCCTCTCTTACAATCTTTCTCTGCCCCTTTCATTCCAAATTCACCAGGAAACTGATAGCTTCCCACCTCATCGTATGAGGAACTCTCTTTTGGCTTCTAATTCCACACAACCCTCTTATGTACACAATAAAATCTTAGCATTTTTAAGCATCAATAAGATAAAGACAGAGGACCATGCAAATGGAAGGTAAACCTCCAGGCATATACTTTCATTTTTACGTCTTGAATTACCTGGGGGTGGGGGCGGGTGGAGGGATTGGGGAGTTATTCCCTGGGAACTCAGGTAAAAATTAATCTCCTAAACCCTTTACTGAAGATAGCATAGCTATCCGATATTCTTGAGTAAAGAAGTCTGGTGAAGAAATAGTGAGCTTGCTGACATTGGGAAGATAAGGGGATGTAAAGCAGTATTACCCATGTTCCTACAGCCCCTCCCCCGTAAGGAACTTATCATTAGTGGTAAATATATTTCTTGGTCAGTGTCACTGAAAATTATCTAGCATCATGATGCATGGCCTTATGTCTATTTATCTGATATTGTATTAATGCAGTTACAAGTCATGATTATAGCTTTGTTTCAGAAAATTATAAAATCTGTTTCCTTGCCAAATGTATTTTCACTTTGGTACGTTCATTTTAAAGTGGGTTTTCAAAGTAGACGTAATGGACTTGTTATAGGCTGTAAATTTGTGTCTGCTAAAGCAATCAGTGCTGGAATAAATTAACAAAACAAACCAATCCAGGATTGTAGCTGTATTAAAAAGTGCCGTTGAATTATCCATCATTTTATTCAATGAATAATCTGAGGTGCAGTGTTAGGCACAGTGGAGGAACCGGAAAGTTTAGACCTATAAATCTGAACCTTAATTTCCGTAACACCTATGTCTGCACCCCAGTTCTTCTATCTTCATGTTTGTCACTCACCACTAAGCGTGAGCCTAATTACTTCATCTGGCTTTTACTCTGGATGGAAAGACTCTTGTCCTTCTATTTATAAATAAACCGACCAAAAGAGGAGCAGTTGTTTTAAGCATCCTTGTTTGCTATAAAGTTGGGCAAGATCTTTCATTGGGTCCAGACAAGTGTGGGCTCAGCTGGTTCTCTTGATATTTTGATGTTGCCCAGATTTGCCCTGCAACCTGCAGTATGGAGATTCCTTTGGTATGTTTCTCCCGTACCTTCCTAGGAGGGTGGGTGGGAGCTGGGAGCCATACTCACACTTCAGGGCTCCATTCCCAAATCACAGCATGAACCTAATCACCCTGCAACTTCTGAGGGCGCAGAACAGGAAAAGAGCAACCAGCCTTCATCTTCGGCTCCTAATTGAACTGCAGCGTGGTGCAGGTCAAACAAGGAGGGATGATTACATTCAGCAATCATTAAGTCCAACGCCAGTCCTTATGTGCATACAATACTTTTTCTTTTTATCGTGAAATATCACAAACACAGAGAAAAGTGTCTAAAATACATTGAACAACATGATTGTGGGTGGAAAAGTAGGCTTACTAAGACCATACCAGCTGTTCCCATTCAGAGATCCTCTGCTCCAATCCTTATTAATGGCTTATATGTTTGTATTTATGCGTTTACCTTGCCCATTTCCAAGTTTTCCTTCTTCATGCACATCAGTTATATGGCGTAGTGTATCAGTCAGGATTTCCCCAGAGAAATGGAACCAGCAGGACACACACGAGAGAGACAAAGAGAGGGAGAGAAGGAGAAGGAGAAGGAGAAGGAGAAGGAGAAGGAGAAGACAGAGATGTATTTAAGGAATTTTCAGTCTAAATTTCTTTGGGGAAACCAGCAGGCTGGAAACTCAGAGAGAAATAAGGGTGCAGTCTTGAGGCAGAATTCCTTCTTCCTCCGGAACCCTCAGTTCTTTTGCCCTTATGGCTGCTAATTGTTTGGATGAGGTCCACCCACAGTATTGAGGTTAATCTCCTTAAAGTCAACTGATTGTAGATGCTGATGCTATCTTTAGACTATCTCCTCAACAATGAGGCCAGGGTTTGACCAAACAACTGGACGCCATAACCTAGTCAAGGTGACTCGTAAAGAAAACCATCCCACTCTGTCTCCTCGTTTCTCTATGTGGGTTGGGACTTAACTTTTTACACACTCCAGACCTATTTCTCTCCCATACCCACTTCAGCCTGACTCTCAGCTTATCCCAGTTGGATCAAACCTTAGATTATCCCAGAATCCTATGTAGTGTCTACACTTTCCTGTACATATGGAGACACAGTTTTAATTATGGTAGGTATTTGTTATCAGAGAGGGTGTCCAGGTGTATAGGTTCTTGGCTTCATCATGAGACTTCAAGGATAAGCCACAGATTAATCAGGCAAGCAAAGAATTTATTGGAGGTTAAAGCAAGAAAAAGAAAGTACACCTTTCAGAGTTAAAGGTAGATATTTTCAAGGGAGAAAATGCAAAGTTCTGCCCTGGGGTCCCCTGTTTTATGTGGGTACAGGACTCCAGGGTCTGTGCTGATTGGCATATTTGAGACTAAGCAAGGGAAATCTATTGAGTGGTTTGATTTGCTTAGGGGTGTGAAGTGCTGCCTGGTGCTGATTGGCTTTTGGTTGCTGTCCTGGAACTCTGCAGGGCCTGTTGGCTGGCGGTATTGGCCTATGGTCACTGCCCACTAGATGTGAGGTAAACTGAAAGTGGGTCGGGGGTGGTGGTGGTGTGTGTCCCCCCCTCCCCCCCTCCCCCCCTTCCCTTTTTCCCACCATGTAATGGTGTCGTGTCTGCCCCCCACCCCCCACCCCCGTCCCTTCCCTTTTTCCCGCCATGTAATGGTGTTCCTGGCTGCCTTCTGGTAACTCAGCCGCTGGGTGTGTGCTGTGTGCTGTGAGCTGCAGGGTGTTCGTGCTGTAAATTGCCCCTTCCTAACTTGCAGGTGTGACTCAGCAGGCTAATGCTAGTAAACAGGCCATGACTCAGTTTCCCTTATTAGGTTTTCTGTCCCCTTCCTCCTTAGGTCCCTCTTTTATCCTGCCTCATATTGGCATCAGCTTGCTAGTTAACAGTTTTAGAGAAAACCTCCCTAACTTCCCTTGAGAATTTTCCTGACTTCCTTAGGACGATTAAAGATCTTTCAAAGGAAGTAGTTATGCTAGTTCAATATTTTATTCCACTCGACAGCTCCTTCCAAAATGATTCCTCATCTCTAGATTACTTGTCAAAACCTCATTCTCTTTCCACATATCTTCCTGAATTAATATGTATTTCAATAAATTCTGGACAGGATTTTAGATGGTAATTTCATAACGATATCATCATTTTGTGCTACAACTGCCTTTTCTTGGTTATTTTGCAATGATTCAAAGCTCAACCTAGAATTCAAAAGCATAATTATATTTTATGTTGGGGATGGGAAAGCATTTGAGGTGGTCCTACTGTCAAACTATATACAGCAATGGACTAAGGAAGATGCTCTGGGCACTAGGGTGAAGAGGAGGAAATCACAGGCACAGCCCTGTCAGTGCTTTGCATCTATTAATGTGTCCAAAGACTAACTTTCAGGAGCACAATAGTGTGGCGAGGAATGCACAGGCACTTTGAAGGCAGGTAGAGCTGTATCAGTCGCACACATACTGGCAGGGGCACTCCTAGGCTTACTAAGAGCATGCCAGCTGTCCCCATTCAGAGAGCCACTTATTTTTTAGCTTTTTGTTGAAGTATATTGTGGCAATCTGACACTATTTATGAATCCCAGAAAAGAAAAAAGATTATGTTTGTAAACTGGTCTATTCCTCTGGGTGTGAGCCCCTTTGATTGTATTAGATTCACCTGAGATGCCTTTGATTAAATTACCTGTTAAGATTAGGGTTTTGATTTGATTTGACCACATAAGTAGGGCCTGACTCATGGTTGGTCCCCGTCCCCTTGGTAGGCTGACATAAACAGACACTCAGTCAGGAAGTCACGGAAGAGAAGAGAGCTCTGTTACGTTTGATCCTGGGGCCCTGGAGAGAGATGAGCCATTCACCTGGTAGTTTGCAGCTGAAGACAACAGAGCAGTTGAGCAGCTGAGGAAGCCCTATGCCAGACTGCTATAGCAAGCCCTGAGAGAGGAGCCCTATGCCAGTTTACCACTGAGACTGGTAGAAGCTGGACCCACGGAGCCTTAAGAGGAAGAAGGCCCAAGAGACCAGACAGAGACCGCCCGCCATCTTGCTTCAACACATGCCAACAGACTTTGGTGAGAAAGCAGCCTTGAATTGGACTCTTTAGGGTCTTGTAACTGTAAGTTTTTACCTCAAATAAATACTCTTTATAAAAACCAACAGAGTTCTGGTACTTTGCATCAGCGCCCCTTTGGCTGATTAATACATATATTATGCCATTAAAAATGCACATAAGTGTGAGTTTGTTGTGTTTTTTCCAACTGCATACACCCGTGTAGCCAGAATATGAGCAGCATGCCGTCGATGCCTTGCTCCTCTGGTCTTTAAGCCATATCAAGAATACCCGCTGTCTTGATTTTTAACAACACCCAGTTTCACAGGGTTGTCTGCATGATTCAGTTACTCATTCAGCAGATGTTTAATGAGCGCCTACCTTGCACAGGGCACTATGAACCAAACAGACAAAATCTCTGCCCTCGTGGAGTCTAATGAATGAGTGCCTGGGAGAAGCAAGGGCCGTGCTTGGCACATAATTGATGCCCAATAATTGCTCACTGTTTACTCTCTTCTTGTTCCCCATCCTGGCCCAGTGGTGTCCATAGCTAAACTAGTCTTGTCTGACTGGTAGATCAGACAGGCCTCCAGGAACCAAAGAGCTTGGAGCAATTAGGGCAAACCTCCCACCTGATTAAATGTCCTCATTGGGTGTCCGCCTGCCTGGGGCCGCTGGGTATCAACACACTGTCCTGGTTTGTATGCACTTTTCCCAGGCTTGGGAGGAGTTCAGTACTGCTCCCCGGAGTTTCCTCTTTCTTTCAAATACTGTATAATGGCTTTCTGGTGCCCCAGGCTCCTCATTGGGGCATGGCTGAGCCAAGGAGTGTTGATTGGTCAACCCTAATTGGAGGGAAGGTTTGTTTCACCTCCGCAGATGGAGCCTGCAGACAGCTGGCACGGCACGCCCGGTGTCCACGGGAGAGCTTTGTGCGCACCCGCTGATTAACTTGGGGAATGTGGGAAGTAGCAGGGATGCAATGGAGAGACATTTCATATCTCTTCGGGTTGAGAAACACTGTTTTGACTGTGTGGTCAGCAGTTGCCTTTTTTTTTTTTTTAAAGAATTGTTTATTTACTGAATCTGGGGCATATTTGATACACATGGAGAAGATGTAGATTTATAAACTGCTGACTGGAAGGCTCAGAACATTTTTGATGTTATAAAATTTGTCAGATACCTAGCAGGACCCACATAATTGGAGGCTGGGATTTGGGCAGAAGTTTGTCTTTGGGTCAGTTCCCCTCCTAACTACCGCCATGCTTTCTCTACTTTTTTTCTTCCTCTTTGGTGGTTCCCCCATCGTTAGCATCACGATCACACACACGTGCACACACACACACACACGTTCTCACTCCCTTCTCCCTTTTCCCCCAAACCCAAGCCCGCTCTTGGGAGGGGATCTGCTATCTCAGTGTATTAGCGTGGATTTGAGTCTGTCTGCCCACCCCACAGGGATAAATGTGTTTCAGCTCAGTTTCAAGCTGTTATCCTCCCCCTTACATCCACCGCATTAAATAAAAAATATATTTGCTAAGCAAATGGTGTTTTAAGACAGTTCCCAGCCTCTTTTTCCACACAGATTATGGCCCCTAAACCTGTCTATCATAGACATTCTGGTGTGCCAGTGGCTTAACCCTTACCTGTACTTGTTGCATAGGAAATTACCTTGTTGCAATGGTAGCCTCCCGGAGCACCACCCAAATGAGTTATTCCAGGGGACACTGGACAGAAAGACTCACAGTCCAAAGAGCTAACACCCTTAGGGCAGGGTGCAAACTGGGCGGAAGGGCCACACTGGCTGAATCCAGTCATGTGAAGTTCTTGTGTTCTCTCTCTCTCTGCTGCATCAGCCTCCTCCCCTGGCAGCATGGCCCAGGGACAGTGTTGAGGATTGAGCAAGGGGACTCACAGATGGAAGGTGCCTGGGGACAACCATTTGCACTCTCACCAGCAAGTTCATGGGGCCACAGCTATAGCTATTAACCTGTGGAGCAGCGCTGGGTTTTATCTCTATTTCCTGGGCAGAGTACTTATTGGGCCAGAGTGGGACTAAGTGTCACCAGTGTTTGGTTGACCTAGGCATGTCACAGCTGAGAGCTTAGAGGAAGTATGACAACTTGCTCTTTCCCTCTCACGTATAAGACACGTTTCTTCCATCATATATTCCATTCTATTTATCTTGCACATGTTTTACAGACTACCAGCTTGCTTATTGACTATATTTAACATTTTATATTAGTTCTGCTTCTATTTTATAAGCTACTTGCTTACTTACTGTCTATACCTAACACTTAGGAGTTTCATCCATCCTACTTATTTTTCTTGTCTTCTGTAGCAAAACAGAATATTCTCAAGTAACTCAGCACATACATGTTATACTACTTGTTGAAAGACAAGCTTGTGTCTCTGTCAAAGAAGTTCCCAGCATTCACAATATGCAGCAGAAGTTTGGGGAGAGCAAAGCACCATGATACCACAATATTGACCTGAAATCATCCCAGGCTGTGATCACCTATGCATGAAGTCAACAGGAGAAGATGGATAGGTGAAATGCTATCAGAGATATGGTAAGGACTATCAAATGTGTAACCAGCTTTTGATATTACTGCCATATTTGGCACACTGTAAATGGAAAATGTATATATGGGGGGTTTGTTTTCACTGAAAAGTGCTATATACCATTACACCTCTATGCACAATTGTACTGTTACCCCTTTGAATAACACCAGAAAAGGAGGTAACATTAGTAATGAAATGCTCTTTCCAACACATTCTTGCCATTATGATTTTCCTTTTCTATTGGCATGTGCATTTGTTCCTGCTATATGAGTCAATTAAAATAGGAACATGAATTTCTTTGAACATATGCAAATTAATGCTACTTTGTTTAAAAAGAAGAAAAATCTGCTGGTGAGCTCTGTTGCCACCCCAAATACGGATCGG
Organism: Dasypus novemcinctus; assembly: GCF_030445035.2. Lineage (NCBI taxonomy): Eukaryota > Metazoa > Chordata > Mammalia > Cingulata > Dasypodidae > Dasypus > Dasypus novemcinctus. The sequence continues at coordinate 39,813,379 of NC_080687.1, forward strand.
TTCCAAATAGATGTAACGTCAATTCCACGGTTCCCTAGCAGACCACCAGAGGGTGCGCATGCATCAGTAAGTCACCAGGTTCCCGCAGCCTAAAGCTGTTCTGCAGAGCTGGTTGGATGGAGGGACAGAATGATGACTCAGAGGAAGCAAAGGAAGGCTAAGAACACAGAGGTAATGTAGAGTGAGGTTAAGAATTGACTTTGGGGTCAAAGGTTAAGAATGTGACTTTGGGTCCATGGAACAAAAAAGTTAAGAAGCCCTGCCCTAGAGAAAAGTCACAGAGGGGGAGAAAACCACAGGGAAAAGCCAGAAGCTAAAGGTCAAGGGAACCAAGAAAAGAAAGAAGTCAGGAGATGCCAATACGTGTATTGCCACGTGTGTTAGTCAGCCAAAGGGGTGCTGATGCAAAGTTCCAGAACTCCGTTGGCTTTTATAAAGGATATTTATTTGGGGTGAAAGCTTACAGTTATAAGGCCCTAAAGAGTCCAGCTCAAGGCTGCTTTCTCACCAAAGTCAGTTGAAGTAAGATGGCGGGTGATCTCTACCAGGTCTCTCCTTCCTTCTTCCTCTTAAGGCTCCGTGGGCCCAGCTTCTACCAGTCTCAGTGGTAGGCTGGCATAGGGCTCTTCTCGCAGGGCTTCCTTGGCTGCTCAGCTGCTCTGTTGTCTTCAGCTGCGAACTATCAGGTGAATGGCTCATCTCTTGCTGGGGTTTCAGGATCAAAACTGAAAATTGTCTCCTCCTCTGTGTCTTCCTCTCTCTTCCTGTGTGACTTCTTCTGTGAGTGTCCATTTATGTCAGCCCACCAAGGGGGTGGAGACTCAACCTGAGTCACACCTAACTGGCTTGGTCAAATCAAAGCCCTAATCGTTTATCAAGTAAACGTAAAACTTTGAATTTTATACAATCAAAGGGTGTCATACCCAGAGGAACAAACCAGTTTTCAAGCATAATTTTTCTCTTTTTTGGGGGATTCATAAAAATATCAAACTGCCACCCCATGTGACAGAAAAGCCAAGGACCAAGGATTTCTGGCAGTCAGCCTCAGAACACCAGTCTTCTGGTGGAAAGCATCACCTTGATGACGACTTAAGTTTGGACTTCTGCTAGTCCCAAAGGCATGAGCCAATAAATTCCTATTGTGTAAGCCAACCCATCTCATGGTATTTGCTTTAGCAATGAGGAAACAGAAATTATAAGAGCTCCTGGCTTGGAGTAAGTAGTTGTGGTGGGGAGGCAATGGAATGCTGTTGCAGAGCTCCAAGCACAGCATGCGGCACACGAGGCACATAGTGGGGCTCTGGAGGCCTAGAACATAGCAGACATTCGGGAATGTATTATATTTATGGAGCGGAAACACAAATGAAGCTGCATATGTATAAAGGCACTTTTAGCTCAATTATCTCTAATTTTGCAGAAAGGGCAAATGAAAGCCTAATCCATTTAACAGACTTATCCATACCCCGTTCACAAAGCCCTGCTATGTATCCTGTTTGCTGCTCTCTCTCTCCCCTTCCATCTATCCACAACCCTGCTGGAGAAATGATTGCCAAGGTGAGGTACAAATTCTCCAGAGACAGCCCACAATTGCTAAAGACTGGGTTTTTGCCCCACTTCCCCAACAACATGACACTGATTAATTTCTTATTAACGAGAACAGGGAGTTGCTTGAAAAGGGCTGCCCCATTTGCCATGATTCTATTGCTAGTTATCAATTTAAAGACTGATTTATTTTGAAGAAGAAGGATGAAGCAGAGAAAAATAAAGTTAATGAGTCATACACAGTGTGGCACTGCTTTTTCTTTCTTTTATATGTATAAGAGCAAAGAAGCATTTGGCTTCACAGGATGGATCATTCATAGATCATTATTTTCCCTTTTTAAATTAATTTAAAAAAATATTTTTTTGTTTCCACTAACAATTGAATTGTGTTATAGACTGGTAATAATCAGAAAGAGAGACTCATAAGAAAAACCATTCTTATGTATAATTTGGTTAACATATTCTGATATGAATGGCAATTCATTTTAATGAAAGTTGTGATTTAGGGAAGACATGTTTCTTCAAAAATAAAAAGTAATTTTTATTTTTCAAGAGTTTATTTTCTCAGTTATAAAGAGTGCAGGGCCTACTAGTGTGATTACCACTTTAAGCCTGTCTGATAAAGGCAATAGAAAATGATATTAAATTGCAGTCGTTTATGTAGGAAGAAATATAAGCCTTTCCCTTTTACCCTCACTATTACCTCCAGGGTTATTCTGTGTTTTGTGAACCACTCAGAGGTCAGGGCCCAGGTAGATGCAGGAGCTCCAGACTCTAGCCTGTCCTGAAATGTCTGGAGTTAGAATCCCAGTGCATCCCTGCTGGGGTGAGTATAGGTTCCCCAAAAACTTCACTATAAAGTTAAATGATAGCAAACTTCAGCTATAGGAATTTATTGGACAGTTATTAGCAAAGAAGGCACAAAACAGTTCATACAACTTGTTCTGCAAGCTGAAAGAACTTCTACCTTCTTGATCTTGTAACTTTTATTAGCTTGCATTATAGTCCTTGCTCCTTCCTACTATCTGTCAACCTCAGGCTTGCCCATATCGTTTGCTTTTGCCCATGAAATGTGAGTGGAAGTGATGTGTGTCACTTCAAGTAGAAGTCATAATATCTTTGCTTAGGCCCCTATCATTCTTTCTAAAAACAAATGTTTTTTTTTTATCTTGAAATAATTTCTCTTATAGGAGAGTTGCAAAAAAAAGACAGTCCCCATATGGAGAATTCCAACACGCCCCTCTCCACCCCCAAATAATCCAGATCCATCAATTTTAACATTTTGTGCTCTCTCACTCTCTCACTTGCTGTCTGTCTATCTATCTATCTATCTATCTATCTATCTATCTATCTATCTATCTATCTATTATCTATCTATCTATCATCTATCTACCTATATTTTCTGAATATTTGAGAGCAGGTTACACACATTATAATCCTTGGACACAAAATACTTCCATGTACATTTCCTATGAACAAGGATATTCATTTATGCAATCACTTTAAGTGTAGTTATCAAGTTCAAGTAATTTAACATTGTTATAAAACTTACAATCTGCATTCCAGTTTTTCTTATGTCCCAATAATGACCTTTTCTTCTCCATTCTTAGATCTCATTCAGTATCAAGTGTTGTGTTACATTTCTTTATCTCTCTTTTTTTTTTAAAAGATTTATTTTATTTATTTATTTCTCCCCATTACCTCATTGTTTTGCACTTGCTGTATCTCTTTTGGAGGCACCAAGAACTGAAACCAGGACTTTCAATGTGGGAGGGAAGCACCAAATCACTTGAGCCACCTCCATTTCCTGCTTTGTTGTGTCTCTCATGTTTTTCTTCTTGTGTCTCTTGCTGTGTCATCTTGTGTCAGCTTGCGGCACCTGCCTGTTGTGTCAACTCACTGTCTTGCTCGTCTTCTTGAGGAGACACTGGGAACCTCTGCTCCCTGCTTTTTCTTGTGAATCTCATTTTTCTTCTTGTGTCTCTTGTTGTGTCATCTTTTTGTGCCAGCCTGCCACGCCTGCCCATCCCTGTCTCCTTTAGAAAGCACTGGGAACTGAACCACGGACTTCCCGTGTGGTAGGTGGGAGCTCAATTGCCTGAGCCACTTCTGCTTCACTTTCATTATCTTTTTAGTTTCTTTCTTCCTTTCCCTTTATTGTGGAAACATATGCCCAGCATAAATCTTCTTAGTGCAACCCTCCTAAGCATATCATTCAGTGGGATTAATAACATTCACAATGTCACAGTATCCTTACCACCAGGCATTCTTAGGACTTTCCCTTCACCCCAAACAGAAAGCCTGCACTCATTTTCTATTAACTTCCCCTTGCCTCTGCCTCTCACAGCTGATAATCCATACTCTACTTTCGGTCTCTATGAGTTGGATATTTGTTGATATTTTCTTTGTGGTTACCGTGAGGCTTATATTAAACATCCTAAATCTGTCACAGTCTTGTTTGCTTTGATACCAACTTAACGTCGATAGCAAACCTAAACTTTGTTCCTATACCTCTGTGTCTCCCTACCTTTGTGTAGTTTTGTCACAAATTATATATTTGTACATTATAAGTCCAAGGCCATTGAATATCACTGCATTTTATGCATTTGCCTTTCAGATCCTGAAAGAAGTAAAAAGTGGGGTTATAAAATTTTAAAATGCAATAGTACTGGTAGTTATATTTACCCATGTCATTATCTTTTCCAAATATCTTTATTTCTTCATGTGGCTTCAGTCAGTTTTTCAGTGTCACTTCCCTTTAACCCACAGAAGCCCCTTTAGCATCCTTTGTATGGCCTGTCGAGTAGTGACAGTCCCTCAGCTTTTGTTTGTCTGGGAATGTCTTAATTGCTCCCTCATTTTTTTTTTAAGATTTATTTATTTATTTTATTTCTCTCCCCTCCCCCCCACCCCAGTTGTCTGTTCTCTGTGTCTGTTTGCTGCGTGTTCTTCTTTGTACTCTTCTGTTGTTGTCAGCAGCACGGGAATCTGTGTTTCTTTTTGTTGTGTCTCCGTGAGTGCAGCACCATTCCTGGGCAGGCTGAACTTCCTTTCGCACTGGGAGGCTCTCCTTACAGGGTACACTCCTTGCACGTGGGGCTCCCCTATGCGGGGGACACCCCTGCATGGTAGGGCACTCCTTGTGTGCATCAGCACTGCGCATGGGCCAGCTCCACACAGGTCAAGGAGACCTGGTGTTTGAACCACAGACCTCCCATGTGGTAGACGGACACCCTAACCAGTGGGCCAAGTCCGCTTCCCTGTTCCCTCATTTTTGAAGGACAGTTTTGCCAGATATATAATTCTTGGTGGACAATTTTTTGCATTCAGCACTTTAAATATGTTTTCCCAATACCTTCTTGCCACCATGGTTTCCATTGAGAAATCAGCATTTAATCTGATTGAGGCTTCCTTGCATTGTCCCTATATTTATCTTTGATATTCAACAATTTGATGATTACATGTCTCAGTGTGGATCAATTTGGGTTTACACTGTTTGGAGTTCATTGAGTTATTTGATTGTGTGTTACTATTGCACAAGCTATGTAAGGGGGAAATGGAAAGGAGAAATGAGTTTCTATGGCTACGAGTCTCTAAAAAAGAGTCTGGAGGTTGTCAGAAGGATTGTCCTTATGCACAACTGAGCAGAGTCTAAGAGACAGATAAAGTAGATACAACCCCAGGTATTGGTTCTTCTGAGGGCTAAAGAGACCCACGGGTTCTATGGTCATGGAAGATGGGGTTCACTGCCATGTCAGATGGCCCTTCTTTGGAGCTGGTGTTTCTGCGTGATGGAACTGGACTCAGATGGGATCTCTTTTCACAAGACTTTCATGCTACTTTACTGGAATTGGTGTTGGGGTTTAAGATATATTTAGGGGATTTGAATCTCTGGACTGACAATATGATAGCCAGGCCCTGAGCCTCAACAGACTTCAGCTCCTACACTCTGATTTATTGGACTTACCCCACTCAGCTAACATGGAGTTGAAGAAGGTCAACCACCACACCATGGAGCCTAGAGTGCCTACAACTGAAAGCAGGAGGATTGCATCCAGTATCCATGTGGAATCTAAGTCCCCACTTGACATAGATGTGCAATGGACACAACCAATCCAATGTCCATAGAGAAAATGTGGCATTGGTGTGGGAAGGGTGGCCATGGTGGCTGCTGGGTGCGAGGAATGGGAGGAAGAGATGAGATGGGGAGGTGTTTTCGGGACTTGGAGTTGTCCTGGGTGGTGCTTCATGGACAACTACGGGACACTGTAGATCCCCCCAGGGCCCACTGGATGGAACGTGGGAGAGTGTGGGCTATGATGTGGACCATTGACTATGGGGTGCAGCGATGCCCAGAGATGTACTTACCAGGTGCAATGGATGTGTCATGATGATGGGAGAGAGTGTTGCTGTGGGGGGAGTTGGGGGTGGGGGCGGTGGGGTTGAATGGGACCTCATATTTTTTTAATGTAATATTTTTTTAAAAAAATGAATTAAAAAAAATCACTTGAAAAAAAAAAAACTATTGCACAAGCTAGCTAAAGCTAATATGGCATGCCAACCTATGTATTTCAATTCTATAAGAGATTCATGTGGGGCAGTCACAGCAACATTCCCAAAGCAATATTATGTGCTTTCTGTTTGGTATTATGCAATCAGAAGTCCCTCTTAATACTGGACACTGGACTGTTTAGGGATGAACACATGGGCCTATCCATAAGAGGTGCAGGCTAAAGGCTTCTGTGGATACTTTCATTGTCTTCACACAAGATGGGAGGAGTGTTTTCCAGCTATTTGAGCCAATTCACACATCTTGAATACCCGTAATATCTCAAAGAAGGGCTCTTTCTAACATCTATCACTCTATTAACAAGTCGAAGATAGGGACCATGTACAGATTTGATGTAGCCATCGCTCCTCTGGAGTAGGACCCTATCAAATTTAATGCTGCCACCATGGTGCTTTTTAAAAAATTCTGTAACTCTTAATTAATAACAAAAATTGAAGATATATTTTGTATAAACATGCGTAGTAATTAATAATGCTGGAGATTAATTATGTGATAATACAGATTACAGATAAATATAATTTCTTTATTAAAAATACATGTTTACAAATCTCCCAAAGTGCAAATGTAAGAATGTGGCAAATTTTTCACATGTTGCATTCAAAGGACTGTCATGACTGGCCTTTACACCCATCATTCTTTTCTTTTTATTTATTTATTCCCACCACCACCACGCCATTCTCTGCTCTTTGTGTCCAGTCGCTGTGTGTTCTTCTGTGTCTGCTTGTCTTCTCTTTAGGCAGCACCAGGAACCGATCCTGCAACCTTCTGGAATGGGAGCGAGGTGCTCAATCTCTTGTGCTAGCTCAGCTCCCTGGATCATCTATTATTGTTGTTCCACAGTGTCTCTTTTTGTAGCATCATCTTTTTTTTTTTTTTTTTGAGTATTTTATTTTATTTTATTTTTTTAATTCATTTTGTAAAAATATTACATTCAAAAAATATGAGGTCCCATTCACCCCCATCACCCCCACCCCACCACTCCCCCCCAGCAACACTCTCTCCCATCATCATGACATATCCATTGCATTTGGTAAGTACATCTCTGGGCATCAATGGTCCACATCATAGCCCATACTCTCCCACGTTCCATCCAGTGGGACCTGGGAGGATCTACAATGTCCGGTAATTGTCCCTGAAGCACCACCCAGGACAACTCCAAGTCCCGAAAATGCCTCCACATCTCATATCTTTCCCCCATTCCCTGCACCCATCAGCCACCATGGCCACTTTTCCCACACCAATGCCACATTTTCTCTGTGGACCTTGGATTGGTTGTGTCCATTGTAGCATCATCTTGCTGTGCCAGCTCTCTGCTCAGGCCAGCTTGCTGCGTGGGCCAGCACCCCTGTGCAGGTCAACATTCCACTCGGGCCAGCTTGCCATGCAAGCCAGCAGTCTGCATGGCTAGCTCTCTGCCTGGACCAACTTGCCTTTACCAGGAGCTCCTGGGAATCGAATCCTGGACCCCCCATAACGGTAGATGGGAGCCTAATCGTTTGATCCACATCTGCTTCCTGACACCCAACATTCTTAAAATAAAAATATTTTGGTGCCAGTTATCTTTCCACTGCCCTGGGCAAGAATGCATTTTCTAATGAGCTGATGTTCAAGAAGAACTCCACCTAGAAAGAAAGAACATTCTACTAGCTTGAGGTTTTGGCATCCTCCAGGACCAGGACTGGTGCCTTCCTGAGGGTTGGGCTAAGACCCCAGTTGTAGTGTAAGGATTTGTAGGTGGCTTCCTGCAGGCACTAGAGCTTCAGGAGTCCCTGCTCCAGCTGCACAGCTCATGGAACTGCCTCACCAGTTTCCACAATGACTTGACTGGCTTAATTGGAGAAGGAGATGCTCCTATTTATTCCAATCATCTGAAGTGCTGTGATAACACTTAATAACAACCCAATGGGGTGTCTTCCACAGATTGGATTATGGTATTTCTTCAAGTAATTGCTGGAAGATATGGAGCCTAATTGTTCCATAACACTGCTACCCATTTATCTAGATGTTCACTGGATCCATAACTCTCTCCCTGGGCTTCATCTTAATAGTGGTACTGGAACCTTTGCCCCAGGGGCAGATATTAAAAGAAACCCTTGGGAAGCAGATTTGGCTCAATGGATAGAGCATCCGCCTACCACATGGGAGGTCCAGGGCTCAAACCCAGGGCCTCCTGATCCATGTGGTGAGCTGGCCCATGAGCAGTGCTGATGCGTGCAAGGAGTGCTGTGCCACACTGGGGTGCCCCCAGTATAGGGAAGCCCCACATGCAAGAAGTGTGCCCCACAAGGAGAGCTGCCCAGCGCCAAAAATGTGCAGCCTGCCCAGGGTGGCACCACACACATGGAGAGTTGATGCAGGAAGATGACATAACAAAAAGAGAAACAGATTCTGGGTGCAGCTGACAAGAATACAAGCAGACACAGAAGAACACACAGTGAATGGACACAGAGCAGATAACTGGGGGTGGGGCAAGGAAGGGGGAGAGAAATAAATAAACAATAAATCTTTAAAATAAAATAAAATAAAATAAACCCTGAAGAAATGATCAAGATCTGTAGATGTTTACTGAAACATAGAGACTTAAAATCAGGGAATTGGTTACAGAAGGGCTAGGGGACGTAGAGGTAAAAGTAGTGTTGCCCTGCAGGCAGTCACTATAGCTCCTGCGCTGAAGCAGCCCTGCTAGAGCTCCCCGCTTTACTGAGGACCAGTGCTAGTCCTTGGAGCCTGCCCTCTTGCTGACATTGCTGGTGGAATTGCTGCTGCTGTAATTAACCAGGAACCCAGAGCCCAGCACTCCTGCTGACATTTCTGTTAGTAACAGGATAGCTTCTACCTGACTTCCACTTCCTAATCTTTTTTTTTTTTTTTTATTTTTTTTTATTTTTTTATTTTTTATTGACTTTGTAATAATATTACATTAAAAATATATATGTGAGGTCCCATTCAACCCCACCCCCCCACCCCCCCTCTCCCACCCCCCAACAACACTCGTTCCCATCATCATGACACATCCATTGGATTTGGTAAGTACATCTTTGGGCACCTCTGCACCTCATATACATTGGTTCACATCATGGCCCATACTCTCCTCTATTCCATCATGTAGGCCCTGTGAGGATTTACAATGTCCGGTGATTACCTCTGAAGCACCATCCAGGGCAGCTCCATGTCCCGAAGACGCCTCCACCTCTCATCTCTTCCTGCCTTTCCCCATACCCTTTGTCCATTATGTCCACTTTTCCCAATCCAATGCCACCTCTTCTATGTTCCACTTCCTAATCTTGATCAGTGTTTTCCACTGGCTGAACACAATCGAATTCCACTCTCAGGAGAGACTGAGAAATACAGTTTTCAGGCTTTACAGCCTCGGTGTTAAGGGGAAGATCCTAACAGGACAGATGTGAGTCTGAGTCTGAGTTCCAAGAATTTCTTTTTCTTTTCTTTTCTTTCTCTTCCCTTCCTTCCTTCCCTCCCCATCCTTTCCCTCCCCTCCCTTCCCTTCCTCTCCTCTCTTCTTCTCCTTTCTTCTTTTTTTTTTGGTAGTGGGGTACACAATGGCTCCACTGAGATGGTTTTTTCATTTGTTCAATTGTGGTTTGTTTTTCTGTTTTTAGGAGGCATCAGGAAACGAACCGGGGACCTCCCATGTGGGAACCAGCTGTTCAACCGCTTGATCCAAATCCACTCACCAAGAATTTCTTATATACAAGGCAATGCAGGACATATTCCCATTTTTAAAAATATGTTTTTTTTTATTACAGAAGTTGTGAACTTAGAAAACAATCATGCACATGTACAGAATTCCCATGCATCACCCCTTCACCAGCACACCTGGAACATTTGTTACAGATTATGAGATAATGTCATCAGACGATTGCCATTAACTATAGTCTATAGTGTACATTTGGCAGATTTTTTCCGTACCCACCTATTATTAACACAGTGTACCTTTGACACGGATGCAAGAATATTACAGTATTGCTGTTAACTAGAGTCCATAGGTTACACTAATTGTATTTTTTTCCATGCTCCTCCACATTTCTACCACCCTGCATAGTGACATACATCCCTTTTAGTTCACCAAAGGACATTGTTGCATTTGTCCTATTAACCGCAATTCTCATCTACCTCTGGGTTCAATGTGTTATTCAGTCCCTAGATTAGTTTCTAGCTTTCTTTCAATTGACATTTACATCCCTAGAATACCCTTTTCAGCCACAATCCCACTTATAAACCAGCTGCTACTCACTATAATCTATTACCATCAACTCTATCCATTTCCACACTTTTATAGTCAAGTTAATTAAAATTTCTAGATACATAAATCATCAGTACCCCTTCACAGCTCTTCCCTTATCTTCTAATAACCTATACTCTAGGTTTTAACTCTATGTGTTTATTCTTTGTATTTAGTTCATGTTAGTGAACTTTTGTTAGTGTCACAAACTTTTGTTAGTGTCATTTTGTGTCCGGCTTATTTCACTAGCATAATGTCTTCAATAGTCATCCATGTTATTGTTTGTGTCCCAATTTTATTTCTTCTGACTGCAGCATAGTATTCCATCATATGTATATATCACATTTTGTTTATCCACTCATTGGTGGATGGACATTTGGGTTGTTCCCATCTTTTGGCAGTTGTGATAATGCTGCTATGAACATTGGTGTGCAGATGTCCGTTCGCATCATAGCTTTCAGTTCTCCTGGATATATTCCTAGCACGGGAATTGCTGGATCATATGGCACTTGCATATTTAGCTTCCTGAGGAAATGCCAATCTTCACAAAGGCTGCACCATTTTATAACCCACCAACAGTGAAGGAGTATTCCTATTTCTCCACATCCTTTCCAGCACTCACTGTTTTCTGATTTCTAAATAATGGCCATTCTATGAGGTGTGAGATGATATCTCATTATCGTATTGATTTACATTTCCCTAATAGCTAGAGATACTGAACATTTTTCATGAGCTTTTTGGCCATTTGTATTTCCTCTTTGGAGAAATACCTATTTAAGTCTTTTGCCCATTTTTAAATTAGATTGCTTTCTCTTTTGTTGTTGAGTTGTATGATCTCTTTATATAGAATGGAAATCAAATCCTTATAGGATATGTGGTTTCCAAATACTTTCTCCCATTTAGCGGTCTGCCTTTTCACTTTCTTAATGAAGTACTTTGAATCACAAAAGTGTTTAAGTTTGAAGAGGTCCTGTTTATCCATGCTTTCTTTCATTGCTCATGCTTTCACTGTAAGGTTTAAGAACCCCCAGCTACTACCAGGTCTTGAAGATCTTTTCCTACATTTTTTTAGGAGCTTAATGGTTCTAGCTTTTATATTTAGGTTTTTGATCCAGTTTTTTTTTTTAGGATTTATTTATTTATTCCCCCCCTCCCCCCATCCTGCAGTTTTTGTTGTCTCTGTTGTCTTCTCTTTTCATTTTCTCTTCTCTAGGATTCACCAGAATTCAATCCTGGGGACTTCTGATGTGCTTCACCTTGGCTCTCCCCTTGTCTCTCTTTTTTGATGCATCATCATCTTGCTGCATGACACACTTGCGTGGGCGCTGGCCACTTGCGCTCACCATGTGGACACTCGTGCGGTCCCTTGTGCTCGCCACGCAGGCACTGGCTCACTGCACGGGCACACTTTCTCTTCTGTTTTCATCAGGAGGCCCCAGGATTGATCCCAGGTTCTCCAATATGGTAGGCGGAAGCTCTATCATTTGAGCCACATCTGCTTCCCTGATCAGTTTTGTTGATTTTTGTGTAAGGTGTAAGGTAGGTCCCTCTTTCTTTCTTTTGGCTCCATTTGTCGAACAGACTGTTCTGCCTGAACTGCGTAGGTTTGACAGGCTTGTCAAAAATCACTTGACATAGATGTAAAGGTGTGCTTCTGAACCATCAGTTTGGTTCCTTTGGTCTCTGTGTCTATCTTTATGCCAGTACCATGCTCTTTTTACCACTGTAATTAGATAATATGATTTAAAGTCCAGAAGTGATAGTCTCCAATTTTGCTTTTCCTTTTTAAGATGCTTCTGGTTATTTGGAGCCTCTTACTTTCCCAATACATTTGGTAACTGTGTTTTCCATTTGTTTAAAAAAGGCTGTTGGAATTTTTATCAGGATTGTATCGAATCTGTATATCAATTTGGGTAAAATTGACATCTTAATGATATTTAGTCTTCCAATCCATGAGCATGGAATGTTCTTCGAATTATTTAGGTCTCTTTTGATTTTTTTAGTAATGCATTGCAGTTTTCTGAATACAGGGACTTTACCTCCTTGGTTAAGTTTATTCCTAAATATTTAATTCTTTTAGTAGCTATTGTAAATGGAATTTTTTTTCCTGCCTTCCTCCTCATGTGTGCTTTACTAGTGTATAGAAGCACCACTGATTTTTGTGTACTGAACTTGTATCCTGATACTCTACTGAAATTGTTATTAGCTCAAGCAGCTTTGTTGTGGATTTTTCAGGACTTTCTAGGTATTGGATCATATCATATGTTTTACTTCTTCCTTTCTGATTTGGATGCCTTTATTTCTTTTTTTGCCTGGTTGCTCTAGCTAGAATCTCTAGCACTATATTGAATGGCAGTGGTGATAGTAGGCATCCTTCTCTTGTTCCTGATCTCAGTGGGAAAGCTTTCAGTCTTTCACCATTGAGTACAATGTTCGCTGTGGGTTTTTCATCTATCACCTTTATCATATTGAGAAATTTTCCTCCAATTCCTATATTTTGTAGAAAATCTTTCAAGAAAGGATGCTGTAATATGTCAAATGCCTTTTCTGCATCAATTATAGGATTGTGTGGTTTTTCTTCTTTGATTTGTTAATGTGGTGTATTACACTCATGATTTTCTTGTGTTGAACCATACTTGCATGCCTGGTATGAAACCCACTTGATCATAATGAATAATTATTTTAATGTGTTATTGGATTTGATTAGCAAGTATTTTATTGAGGATCTTTGCATCTGTATTCATTAGAGAAATGGATCTGTGATTTTCTTTTTTTATAAAATCTTTATTTTGGTATTAGGGTGATGTTGGCTTCATAGAATGAGTTCCTTCTTGTTCAGTTTTTTGGAAGAGCTTGAGTAAAATTGTTTTTTTTTCAAAGATTTATTTATTTATTTCTCTCCCCTTACACCCCCCCTGCCCCCAATGTCTGCTCTCTGTGTCCATTTGCTGTGTCTCTTCTGTGTCCGCTTGTATTCTTGTCAGCGACACTGGGAATCTGTGTCTCTTTTTGTTGCATCATCTTGCTGTATCAGCTGTGTGTGTGTGGTGCCACTCCTAGGCAGCCTGTGCTTTTTCCACACAGGGCGGCTCCCCTTGCAGGGCACACTCCTTGTGCGTGGGGCTCCCCTACGTGGGGGACATCCTTGTGTGGCACGGCACTCCTAATACCCATCAGCACTGCACGTGGGCCAGCTCCACACGGGTCAGGAGGCCCTGGTTATTGAACCCTGGACCTCTCATATGGCAGGCGGACGTTCTATCATTTGAGCCAAATCCACTTCCCTGAGTAAAATTGTTATTAAATCTTTGAATGCTTGGTATAATTCACCTGTGAAACCATCTGGTCCTGGCTTTTTAATTTGGGGAGTTGTTTGATGACTGTTTCAATCACTTTACTTGTGATTGGTATGTTGAGATCTTCTTTTCCTTCTAGGGTCACTGTAGGTTGTTCGTACTGTTGTAGAATTTGAGAGAGGTTCAATTATTTGCGTATAGAAAGGCCAGGACTCAGGAATGGTTTTGAGAAGGAAAAATGATTTCTTGATGGCCGACAGGACTCGGGAGCTTTCTGTTTCAAACCCAAGCCCCGAACAAGATTTTTGAGTCCCTTTTATACAGAGAAGAAAGGCCAAATGGTCCTTTTGTTTCAGTTCTCAACAGGCTTGAATTAGCATATATCTTCCACATCCTAGGTAAGCTTTTAGCATGGACTTCATACATTCTAGATAAGCTTTTAGCACATTTGGTTTGCATTTTCCCTGAATATTTAAAGTTTATAGAGTTTGCATTGATAAACTGTTTCCTGGGACTGGAGTCATTGCCATGGTTACCAAGGGCAGGGCTGCAGCCTGTTACCATCCCACACCCACAAGTCAGGACAGACAGCTTAGGTTAAGGTTATCTCCGAAGAGACAAAGAGCCTCCCACCCATAGCCCACATCATTTCCCCCCTTATGTCGAAGCTTAACTTGCTAAGCTTTGGCATAATTATTGTTGGAGCTATGAGGTGGGTGGCTGTTTGTTGTTTTGATTGATTACTGTATGTTCCTAGGAATTTTTCCATTTTGTCTACATTGTCTAGTTTTTTTGGCCTACAGTTGTTCATAGTTTCCTTCTATGGTCTCTTCTATTACTGTGGGGTCAGCAGTAATGTCCCCATTTTCATTTTTTATTTTATTTGTTTTTATCTTCTCTCTTTTTTTCTTTTTCTTTTTCAGGTGCACTAAGGGTTTGTCAATTTTGTTAATCCTCTCAAAGAACCAACTTTTGGTTTTGTTAATTCTCTCTATTTTTTTTCTCAATTTCATTTATTTATGCTTTGGTCTTTGTTATTTGATTCATTTTGCTCACTTTGGGATTAGTTTGCTGTCCATTTTCTAGTTCCTCTGGCTGTGTAATTAGGTAATTGATTTTAGCTCTTTCTTCTTTTCTAATATAAACATTGAGGGTTAAAATTTCTCTATCAGCACTGCTTTCACTGCATCCCATAGGTTCTGATATGTTGTGTTTTCATTTTCATTTGTCTTGAGATATTTATTGATTTCTCTTGCAATCTTCTTTTTTTTTTTTTTTTTTTAAAGATTTATTTATTTAATTCCCCTCCCTCCCCCGGTTGTCTGTTCTCTGTGTCTATGTGCTGCGTCTTGTTTCTTTGTCCACTTCTATTGTCATCAGTGGCACGGGAAGTGTGGGCGGTGCCATTCCTGGGCAGGCTGCACTTTCTTTCGCGCTGGGTGGCTCTCCTTACGGGTGCACTCCTTGCGCGTGGGGTTCCCCTACGCGGGGGACACCCCTGCGTGGCACAGCACTCCTTGCGCGCATCAGCACCGCACATGGGCCAGCTCCACACGGGTCAAGGAGGCCCGGGGTTTGAACCAGGACCTCCCATGTGGTAGACAGACGCCATAACCACTGGGCCAAGTCCGTTTCCCTTGCAATCTTCTTTGACCCACTGATTATTTAAGAGTGTGATTTTTAATCTCCATATATTTGTGAATCTTTCTTTTTCTGCCTGTTGTTGATTTCCAACTTTATTCCATTATGATTAAAGAAAGTGCTTTGTATAAGTTCTATCTTGTTGAATTTATTGAGATCTGCTTTGTGACCCAACACATGGTCTAACCTAGAGAAAGATCCATGAGCACTTGAGAAGAATGTACCTCCTTTTTGGGTATACAATGTTTTGCATATGTCTCTTAGGTTTAGTCCATTTATCATATTATTCAGTCCCCCTGTTTCTTTATTGATCCTCTGCCCAGATGTTCTTTCCAATGCTGAGAGTGGTGTATTGAAGTCGCCAACCACTATTGTAGAGATATCTATTTCTTTCAGTTTTGACAGAGTTTGCCCCATTTGTGTTTTGTAGAGAAATATGCAATGTTTAAATTGCTCACAATGGTGTATATATTAGTGCGTTCTGGTTTAAAGACTACTATGGAGGAGTCTTTGTGAAGAAAGGTGCATATCAGAACCTTGTAAAATAAATTTATATTGTATTTCAAAATTGTTGATGTCAGGCTGTAAAGCTGACAGTTTATCCACTTTACGGACTAATTAACTGCTAATTACTTTGTGAAGAAGTAGCCATGCAAGGCCACAATTGAGAAATGAACTAAATTAGTGAGTTCAGGATGGAGCAAGCTCCACCAGGTTTGGCAGGAAAATCATCCTTAAACCAGGTCCCCAAACATAATTTTTATAAAGGATTTTGTTCTTCCTGCCCCCTGACCCATGAGGAAATGGGGACAGTTCCAAGAATAATTATCAAACGCCTTACTGTCATCTGGTAGGAAATACAGTTTGCCCTTAAATAAGTGCCATGTTGGCAATTCATGGTGACTACAAATTGTTGCTTTCACTTAGGTGTTTTTTAGGCAACGCCTTGGGTTTGTTGTTCTAAAGGACCGTTTTGGACTTCCTGTCTAACCATAGTAACACAGACTCTTTCTAGAAGCAGTACTACATTTTTTATTGCTGAGGTTACCTGTGAAAGTCATATAAAATGAATCAAGGACTAGATCATTTGAATGTGGAAGGCAAAGTACAGTCTAATGTTATCTTTATTTGTTGGCCCTACTTAAATAATTTAGATTTTTCAGATGGGGATCACCTAACCGCAACTTCTATCTTTATTTGTATATCTAGCCAGTGTCAGGGAGAACTTTTTTTCACCTTGTATTTTATAATTGCCTTGGAATCGTTCTTTGTGGTGATTTTTTCCAAAACTACTTTTATCCTAAAAAGCACATTTATGAATGTGTTAGCAGAAGGTAATATTGCATCTCCACTAATTGCAATTATTATGAATAAAGAGCATGTTATAAAAATAGGAATATAAAAGAAAATGAGGTAATATCTAATAACTAGGTACAATATCATGATAAAACTGTTGAACCTCCAAAACCATTTGTGTGCACTCTCAAAACTTGCTATTTAGCAGTATCTAAGTAGAACCATCAAAAAAGTTCAAATCTCAATATTTGAATATTTGGAAATCTAATGTAAGGGAAAATCCAAAATATTAAATAAGATATAGACATGAAAGATGTACACAGATGACAACCAAATTTGCGTACCTTTGGACTTGACCTCACAGACTTATGTATCCATGTATCTACTGTCTACCTGGCAGTCTGTTAGGCAACTCAAACTGATCATGTCAAAAAATAGAACTTTTGATATTTTCCTTTAAACCTATTTGTCTATTTTTCTTGTTCCTGAAAATGACACTACTATTGATTCAGCTACTCAAGCCAAAATCCAGGAGTCATTCTCAGTTCTTCTCTTTCCCATGGAATCTATCTATAAAGCCTACAAATTTTACCTCCAAAATGTATCCCAGGCCTTCCACTTCTCCCTATCATCAACTAGACCAATTCAAGTTCAAGGCACCATCATCTCTCTGTTTTTTTAGGTACTGGGGCTGGTGATTGAACCCTGGACCTCGTATGTGAGAAGCTGGCACTCAACCAGTGAGCCACATCAGCTCCCCTGAGTTAGTTTTTCTGTTTTTTCACTTGTTCTTTTATTTTCCTTTTTGTTTGTTTAGTTTTCAAGGAGGCACTGGCAACCGAACCTGTAACCTCCCATGTGAGAAGCAGGCGCTCACCTGCTCGAGCCACATCCTCTTCCATACCATCATCTCTTGACCCCTATACAATAGCCTCCTCTCAGGTGTCTGCATTGTCTCTTGCCATCCTATAATTCATTGTTCACAGTAATCAGAATGTTGCCTTTAAAAAAGATAAAATAAATCATGTCATTTCCTTGCTTAAAATACTTCAGAGTCTTCTCATTAAATTGAGAAAACCTTTCATTTCATTCATTCAACAAATATTTATTGATCTCCTCCTATGTGCCAGGCTCTGCTCTAGGCAGCAAACAAGGCAGGCAGAGTCACAGCTCACACAGTGGGGAGACAAATGATAAAAAATTTTAAAAAAAAGAAAAGATGAACTAGAAAATTCCAGATCATGATTATAGATTTGAAGAACATAAGCTTGGATGGTGAGATTATGTCTGTAGGTAGAATGGTGGCTGGGGGGAGGTCAGGGAAGGCTTCTCTTAGGAGGTGAACTTTGCACCTGTGATCTAAAGGGTGAAGGGCACATTGCAGGTAGAGGAGATGGTGATTCCACAGGCCAGAAGCTGGGATTGAGCATGACAAGTTCAAGAATAGAAAGAATGCCCAAAGTGGCTGAAGTCGGTGCTAAGTAAGAGAGCTGCAGGAGACAGTTACAGAGATGGACAATAGACTCTGGAAAGAAACTCCTCGATTATCAGCCTCTCATATCTAGGGGTGAGGGAGCAAGTCCTCTCAAAGCAGGCTGTGGAGTCCAGGTGTTCTGGGAAGCAGACAAGACACAGTTATTAATGCAAGAGGTTTATTAGGGGAAAGGCCAAGATGCAGATCTGAAAACCGTGGAAGAGGAGGGGAGAGGGAAAAGCAGTGGCCGGGGAGAGTTTCAGATGGCTGTGCAGCTTCGAGAGCCTCGGCCAGCCCACCGTGAGCTCCAGTGCAAGACTGCCCACTGTGGAGTCCTGTGCTGGGCAGAAAAACCAGGCCCTTTTTCCTCCTTCCTGCTCGGGCGCTGCCCTGAGGCACTGCTGTCGGCTGGTTTGATTTCTTGCTGGGGATTCACCCTGGGAGGGAGGAGTGAGCAGTGCACCTCCTTGGCTACTCCAGAGACCTTCCTGTTCAGGGAAGAGTCACTGGACAGGTGCCTTTGGGTTAGGTGAGGAGGAACTGCAGGGAGAGTGTAGCAGAACATTTTATGAGGTGCTCAATGTACCTTGGCATCCAGAGCTGCTGGTGAAGAAGGAGGTGGGTCTCCTTCACTAAGGCATTCAGAGACCCTCAAGAGAGGAAAACGGTCAGGGTGGACCACAGTGATCCTGGCTGTGGTCCAATGCTTGGGAAGGGCAATGAGGCACAATGAAGAAATGACAGCCTGGGTAGGTTCCTGGCGTCCCCAGCTCTGTCGTGGAGGCCGCTGGGCCCAGGGTCTTCCTACTCATTGTCAGTGGGGAAGTGGAGAGCACCCACGGTCTGGAGGAGGGTATTTCACAATCGTATCCAAAAGCCAAGCTGTGCCAAGAGCACTGGGGTAGAACTTCCCACCGACATCACCTTCAAAAGCACCAACCACTAAGACTGACCTCAGACCGAGCTCCTTCAGGAAGGATGTGGTTCCAGGCTCCTGGGCGGTGCACAGAACCTCCCAGAATCTTTGTCTAAACCGCAAAGGTTCACAGGCTGGATTTTGGGACTGTGGCCTGAGTTCACAAATACCGAGGCGGTGGCTCAGGGAGAAGGCCGGGAGGTGACTGGAGTCTGCTCCCAGGGCTTTGTCATGCTCCTCTTCAGTGCGTAGCCAAGGAATGTGGAAGCTAAGCTGTGACACTGGCCTGCAGACTCTGCCACTGCCTCTGACCCAGCCCTGTCCAGGGAGCCCTCTGATGAGGTCTGCGGCCACACTTACAGCTCCCACCCACTGCAAGTCCTGCCAAGCTGGCTTGTCCACTGCTGCCCTCCTGGAGCTCAGCACTCGGTCTAGGTGCCACAAGTACAGCCTCAGGGAAATATTTTTATATAGTCAATTGTCACATTTTCAAAGGTCAGAAAAGAAAGGAGTCTGGGCTGTCGGAATCCCTGCCAAATAAACATGCTTTGTTCAAAAAAAAAATCACAAAGATTACATTTTAATTTGGATTCCAAGCCCATGGCACTTCTGCATGGTACAAGGGGCTCCCTGGGAAGACCTGAGCCCCCTTCGGCATGCCCTGCTCCTCTTGACCTGTCCCCCTGGCAGAGCAGTTGTGCTTTGGGGAATGATGGCAGAGTTAGGACGGGTAAATGAAGGAGAGAACTTACTTTTTAAATGTTTGTTTTTATTAGAGAAGTCATAGGTTTACCAAAAAATCATGCAGAAAATCCAGAGTTCCCATTTACTCTTTTCCCCCAATATTAACACCTTGCATTAGTGTGCTATCTTGATGAAAGAATATTATTATAATTGTACTATTAACTATAGTCAGCAGTTTATATTGAGGTTCACTATTTGTGTTGTACAGTCATATGGTTTTTTAAAATTTTTTTTGTTCTAGTAACACAGATGCCACCTAAAATATCCCCTCGGCTTTTGGACATGATTGTGAAATAGGTAATTTAGTGCTGTTTTTATGTTAATTATGTTCACCAACATTTTTAAAATCAATTTTATTGATACAAATTAATAAAGCATACAATTCATCCAAAGTATATAATCAATGGTATTTGGAATAATCATATAGCTGTTCATTCATCACTTCAATCATTATTAGAGCATTTTCATTATTTCAATAATAATAATAAACAAAAAACAGACAAACGAGAAAATTCCTCACCTCTCAATCTCTCTTTGCTTCCCCCACTATACATAGCTGGTGTTTCTGGCTATTCAATCCAAAGTGTATAATCAATGGCTTTGAGTATAATCACAATGTTGTACATTTGTCATCTCAAAAATTTTAGAACAATTTCATTACTCCAAAAAGAAAGATTCTATATCCCTTAGCATTCCTTCCTCAGACCTACATAACAACTAATATCATTTCATCTTTATAAATTGATGTGTATTTACATTTCATATAAATGGAATCATACAATATGTAATACTCTGTGTCTGGTCTCCTTCACTTAGTATAATGTTTGTTTGTTTTTGTCTGATATTAACAATTTGTAGTATTAACTTGCATTTTTTCACCTTCAAAGAAAAATGGTCTTCTATATGCATTTCTACTCATATTCATATTTCATAAAATATATTTAGTTCATAATAGTGCAATCATGCAGTATTTGTCCTTTTGTGTCTGGTTTGCTTCACTCAACATAATGTCCTCCAGATTCATCCACATTGTCATATGTTTCACGACTTCATTTCTTCTTATAACTGCATAATATTCCATCATGTGTTTATTCCACAATTTGTTTATCCACTCATCAGTTGATGGACACCTGGGTTGTCTCCAGCTTTTGGCTATTGTGAATAACACTGCTATGAACATTGGTGTGAAGATGTCTGTTCGTGTCACTGCTCTCAGTTCTTCTGGCTATATACCTAGCAATAGTATTGCCACGTCCCACAGCAAGTCTACATTCAACTTCCTTAGGAACTATCAAACCATTCTCCACAGTGGCTGTACCATTTTACATTCCAACCAACATTCACTAACTTTTGAGACTAGGAAGAGACCTGGAACAGGAAGGGCATTCGAGCCACAGAGGACAAACTGGTCAGTCCAGATTTGCAGGTCCAACCTTCAACAGCAACTCCACCTAGCAGTGGGAAGTAAGAGTGGGTATGGTCTGGTCAGATCCAGTTCTCCCTGCTTGGCTTCTGCATACAGGGCTAACCATTCTTTTGCACTGGGCAAGCCTGAGTAAGACACAAGGTTTATTAAGCAGCTCAGCAGGGGGTTGGTAGGGTATTGGTGAAGGTGCTGCAAGAAGAGGAAGACACACTGGATTTTTGCTAATGGAACTCTAGGGTTTTGTTGGAAAAATAACAGTAGTGAGGCTGTACTTGTACTCTGACTTGATGAAGCAGGTCAGACTATTTATCTTAAACGAGCTGTCTTCTCAACTAGAGGCCACAGTGATGACCACTTTTTCAAAATTACTCTTGCTATTTCTATTTCAGCTTTTAGTGCTTGGGATATATTTATTTATCTTTCTAAGAACTTATCCTGCCACCCCAATGGGATTTCCAACCCTGAAGACACTGTAATTTGTTTCCTTCTCTAGACTTGTAACTTTAAGTCACAGTGACGTTCTGAGGGGGTGACAATAAGATAAATTCTTTTGCCCCACTGTCCATCCCTTCAGGCTCAGACACCTGAAATTTTAGATTTAAAACAGATTAAGTACCAGTACTCATAAAGTAGTAAATGGTTAGCAGACAACAAATCAAAAAAGGTTTACTAAAACCAAAGTAGGGAAGTGGATGTGGCTCAAGCGATTGGGCTTCTGTCTACCATATGGGAGGTCCAGGGTTTGATTCCTGGGGCCTCCTGGTGAAGGCAAACTGGGCTGTGCAGTGAGCTGGTCCAAGTGGAGAGCTAGCCTGAGCGGAGTGCTGGCACAGCAAGATGACACAAAAGAAAGAGACACAGAGGAGAGACAATAAGAGATGCCCCAGACCAGGTTGCTGAGGTGGCACAAGAGATTGAGCACCTCTCTCCCACTCAGGAAGGTCCCAGGATCGTATCCTAGTGCTGCCTAAAGAGAAGACAAGCAGATGCAGAACACACAGTGAATGGACACAGAGAGCAGGCAAAGTGGGCGTGGGGGTGGGGGGTGGGGGGTGGGAGAATAAAAAATACATCATTAAAAAAAACAAAACCAAAGTAGTCAGGAGTTATTATATGGGGAGGAAAAGTCTCAATCCTGGCTTTTCTTTTTATTTTTTCATCTCCCAATTAATCTGCATAGTTGGTCCTCATGTACTCAGTTTCTATTTGCTAAGCCACTGCAGAGGTAATTTCCATGAGTTAGCTCAGAAAATGGCAGGAGCAATAAAATTGTTAAATATTAACCTTTTTTGGTGAGGGGGTTGGGGATCAGTGTCAGTTCCTTAGGAAAGTACCTAATAATGATTGAGGGAACAACACAGCCTTAAGCTCAAGCCCCGGCATATTTTATTTCCAAAGCAACAGAGGTGGGTGTAAATACAACCAGAAACATCAGGTGACTTTACTGAAGGTTATTTGCTAGTTGGCTGAAAAAGCTGCACCAGCGATCCAGATTTCTTGACTCCGCCCTAGTGTGCCTCCCACAGGACCATCTCTGAACCACGGAATCGCTTTTCATTGTCGCAGCCTCTTCTGCACGCACGCGCAGGGTTCAAGGCTTGAGGAAAGTCAGGTCAGTCACCCTGATGTCGGTGTGCTCGTCCAGGCACCCAGCTGCCAGTCTCTGCTGGATGCGAGGGACTCGGTGTGATGCTACCTGGATCGACTGGAACGTTCTGATAAATGAATTCAGACATGTGTGTTTTCTGGGGATGGGGAAGGTTTTCTGCTTCCTGAAACTCTATGACAGCGAGGATGAATTCACAAAACCTATCTTATTTTAGACAAGGAATCATCCTTAAGTGGTAAATCAAATGCTTACTTTGGGAAATGTCTATAGGAATTACCTCTTGGTTGCGCTTATTTCTACCAGATCCCAAACAATCCTAAAAATTACTCTAAAATTAGAGAAAGGAGTGCTGGTGGGGGGTGTTAAAAAACAAGCCCCCCAAACCTAGAATTCTAATGGAGAAAGGAAAACAAGATCTGAAATTTAATGTTAAAAATGTACTTTTTTTCTCTGTGTAAAATACTTAATAGTAAAAAAGAGCTTATTTTGAAGCCAGGCACAAAAAGATGAATAGTGTATGGTCTCACTAATATGAACTAAATACAAAGAATAAACACATAGAGTTAAAACCTAGAGTATATATAAAAATATGTATGAGAAAATATTCATTAAAATTTAGAACAAAATGTTTATAGTCACATTTATACAATAAAATATATATGTTTTATATAAACAACAACAACAACAAAAAAAAACACCCTAGAGTATAGGTTACTAGGAGATAGGATGAGGGTTAAGAAGGGGTACTGATGCATTATGTACGTAGAATTTTTAATAGCTTGACTATAAACGTGTAAAAATGGTTAGAGTTGATGGTAACACATTATAGTGAGTATAACTAACATGGCTGGTTTGTAAAGGGGATTATGACTGAAAGCAGTAGTTTAGGGACTTAAATATTAATTGAAAGAAAGCTAGAGGATAATCTAGGGACTGAATAACAAACTGAACATGATGGTGGATATAAGGATTGTGGTTAATAGTACAAATACAAGAATGTTCTAACAACTGGAAAAAAAATGTAAGTCACATGGTAAGAATATGGTGATGCATGGGAAAAATGCAATTAATGTAACATGACTGTAGTTAACAGGAATATTGTACTATCCTTGCATCAGTGTTAAGGAAGGTACTATATCAATGCTAAGGGTCAACAATAGGAGAATATAGGATTTCTTTTGGACTAAGGAAAATATTAAAAAATTTATTGAGGCGATGACTTGCAACTCTGTGATGAAAATGAGAGCCACTGAGTATACAATTTAGATGGATTGTACAAGGCATGGGACTGTATAATACAGTGAACTATGTGGTGGAAGATGGACTATGGTAAACAGTACAAATATGAGAGTGCTCTCTCAGGAACTATAACAAATGTATAATACTAATACGTGGTGTTAATAATAGTGGGGTATATGGAAAAAACATATCAAATGTAAGCTATGGACCATAGCTAGTAGTAATATTTTGATGATATTCTTTCATAATCTGTAACAAATGTTCCACAATAATGCAAGGTATTGGTGGAGGGGTGATGTATGGGAATTCTGCACATTATATATGATTGTTCTATATGCTCACAACTTTTCTAATAAAAAATATATATAAATACAAAAAAAGCTTATTTTGAAAGCACCCATTGCCAGATGATCTTGTATTTTCACTCTGTTAGCCATGGAGCCTGCCACATCCCTCTAGCAAAAATCACTCAGCCTATAGCTTCCTGTTGAAGAACTTATTTCTTAGCTATTTTTGTTGTTGTTTCTCTTCTTAGGTATGACCAGGTTTTGAACCAGTACCGGGAAGCTAAGCCAAGAGCAGCCCATCCATCCACTGACTGGTGCATGGGCAGCCTGGTGTGTGCTGCATGCTGTCCATCTGAGATGAAGGTAATTGGCTAAGCAAAGCAGGTGCACTCCCTCTTGGCCTGGAGAAAGTAGAAAGGACTGCCTGGTTTTTGGAAGAGGAGGTCAGAGAATGAGGCAGAGGTCTTGAGTGACAAACCTGGAGTCAGGAGCAATCAAGAACCAAGAAGAAGGAAGCAGATGTGGCTCAAGCATTTGGGCACCAGCCTACCACATGGGCGCCCACATGCCCATGGGAAGTCCTGGGTTTGGTTCCTGTGTGCCTCCTAGAGAAGACGAGCAAGACAGCAAGCTGACCTGATGGGCTGGTGCGACAGGCTGGCCCAGCGAGCTGATGCAACAAGATGACTCAACAAGGAGACACAAAGAGAAAACACCATGCAAGATTCAACAAAGAAGGGAGTGGAGGTGGCTCAAGCAATTGAGTGCCTCTCTCTCACATGGGAGGTCCCAGGTTCGGTTCCTGGCCCTCCCAAAGAAAAGACAAGCAGACACAGAGAGAGTACAATGAATGGACAGAGAGAGCAGACAGCAAGCACAGACAATGAGCGGGGGAATAATTAATAAATAAATAAATAAATAAATAAAATAACCAACAAGAGTTTTGGCCCCTGAGCAACCTCAGAAGTAGATGACTCATCAGTGTCTGTCCTACAGAAGCACCTCTATTCCTTTGGTGACCCAAATAAATCCCTATTCATTACATTAAAAATATATTGAACTCAGATACCTAAATATAAGGAAAAAATAAATGAACAGAAACCGTAGGAAAAATACAGCAGAATATTAAGGGGAAAATGTCGACAATTGCACTTAACTTGGAGTGTGCTTTGAGAAACTGCAAATCATTTTGAAAAGTTTGCCTGAAATTCTCTAATTACTCCTTTAGAAAATTTTTGCCATTTAATATTCAGATAGTTTTAACTGGATAATCAACAGTTTTTTTTTTTTATCCTGTACATATAGCATTGGTGTGTGATCTTAATGTGGTTCCATCAAATACAGTTCCCAAAATTCTCCATCCAGTCAAGTCAATCTGTTTATTGTCCTTTAAATATGCTATGATATATCCCGGTCTCCACACCTTTGCTTATATTTTTAATATTTTTCTTGGCATGGCATGCCATTCTCTCTCTATTATATAAGTCTGGTGATGCTGTATTTTTAGGATAAAAATTCAAAAGGAATTTCCTCTTAAGGTGAAAGCTGAGGTCATTGACCTATTTGACATTTGTAGAACTCCACAGAACATTTACCAAGATAGATAATATTCTGGGTCATAAAACAAGTTTCAACAAATTCAAAAGGATTCAAGTCATACAGTTTACTGTCTGGTTGGAATGTAATTAAATTAGAAATCAGTAACAGAAAGATATTTGGAATATCCCCAAATATTTGGAAACTAAATAACACACTTCTAAATACACTATGGGCTAAACGAGAAAACTTAGAAAGTATTTTGAGATTAATGAAAATAAAAATAAAACACAAAGTTTGTAGAATGCTACTAAAGCAGTATTGAGGAGGAAGTTTATAGCACTAAATACTCTAGAAAAGAAAAAAGTTCTTAAATCAATTTCCTCTGCTTTCACCTCAGAAAACAGAAAAAGAAGAGCAATTCAACCAGAGCAAGCAGTAATGGAAATGAGAAAGCTAAGACAAAAAAGAAAGCAACCCAAAAAACCCATAATGAAATAGCAAACAGAAAAAAAAATCAATGAAAAGGAAATCAGAGCTGGTTCTTTGATAAGCTCAATGACATTGACAAACTTCTTTCTAAACTACTATTCTTGCAGATTCTTTCCAGTATTTTATAAGTTGTTTTGAGGTTCAATGAAAAAATTGTTTGGGAAATACTTATCAAGTTATAACTATAAGATAATTTCTAAATTTTTATTGTATATGGTGTTTGTGAAACTAGATAATGATTGGTAAATTGTAGAACCCTGATCATCAAGGCAAAGGGCATGTCTTGACCAAGCTGTTGAAATTGTAGGACTGGTTCAATAAGATAAAAATGGGATAGTTTGACCACAGAGTGTGCCCATTCCATTTCCATCATGCCAAACCCCTACTCAGAGATTTCAGGGAAGAAGTCTGTTGCTGACCATTCCATACCAGAAAACTACAGACAGCAAAGCTAAAGCAAGTGTCCTATAATCCAACTTAGGAAGTGCATTAAAAAATATATTTATTTAGGGAAGGAGATGTGCCTCAAGTGATTGGACTTCCATCTGCCATATGGGAGGACCCAGATTTGATCCCTCAAGCCTCCTGGTAAAGGTGTGGCCACGTGGCGAACCAGGCCTGCCCGATAAGCCACGTAGCAAGATGATGATGCAACAGAAAGAGAGATGAAGGGGAGAGTCAAGGTGAGATGTAGCAGAAACCAGGAAATGAGGTGTTGCAAGTGACAGGGAACCTCTCTCCACATCGGAGGTCCCCAGGATCAAATCCCAGTGAATCCTAGAGGAGAAAACAAGAAGAGAAGACAAAAAAAAAGAGAGAAACAGGGAAACAGACTTTGGCCCAGTGGTTAGGGCATCCGTCTACCATATGGGAGGTCCGCGGTTCAGACCCCGGGCCTCCTTGACCTGTGTGGAGCTGGCCATGCGCAGCGCTGATGCGCGCAAGGAGTGCCGTGCCACGCAAGGGTGTCCCCCGCGTGGGGGAGCCCCACGCGCAAGGAGTGCGCCCGTGAGGAAAGCCGCCCAGCGTGAAAATAAAGAGCAGCCAGCCCAGGAATGGCGCTGCCCACACTTCCTGTGCCGCTGACGACAACAGAAGCGGACAAAGAAACAAGATGCAGCAAATAGACACCAAGAACAGACAACCCGGGGAGGGGGGGAAATTAAATAAATAAATAAATCTTTAAAAAAAAAAAGAGAGAGAGAAACAGACACAGAAGATCACACAGCGAATGGTCACAGACAGCAAAAAACAGCAGGGGAGGTGGAAGGGGGAGAAAAAAATATATATTTATTTAGCTCCTAGTGTATGACCCACTATGGTATAAGAGCATAGTTTCTGAAGCCAGATTTCTGTGTTCATATCCTAACTCTGCCCTTAACTTGAGAAATTCCATTAAACTCACTGCATGTCAATTTCATTATCTGAAAAGTTTAAATAACACTGGATTGCAGTGGGTCATAGTCAAATAAGTTTAATAGCCATTGGTATAGTGATTAAGAGTCTGGGATCTGGAGTCAGGAACCCACGTAGATTTGAATGTTGATTTTGCCACTTGCTTGTTAAAATAGTTTGGGAAAATTAACTTAAATTATACCTCAGTTTTGTCATCTAGATTATGAGAACAATCATAGCAATTACTTTATAGTTTTAATCTATATTTACAAAATGAGCTAATTTTTGTTAAACACTTAGATCATTGCTTGAGATATAGTGAGTGAGCCATAAATATAGGGATTTTTATCTTTCTTTGTTGGTTTTGGTCAATACTTCCTTGAGAAAAGTCTTGAGGGTAGCAGGCAGCATCCCATTAAAAGTAAGACCATACTAAGCCAAAAACAAAAACTTTCTGGCAACCCTTTCAGAACCTATTTTACCAAATAATGCAGGTTTTCCCATCCTTACATGTTGCTGAGAACGCAGTAAAAACTTGATCACAAGAAACTGACTAATATTTCCTTTTGCCTCTAACCCTTTGCACAATGGTTGTTAGGTAGACTGTTAGTAAAATTCATGAGTTCAAAAGATTGAAATAACAGCAGTGGCCAGGGCATGGGAAAAGAGTGGAATGTGATGATTTACAAAGAGGAAACAAGCAGAAAATTTGCCTGATTAGATTAAGGGAGAAAGGAGAGGCAAATGTCAAAGATGACTGTTTTAGAATCTCAGCTATTAAAAGATCAATCCAATAATCAGAAAAAGAAACAGGGGGAAAAAAGATAGAGACTTGTCAAGAATGGCCTCCAAATTGGGGGTAATGAAACCAGTTCAGAATTTTGCGATACCGATAACCTCAAGGGGAATGTCTTACATGCAATTTTACACCGTCTCACCTCATTGCACAGATCATGAAGTCCAAAAGAAATTAAAGTTGGACCTTCTGGCAAGTTAACTACATGTCCTTGTCCCCCTGATTGAGTGCTTTCTTGTTGTCACCTTTAAAGACACAGGTCCATTCAGCTGTATTTTCAGGTATTGAGAAAAACTGACAGTTCGTGGAAGTGTCATGGAG
Source organism: Dasypus novemcinctus (assembly GCF_030445035.2). Classification (NCBI taxonomy): domain Eukaryota; kingdom Metazoa; phylum Chordata; class Mammalia; order Cingulata; family Dasypodidae; genus Dasypus; species Dasypus novemcinctus. Next base: position 39,842,199 of record NC_080687.1, read on the forward strand.
CTGCAATACTTTTGCCTTCATTTTAGTAATGCTGTTTCTACCTTATTTCCCCATCTATACATTTAATAGAAATCTGGCCAAGGCTTGCTTTTTTTGAACGGCACTGGCTTTCTGCTGCTACTTTGTAGAAGACACTGATTTAAGTCTATAAATGCAATATAAACAAATATATACTGATTACTGTTACTAAAACAAAAGAAAACTTCCTCTTTCATCAAAATATTTTGCTAACATTTTGGTTGGAACCCCTCAAATCCCAACGAGCAACCATAAATCATGGTGCCATTCAACCTATGCCCCTTCTTGGCCCACATTTTAAATTTTATTTTATTTTTATTATTTTTATTTTTTAAAGATTTATTTCTGGCCCCCCCCCCCCCCCCCCCCGCTCTCTGTGTCTACTTGCTGTGTGTTCCTCTGTGACCGCTCCCATTGTTATCAGTGGTACCGGGAATCTGTGTTTCTTTTTGCTGTATCATCTTGTTGTGTCAGCTCTCTGTGTGTGCGGCACCATTCCTGGGCAGGCTGCACTTTCTTTCGCGCTGGGTGGCTCTCCTTATGGGGCGCGCTCCTTGCGCGTGGGGCTCCCCTACGCAGGGGACACCCCTTTGTGTCAGGCACTCCTTGTGCGTATCAGCACTGCCCATGGGCCAGCTCCACACGGGTCAAGGAGGCCCAGGGTTTGAACCGTGGACCTCCCATGTGGTAGGTGGACACCCTGTCGATTGGGGCAAGTCCACTTCCCACTTGGCCCACTTTTGAAGCCTGAAATTTAAAGTCAGAGCCTCTTGGCTTTCTCAGTTAAATATGAAGTACAAGTTAATGAATGTGTCATGATATACTGACCACTAATATAGAATATATAACAACTTGGGTAGGAACTGCCCTCTAGGAATAAAGCTGTATGTTTTTAAGCTATTATAAGTCCAAGTTTTCAGTTGCATGCAGGTGAACCTAATTTTAACTAATACACCACTCCAATTTCCTTCAAATCTTTTATAATAGCACACATCTGAATTCTTTTCCCTCAAAAGAGGAATTATTTTTAGTTTATTATTTTGGTAGATGATGTTTCTTTCCTTTAGCTCTTCCTACTACAAGTCTTTCCCCAGTGGTGCAGAGAGCCAATGCAGAGATTCTAGGACTTATTTTGTATATCTCTTTCAATCACACATTCATAAACTGAGAGAATGACCACAGGACTGTGTTCTGAGTCCTCACCTTAGGCAGACTTGGGCCAAAACTCCACTTATCACTTGACCCTAAAAAGTGATTTATAAGCCACAATGGTGGTCTAAGTCTCCAAGAATTAGAATGAACTTAGAGCCAATGGCCAATAATTTTTGAAATACCTAAGCTTTACCCTTCCCTAATGCCTATTTAGCTTGGCAAATAGCAGGTGAGTCCTTTTGGAAAAGCAGACAGATTCATAGTATATACTTAAAATCATATTGGAGGGTCTTCCTTTCATTCAAACCTTTCAGTCTGCACACTCACCGAGGTATGGATGATGCGCTGTATTTCTTTTATTATGCTAGCTCTAGGCACTGAAAATGTAGCTGAGAACAAAATAAAGTCCTTGCTTTCATGGAGCTTACGTTCTAGTGGGTGGAGAGAGATAATAATCAAGTAAACAAATGAGTATGTAGTATTTCAGGAGCTGAAGACTGCTCTCAAGAAGAGTATCTTATTCTTGTAATAAGGAAACTAAGCGTAATTATAATTAATGGCTAAATGTTACCTCCTGTAAACTTCCCTGCTGCTCAAGTGTGGTCTCTTTCTTAGCCAAATTCTGCAAATAAATTCACTATCTTTCCCCTGACATGGAACATGACTCCCAGGAATGACCCTCCCTGGTGCTAAGGAATTATTACCAAATGTTAATCAGTTATGTGTTTGGAGAAAGACCTTGATCAAAAGGGGGAAATATTAAATAAAATAGAGTTTTTATGGCTAAGAGAATTCAAAGTGAGCCAGAAGGTCATTCCAAAAGTTATCCTTATGGAGGTCTCAGCCAGATTTCACAAACTGCCACAATAAACAAAGCCTAAAACAAAGGGATGCCTTAGGGCCCTAGAGAATCTTTTTAAAAGATCATACCATATAGTTATTGAAATGAATCAGAACCAAAATGTTGTTTTGTGTTATATTTTGTGCCCAACAATGACACAATTTTCAGTAAATTTTAGTGAGATATGATAACTTGACCTTCAGCAAAATAAAGTTTCAAATGACTCAAATTAATTATTTTGGAAATATATTTTAACATGGATATTAGATCTTACACTCTTTGTGGACTTTTATTATGTATAAGCTGAGTAAAAAGCAGAAATGTTAGAGGTCATCTCAGTTTGGTGACTCTAGCAGTATCCCCAGATTGTACCCACTTACTTGGACATAAAAGCTTCACATCTTATTCTTGCATCACTTCCCTCAGGAAAGAGTTGTTCCGGACTATACAGCACATCAACCAACACTGAGAATTCAGCCTGCATCATTGGGCTGAACTGTGCTCCATAGAGGCCACTACATCCTAAAGAATAAAGCTTGAGAGAATCCATATGAAGACTTGAGTCAGATTTCATCTTTTGAAAGACTGACTAACCAGGACTAAGAACACTAATTAGGCCAAGAATTTTAATCAGGAATGAGATATGAGAATTTCAGAGAGCCTCCCATAGCACCAAATGTGTGTCCTTGAAACATTGTCTTGTTTAATGTATAAAAATAAAAGAACAGTATAACAGGATCAGGAGAATAGAAAATATGGGTTCCATTAATTTATTTAATGGTCAGATGTCTCTCTGGTAAGCTTACATTTTAGCAGAAGTGAGTGAGGGTGAAAGTCTTGTGGATATCTGGGGAAAGGGAACAGCAAGTGTAAAATCCCTGGAGCAAGTATAGCATGGAAGCCAGTAAGATTGGTGCAGAGTGGGCAAGAAGGATAGTCATTGGCAAGAGGTAAGAGAGGTGTCAGGAACCAGATCATGTGGACTCTAATTATAGAAACATATAGACCCAAAGCAGCAATTCTCATACTTTCTGAACGAATTGGGAGTTTACAGAATGGTTTTGAGTAGAGTAGTGACCTGATATATTATAAAAAGATTACTTTGGCTGCTCTAAGTACACACCAGAGAGACCAGGTACCAGGATATTCTAATACTCCAGGCAAGACATAACAGTACCAGTAAGGATACTGAGAGTAGTCAGATTTTGGTTCTACATCAAAAGTAGAGCCAATAGAATTTACTAATGGATAGAAGGAAAGAAAGAATTGAAGACGGCACCAAGGTTTTTGCCCTAGGCATATGGTAAATGGAATTGCCATTTATTTTGAACTGGGAAAGATTGGAGGAGGTTTTTGGAAGTGGGTGTTAGAAATAAAGAGTTCTGTTTGGAAGAGATCGAATTCTGGATGATTGTCTATCCAAGTAGAAATCTTGAGGAGCCAGTTGAATAAATGAGTCTGGTGGGCAAGAGGCTGGTCTGGGCTCGAGATCCCAACTGGGGAGTCACCAGCTAATGGATGACATTGAAAGCCACAGGACTGGGTAAGACCCTCTTGGGAGTCAGGGTTTAGATAACAGGAAAAGTTCCATGCTTAAGAAGATGAACAGAAATTAGAAAAGGTGACTGAGAAGGCACATCCTGTAAGGAGGAAAATTGTAGGAGAGTTATGCCCTACAGAACAAAATAGGAAAGTGATAAAGAAGGGATAGTCAACAATGTTATGTAATGCTGCTAGATTGAGTAAAACCCTGATTGAGAAATGACTATTGACTTTGGCATCATGAAAATGACTCTTGGATTTGTCAAATGTTTCCTCATGACCAAATTCAGATTATGTATATTTTGGTAAGGAAGTCATGGAAACAATGTTATGTCCTTCTTAGTGTATCATATCTGGAGGAATGTGATGTCAGTATGTTTCAATACTGGTGGTATTAACTTTGATCATAGGTTTCTCAAAAGTAAACTTCATATTTTCTTTTGGTAATTAGGGTCTTGTGGGGATATACTTTGAGACTATGCAAATATCCTGTTTCTCAATATAATTTTCCCTACTAATTTTAGTATTTATTCTTGCTTTTTGCTATTCTTCCTGTGATGTTTGCCACATAGTAAATTTTTATTTCTGTCATCCCTCTTACATTTTTCAGTTGGGATTTACTGTAAGAAAGAGTATTCTGTTCATTTTGCTTGTGGTGATGATCATCTTTGTCCCAGGGAGAAATCCTGGGTGGAAGCCCCTGAGTGGAAAGGTAACGGGCGTCTTCCTTTTTTTAAAAAAGCAGTTTTATTGAGATATATTTACTTACCATGTGTAGCAGTTTGATATGGTTATGAATCCCAAAAATAGATATTGGGTTATGCTTGTGAGCTGATCTGTACCTGGGCATGGTTGAGTTATGATTAGGGCATTGACTCCCCACCCCTTGGTGGGTGCGGACTCATAGATAAAAGGCATGGCAAAGAACAGAGTTGGAAAAAAAAAAAAAAAGAACAGAGTTGGGGTTTCTGATGTTGGAGTTTGATGCTAAAGACTCAAGCTGGAGCCCCAGCAAGTAAGCTCACAGAGGAAAGAGAAGCCAGTCCCAGGAAGAAAAGAACCTTGAACCCTGAGAAAAGCAAGCCCCAGGAACAAGGAACCCAGGAAGCCTGAACCCTCACAGACATCAGCAGCCATCTTGCTCCAAATAGACTTTGGTGAGGGAAGTAGCTTATGCTTTATGGCCTGGTATCTGTAAGCTCCTACCCCAAATAAATAGCCTTTATGAAAACCAACCAATTTCTGGTATTTTGCATCAGCACCCCTTTGACTGACTAATACACCATGCAATCCATTCAAAGTATACAATCAATGGCTTTTAGTATAATGACAGAGTTGTGCATTTATCACCACAATCAATTTTAGAATATTTTCATTACTCCAAAAAAAGAAAAACCCTATTCCCCTTAGCATTGACCTCTCAGGTAGCCTTCTGACCCTGAAGAAAAGAATTGACTTTCAGGTTTTCATATTGTGTTCTCTACTATCCATGTGGTTATATTGCAGTGAATTTGATGATTATAATACTTGAATAGCAAAATAAACCATAATGTTGCTGCTTTCTGGGTGACTATATTCATAAAATCAGAAAAGAGTAAGGATAGGTAGAAGTGATGAGAAAATTTAGCATTCCGTTTCACCAGCATGTCTGCAGCAGAGAAAGGAAACACTTCTCAAACTCAGCATGAAGGAAACGATGACCTTTGTGAACTCTGATAGCTTTAGATAACCAAACAAAGCCTTTTCATTAGACTTGGCAGGAGGCTGCAGACTGGTCTTTGACTAAAGAACAAAACTTTGTTTTGAAAGGGTCTCCGGTTTCTTTTTCTCCTTCCTAGGAGCAGAAAACACAACCTTTCCTTTCTTAGAGAAAGCTGCACTCAATAGGTAGAGAATAAGGGCAGGATCCTTCCTCTGATAAAGTCCAAGTGTTTTAGGTGAGGAAGTCGCCATCCCCACCAAAGCCCCTTACCAGCAGGAAAGGGATAGAAAACCATTATTCTCTGTGTAAAATCAAGGAGAGGGGGCACACTTATTGAAAAGCACCCAGGGTGGTCCTCGGCTGGGTCAGTTTGCTCATCGCTGCAGACTAGACAAGCACATGGAACTAGGCTAGGTAGGAAAAGTGGCTTTATTAGCCAGCAGGAGACCGGAGATATATAATCTCAAATCAGTCTTCCCGCTAAGGGTTTTTCTCACAGATTTTTTTTAACCGATTGAAACAACGAAAGTTAATCATTAGGTTGACATTTCTAAGGAGGGTCAGGAAAAATTACTTTTTGCTTTCTTAATCTTAAAATATGCATGTTACCTGGGGTGATTAGGATGGGGGCGTGGTATGGATAGGGAGGTACAGATGAGACGATGGATGCGAGTAAAGATAACAAGCAAGGAGTGCAGTTATACATTTTTGGTGGCGCTACATCTGGTTAATGTTAAATCTGTAGCTCTGCATACCTCTGACAGGTGAGCAAGAGTTACACTGAATTTTTCATATATTAGAAGGTACAGTGCAATGCTTTAATACTTAAGCTATACTGGGTTTTTCGAGTACCACACTGTGGTCACTACTGTGATGGAAGAGGACAAGCTGACCTGTGCAAACAGGCAGGATAGTGAACTGGCGAGGCTGTGGGTCCACTGCAGCACCTCACTGGTACAGGTTTGTCGCCTGGGGCTTAGATAACTTCCGTCCAGATACCATAATCCATTGCTGTCACTTCTACAGCTTGTTTGCTAACTAACTTTCTAGGCTTCCCTCATTCAAATATAAACCTGTAAATATGCTTATCTCCTCATTTTCAGTCTATTCTTGGCCAGATTTTGACTATGAGTGTTGCAGAAACAAACTGCCTGAGAGTGAAAATAAACTATACTGCATGCCACTTTCCCATATCTGACTATTTGTATTTCACAACACAGACAGGACCAGTTTCTTTGCAGAGTGGATTTGTTACCAGATTTTATCTAGGTTCTTGACTATGCTGCAGAAATGAATTTCAAGAGCATGTCAGGTGAGTTAGGCCAGTAATTTATTAAGGTAGAAGGGAAGAAAGGTGGGAGAAAACAACAGGTCATGGGTCCCAGGTAGAGAGGAAGGGGCTGAAAAGTGATAAAGCGGGCTGATTTACAGACTGCAATTCCCCCTTACAGATTATAAATGCCTAGGTTTTACTTGTGTGGTGACCATAGCAGGGGAAAAATGGTGAGAGCAGGGCACAGGAGGCAGGAACAGGAGTCCAAAGGCAAGAGAGCAATTTCAGGCCTTGTGCCTGCTTTTTGAATGATTAATTATTCCATTCCTTTGCTAATGGTAGGGGAGGAGTTCTAGCTGTTTGCTGTTTTGATTGATTACCCCACCCATAAATACGGTCGTGTGTCGTGTCCGTCCCCCCCCCCCCCCCCCCCCCCCCGTGCGGGCCCAATGATAAAGTCCTTGGGGAATATCCAGGGCTTCTCCTGGCTTCCAGAGGAAATCTTGTTCTGAATGGCAGAATCTTGCAGACGGTCTTCCAGCAGTCATCTTGGGGGTTACTGATGTAAGCGGACTTCTTGCCAGGTTTCAGATCTGTCTATTGATTCCCTATCTTACTAACCTGCTTCATTCCCCATCAGAGAGTTTACACCTTTCTTCTTAAAGGGATGCTGAAGGGTGATATCATTCTTCTGAAAATGTTGTAGAATTTGAGAGAGGTTCAATTATTTGTGTATAGAAAGGCCAGGACTCAGGAATGATTTTGAGAAGGAAAAATGGTTTATTGACGGCAGGTGGGACTCCGGAGCTTTCTGTTGTAAACCCAAGCCTGGAACAAGATTTTCAAGTTCCTTTTATACAGGGTGGGGAGTCAAATGGTGCTTTTATCAAAGAAAACTACTTTCTTTGTTAGTTAAGTCTTTGCCTGCGTACCAGGTAGGTTTTGAATGAACGTATCGCCTATACCTCAGGTGAGCTTGAATTAGCATCTTGCCCACATTCTGTCTGGATGCAACCTTGAAGATACATTCAGTCTTACATCTTTTCTGAACATTCAAAGCCCATATCACTTAACTGAATTTCTAGAGACTAGGCACACTTGGATACAGAATTAAATGATTTTGAATTTATGCACAGGCTATATTATATTTCCCATTTGAGGCCAAGAACAAGTTCCCTTAAGTTTTGGCATCACCACCATCAGAGTTTCCCTGGACTGACTGGTATGTCTATAGACTTTGCATTGCTAAATTGCCTCCTGGGACTGGAGTCGTTGCCATGGTCACCAAGAGCAGGACTGCAGCCTCTTACCATTCCACACCCACAAGTCAGGACAGACAGTTTAAGTTAAGGTTATCTCTGAAGAGACAAAGAGCTTCCCACCCATAGCCCACATCAAAACTACTTCCTGCTGGTTAGGGGCAGTAGGCTCTACCTGACAAGGTGTAAAATTCTACTATTCTGTCTTGGTTCGAGGATCCTGGGTGAAGCTGGATGAAGTCTCTATATGGCTAACAAGATGTTGATTCTGGAAGAAATAAACTTGATTAGAATTTTGAGAATACATGGTCCAACTAAGAGGATACTGGACCATAAAAGTAGAAAAGGTCAGGTGTCTGTGAAGGCTGCATTTTTCCAAAGTTGGTGGAAAAAAATATTTTCCCTTGAGTTATTTTATGCTATTGGTTACCTCTAGGGAGAGATTGCAATAGGCAATGGATTTAGGTTTAAATTGCCCATACTCTTTCCTATGGTAGAGGAGATGAATGAGCAGAGGCATTGCCCTTTTCACGTAAGTTACAGGAGATGAAAACAGGCAAGGATTTTTAAGGGGTGTCTGGTTTGCCCTCTTCCTAGCAAAAGGAATTTGGTCTAGAGTTAAAGGAACAGCTGACTTTGATATTACTTAGCTTTTTTCTCTTGAAGAGGTAATTCAGGCCATCCAAGGAATGGCATTTGTGCATCCCATCAGGTGCTTCTGGTAAACTGGCACTTTTTTGGGCAGCTGGCTTCACTCAAAATTAGTGCACTAAGCTGGAAATTCTTTTAACTTTAATAGCCGTGGGAGTGATCAGGATTACAGAGTAAAGTTGCTTCCATTTTGGCTCTAATTGAGAATGAGGCTTGTTTTCTTGCCAAGTTTTGATCAAAACCTGGTTTGCAGGTCCTGGACCATCTCAAAGAGGCCAAGTTGAAGTGGGTTCTAGCCACCTTGTTTGCTGTTTCCCTTCTGGTGAGAAAATGCTTGGCCCTGTATGATGGTATGTGGGTTTGCCAGTCCTCCCCAGGGTATGAGTGGGACAGGTTCTGGAATAAGGGCTAGGAGGGAGACCTGGGCTAAGCATGGTCATTAACTACTTAGAAAATGAAGTTTACAAGGACTATTAACATGTTCAATATCCCTATGCATATGATCTAGAATAGAAGATATAGGTACAGTACTTACTATGGTTAATATACTACCCAATGCGTAAGTTTCTCTTTGAGCTGCAATTAATAGATTTAAGTTACAGGTTTGCAATACTTTACATGTTATCTCTCCTTGGGAGCAGGCCATAATGCCGATTGTATCTAAGTTCTACTTAACAATACTCTGATGATCATTGCTCCACTGGGTGTGTTCTTCACATAGCCAGCAAGCTGCAGCACAGTTGACCCTAGAGAGAAGCTAGGAAAGTAGGTTCCAGTATTCCACCAGCCTGGTGCATAGTGCTCTTTGGCACTATGAAACAGTGCCAGTCTGGAGGCGATATCCATTGTACATTTGGCTATTATCAAACTATCATTGGCTGCTGCAGGAGTTTGAAACTGCAAGGTAGCCTCCATTGACTTCAGGAGCACAACCAGAGATTTATTGTTTTAGGGGTCAGTGACCAACCTAGCCAATAACTCAAATGGAGAGGCACCATGCAGTGTATTGAAGGCCTGGTTTGAATGCACAAGAGTTTGACAATGTTGAAGTTTATCTCTTGATTTTTATACATTTTTTAAACACTTCCAATGCAATGTGTAATGTATCAAATGAACTTAACTTTTTAGTACTTTGCTTCTTACTTTTACCATGAAGACGTTAATTAGCAAGTGTTTTACTTTAACAGTAGAGGAAAAACTATTACTTCCATTTCTTAAAATGGAAACTGAAGATTCCCAATGGAATCAAGGTAACTTTTTATTACTGCCACTTGAATATGCACACTGAGGTGGCTTCCAGACAGGTTTCACTATTATGAAATTACTTTTTTGCCATTAATATCAATTTAGGTTTCTAGTTAATAATGGCTTCTTGGAATTAGCCATTTAAATGCTTCAGTTTAGAAGGTGCTTTTACAAACTCTTTATAATTTACTACAACCACGTAGACTGGTTAATTTACCTTAGATTACAATTAGGACCCAATGAAATTTATTTTATGCATTTAAAAGAGGGCAGATATACATTTCTTTAACTTAATTTCATAAGATATGAATTTAGAGTTTTCATTTGTTAATTTGATATCATCTTGATATATGAAGTTATATATTGAACAAGTAGGCAGACATGAATAGCATTTGACACAGAAACATAGGACTTACTGTTACAATTTTTATTCTCTTACAAAATAAGTTTAACTGTAAGGTAACATTTAAAAGATTTCTTTGAAGGCTTCTTTTAATTTCTCTAATTTGCACTGTGATCATGCAGTTTTGCACAAGAACTTTGTTCCTTAATTAATGGCTTATAACCAAAATGTTGCCAATGCATTAATAAAAATTTCCTTTGCTTCAGAACTTAATTTTTTTTCTTTGACTTTAGCAGACCTTGGATGAGCAAGACTAATTTTATGTATATTTACTGAGGCTATTGAAGTCTCAAGGAAACTGGTTTCTTTCATGAATTCCTGCTTTTAGGAACCCTGACAGTTAAGGTAGTAGGCTTCCTTCACTTCCCAGTCTTCAGAGATAACAGGACTCTGGAGTCTGCTGTACTGGAGGAGTGGATGTTCAACCCTGAGGGTCGAGAATTCCACCAGGCAGCAATTTAGCCCACACTACGAGAAAAAGCAGGGTCTCTAATACCAGTAGGACAGGAGACAGGGATGTCTCAAATTTGCTTTCCCCTGAGCCAAAAGGGCAGAAGCTGTTATGAAATAACCATAAGCAAAGGCAAGTGGTGAGGCTAGGTTTGAAATGACCATAAATGAAGGTAAGGTCAGTTTAGAATTTACACTTACAATAGTAGGTTTAGGCTAAATCTACCAGTTATATTTTCAGTTATTATCCTTTTGCTGTTTTATGATATAAAGGCATCATAAATGATCTTAATTCTTAGTTACAGTTTCTAGTAAGTTTTTACTTTAAGGTGAATTGGGTACCTTTATTAACTAAGCCCCAAGAATTTTATTAGTAACAATTTCACTGAGTGTCTCTGCTTTTCTAGCAATTGAATCAATTCCACTTGTAATTTTTACATTTATTCCACTTGCAAGACAGTATTGACATTTAAAGACTCATTATTAGGGTACCTTTCACCACTATCTATTTGTAACAGGTGAACCACAAATCTGATTTCTTAGGCACAAGCAAACTGACAAAGTTAAACACAGATTTTAAAGTTGAACACAAAGTTAAGCACAGATGAAAACAGAAAAATTTTATACCTTTTGCATTTCTAGGAACTCCTTGATTTTAATTGATGGCATAAGAGGTTTCTTATTTTCCAGGAGAGGTTTACTAACTGGTCTGGATTTTCATCTCTGGTCACACCTTTTATAGGTACAACTGAGTTCAAACTGTTTCTAAAAGAGAGTTATTTGAAATTTGAGGTATGTTTTCCCATTTCTTTAAGGAGACACATGAGGTTTCTGGGCCTCAGATCCTTCTGTCGTTTTTTCTTGCACTGGTTTAGCTGGAATTCAGGGTTCTATACAGAGGGTGCTCTTGGCTATACTGTGGCCATGTAGACCAGTAGTAGGCAGAATTTTCTGATTCCTGAGAAGGGACTTCTGTGGGAGTTTGCTGGTATGCTAGAGGCTGCACCCATTATTCGAGGAAGAATGAAGAAGCACTTTTTAGTCTACTGGTCTGGCAACTCAGAGTCCTAGTTTGATTAAAACATTCACCATGCCACATAATTTAGAGTTGATGCTCTATTCTCAGCATCCTGAGAATTTTAATTTTCAGAGCCTGCCTGGCCTGTAGGCATTCCTATGAGCAAACTAGTTCCTAGAGGATGTTTGATGAAATTCTGAAGATCAGACCAATGCACCCAAGCCAAGTTGCTGGGAGACATTCTGAGCAGTTACCCCAAATCAAAGTGCCTGAGATGTTTCAGGGGATATTTGGCTACCCTCTGAATGGAAGGGCCCAAGGATTGAGGACCATTCAGAATTTACTGCTCTCGTTCTCAGCACCCCTGACATTCCAGGGTCTGAGACTGACTGCACTGTTACCCAAACAGAAGCACCTGAAATCTCAGGGAATGTTTGGCTGCTCTCTGAATCAAAGCGCCCAAGCTTTCAAGTCTTGGGGGACATTCAGAGTTACTTCTCTAGTTCCCACCACCCCAGGAATCAGAGAGCCTCTGCTACCGGGCATTCCTGGGGCCATTCTGGATGTGGAAGACAGATCAAATAAATTGGATGCCCTCCAAGCTGAATACTGCTCTGTCCTCAGAGAAGGTGCAGACAGCTTCTTCCTCCTATCCTTCCAGAAGTCTTAGACACAGCCCTAGTTTATGACTTTACTGTCTAGGAGTTTCCCAGTTAGGCCAGCTATCAAGAAGCAATTAAGTGATTAGAGATCAATTGTTCTAGCTAACAGGTTTTGGGATTCTCAGGCAATCACTCCCTTGCTAGCTAAGAAATTTTCAGTTTTACAGTTTTTAAGACATTCCAAAGCATTTTAACACAAACCTTTAATGAGCGATTCAGTAGCAAGAAGTAGGAAAGTAAAAACATGTGTAAAAGTTTATTATGCAAGGGTGGCCTGGCCTGTGACCCCTGGGGAAGGGAACCCCAAAGCATCCATTTGAGCCCTGCCTGCCCCTTCCTAGAAGAGCCTGCAAATGCATGGACCTGTGAAGCATCCCCTCTGTCCCTGCCATGCATCCCCTAGGGGAGAGAGTGGAAGAAGTCAATGATCACTGCCCTGAAGGCAGAGCTGATGGCTGCTAAAAAAGATTGAAAGAGCAGCACAGTGAGCCCCTGCCCTGTGCCCCAGGCCTCCCCACTGGGGTCAGATCTCATAAACCCAGGCATGTGGCACAGACGGAAAGTTCCCGTGCCCCAGCCTCTTCCATCCTGGGATTATGTCCTGTGGGAGCTTGTAGGTAAACCCATTTCAAATGGAGAACCAAAGGAAGGCTTTAAACAGGCTGTAGGCCATTGTTTCACTCACCAATAACTCCCGACTGGCTCACCAAATATGTTACTGGATTTTGTCTAGGTTCTTGATATGCTGCAGAAATGAATTTCAGGAGCACATCAGGTGAGTTGGGCCAGTAATTTATTAAGGTAGAGAGGGAAGAGAAATGGGAGAAAATAACAGAGCAGCAGTCCCAGATAGAGAGGAAGGGGCTGAAAAGTGATAAAGTGGGCTGATTTACAAACTACAACTACCCATTTTAGTTATAAATGCCCAGGCTTTACTTGCATGTTGATCCATGTTGGGGGACACAGTGAGAGCAGGGCAAAGAAGGCAGGAACATCAGTCCAAAGGTGAGAGAGCGCATTCAGGCCTCGTGACTGCTTTTTGAATTGTTAATTATTCCACCCCTTTGCTAATGACAGGGGAGGAGTTCCAGCTGTTTGCTGTTTCGAATGATTACCCCACCCATCAATCCCCCGTGAAGGCCCAATGATAAAGTCCTTGGAGAATATCCAGGAATTCTCCTGGCTTCCAGAGAAAACCTTGTTCTGAATGACAGAATCTTGGGGAGGGTCTTCCAGCAGTCATCTTGGGGTTATTGATGTCCATGTGGACTTCTTGCCAGGTTCCAGATCCATCTAGTGATTCCCTATCTTACTAGCCTGCCTCAGTAGGAATGTTAAAAAAAAGGAGAGTAGAGCTGAGGACTGGACCTTTGTGATGCTAATCATGGGACTGTCCACCCAGGTACTGTTGATTTTAGCTCCTGGTCTCTCAAATCCCCTTCATTGACCCTAGCTCCACCAAGATCACTTAAGTCCAAGTGATCACTTTTCTCTCCTAGATTATTTAATAATGACAAGAGAGCCCCTGCATTCATTCTAGCCCATCTGGCAAAGCTAAGACACCATTTTGATTGTGACAATTGGCATCTATGTCACTATGGCATCTATGTGACTATGGGCATCTAGTGGGTAGAGGCCAGGGTGCTGCTAAACATCCTGCAATGTACAGGGCAGTCCCCCACAACAGGTAATTATCCAGACCAAAATATGAGGAGTGTCACTGTTCAGAATCTTGGCTTCTAGTCCCTCTGAATACCTTGCTTACACAACCAGTGATATTTCTTTTATGAACACATCTGATAAATGCACAACTCTGTGATTATGCCAAATACACTTTGGATGGATTGTATGCTTTATGAATATCTATCAATTAAATCGATTTGTTTAAAAAATAAAATAAAATTGATTTAAAAAAAAAAAAAAGAACAGGTTACCTGGTCCTAAAAACTGAGGCCTCCTGAGAATAGAGGAAGAATTTCCTTCCTTCCTTAATTCATCCAGCCATCTATAAATATCAAGGAGAGGATATTGGAACCGAGATCTGAATGATAGGCAGGAGCCAGACAGGAAAATATTTGGGTGGCCCCAGGACTCTGACTTCTGGATCCTCTGCCCCATCCCCAAATCACCCAAAGCTAAGAGAGGGTCCTTGGTTTCTACAGGACTGTAGCCCCACCCTCATCTCCTTTTTAAAATTTTATTTACTATGAAATATTTCATACATATATATATATGTAAGATAACCAGCATAAGCAACCATGTAGCCACCACTCAGCTGAAGACTCAAAGCATTCCATGTAGTTGAAATATCTCCTGACTCTCCTCCCATCCATTTTCCCCTCATCTAGCCCACAGAGGTGATCATTCTTCTGAATTTGGTGATTATTGTTTTCCTATGGTTTTAAACTTTAGCACTGGTGTTGGAGCTGTGTATATGTTTATATGTGTATGCATCACTCAACAGGATAAAGTATTGCAGGACCTCATATATGGGAAGCAGGTGCTCAACTACTTGAGCTACATCACTCCCCCAAAAATATTTTTTATTAGAGGAGTTGTAAGCACATAAAACAATCACATATAACGTGCAGAATTCTCACACATCACCCTCCACCAATATCTTGCATTGCTGTGGAACATTTGTTACAGATTATGAAAGAACATCACCAAAATATTACTACTAGCTATGGTCCATAGCTTACATTTGATATATTTTTTTCCATACACCTCCCTATTAGTAACACCAAGTATTAGCACTCTCATATATAGTGTTAACCACAGTCCACCATCCACCACATGGTTCACTGTGTTATACAGTCCCATGCCTTGTACAATCCACCTAAATTGTACACTCAGTGGCTTTCACTTTCATCACAGTTAAGTCATTGCCTCAGTAAATTTTTTGATGTTTTCCTTGGTCCAAAAGAAAAAAACCTTATACTCCCCTAGTATTAACCCTTAGCATTGATATGGTACCTTCTTTGACACCAATGCAAGAATATTACAATATTGCTGAATATTGAAGAATATTCTTGTATTTATGCTATTAACCACAATCCTCATCCACCACCACAGTCATTATGTTACCCAGTCCCTAGATTATTTTCTAGCTTTCTTTCAATTGACATTTAGGTCCGTAAACTACTGCTTTCAGCCACAATCCATTTATAAACCAGCCGTGTTAATTATACTCACTCTAATGTGTTACCATCAACTCTATCCACTTCCACAATTTTTCAGACAAGCTAATTAAAAATTCTATGTATATTAAGCATCAGTACCCCATCTCAGTCCTCATTTTCTCTCCAAGTAATGTTTACTCTCAGTTTTAACTCTATGTGTTTATTATTTTATTTGGTTCATATTAGAGAGACCATACAATATTTGCCCTTTTGTGTCTGGCTTATGTCATTCAACATAATGTCCTCAAGGTTCATCCATGTTGTCGTATGTGTCCAAATTTCATTTCTGCTTAGAGTAGCATAGTATTCAACTGTAGGCATACATCTCATTTTGTTTATCCATTCTTTAGTTGATGGACACTCGGGTTATTTCCACCTTTTGGCAATTGTGAATAATGCTGCTATGAACGTGGGCATGCAAATGTCTGCTCATGCCTCTGTTTTCAGTTCTTCTGGATATACTCCTAGCAGAAGGATTGCCAAGTCATAGGGCAGTCCTATATTTAGGTTCCTGAATGTAGCAGTTTAATATTATTGATGAATTCCAAAAAGAAATAGTGGATTATGCTTGTAGTCTGATCTGTATCTGGGCATGGTTGAGTTATGATTAGGGCATTGACTCCCCACCCCTTGGTAGGTGGGGACTCATAGATAAAAAGAACAGAGTTGAGGGTTTCTGATGTTGGAGTTTTGATGCTAGAGTTTGATGCTGAAGTCTTAAGCTGGAGCCCTGGGAAGTAAGCTCACAGAGGAAAGAGAAGCCAGCCCCTGGAAGAAAGGAAACTTGAACCCAGAGAAAAAGCAAGTCCCAGGAATGTAGGAACTCAGGAAGCCTGAACCCTTGGAGACGTCAGTAGCCATCTTGCTCCAAATAGACTTTGGTGAGGGAAGTAACTAATGTTTTATGGCCTGGTATCTCTAAGTTCCTACCCCAAATAAATACCATTTATGAAAACCAACCAATTTCTGGTATTTAGCATCACCACCCCTTTGGCTGACTAATACGCTGAGGAACTACCAAACTGTGTTCCACAGAGGGTGCACCATTCTTCATTCCCACCAACAGAGAAGGAGTGTTCCTATTTCTCCACATTCTCTCCAACACTTGTAATTTTCTGTTTTAATAAAGGCCATTCTATGAGGTGTGAGCTGATAGCCCATTGTAGTTTTGATTTGTATTCCCTAGCAGTTACAGATATTGAACATTTTTTCATGTGCTTTTTGGTCATTTGTATTTCCTCTTTGGAAACATGTCTATTTTAGTCTTTTGCCCATTTTATAATTGGATTGCTTGCCCTTTTATTGTTTAGTTGAATGATCCCTTTATATAGCATGGAAATCAACCCTTTATCAGATATGTGGTTTCCCAATATTTTTCCAATTGAGTAGGCTGCCCTTTCACCTTCTTGACAAAGTCCTTTGAAACACAAACATTTTTAAGCTTGAGGCGGTCCCATTTACCCATTTTTTTCCTTGCTCATGCTTTGGGTGTAAGGTTTAAGAAACCAGGTCCTGAAGATGTTTCCCTATATTTTCTACTAGAGTTCTATAGTTCTAGGTTTTATATTTAGGTCTTTGGTCCACTTTGAGTTACTTTTTGTATAAAGTGTGAGATGGGGGTCCTCATTCTTTCTTTTAGCTATGAATATCTAGTTCTCCCAGCACCATTTGTTGAATACACTGTTCTGGACTGGCTGGGTAGTTTTAATAACCTTGTCAAAAATCACTTGACAATAGATGTGGTGGTCTGTTTCTGAACAATCAGTTTGGTTCAATTGGACTATTTGTTTATCTTTATGCCAGTACCATTATGTTTTTACCACTGTAGCTAGGTAATATTCTTTAAAATCTGGAAGTGAGAGTCCCCCAATTTTGTTCTTCCTTTTTAAGATGTTTCTGGCTATTTACTCTTCCAAAAACTTTGATAATTGGACTCTCCATATCTTCAAAAAAGGCTGTTGGAATTTTTATTAGGATTGCTTCCATAAGTTTTGATATGTTGTGTTCTCATTTTCATTCATTTTAGGATATTTACTGATTTTTATTGCCGTTTCTTCTTTGACCTACTGGTAATTTAAGAGTATGATGTTTAATCTCCATATATTGGTGAATTTCTCTTTTTCTGCCTATTATTGATTTCCAGCTTGCTGGTGACAGAGTGGGAGCCAAGGATGTGGCTGGTACTGTAAGGCATGGATTCTGAAGCTGCCCACATTACCCCAGGAACTGATGAAGCTTCTCTTACTGTTCTTCCCTGCCAGAGGTAGGGATGGAGCAGCAGCCATGTGCAGTAATCCAAGCCATGCAGGCCAAGACTGTCTATAGTTGCCCAGAGTGATTGATGAAGCTCCACAGCCCTTCTTCCCCTGCCTGGGGTGGGGATAGAGCTGCAGGTGTGGGCAGTAAACTAATTCTTGTGGGCCAAAACTGATTGTAGTTGCCCAGATAGACTGGCAAACCACTGTGCCCACTATCTAGTCCATGCCAGCTGAAAGTGACTGCAGGTGCTTGGAGAGGCTGAGGAAGCATCTCTCCCCTTCCTATCCTATTGGGAGTGGTTTGACCAACAATCTAGTCTGTGCAGGCTGAAAGCAAGTAGAGTTGCCTGGGGAGGCTGACAGAGCACTGTCTCTCCTCCTGTCATATTGGTTGCAGGGATGTAGCTACATGGGTGCCCAACAATCTAGTCCATGTGAGCCAAAAGTGACTACAGTTGCCTGGAGAGGCTGGTGCAAGTTCCACCAGTTTCCTCCCTGCCAGGGGCGGGGCTAGAGCTCAAGCTAGGGCATCAATCTGATCTGTGTAGAAAGAAGGTATTCCCTACTGTCTCTGTGATTTTCAATCATCCCCACTTCCCCTCCTGCCCAGGGTGGAGTTAGAATGGAGGTTACTGGCCTCTTTCTGAATTGGTCAGGTTCAAACTTCAGCTGTACTTAGGATTAGACTTTAGCTCACTGATTTACTAATCAGTAGCTGAAGACAATGCCCAACTATCTCTTCCTCCCCTGTTTTTGGGGAATGGGACTTCCAACTCCAGCCAAGGAATAGCTCCTGAGGGAGCTTGTCTCGCCAGCAGGGTTGAGCACTCGCCTTCCTCCATGGTGTGCAGTGCTCTACTCGTGAATCTTCACTGCAGATGGGCAGTTTCCTTCTGTTCTTCCAAGGATCTTGCAGGATGTTCTGGTTTCCTGGGCCCCCCAAACTAGTGATTTAGATAGCCCTAGCTGATTACTAAATGCACTGTAGGACGAGCTGACTCTTGGAGTATCCTACTCTGCCGTCATCTTGCCCCTCCCTGAAACCTCACATGTTCTTGTTTATTCTCTTGCTTTTCTGCCACTCTCTGAGAGGAGCATATCCCAGATACTCTACTGGCCCAAAGAGGATGATGCCTGGAACAGAGCTGCCTCAGTCAATAAACAGACTTGTAGCAAGAAGCAGAGCTGCAATTACCTGTAATCCTTATTAAAAAAAAAAAAAAAAGAAAGAACATCTGATTATGTTGCTCCATTGCTTAAAGCCTTCTGATGGTTTTCCATTATTCTCAGTCAATTTTTTTTTCCAAAATCCTCAGCATGACCTCCCTGAATCTGAAAGACTTGGCCACCATGCTCCCTCTCTTCTTTCACCTTGTGCACCAGTCAAACAGACCTTATTCCTTTTCCTAGAAAACACCATGGCTCCTCCTACTTCATAGGGCCTTGGTACCTGTTATTCTCACTTGAAAAAAATCACTTCCCCTCTCTCTTATTAGCCTCTTTCCCTTTTGCCTACTTACTGCCTTTAAATCCTTCAGACCTCAGCTCAAAGGTTACTGCATCAGAGAATCTTTCCTGTTGGTTTGCAGTGAAGTAGCCTGAGGTCAAGGGCTCTGTGAATAGAGAGGCCTGGCTGTCCTCATCCCCACGGAGGCCCCACCTGTGAGGGGGGCTGTCTTGGGCACCCAGCCCCAGCTGATCTGCAAGCTGCATGCAGCCATGTGAGCCAGCCCAAATGGACCAGCAGGAGAAATGTCCAATCAACCCTCAAAATTGTAAGAAAAAGATTCTTGTTATTAGCCACCTGTGGTTTGTTATATTAGTAGGCAACAACTTCATTCTTAATGGAATTCTTGAGTAGTGCACAAAGGAGAGCAACTTGAGACTGTGTGAAATTTTCTCTTCTGCTCCCAGATCTATCACTCCTCACAGGACTGTAGGTCAAGACCTGAATTTCTTGTCATGGCCCACTTGAAAGGATGATGTGCTCTTCCCACAGAGGCAGTCAGGAGGGGTGGACTGTCCCCTTTTCCCATTTCACTATCCTGTCCCATTGGTCTCTCTAAAACTGCAACACCAGACTGGGCAGGTATATTCTAATTTACTTAACTCAAGAGTTGGGATAAATTAAAAATGGCATTGTAGTACAGGAGGGGAATAGGAAACATTTTTGAAATAGACAACTTGTCTTTTCCCAGATTCTGAAAGGGAAGTTGCTTAAAGAGTTAGTGCTTCACCAAAAGGTCCCTTCATGGGAACTCCCCCATGCCAACATCCCTCTGCTGCCCTCGGTTTCTTACTGAAGGCCCTCCTTCAACACTCTTTATGTGAATTTCTACCCTTCTTCCCTGGGAAACCTTTCCTGGTAGAAAAGCCTCATTCCCAAGCAAGGTCTCATTTCCTAAATGATCTTTTTTCCTCTAACCAGCCATGCAAGTCCCTCAAGTATAAATCATTCAGTCTAGGATGCTGTAATGCTTTTTGAGAGAAAGGTCAGAGGGTGGGGAGTGGTCTGAAAGGGATGATGCTCTGATTAAATCAGCACCTTGGTCTAAAGTGAGTATGGGTCTCCAGGACGATGGATTCCTTTTACAAACCCCACTCTGAGAACTTTGCAAGTGTCTGTTTCTTAAGTCTTGGACCTGATAGAACAAGCACATGTACAGTTCCCAAGAGTAGACATCACCTTTTCAGTGGAACAATGCAGACTACACACATATTTAGGAAGCAAATAATTTACTAGTCCAGTGCCCTTTTAGCAGATATCACATCCTATTACCGGGCAGAAGGAGGATTGGTTTCTTTCCTGCTCCTTCATGGTATGGTCTACTAGGATATTAAAGGGACTACTTTACACTTAATGATTGTCTTCTTTGTTACACGAAGAGAGAATTCTGATGGCATAGAGACAAATTTTTTTCGTTTACAGTTGAAAATTCCATATAGGGAAGATATTGATTTAAAGCATTGTTTGTTATTTTATGAAACTCATATCGTAACTTTCTTTTGATAGAAACTTGATGGTTCTCTTGAAATAAGAGGCAACCCTTAATGTTCCCACTTGAGGAATAGAATTAAATATTAGCTAAATGGAAAAGGGTTGGTCTAGAAGCCAAGGTGTATACAAAGCTAGGTCTGGTCTCTTGGGTGATGGGCTAAGATGGCATCGCCAATTTGGAAAGTGTCTCTATGCTTGTAGGAGGCCACATGCTGAATAATAGTAATTATAAATTTGATTATAAATCAGATTATCTAGATTTAAGAAGCCATCTCATTTATCTTCCTCTTGTTGCTTCTTAAACATTAGCAAAGCCTTGTTTTTTCTTTCCCAGGCAGATGGCTTTTTGTTTTGTTTTTA
Organism: Dasypus novemcinctus; assembly: GCF_030445035.2. Lineage (NCBI taxonomy): Eukaryota > Metazoa > Chordata > Mammalia > Cingulata > Dasypodidae > Dasypus > Dasypus novemcinctus. The sequence continues at coordinate 39,863,213 of NC_080687.1, forward strand.
CACAAATTTTGAAATGGGATTTTAGAGAGAAAGATGGAACTGGATCTTCATCCAATCCCGGCTAGACAGCACATGCTGTATTTTCTTCTGTGGCATCTTCTTATCCCAGCTGAGATATCCCTATAAGCCTGGGACACCCCCACTCTCAGATGTTTCCACACTTCAACTGGGAAACCAGGCTTTTCTACTCTACTCTTTCCATACTCTGATGCCATGGGTGTCTTCTCTATAAAGCTCGCCAACTGACTGGGCTTCTAGGAGATGAGGTGAGTACATGCCAAACTTGAAGGGGTTTTCTATCATACCCCTCCCTGCCTTGTTCTTGGCCAGTAGGTTTGAGGACAGTGGTGATAATTCAGTGAACAGGGTCTCCAACAGCATCTAACTCACTAGCTTCTTCCCCGAAACCCTTGCACACATCCAACTTGGTAACATTTTCTTCTCTCCTGTGGTGGAAAACTTGGCTGGCTAAGTATTCTTGCAAACTAGGCTGCTTATGCCAGCACCAGTGCCTTTCAAACTGAAAACTCAGGAATCACATTCTCTTGTTCCTTTTTGTACTTTTTGGGTCTTCCTATTTTTTCCATGTGAGGCAGTGAAGGAGGACGGGGAAAGGGTACAAAGGAATTACAGGGATGTCAAAATGACATCACATTATTGTGTAAGTAACTGAGCCTTTCCTTTCAATAACATGAGAAGTTCAGATACCAGCACATTCTCATTGCTTTCCAAGGAGTCAAAAGAGATTATCAGATAATGGTGTGACACACATGGGATGGCAGACAACAGACCCAAGAACCTCAGAAGCTGTTCAAGGAGGCAGAAGATCCCATCAGAAATTGTTGAAGGGGAAAAGGAATCCTCTGATACAAGGCTCACATAAAAGGGAGGAGTTGAGAAGCTGCCAGACAGGATTTAGCAAACAAAGGTCTTCAACGTCCACCCCCACACTGTGTAATAGTGGAAGCACGATATGGACATCAGCTGCTGTGACCTACTAAGCTGTAAGTGGAGGAACTGAACAGAAACAGCAGTTCCCTGGTACATTTATTTATTCTGGAATTATCCAGTTCTGCCTAGCAGCAAGAGTGGCAAAGCTATGAAATTGCCATGGAGACATAAATCAGCTTTACAGATGCCAGGCACTGGCTTGATTTCTTAAGATTGATTAAACAAAGGCTTTCTTTATCAGATAACTTACTGTTCCCAGATTCTTGTACTGAAAAGTACTATTAATCTAAGCAAGAAGACTGGCAACCTCATAGAGACAAAATATTTATTTAATGTATTCTAAACAGCAGCAAGAAAGAGAACACAAATAGCTGCTACTTCGAGTTTTAGAGAGCTTTTTTCTTTCAGTTAAAATAATGATTAAAGGTAGGTAAACTGGAAAGTGGCTGTTGCTCAAGCCATTGAGTGCCTGTTTACCATACGGAAGACCCAGGTTCCATCTGGTAAAAAAAAAAAAAAAAAAAAAAGGAAAAAAAAAGGCATCCCAAACCTGCGTGGTGCCTCTGCACAGCAAAGCAATGCACCGTGAAAAAGAGAATGATGCAATCAGATAGTGAAAAAAAAAAGGTAGATAAAGTGCTCAAGAACCTGGGTGGTTGGTGGACCAGCAGCTGTGGCATCACCTGAAAGACTTGAAAAAAATAAAAAAGAAGCTGATTCTCAGTCCCCATCCACACAGGCTCGGGACATAGAGAATTCACTCTACCGTGAGTCTTGCACATTCCATCTCTGCGTGATGCAGAAAAAATAAGAGTAGTCTTACTAGCAGATTATTGGAGGGAAGCAACCTTCCCAAAAATTCCATTGAATAAATTTCTGTTCTTAATGTGAGCCTTGAGCAATTATACCCAGAAACCAAGAAACCCTTCTGCTATGAGTAAGAATCACTCTGATATAAGGAAGACCAGCACAGGATCCACAGAATAGGATCAACAAGCCCTGAGCAATACAAGAAAAAGAGACACCCACACTTGTCCAAACAGGGGCCATATCTGCCTGAGAATGTCTGCAGTTTTCTTTTTAAAGAATGGGACATCAGTATCTGAATTTCCACTGCACACATGTATAGTGTTGCAAATAGTGAAATAACATAAAGCCTTAACTCATGGAATCCATAGACACTTTCATGGTTAAAAAAATAAGGGGAAAAAATAACTACCAGTATTCAATGCTTTAGTGTAAGTCCAAAAAGGATAATTGTTCTACAAAAAATTAAAAACTGATATATAAGTAAAGCTTTGGATCAATTTCATCTAATCTTCTTCCATTAATTCAGAATTTTAGAGAACTTTATTAAAATAATTTTAGGGGTAGGAAATCTATCCACCAAAAGAGGAAGCATTGCACAACTCCAGGGAGCATAATAATTCCTGGGAGTTGTGCAATGCACAATTTGCAGAGTTATCTATGGTAGCCCTGGCCTTCCATCAGAAAATGGGATGGAGAGTACCCAGAATTTATAAAAATTATCATACTGTACTAAAAACTGTTGAGTATGTAAAAAAATGAAAAGAGTGTTAATGACCAAGAATGAATTCAGCACTAGAATTTACTAATTAAATCTCGAACTCTAACAATGCCATACATCTCAAAACATTAATTTCTTCTCTTGACCACATTTATGATTTAATATATTTCTGAAGACTCCAAAAATCAAATTGTGATGAAAGAGACTGAGTAAACATTATTATTGCATTTTCCTGCTTTGGCTTTTCAGGGGAAACTGGCAACTGAGAAGGTGAAAGGGCCAGAGAGTGAAAAACAGATCTTTATTGGGAAACATGGTAAACTGAGTGATGAGATGAATAGTGGCAAAATGCATTTTCTTGAGACATGTCGGGAGTCAGTATTTCTACTCCCTGTCATATAAATACACAAATATATAAATACACAAATAAAAATGAGGCCCCATGGACGGTCTTCTTCCCAGCCCTTTTTCAGGGGTCTGAGATCTGGAAAGAGTCAATGATTTCAAATTAATCAGTTAATTAGTGACTGGATCTCGAATGTATGTGTGATGATCTCAGTTCAGTCTTCCTTCTATCATTTTATTACATTACTTAGAATCACAGAATTTTTTCCCATTATATAATTTTTATTTTTTTAATACTTCTTAAATTAAAAAAAACTTTACATAAATGTTACATAAAAAATATAGGGGATTCCCATATATCCCCCTCCCTACCTTTCCCACACTTTCCCACATTAACAGCATCCTTCATTAGTGTAGAACCACAGAATTTTAACTCGAATAGGTTACCTTTTAATATATAAGTTTAGAGTTTGCTACACAGTTTTCTCTAGTAAGGAAAGACTTTCCTAGATTTCAGAGGCCATCATCAGCTTACCCACTTTAACATAATTCTTTTCAATTTAGTGCGTGATTAAGAAATTATTGTTACTACTTTATTTTAAAATTCTAAAACACCATCAATTGTAAGATGTACCACCAAAACAACTTTTCATATCAAAAGGAATTACATTAAAATATATTAAATGTACACATTGAAGACATCATATTTAATCCAGATACTTTTAAAAGATGAAAAGCATGCATGTCTTAAGGACTTACTGTGATTTATGATAAAGTTATGGCTTTTGTGTCATGTGTGGCATGTTTTTCAAAACTTTGTTTGGGATGGGAAGCAGATGTGGCTCAAGTGATTGAGCTCCTGCTTACCACATGGGAGGTCCCTGGTTGGGTTCCTCGTGCCTCCTAAAAAAGACAGCAAGCTGGCGCAATGGACAAGTGTGGCAGGCTGATGCAACAAGAGACATGAAGAAAAACATAATGAGAGACACAACAAAGCAGGGACTGGATGTTCCCGGTGCCTCATAAAGAAACAAGGAAGATGAAGAGACACAGCAAGCATAAACAACAAGGGTATGGGGAGAAATGAATAAATATCTTTTTAAAAAACCAAACAACCAAAACTTTGCTATATTTTTAGCTTTTCTTTTCCTATGAAGAGGAAAACTTGCAATGTTGATATGTGATAGAAAAACAGTAATCAGGGAAGCAGATGTGGTTCAACTGATAAAATGTCCACCTACCATATGGAAGGTCCAGGATTCGATACCCAGGGCCTCCTGGTTCACATGGTGAGCTGGCCCACACGGAGTGCTGCTGCATGCAAGGAGTGCCGAGCCACGTAGGGGTGCCCCCCGTATAGGTGTGCCCCATGTGCAAGGAGTGCACCCTGCAAAGAGAGTCACCCTGTGAGAAAAAAGCGCAGCCCGCCCAAGAGTGGCATCGCACACATGGAGAGCTGATGCAGCAAGATGATGCAACAGATTCCCAGTGCTGCCTGACAAGAATGCAAGTGGACCCAGAAGAACACACAGTGAATGTACACAGAGAGTAGACCATGCGGGGGGGGGGGGGGGGGGAGGGAGAAATAAAATAAAATAAATCTTAAAAAAAAAAAGAAAGTAAAACAGTAATCAACCCTTGGAAACAATAACAGGGGAAAGTCATAGCTTATCCCAAATAATGGTAAAGCCTCAACTTAAAGAAATAAGACATTGTCAAAACTGCTAGAGGGTGAATGGAATCAGATTCAATTAGCCTTTATCTCTTTTTTAAGCTTTATTATAAAAATTCAAATATATTCAAAAGTATAGAGAATGGTATCATGAATCCCCATACAACCATTATCCAGCTTCAGGAATTACCAACATGGGGCCAATCTTGTTTCATGTGTTCTCCCATTTAGAATACTTTGAAGCAAATCCCAGGTATCTTATAATTTCATCTGGAAATACCTCAATAGGTATTTCTAAAAGATAAGGTCTCTTTCAAAAAACATGACCATAATACCATTTTGATATGAAAAAATTAACAATAGTTTCTTATTATAATCAAATACCCCTGGGCTCATTAATTATTTTTTAAAAGTTGGTGGTTCAAGTAAGAATCCAAATGATGACTTTCTCACATTAGGGGCTGTGAGAAATAGAGTGCACATCAACAGTCTTTCCCTTCTGGTGTTAGATCTTTCTCTACAGGGAAGCTGCACTTCAAACTCCTTCCCCCAACAGTCTCGCTGTGAGGGACTCCATGGTGCCATGTAAGCCTGAGCCGCTGGGGTAAATCGCAACCTCCTTTGGTCTGTGTCTTTTCTTCCTTCAAACCTTCCTGCCTCCAAAATTTTCTAGGTTGCATTCTCTATGATAATTTATTATGGTAAACTGCACCACCAGATAATTGATAGGTGACTGCTGCTGACTTATAGTAATTCAATGTATTTGCAATAATTTTAGGAATACCTCCACTATACTTCACCATCATAAACAAAGAAAGTTAAACTCCATGTTTGCCAACCTATGTGATAACACAGGTTATCTCAGCTGTGGTGTTTTTTTTAGGATTCGGGAGACAAAAGTAGAAAGTACCAAAGTACAAAGGTAGAAAGGGAATAAGTAAGCCCAGAGGCAGCCCTCACTGATAATAAGGAACTGGAAGGTCAAATTACAGTCCAGCTCCAGCCACCACGTTATCTGTTGCACCACATCAACAGGTATCTGCTCCTTCTCGGTCACTCAACTGTGCTCTATTTTTACTGTTTCTGCTAGAGGACTTTATATATGCCCCTTGAGAAAAAATTGATGGCCCAGCTAGTAACCATTTAGCATAAAGTGCTCTAAGGAGTAGAGCTTTCAGGCACTCTACCCACTGGCTCCTGGCCAGTGGATGACTAGTCAGGCATTGTCCTTGGTTAGTGAAGTGGTAATTATACCTGGGACCCAGCAGGGCTTAACGAGTAGCGAACCACTTGGAAAGGGCTGTTGAGATTGCGAGTACTTTGAGACTCCTAGGAAGGACACTTGGCCTGTCCAGAAGAAACCTCTTAGCCTGTCAGTCTTTCAACTGTCTTAAAAATCTGGTTTCAACCCACTTTTACAGTTTTAGTGGTCTTCTCTTTCCCTAAAACCCTACGTTTCAGTTAAAAGTGTAGCTGTGACAGGATCTTCCTTTCACTATGCTGTTCTCTTCCCCCCCAGATGCCATTTCTCCACCTTTGCATTTAGAAGACTCTCATTCTTCAAGGCTTAGCTCATGAAGCTTCCTTCATATGAACAGACTAGAAATAAAGGTCTGTATTTCACAGGAATGAGGTTGAAGCTCGGATGTGTTCCATGATTTGCCCAAAGCATGTTACTGGTGATACCAAGTTTAGATCTCAGGCCCCTTGATTCTCCATGGAACAAAGCTTGCCTAGAGGTTTATCAGAATACCATGTAAACTTAAGTGCCAAGTCTGTCCTTGCACTGAGGATTTCAACCAGTTGTACTGTTAAAGACAATATGATGAAAAACAAGGTAAGGAGACACAGACAACATTTTTCTAGAAGATTCAAATATTTTCTTGCTTAAGTGATGGTGGTGTGGAAAGGTTAACACCAACAAACATTCCAAAAAGTATAAAAAATAGTTCGAAAATTGGATAAGAGTTTATCTAAAGGTTTAAAACTTAGATAAACTAGAGTTAGTCATGGAAAGAAATTCTAGAAGATGTTTATATGTCGGAATAAACATGTTTCAAAGAATGTAACTGTTAGAGGTTCCCCCTTATAAAGTTACAGTGATTAATAGGTCATAAGACAGTGACTCAATTCCCATGTGACATAAGTTGAAGAAAGGCAGCCTCCAGCCATAACCTCCATAGCCTACAGGCTTGGAGGCAGCCCATTCCCTCCCAAGAATGAACAAGGGAGACATACAGCAGTGGGGCAGATAAGAGCCTTCATGCCTTCTGGGCTCATGTACCACCAACACCTCCCGCATTCCAAAAATACCCTACCTCCTAGCCCGCTATGCCCTAGCCATTTAGCCCCAAGCTGTTCTCGATTTACCCACCTATTGATGTACTGTATAAGTCATATCCACTTTCCTCCAGGGGCAGGCTGAAGTCTATTTCTTCAGACCCCCTCTGTTGGGAGAGCTTCCCAAAAAACTTTCTCCCTACAATCACCAGTCTCCGGATCCCAGTGAGTGCTGATTTTCTTCAACATTTGGTGCCAAAACCCAGGACTGGGGTCACGTTAAGAGTGATTGATTGATGAGAAATCTCCACCCTGCCACTGCCAAGAACCCATCCAACACCAGACACCAAACCATAACTTGGTGAATCAAGGATTTCTCTGTCAGAGGATCCTGCTCTCTTTTTTCCCATTGTCCAGGACAAACCACTGAAATCCTAGCACTAGGTCAGTAATCCTCACCATCCCCAAGGGCCATGGAGGGCAAGAGACCCCTGGCTCTGGAGAGGTCCAGTCCCAAGTGAGGTCTCCCATTTCCTTGGGTGATTTCCAACTGATTCAGGGACGCCTGTCTCAGTCAGAATCTCCCCTGTTCTCTCTCTTTTCTAGAGATCCTTATTCTTACCCATGCCACCTAAAATGGGGAATTCAATTTTGGTCCCCCCCAAAACCATGATTCTGGGTTTTCTCTTTCATAACCTTAAAACTCTAAAGCCAGAAGGAGACCTCAAATCCAAAAAGTTCATTTTCTATTTGACCACTGTGTGGCCAAAATACAAATTGGACAACAAAAGTCAATAGCTGGAAAATAGCACTTTTGATTGCCAACTTCTCCAAGACTTAAGAACTTTATCCAGTGCAGCGGCAAGTGGTCTGAGGTTCCTTACATTCAGGTCTTCTTCTCTCTTTACAACTGCCCCTCCCTCAGTCAATCCTGTTCTTACCAAATTCTTCTTTTATACCAAAAACCACTTTAAAAGCTTTCTTCTTCCTCCCTTCCTCCCCCCAAATCCTCCCAAAACCTCAGTTTGATCCAGCTGATCAGGCTCCTCCTGCACCTCCTCAGATATACCTCCAATATCATCTCCATCCCCCTCCTCCTATTCTCTAACTTCCCTTCCTCCCTCTCCTCATTCTCACTGCCTTCCACCCCAACTTTCTCCCCTCCTCATATGGGTGCCGGGACCAGTGCTCGTCTCCCCTTCCTAACCCTCCCCCCTTCCACACACAGCAAACCCTCCTTCCCACTCTGATCCCTGTAGTCATGCCCCTCCTCTGCCACCATATGCCTCGTCAGTGCCCCCTGAACTTACTTCATCTTCCTCCTGTTCCCCCACACCTCCCCCCGAACCCACATCCTTCCCCCCCCACTCTTGAGTCCAACTCCACGCTCTGCAGCCTCCTTCCCCAGCTCCTGTCCTCCCTCTCCAGGAAGTGGCTGAGGCAGAAAGCATTATGCATGTTCCTGTCCCCTTCTCCCTCTCTGATCTCTCCCAAATCACGCATCGTCTCAGGTCCTATTCCTCTGATCTTTCTCATTTTATCAAAAATTTCAATATCCAACAGCTGTCCCTAATAACCTTACTTAACAAATCTACAATTGCTTGTCTCTTTCAAATAAGTTTTTACCTGACTTCTAAATCTAAGTGTTCTCCCAAAAAGCAATAATACAAAACTTATGTGTTAAATACCTATCTAAACTGCTAAATTAAAGCTTGACTGCATATTCCTAACTGGTTGCTGATTGCTAGTAAAAGTGTTTCCAAAAAACAAGTCTGCATATTACAAGCAATACTGATTCCAGAAAAAAATTCTTAAAAGCAGTAAAATCAAAGATACAAAATAATGAAAAGCCTAAAAATAGTCATACCAAAGGAGTAAGAACTACAAGTCAGGTTAATGAGTTTTATGTTTCTGTTGGTGTGTCATAACTCTCTTTGTGTTTGTCTATTTGTTCAGTATATATTTTAAAACCTCTGGATGGTAATAAATTGATAAATGAAATTTCTTAAAAGAGCTCTAGTCAAATGCCCAAAAAATTAGATAAGTGCTTATATTAATAAATAAGTATGAATGCTAATAAAATTAATTTGAATTGTGTATATTAAATCTTTGAAGTGATGAAAATTATAGCTTTTGACTGATGAAATTACTACAAATCTCTTCTTAAAAATTGTTCTTGCCTAAATTGAAATTAATCGCTTATTTTTCTTCACAGAACAAAATGAAGGATGCAGAATATTGAAAGAAGTAAAAGTTTGTGAAAGTGCTGACTAAAATTTGATATGTTTTTTCAAGGAAGTATGTTTTGTCCTAAGATAAGCTGGCTGGTTTTCATAAAATCAGAATAGAAGTATGTGTGACAAAACTTAAATGCATATGGCAAGTTGTAGAAAGTATGGTGGCAGCATTAAGTAAGGGATTGTGTTCTGTGAAGGAGGAATTTGTCTTGAAATGAAGTAACTAAATTTGCTTTAAGACAGTTCCCAAAATCATTTTAGTAAATCATGTATATAGGCAAAAGGTGCATGAAAAAGAAATTTTTTGTAGTTAAAGTTGAGTAAAATTTATTGGGTCTATCTCTAAAGTTTTAAAAGCTATAATATCAAATAGTATACTGATGCAAAGTTAAAATTTTGTTCTTTCTCTGTTCAAAATAAGCTTCTTATACTTTAACTGTAGTTTCCTTGGCTATTTAAGAAAAACAAATCTTATCACTTTTTAAAAAACATCATGTTCAAAGCTGTCTTCTCAGAGCAAATCCTGAAAAATATCTTTTACCTTGAGGAAAAGTGAAATATGTGTCACAGAAAAAAACCTCTCTGCCTAGATATCAAGAGGCAGATGCTTTAGTTCATGTTCATCTGATTTGCCCCATCTCTGCTAAAGAAGCAGTTCTATGGCTGCTGAAAGAGTGCCATCAAGGGCTGTCAGAAGTGGTGCATAAGAGTAAATTATCGTGAATTAAAATAACACCACTGCTGTCTGCAGAAGTCCCAAATATTGCAAGTTTGTTACCAGTTATGTCACTATCACTTTGTTAGAAAACTTACTAAGGCTTTCTTTAGTATCTCTTCAGGCAAGTCAAGCCAGGCTGCAATCTCCTTCCTGTAAAAAAGTCAGTGGTAGATCTTGCAGTGCTTCCCCAAGGTTGTGTGCATAACCCAACCACCTGTCCTGACCTGGTAACAAAGTGTGATGGTTAGGCTATTGTGTCAACTCATCCAGCTAATTGTGCCCAGTCTGGTCAAGCAAGCACTGGGCTAACTGTAATAGAAGGGCATTTATGGACTTTAGTCACCATTGACTTTACTGCAGTGGTAAATCATAGGTAGCTGGTTATAATTACATCAATCAGGGAGATTGCCATCAGCAGTGAGTGACACTTAACCCAATCAGTTAAATCCCTTAAAAGGGGAAGTGATTCCAGCATTGAGAGTGAATTTCCCAGCTCTCTTTCGACAGCCAACATCTCCCAGAACTCATCAAGAATCTTCATTGGACTTTCATTGGAGCTCCTGGTTTCAGCCTGCCTGTGGAACCTGAACATGTGCGTCTCACAGCTGCGTGAGACTCTGATAAATCCCTTACTATCAACAGATATCCCTTGTTGATTCTGTTTTTTCCTAGAGAACCCTGACTAATACGCAAAGATTCTGGTTGTCCACACTCAAAGCAGTTAATTATGATAAAATTAAAGAAATTTCACAGAAACTTGATAAAAACCCAGCTGCCTTCAGGAATAGATTGACCAAGTCTCTCCTTAAATATAGCAATTTAGATCCTGGGTCAGACTCTTGTCAATTGTACCTATATACCCACTTTATCACCCAATAAATGTCATATTCAGACATTAGAAAGAAGTTACAAAAGTTAGAAAATGGCCAGCAAACCCTCAGAAAGACCTGATTAAAGCAGCGTTCAAGGTCTTTAGCAATAGAGAAGAGGAAGCCAAATTAAAAAAAAAAACAAACCATAAATGAGATCAGACTACAGCCTCCCTCCTAGCTGTTGTCCTCAGGTTCAAGTCCCGAAAACCTAATTTCTCCTTTGTGACCACCTCCTGGACCCTGTCTTAAGTGTGGAAAAGATGGGCATTGGTCACGTTCCTTCCCAGATCCCAGGCCCCCGCTGGGACCTTGCCCAATGTCATTGCAAGGGTCATTGGAAGTCACTCTCCTGAAAACCCTGTTTCCAGGAAAGCTCCTCCAGCACACCCTAAAAACCCGGAGCTAGGATCCTCCTTTCCAGACCTCCTCAGATTAACGCAGGATGACTGACGGGTCCCTGGTTCAAAATGACCCCACATCATCGTTAAGTCTGAACTGAGGGTTATCATCAAGATTAGAGGTAGGCCGATCTTTTTAATTGACATGGGGCCACATATTCAGTCCTCTTAGAACATTCATGACCTTTTATCAACTTCCACAATCTCTAGTGTGGGGGTTGATGGCATCCTTTCTTCGCCTTTAATTACCAAATCAATCATATACTCTATAGAAATTGCACATTCTCCCATCAATTTCTTATAATCCCTACCTGTCCGTCCACTCTCTTAGGCTGTGACATATTACCCAAACTCCACTCTTCCATTTCTTTCACTCTCCTGTCCTCTCAAACCAACTTCTTTCTCCTCTTGTCCTCCCCACCTACCCACTCCCCAATTCCCATTGATATCCCCCCTATACTGTAGGCAGAAATAAGCCCCCACGTCTGAAACACTAAGTCTCCTTTGGTTGCAACTCAGCATCCCTCTGTTAGAATAATTTTTAAAAACCCCTCCTCCTTCACAAATATTCCTCAGTATCCCCTGTCCCTCAGTGCTTGACAAGGCCTTAAACCCTCTATTGACAAACTCTGTGCTGCTGGTATGAGTTAAAGCATTTCTAGTCACCACCACAGGCTGAGGTTGTAATTAACATCCTGTTAACAGAAATAATCGATATTTGGCCTTCCCTCTTTTCTGTAGTCAGATAACAGGACAACCTTCACCTCACAGATCACAAAAGGAGTTTGTAGTGCCTAAGGAGTTACCTGGAAGTTACATATTCCTTACAGATCTCAGTCCTACCGAAAAGTTGAGCATATCAATGGGATCCTAAAACAACACTTAACCAAACTAACAATGCAGGTACAGACACCACAGACTGAGCTTCTGCCCTTAGCACTCATGAGAATTCAAACCCTTCCTCAAAAACCAAACTTCCTAAGCCCTTTTGAAATCATGTTTGGATGCCCTTTTACTCTTACCAATATACCCTCCAGCCATCAGATTTCAAAAGCAATACAGTTGGCCTAACCCAAATGAGTTCATTCCTGCATCCACTAACTGACTGCTCTTCCTGCATCAGAACCTTCTGCCCCCTCACTGCCTATACATTCAGATGGAAGCTGACTCCACCATCTTCTGCAGACAGCAAACTACGAGACCCTGAGGCTCAAGATAAGTGTACCTGTGGACCCCTGGTGGACCTACGATTGAAACTCATGAAGGACAGAGGTGACAACACACCAAACACAGGAGGTATTGCCCCTTTTAACACTTCAGGTTCCTCTTAATTCTTTACCCTTTCCTTCTGTGCCTTGTCTACAAAGTACACCTAAACCTGGCAACATCAATACATATGGTACTATTCAGAGCCAACACTTTTTTGTAGTACTCTCTCCTCACACTTGCCTGACTTTGTTGTCCCTTTCAGCCTTTTGCTCGAGCAAAACCTTGATGTCATTCAGGACCTGAGGTTACAAGTCGATTTTTCTGATTTTCACCCTGAAGAAATCCTCTTCTCCCTTGCCACCCGCATTTCTTTACCGACTAAAGTCTCTCTACAATGGACGTCCTACATCGTACCATTCCATTCCTTTTTGTACTAACCTCTCAAAAACACCCTCATCATCCCCTTACAGACACTATCCTCATTTTTTTGTTATTCTTCCGCATCCCTAAAACCAATCCTTTTACCCATTATAACACCATTACCGATAGTATTGCTGCTTCTCCTTTTTGGTCCTTGTCTCTTACAGCTTCTCATCCAATTCCTACACTGAATTGTATAGCCAACAACTCAGGAATATGTGAACAGCATCTCTTTGCTGTGAGAACAGTACCAATCTCTGCAGAACAAGAAGCCAAAACCCACCAGGCAGGATGGAAGGGAACCCATCTCCGCCCCCTGACACAGGAAGTAGCCAGATTGAGTCAACATCCTGAATCCCCTCACCCTCCCATTCTGCCCAGTACCCCCATTACTCAGGTCCTTCATCATATTAGATATAATCAAAGAGTTAGGAATGTTAGAATTTCCCCCTTACAAGTTTTGCAATGATTAACAGGTCATAAGACCCTGACTCAATTAAATTGAAGAAAAGCAGCCTCCAGCTATAACTTTCCTAGCCCTTGGGCTTGGAGGCAGCCCATCCCCTCCCAAGAATGAACAAAGAGCCATATCGAAGTGGGGCAGATAAGGGCCTTTACCCACTCCAGGCCCAGGCACAGCCTCATTCCTACTCCTCCTGCATTCCAAAAATACCCTACCTCCTAGCCCACTATCCCCCCAGCCATTTAGCCCCAGGCTATACATGGTTTTCCCACCTACTGATGTACTGTATAAAGTCATATCTACCACCCTCCAGGGGTGGGCTGAAGTCTAATCTTCAGACCCCTTCCATTGGAAGAGCTCCCCAATAAACTTGCTGCTTGCAATCATCAGTCTCTGTGTCTTAGTGAGCGTCACATTTCTCCAACAATAACTATTAGTTTTCTTTTTTGAAAAATACTAGAGGTCATTTGAGAGTAGGCATGTAGACTAAAACAATGTGAGCACTCCACTTTAAGGATCCATTGTCACCCTGTTCTGTGGAATGGTTCCAGTGTCTGATATCAGCCAAGAGAATCTGTTTTTGCAAAGAGACCTATTGCCTTATCCTATATGTGGGAAACAATAACTTTTAATTCATATCTTCCAAGGAAAGCAACAGAAAGAGAAGGGCCACATCCTCCGCTTAATTGTTACTGTCACCATTATATTCTGGCTCAATATGTGCACCCGTCTTCTTTCCTGTTCCATTGAAAAGCAACAAAGAGAATTACAGAGTTCTTACTGAAACATTGAGGTTATAAAAGGGAAATAACTCTTAATAAGGTGTCAACTAAAGCTATAACAGTTTACTCATTTCCTATAATGAAATCTCAGACTGAGTCCATAAATTTCCAGCTATGACCAGATTATAATACTCAGCCATGTTCATTTACAACTTCGATCTCATATCCCTATTCAAGCTCTTCTCCTCTCACACCCACCAAGCAGTTTAGACCCCAGGCTCTAAAGCAGGGTTTCTTAGCCTCAGCACTATTGACATTTTGGGCTGGATAATTCTTTGTTGTGAGGGACTGTCCTATGCATTGTGGGATGATTAGCAGCAGCTCTGGTCTTTAATTATCAGAAGCCAGTAGCAACCTCCCTTCTAATAGTGACAATCAAAAATGACTCGCCAGACATTGCAAATGTCTCTTAGGAGGCCAAGTCACCCACAGTTGAGAACCACTGCTCTAGAAGAATGGAATATGGGATGAGAGTGTGGGATATGTTCTGGTTCCTTCTCCCTTTTCCTGGTGCAAGCCCTGCCAAAAGTCCTGAGTCAAGGAATTGTAATCTATTTATTTACTTCCTTTATTTGGTGTTGAGGCAGAAGTTGAGGTAAGCTATATAGAAAACACAATTTAATATTCAGATAAATTATCTTGCCAAAATAGCTTTCACTTATTGAACATCTTCCATGTGCCAGGCACATATTGTTAAGCATTGTCATGTAAACAACTCTATGAACTAGGTACTATTTTTTTTTTTTAAGATTTATTTATTTCTCTCCCCTTCCCCCCCCCCCTCAGTTGTCTGTTCTCTGTGTCTATTTGCTGTGTCTTCTTCTTTGTCCACTTCTGTCCTTATTGGCGGCATGGGAATCTGTGTTTCTTTTGTTGCATCATCTTTGTTGTGTCAATTCTCCATGTGTGTGGTGCCATTCCTGGGCAGGCTGCACTTTCTTTCATGCTGGGCAGCTCTCCTTGCGGGGCACACTCCTTGCACGTGGGGCTCCCCTACGCAGGGGGACACCCTTATGTGGCACGGCACTCCTTGAGCGCATCAGCACTGCACATGGGCCAGCTCCACGTGGGTCAAGGAGGCCCACGGTTTGAATCGCGGACCTACCATGTGGTAGACGGATACCCTAACCACTGGGCCAAGTCCGCCGCCTGAACTAGGTACTATTATCACCATTGTACTGGTGAGGAAACTGAGTTCAGAGAACATAAGTAATTTTCCGAGGTCATGCAACCAGAAGCAGACGAGATGTAAAAGATGGAAGATAAGAATGTGCATTAGGCAATCTGACTTACAGGGTGCAAAGTGTTCATCTTCAAACTGGGCTCCACTTCTGGAATGCAAGGGCAGATTAACACAGTAGAATCGGTAGAGATGGGATTATGCATGTTAGACCCAGGCTATCAGATCCTAAACATCACAGACACAGTTGGGTAGAAGAAAGGTATATATCATGCACATGCAACTGGGACCTATTTAGGCAACAGTTATGGCAGGCTCAAAGCAGAATTATGAAAGGGGAGATTAGTTTTCTTTCTTCACTTCCTACATCACTGCCAGCTAAACTTCCATGCCCAAGGATCCCAAGGTAGGTATCTTGCACTTATCTTATTTGTGTTTCTCATTTTCTCTGCATCTTGTTGAGGTTTAGCTGACAAAGCTTCTAAACTAATTTACTCTCTGAATTTAATCTTAACTATGGCTTAATATGAGGCTAATCCTTGCCAAGGCAATACATTTGGACAGTGAGGAACTTTCATCAACTGGTAAAAAGCCAAGACAACTGTCCTTGAGTCAGATATGAAGGCTATGTTCCCAGCTCTGCCATTGTCGCAGACAAGATGTGAAGGTCTTAGCAAATCAATGACCTTCTCTGGGTCTAAGTTTCTTACCATATGTATTCAGATAATATTTCCCACTTCACAAGATTAAATTAAATCTCTCACACCTAAGAAAATGAAGCACCATACCTAATTCTTATGAATTTGATCAAGGTTGGATCAGAATCAATTCAGAGAGGAATTTTAAGTCCTCATTAGTCAATCATAGGGCAAATTTCACATTAGTTGGGGGTTATATGGGTTAAGTAAAAAAAAAGAAAAGAAAAAGGAAGACAGAAACCAAAGGGATCCATTTAAATTAGCTCTGATGGTATAAGAAAGGAAATACCATTGAAGAATAGGGAAGGAGTTCCAAGCCTTTCTATCAATTTCCTGATGAACAATCTTATAACAGAGTGGGAAAATTCAGTGCGTGTGGTGACATATTAGAACTGTTTACAGGGCTTGCCTGACTTTAATTTCACAACGTCAGTATATAATTCCTCTTTCATTAAAGTTTCTAAGTGAGTAACATAAATAATGAGGACACTACCAGAACTCAGAGTTCCAAATGAATCTTCATCAGGTGTCTATGTCTGACAGCGACTCTAAACAGTTTATTCAAGGGGTGGTTTTGTGACTCTATACTTTTAGAAACTAGGTTTTTCCATGTGATTTTCCTGGCACAGAAGGAGCCAACAAGGAGACTCAATGTTATGACCACAAGGCATAATGCCAAGATAGGAAAAGATGATGAATTTAGAAGATTTGAACTCCTATTGAAAGTAACTTCACTGGAAAAGTCTGTGTACCTGCCAGAGATGGGGACTGAACTGAAGAAAGAGCTGAAGGAGGGTCTCCAAAATCCATGTCCCTGCCCCTGTTGCATGTGTAGACACCTTTGCCCTTTAACCACAGACCATCCTGTAACCATTTCCAGGTGTCTGAAGACTTTCAGATGCCCTGCAGCCTTCTAAAGGTCTGTGTGACCATTCCACAGGTGTATTTCTTCATGGCGGGGTGGTGGTTGCCTCATATGCTTGTTAAGTTCAGCCAAGGGCAACTGAGAATGCAAAGTCATGATTGCAACCCATGATACTCACAGATGGCTGTCAATAGTCAACAGAGACTTTTGTTTAGTCTCATATACTGTAGCATGTTCCTCAAAAAGCAGCCAAACACCAATAAATACACAGACACATCATAAGCTGTGACACCCCAAATAACCCATATGTCAGACCAAGGCAACCACATCTTTGCTGAGTGGGTCAAGTAATAATGGGATGTTTGCTTTATAATGAAATAGGAAAAGGTTTTTTTTGGACCATGGTAGAACTTGCTCTTCCAGTATGGAACCTCCCTCCCTCACCTCTCAGGGGAGCTCCTCAGAGGCCACAGGCAAGAAGAGGGTGAGAGGCATTACGAACCACAAAGAAGGAGTTGTTTCTCTCGGTGCACAACACCACATCTTCCTTTGCAGGATTAGAATCAAAACTCCCATGAAAGCAGAATTGAAGCTTCTGAGTTGAGTGCTAAAACTCAAACTTAGAAATTCTAGGGCAATTACACTGTGAAACAATGTCACTAAAATGAAATTCTTAGCTTGTTCATCTAAGTTCTTCTCACATGTAGGGATCTAAGAGAAGAAAGGGCTTGGTAGTCAGGTTTATAGTTATAAGAAACAGAATCAAACCCTTGTTTTTAAGCAAGAAAAAACTAGTTACTAAAAGCTTTTGAATGGTTCATAGCATGTCTAAAATGGCTGACGGCTATATCCACAGGAAAAATGTCCAAAACTGTGCCAACAAACTGGTCTCGTGAAGATGTACCCTGAATCCTGAATCCTGCTGCTAGAATTGCTACCTCTACTTTTCTGGAAACTGACTGCAGTACTGCCACTTGTACCAGAATGAATTCCATCTAGGAACTGCTCGTTTCTGGGCCAAAGTCCTGTTTGGGCAAGCCCAGTTGGCAGAGCTTGGGTGGTATGTCTGAGCCTTTGCTTCAAGAGAGGCTGGAAAAGAGAGTTCTGGCATCTGTGAAGAAAAGCAGTCCCTCTATCCCGCCAAGAAGCAGAAGGTAGGGGAATTTCCCCAAACGTAGTGAGTGGGTTTTGATGCTGGGTGGCCATAAAGAACAACATATACCACTCCAGTTATTCACTCCTGTGAGTACATTCAAAAGAAAGTATTACCTCTCCGAGGTATAGCTATATTAGTCTTTCTGAAATAAAAGGATTAAAAAATGCCTAACATTAGCTAGCAGTAGGGTTGGTGGTGGTATTTTGTGGCTCAGGAAAGCCTTCCTGATATTAAAAAGCCTACTAAACAAATCCCTATTTTCCCCAAGACCAGCTCTAGAGGGCCCCATGGAATACATCAGACACAGCCTATGCCTCCTTTCCCACTGGCCTGCCCTCAGCACAGAGGTCAGCCTGCAGGCTCCCTTGTATATTGGTCACTGAACTAGGGAGCGCTCCCTAGACGTTCTGTCACTCTATTCACATTTGACAGGCATCTATGAGGAATAGCAATAATGAGGGAGCATTTTGACTGCTGGGTCCAAAACCTGTGTAACCTTGGGCAAGTTACTTAGCTTCAGTGTTTCAGTGTCCTCATTTATAACAAGGGGATTAGTGATAACGTCCATCTCATAGAATTGTAATGAGTTGATATGTGTAAGATAATTAAAACAATTCTCAGCACATGGTCAGTGCACAAGACAGTTAACTATTCTTAGTACTATTTCTTATTCTGTAAACTAGCACCAGAGTCTTCAGCTTGTATTCTCTTACAGGATGTATCAGTAACCTATTGCTGCATTACAAATTACCCCAAAACCTAGTGGCTTGAAACATTGATTATCTCACAGTTTTCATGGGTCAGGAATCTAGGCACAGATTTACTGGATCCTCTGTTTCAGGGTCTCTCACAAGCTGCAGTCATCTCAGAGCTCGACTGGTGAGGGTCCACTTCCAATCACATTCACAGAGTTGTTGGAAGGATTCGGTTCTTTGCAGGCTGTTGGCTGGATGCTGCTCTTAGTTCCTTGCGACATGGGCTTCCCAACACTGTGGCTTGCTTCATCAATGCATATTGAAGGCAACAAGTCAGTCCAGCAAAATAGAAGACCCAACCTTCTATAACCGACTCACCAGAGTGACATCATATTATTTTGTTTGTCAGAAGCAAGTCATTAGGTCCAACCCACACTTGAGGTGAGGGAATTTTGCGAGGGTGTGAACACCAGGGGAAAGGGATCATTGAGGGCCCCATCTAAAAGCTTTTCATTCTGAAAGGTAAGGACAACTCGGCTTGTTCCAATCTTCACTACCGGAAATTCAAATTGAGATATGAAGAAATTTGGGGTGTTGGAGGAGAAAGGGGTACTGTTATTATGCGTTTGCTGTTGTGGGTTTAATGCTTGTCTTAGTTTGTTGCAGGGCTGTAAATGCAAAGTACCAGGAATGTGTTGGTTTTCATAAAAGGGGTTTATTTGGGGTAAAAGCTTACAGTTCCATGAAATGTCCTAATCAAGGCACCATCCGAGATGCTTTCTCACCAAAGTCAGCTGCTGTTGATCCTGTGTCCTGCCATGTGGTGATCAAAGAAACAGGAAAGTATGACCAGTTCCCAGGAAAAAAAGAATTTGCTAGAAACCATCGAGGAAGCTTATGTATGATAACTATTAGTCAAATATTTTAAGTCAAATAACTGTCTTAAATATGTTCTATGACATACAGGCATCCAAAAACAAAGAACTAAAGGGAATTAGGAAAATGTTATCTGAATACAATAACAAGATAAATATTATTTAAAAATAACCAAATGGAAATTTGGGTGCTGCAAAGTACATTGAAATGAAAAACACATGGATTCAGCAGCAGATTTGAACAGGCATAAGAAATGATTAGCAACCTTGAACACAAGACAATTGAAATTATCCATTATGAGGAACAGAAAGAAAAAGTAAGGAAGAAAAATGAACAGAACCTAAGGGACACACAGGAAACCATCAAGTTTATCAAAATATGTATCATTGGATTTCCAGACAGACAAGAAAGAGAGAAATGAGCAGAAAAAGTATTTGAAGAAATAATGGCCCCAAACTTCCCAAATCTGATGTAAGACATGAAGATACTCAACCTGGAGGTTCAGTGAACCAAGCAGGATAGACTCTAAGAGATTCAAACCAAGACATATTGTAGGGAAATTGTCAAAATCCAAAGGCAAAGAGAGAATTTTGAAAGCAGCAAGAGAGAAGCAATTTGCCACATATAAGCAATCCCCTTTAAGATTAACAGCAGATTTCCTATCAGAATAAAATGGAGGTCAGAAGATGGTAGGAAGGTATATTTCAAGTCCTTAAAGAAAAAACAAACTGTCAACTAAGAATTATATAACTGGCAGAATTATCTTTCAAAAATGAAAAATATTAAAATATTTACAGATAAAAGTTGAAAGACTTTACTACCTGCCCTACAACAAATGGTAAACAGAGTCCTTTGATTGAAATAAAAGGTCACTAGACAGTAACTTGAAGCCTAAAGGAGAAATAAAGCACATTGGTAAAGGTGACTACATAGGGTAAGCGACAGAGCTGTGTAAGTGTAGAGAGTTTGTATACTACTAAACCAGGTTTTGTGTTTTATCAATAACCCCACCCTGTGTGTGCTTGCCAGGGTGTTGGGGAAGGGTTGGCCTGTTGGCCTGTTCTCATGAGGTGACATACAGTATTTTTTCCCCATCAAGGGCTACAGTCACTGTACATGGAGGCTCTAAGTTTTTAAAAGGTGAAAAGGTCCAAAAAATAATTATCAGCTTCGAAATATGAAAAGAAAAATAAAATATTAGAGAGTCTACAGTGGTAAACAGCAGAGTTCCATCCATCAGCCATGTGGGATCTAAGCCCCAGCTTGAGTTAGATGCAGAGTGGGCGTCACCATCCTGGGGTCCTCAGGATGGAGGAATGGAGTATGGATTAGAGTGGACTTGCTGGTGTTCTCCTATAGAATTATTGCTACTCTGGAGGTAGAGGAAACTATATCATTGGTGTGAAAACAGTGGCCACGGGGGTTCCTGGGGGCAGAGGGAGGGAGGAAGAGGTGTGATATGGGGACATTTTTGGGACTTGGAGTTATTCTGGATGGTATTGCAGGGACAGATGCAGGGCATCATGTATCCTGCCATAACTCACTGAATGGACAGGGGGAAAATGCAAATTACAATGTAAACTACAGTCCATGCTGTGTAGCAGGGCTCCAAATATATTCAGCAAATGCAACGAATGTGCCACACTGGTGAAAGAATTTAGTGATGTAGGAGGAGGGTGTGTGTGGGGAGTGGGGGTATATGGGATCCTCTTATATTTTTTTAATTTAACATTTTGTATGATCTATGTATCTTAAAAAAAAATTTTTAATCTATTAGAAGAAAAATTTATGATAATTAGTTATTTATATAATAAAACCTAGGCCAAATTTATTACTTGCCTATGAGCTTAGTTTAGCCATCTGCTGTTGCTATCTTGTAATCCTTAATAATTTTTTAATCAGAAGTTCCTCAATTTCATTTTGCAGTAAGCTTGGCAAATTATGTAGAAGGTCCTATCCAGTGCTTCCAAAGTACTTCTCTTTTACAAAGATTTTAAGTCCTGGGTAGAGCTATAAATCTTTCTAAAAACAGTGAAGCAGTATTGTATGTTCCCTTTGCTTTGGTTTGTTTTACATACGGTATTTAATACATTTGAAAAATGTGTGATATTTTTGTGTTTATTACAAGTTAACATCGATTTTTAAAGTTGAGAAGTTTTGTACTACATGAAAAGAAAAACAATTGACCAAAGACACAAGCCAACATTGGAAGGCATTACAAACAAAGCTGAGAATCTATGGAAAATAAAGCATTTTTAAAAACTGAACCCAGGCTAAGCACTTCAAAAAGTATTGGAGGCCAAATTGCTTTGAGGCTAGGAAGCAGGGGTGAACAAACATTACCTCCACAAATTAAATAACAAGTGGCTGTAGGACATTTTCAGATAAAGTTTTAAGTGGTTGTGTTCACAATCCATCAAAACACTGTCTAGACAAAGGACGTCATTTTCTCTTTGGGGAAACCAGGGGAGGAAAAACCTTTGGGCCGTATCCTGCTGATATCCTGCTGATATCCTACTGTGGCTCAATGGCAGGATAAGGTCTCAAGTGTGCAAGTCCACACACCCCTAAGAACTTAACCTTCCCCTTTCCTCCCCAAGCCCC
The DNA here is from genome assembly GCF_030445035.2 of Dasypus novemcinctus. NCBI lineage: Eukaryota > Metazoa > Chordata > Mammalia > Cingulata > Dasypodidae > Dasypus > Dasypus novemcinctus. Next base: position 39,885,162 of record NC_080687.1, read on the forward strand.
AAACAGTTGCCAGGGCCAGGTGAGGACCTTGCCATTTGCTGGACTGAAAGGAAAGCTCATTCCTGGGATTGGAGAGCCAGCATACATACCCTGGAAGAAGTCCCAAGAAGTCCTCAGAGAGTAGGAAGGGAAGGACAGCCAGCGGAAAAGGCGTTGTTCATCATCATTCTCACTATTTTCATTATTAAAATGTCTTAATATTTTGTGTTTTTTTACGCTAATAATAATAGTTGCTCATCATTGAAAATTTAGAAAATATAGAGAGAAGAAGATATCACCCATAATTCCACTTCTTTAGGCAAACCACTACATTATGAATATTTGGATATATTTCTTTCTGGTTTCTTTTACTTAATATTGTTTATTTTTACAGGGCATGTGAACACTATATATTCATATTATATATGTAGCTTTCCTCCTTTTAAGTGGCAGAGATCAGGGCAAATAAAAAGTACAAAATAAGATGGTTGAAATAAGTCCAAAAAAACAGTTATCACAGTAAGTTAAAATTGACTAAATTTACCATATAAAAGACAGAGGTTGTCATATTGGCTAAAAACCAAACATTAGGCCTATACTTTTGCAGGACACTTACCTAAACCATAAGGACCATTTTAGTTTGCTAAAAGGCTGCTGGGAGCAGTATACCAGAAATGGGTTGGCTTTTACAATGGGGATTTATTAGGTTAAAAGCTTACAGTTTTGAGACCATAAAAGAGTCCAAATCAAGGCATCCTCAGGAAATCCTTTCTCCCCAAGCTGCAGCTGTGGGCAGTTGTGATCAGGTACATGGTGAAATCTACTTGTCTCTCGTCTCTCCTTCAGGCCTTGTTGCCTTCAGCATCTGGCTAAAGTCACTTCCTCTTAGTTTCTGTGTTCTATTGATTTAAACTTCTGGCTCTCAGGGCCTTCTCTTTTAGCTTCTTGGTAACTCTCTGTATGTATGGCTTTTTTCTGTATCTGTGGCTTTTTATTCCTCCATTTATAAAGAACTCCAGTAGGAGGATTAAGACCCATTCTGGGTCATGCAATTTAATCAAAGACCCTTAAATGAAGTAATTTAATTTAAAAATTCCCACCTACAATAAGTTTACTTGCACAGGAATGGATTAGCCCTAAGGGCATGATTTTCTGAAGCCCAAAAAAGTTTCAAACTGTCACAAGACCCATGAAATAAAAAAAATAAAATAAGATAAAAATAAAAATTATATCATAAAGTAAGGCTACCTAAAAGAAAGAAGTATCTTGGCGGCGGACTTGGCCCAGTGGTTAGGGCGTCTGTGTACCACATGGGAGGTCCACGGTTCAAACCCCGGGCCTCCTTGACCCATGTGGAGCTGGCCCATGAGCAGTGCTGATGCGCGCAAGGAGTGCCGTGCCACCCAGGGGTGTCCCCCGCGTAGGAGAGCCCCATGCACAAGGAGTGTGCCCCACCCTGTAAGGAGAGCCGCCCAGCATGACAGAAAGTGCGGCCTGCCTAAGAACGGTGCTGCCCACAAGGAGAAATGACACAACAAGATGACGCAGCAAGAAGAAACACAGAATCCCGAGCCGCTGACAACAACAGAAGCGGACAAAGAAGACGCAGCAAATAGACTCACAGAACAGACAACTGGGGTGGGGAGGGAAGGGGAGAGAAATAAATAATAAATAAATCTTTAAAAAAAAAAAGAAAGAAGTATCCACAGTTATATCTTAAAATATATATTTTATCACCAAATATTATTAGGGAAAAGAGGCACTAAAACATGATGAAACATTCAATTCCCCAGCATGACATAACAATTCTACACTTGCATTACTTAATAATAGTCTCAATAGATAGAACAAAAATTTACAAAATTACAGGGGAAAATGATCAAATCCACAATTAAAATGGGAGATTTTAACACCTCTCTCAGTAACTGATAAATCAAGCAGATTAAGATGAGAAAAGATATAGAGGGATTAAAACAACACAATAATACACTTGGTCAACTGACAGATATAGAACTCCACATCCAACAATTAAAGGAAGCATGCCATTTTAAAGCATGACCATGTGCTAGTCTGCAAAGGAAGTCTTAACAAATAATAAGAAATTGGTAGAACACAGACCATAATCTCTGATATAATCTCTGACTTAACTAGAAATCATTGCAAAATTGACTAAACCCAACCCCATATATCGGGAAATAAAACATAAACTCGTAAATTACTGTAGCAGTTTGATATGACTATGAATTCCAAAACCAGATATTGGATTATGTTTGTAATCTGGTCTGTTCCTGGGCGTGATTGAGGTATGATTAGGGCTTTATTTGGGTCATGTCATTAAGGTGTTGAGTCTCCACCCCTTGATGGGTGGGACTTATAGATAAAAGGCACGGCAAAGGACAGAATTGTAGTTTTTGATGGGGGGTTTTTGATGTTGGAGTTTGATGCTGAAGACTTAAGCTGGAGCCCTGGGAAGTCAGCATGCAGAGGAAAGAAAAGCCAGCCCCAGGAAGAAAGGAACCTTGAACCCAGAGAAAAGCAAGCCCCAGGAATGTAGGAACTCAGGAAGCCTGAACCCTTGCAGACGTTGGCAGCCATCTCGCTCTAACACGTGACAACAGACTTTGTTGAGGGAAGTAACTTATACTTTATGGCCTGGTATCTGTAAGCTCCTACCCCAAAGAAATGCCCTTTATAATGTCCAGCAGATTTCTGGTATTTTGCATCAGCACCCCTTTGGCTAATACAATTATCAATAACTCAAAGAAAGGATATATGATGGAAGTTAGAAAATATTACATATCAAACAGTGGGATGCAAATAAATTGCAATTAACAGGAAAGTTATAACCATAATACTTAAATTTGAAAATGAAGAAACTAGAAACTAATGGCTAGAAACTAATGACCTAAACATCTATCTCAAAAATGAGCAAAGAAACGATGAATCCTAAAGAAAGTAGGAGGAAGGAAATAAATCTAAAAGCAAGAATATATAAAATTGGGGAGCAGATATAGCTAAGTGGCTGAGCACTTGCTTCCCATGTACGACATCCTGGGTTCAATCCCCAGTAGTCACTAAAAAAAAAAAAAAAAGAATATATGAAATTGAAATTAACATATGCAACTGAAAATCAAGATACAATAGATATGATTTTAAAATAGTCAAATTTATGTCAAGGTTTATTAAGAAGCAAAGGTAGAAAGCAAGATTAAGAATGAAAAGGAGATATAATTAAAACAGCAGTTTGATATTATTTATGAATTGCAGAAAAGAGATATTGATTACATTCATAAACTGCTCTGTGTTTCTGGCTGTAAAACCCTTTGATTGTATTAAATTCAAAGGTTTACATTTACTTAATTAAATCAAGATTAGGGCTTTGATTTGACCACATCAGTAGAGCATGCATCAGGGTTGAGTCCCCACCTCCTTGGTGGGCTATATAAACTGACAGTCACTTAAGAAGACACATAAAAGAAGATACACAGAGGAAGGTAGCTCCATAGACAAAGAAGAGGAGAGAACTTGGTCGTTTTGGTCCTGCCATTTGACAGAAAGGAGAAGGCTAAAACAGCTAAAGCGCTGGGGAGAGATGGGTCATTCACCTGATCATTTGCAGCTGAAGAGACCAGAGCCCTGAGCAGCTGAGAAAGCCTAGAAAGAAACTGCGGTCACCCCTCGGGCTGAAGTGTGGTTTGCTGGCCTGGCGGGGGAGCGGCTGCGGCAGGCCAAGCCGCTGCCCCCATAATAGGGTGGCTGGTCGGACTCACAGCCACCCCTGAAGGAAGCTCGGCATGGGCGCAGAGTGCCCTCGGGTCTCCCCTTCTCGGCAGCCATGCTTCCGCGGCCGCCCCTCCTCACGGATGGCGCCACACGATGCCTGTCGGGTGGCACCCTTCTTCCTTCTCCCTGCGCAGGCGCAGGATGGAAAATTCCAGTCTGCCCTTTTCCCCTCCCCCGACAGCAGCAACAGCCAGGCGTGGGCGGAGAAATCCAGTCTACCCTTTTCCCCTCCCCCGACAGCAGCAACAGCCAGGTGTGGGCGGAAAAATCCAGTCTGCCCTTTTCCCTCCCCCCGACAGCAGCAACAGCCAGGCGTGGGCGGGAAACTCAAGTCTGCCCTCCACCCCAGCAACAGCAGCCACCAATCCCTAAACCCTGCCCCTTCCCCCAGCAACAGCGACAGCCAATCCCTAACCACCACCCCTCCCCCGTCCAGTACCGCCCACTGACCTTTCCCCGGCAACCAATCAGAACAGGGCGTGGCTTCGACCAATCAGCCTTCCCCAGCCTCTATAAAACTGTTGCCTCTCCCTCAATAAAGTGGACTTGCGTGTTTACCTTGTCTCCACGGTAGTTCTTCTGCCGTGCGCCCTCCAGTCCTGAGAGCCCCCGACAAGGGCCTGGCCTCCCTTGTCCCCAGTTCGTCGCCTGCTTCTCCGGGCGACCCCTTCGTCGCCGGCTTCTCCGGGCGACCCCTTCGTCGCCGGCTTCTCCGGGCGACCCCTTCGTCGCCGGCTTCTCCGGGCGACCCCTTCGTCGCCGGCTTCTCCGGGCGACCCCTTCGTCGCCGGCTTCTCCGGGCGACCCTTTCGTCGCCGGCTTCGCCGGGCGACCCCATCAGCCGAACCGTGCAACCCCTTGTGAGACCGATCCCTCGTCTGCTGCCGGACTGACCCCTCGTCCCAAGTGGGACTGACCCCTCGTCCAGAGCTGGACCGACCCCTCGTCCGCAGCCAGACCCCACCTCTACCGACCGAGCAAGCCGCCACAAGAAACGAGTCCTAGCCTACAGCTGAGATTGGAAGAAGGTGGGACTATGGAGCCTTAAGGGGGAAAGGAAGGCTGAACTCTCGCAGAGATCAGCAACCATCTTGCTTTAACATGTGGCAATAGATTTGGGTGAGAAAATACTTCTTATGGTACCTTGAGTTGGACTCTTTAGGGCCTTGTAACTGTGAGATTTTACCCCAAATAAATACCCTTTAGAAAGCCAACAGATTTCTAGTACTTTGCATCAGCACCCCTTTAGCTCTCTAATACCATTAGGGATAAAGCTAAGATCACTACTTTATGCCAATAAATTTTTTTTTCTCAAGATTTATTTTATTTATTTCTCTCCCCTTCCCCCCGTTGCTGGATCTCTGTGTCCACTCACTGTGTGTTCTTCTGTGTCCACTTGAATTTTCAGTGGCACCGGGATTCTGTCTCTTTTTTGTTGCATCATCTTGCTGCGTCAGTTCTCCATGTGTGTGGCACCACTCCTGGGTGCACTGTGCTTTTTTCACGCGGGGCGGCTCTCCTTGCTGGGTGTACTCCCTGCACGTGGGGCACCCCTGTGTGGCAGGGTACTCCTTGCACAAGGCAGCTCTGGGCATGGGCCAGCTTATCACATGGGTCTGGAGGTCCTTGGTATTGAACCCTGGACTCTCCATATGGTAGGCAGATGCTCTATCAGTTGAGCCATGTCCGCTTCCCTATGCCAATAAATTTGAAAACATAGGTGAAATGCACAGTTTCTTAGAAACAGTAAGAATAACTAGAAAGCCTAACTAGATTTAAAAAGTAAAGAAATATAATCAATAGCTTAAAATGTATCATCATTAAAACAAATGGACAAAACAGGCTCATTTTACTATTCAGTCAAGGATCATTGATTCTCATTGTTTATAACTTTTTCTAAAGGAAAAATAAAGAACATATTCATTCATTGAGTGGAGAAAGCATGACTTTGATATCAAACAAGAACAATATAAAAAAGGAAAATTAAGAGGCCAAACTTATTTATAAACATAGATGTAAAATTTCCTTCTAAAATATTACCACATCAAATTTATTAATGTTAAAAAAACCCACTGTGATTAAATTGTGCTTATTGCAGAAATGTCAAAAATATTGAACTTTAGACTATCTGCTGGTGTAAATCCCTACATTATTTGATTAAAAGAGAAAGACATGGTAATCATCTCAATAGAAGAATAGAAGTCACTTGATAAAATTCAATACCCACTTGTGATTTTTGAAAAATACTTAATATTTGAGAAATAGAATGGAATTTCTTTAACCTGATTATATATCATAAATTTTGGGCAAACATCATATCTGCTGAAATGTTTGAAGGTTACTTGTAAAATCAGGAATGCCAGGTAGGACACTTTTGAGTGTGCAGGTTCGTACAACCCCAGTGGAGAATTATTATTTTTATGGATGGAAAGACTCAGTATTGCAAAGATGGTGGTTAATCTGTATATTCAATATAAGTTCAATACATATAACAAAGAATTGTTTTTTAGAATTGATTTTGTTAAATTAAATCATTTGAAAGAACAGATGGCCAAGAAAAGCCAAGAAGTACACAGTATGGGGGAGTGGGAGGGGAGCAACCCTCGCCCCCTCATGTATGTAACTTGCTCTGAAGGAACTGTTTGCTCCAGCAATCAGTCTTTGTAGGTGTCCATCTTGTGGAGCTGGTTATATTAAGCACATCAGAAATGTTGACTGACAGTATTCCTTGACTTTCTTTTGGTGACTCTAACATCATAACTGAAGATGAAGAAAGAAGCACTTAGAGTGGCAGAAAGTTCATAGGCTCTGGGACAGTTACTGGAATTCCAATTTTGTGTTTTGTTTTGTCTTTTCCCCATTTTGGAGAATTTACTTCATCTTTCTCAAAAACTTCAGTTTTTTTTTTTCTGTAAAGCATAATAAAATGTACCTCCCAGTGGTATTTTGGATATTAAAATAATAAAAAGATGTAAATTATCACACGCATTCAATAAATGGTAGTTACTGTTACTGAATAAAGAAATCATGTTTTGCAAAATAATTACTTTATATTACTCAGCATTTGGTCTGAAACTGGAATGATTATAATTTCTAGAAGGGCTGGGGTTTTTGCATGTCTTTCACGTAAATATTGGTAGTTTATTTGCACTATATTGCAGAGAAAACCATTGGTGATGGTTTTTATTATTAATAGTTTTTGTTCTTTGAAGACACTTCTGAAATCCACAAAACCTCTGTAATCTGCAAATTTAAATTACTTAAAAATTTTTTTTCCTTATACACTCATTTTAGAAAACTTGGAAAATACACAAAAAGAGTTTGGTTGTAAATCACCCATAATCCCACAATTCAGAAATAATCACCATTATCATTTTGGAATATTTACTTCCAATCTTTCATTTTTAATGCATTCTTTTACCTAAGTGGTATAATAGCCTCATGTCCTTATATCAAAATTTTCAGTTGTCTTAGTTTGGATACCCTTAGAACAAACCTTTGAGATTTCAGTGCAAATTACCGGAATGGGGAACTAAGGCAGGGAAGGGAATGAAGCTGATAAAGTCTACATTATCAAATATGCTATACTTTGGGCTTTTGGCGGAACTTTAGGAGACAGTGTAGAACACAATCCTCACAATATTAAGAACTTACCTGGCAGTGAGTGAGTTAGTTTATTTAGATGCTAATTCCTGTCAGTCTGTTGATAGAAGGCTACTGGCAGTGGGCGGCAGAGGGCAGAGTTAATCCCCTAGCATTTCTTTATTTTTAAAGAAGTTTTAGATTTCAGAAAAGTTACACTAAAAATCTAGGGTATTCCCATAAACCCCACATCCCTCCCCTCTTACATTTCCCCCTATTAATAACATCTTACATTAGTGTGGTACATTTGGTACAACTGATGAACAAATATTGAAGCACAGCTCGTAACCATGGTTTTATAGCGAACATTATGGTTTACACTTAGCACCATACAATTTTATAGGTTTTGACAAAATATATAATGGCTGTACCCATCATTGCAATATCATGCAGAAAAATTCCAATGCCCTAAAAATGCCCTGTGTTCCACTTATTCTTCCCTTTCCCTCCCTTCAGAACCTCTGGAAACCATTATCTTTATATCAAGGTTACAAGATCTTCTGTTACTACAATAAGTCTGCTTTGGTCTATAGTTGCATTCCGTTATGTTTGTTCATTCCTCAGTCATGAGGATTTAGGGATGGTGATGCCTGCTCTGCTTCAGAATGAGAGGGGGCTTACATCTTATGGGGTAGATGGAAGGAACTGTCTCGCTTGCAGTTGTAGATACTCTTTGCTTTCTGGGATGGGGGTTGTCCATTATCATTTTGTAAATTATCCTGGGCGAATCTGATGAGCTGGAGAGTAGGTGTTGGCTGTAATTCTGCTCAGATTCCTGGCTCAATCAGCATATGAGTAGTTGAAGATTTAAGTCTCTGGGACATAAATTTAACAGCTACAGTGCTTTTCTGTTCGTGGATTCTCCTCAGTTTTCCACTAGCACTTTGTATTTAGGCAGAGCGGACTCTGGTGGCAGGGAATGCAGAGATAGGCAGGAAGCCAGGACAGTGTGCAGTGAAATTGTAAGGCCCAGGGGGTTATGGAGGTGCTGGCAACATCTATTACACCTATGTTATTAATAAGTGGTTGTAGCATAGTCTACCGTGGGGGTGAATGCCTTCTCAGGGGTTTCACTCCTGCAGTTACAACTTTTCTCTTTCTCCTCACAGCAAAATTTCTCAAATTAATAAAATTAAAATTTTATTAATTTTTGTTTGCAAATATTTTATATGTGCCAATCCAGAAACACTGCTTCCTCCCATCTTCAACCCTTTTTAATAGGGTTTCTATCTCCCCTCTTTAAAATATTGCTTAGGGAAACAGAGGTGGCTCAAGTAGTTGAGTGCTGGCTTCCCACATGGGAGGTCCTGTGTTCTGTTCTCGGTGCCTCTTGAAAACAACAGCAACAACAACAACAAACAAACAACAAGCAAAACAAATGAAAAAACCAACTCAGGGAGGTCCATGTGGCTCAGTGGTTGAGCGCGGACTTCCCATATATGAGGTCCTGGGTTCAATCCCCAGGGCCCTGGTACCTCAAAAAATAAAATAAAATAGATATAAAATAAAATAAAATAAAATAAAATAAAATAAAATACTGCTTATATTCATTCCCCAAAGAATGGGCACTTTGCCAAATCCAATGGTTACTCTTTGGTCCCCAACTTACTAACCTTGCAGAAGCATATGCTCCAGTCTTTCCTTCCTGAAACACTCTCTTCTCCTCACTTCTGTGATGCTGCTTTTCTCCCACTTTCCTGGCCACTCCTCAATCTCCTCTGGTGGATTCTGTATTGTTGGAAGGACTCAGGGCTCAGCCTCTGGACTCATTGTTTTTAAATTTTTTGTCTTCCCCTAAGTCAGGGGATCTTAACCAGATTTCAAAGGGTCTGTGAGCTTGAATGGAAAAAAAGCAACTTATCTTTATTTTTCCTGACCTCTAAATGACCTTTACTTATGAATGTATGCAATAAATTACAGAGTATTCATTTTATGTCACGCATCTCAAAAAATCGCTTACATTCATTCATCCTTCGAAATTATTTTCGTTGTTAGACCTGAGGCTAGTTGAGTGTCATAAAACTATCTGCTGGGAAGTGGATTTGGCTCAATTGATAGTGTCTGCATGGGAGGTCCAGGGTTCAAACCCAGGGTCTCCTGACCCATGTGGTGAGCTGGCCCACGCGCGGTGCTGATGTGCATAAGGAGTGCTATGCCACACAGGGGTGTCCCCACGTAGGGGAGCCCCACACGCAAGGAGTGTGCCCCACATGGAGAGCCGCCCTGTGTGAAAAAAAGCGCAGCCTGCCCAGGAATGGCGCTGCACACACACAGAGCTGACGCAGCAAGATGATTCAACAAAAAGAGACACAGATTCCTGGTGCCACTGATAAAAATGCAAGTGGACACAGAAGAAAACACAGCGAATGGACAAAGAGTAGACACAGGGGGAGAGGAGAAATAAATAAAAAATAAATCTTTTAAAAAATAAAAAACTAAATAAATAAAACTATCTGCTGCTACATTCTGAGATGGGGTCCATGGTTTTCACCTGACTGTCCAAGGAAAAGGTGTCTATGGAACAAAAAAGGTTAAGAACCCCTGCCCTGAGTTATCTCAGTGATTGCCATGTTTGGTTTTTTGTTTTGTTTTTAACCGTCTCCCCTCATGATTCCCTTGTCTGACTGTTCATTGTCTGTTCGTCTTCCTCAGGAGGCACTGGACACCAAACCTGGGATCTCCCAAGCAGGAGGCAAGTGCCCAACTGCCTCAACCGTTGCAGCTTGTTGTGGCTTGTTTTCTTTAGGAGGCACCAGGAACCAAACCCAGGACCTCTCGTGTGGGAGGCAGGTGCCCAATTGCTTGAGCCACATCTGTTCCCCACCATGGTTTTTCAATACCATAGTAAGCAGACAATCCCAAACTTGGGATCTCTTCTTTGAACTTCAGACTGAATTCACATATATAACTACCTACCTGCTCTCTCCTGATGCCTGATGGACATTTAGTAATTAGCATGCCCACTCTTGCTTATTAGCTTCCTCTTCTCTGCCCACCACCCTGCTTGAAATTAGTTCCTCCCCTGCCTGCAACCCCAACACCATCTGAGCATATTTTGCCGCTTTCTTCCTGGTCTCCTTCAGCCATTGGTGTTCCCACTGCTGGAAGCACTTTGCTCTCAGATTTGCACAAGGCTGGCCCCTGTCTGATATTCATGTTTCAGCTCATGTTGCTCCTTCTCTGAGCAGCCTTCCCTGACTATCCAATTTAAATCAGGGCTCTCCCCACCTCCAGGCACTCTGTAACATCCTAGTTATTTCTTTCATAGCCTTCATCACAGTCTGAAATTATTTTTTCAGTCACTTCTTTACTTAATTACTATCTCCCACTTCTTTTTTTTTTTTTTTTTTTTTTTTTAAAGATTTATTTATTTATTTAATTCCCCCCCCCCCCCCTGGTTGTCTGTTCTCTGTGTCTATTTGCTGCGTCTTGTTTCTTTGTCCGCTTCTGTTGTCGTCAGCGGCACAGGAAGTGTGGGCGGCGCCATTCCTGGGCAGGCTGCTCTTTCTTTTCACGCTGGGCGGCTCTCCTCATGGGCGCACTCCTTGCGCGTGGGGCTCTCACGCGGGGGACACCCTTGCGTGGCACGGCACTCCTTGCGCGCATCAGCGCTGCGCATGGCCAGCTCCACACGGGTCAAGGAGGCCCGGGGTTTGAACCGCGGACCTCCCATATGGTAGACGGACGCCCTAACCACTGGGCCAAAGTCCGTTTCCCTCCCACTTCTTGAATGTAAGCATCATGAAAATAGGAAGCTTGTCTTGCTTACCACTGATCCCCAGTGGCTTGAAGAATACCTGATATAGAGTTAAGTGTTCAAAAAGTACCTTTTGAAAAATGAATCATGATTTATTCAATCATTCTTCCATTGTTGGACTTTTAGTGGTTTACTGAATTTTTACGATAATATTCCCTGCTCTGATAAATATTTATATGTAAAAGTACATAAATCTTTGCGTATATTCTGATTTTTCCCTTAATAATATTATAAATGGAATTCCTATAAGTGAAATTATAGAGTCAAAGGGGATGAACGTATTTAAGGTCCTTAATAATTATTGGCAAATTGTTTTCTGAAAAGGTATACTAATTTGCTCTTTTCTCAATAGTATATCTCCATGCTGATGACACCTTGTCTCCATTAGCATTTGGGTTTTATGTTTTAAAATTTTTTATGCTAATTTGATAGGTGAGAATGGATGTTTGTTTGGATTTGTCTGTAATTTTGTCTTTATTTTTTTTCTTCTTCATTATGAACTCCCTAAAGACAGGGACTTTATCTTCTTAGGTGTATTCTTTTCGGAGGACATCTTTATCAACTTTTAACAGTTTCTGGACAACAGATCTCAATGATGGAATTGTTTTCCAGAACACTGAAAGCAAAACCACTTGTCTCAATATTATCATAGCTTAAAGGATGACCAAATAAAATATATTGACACAATGTGGCCTTTGTAAGGAATTTCGTTTAATTTTTTACTTCAATGGTTCTCTGTAATAGCACCACAGCACACTGTTATAACTGAAGTCAATTGGGAAGTGGGACACAAGTAATTTGGTACTACAAACAAACTTCTGAAATCTCAGAATGACTTATTTATATAAAGTAGAGCACATTCAAGGTTATTTCTATAAAAACATGGCCCTTACTCACTTGCTTCTTGAGTGAGAGAAATTAGGGATGTAGAGCCCATCCATTGGTTAGGGTGGCACTGTCATTAGATATATCATGCGAGCCACGCGTGTAATTTTTTAAAAAATATTTTTATTTCTCTTCCCTTCCCTGTCCCCTCCCCCCCAGTTGTCTGCTCTCTGTGTCCATTCACTGTGTGTTCTGTGTCCGCTTGTATTCTGGTCAGCGGCACTGGGAATTTGTGTCTCGTTTTGTCACGTCATCTTGCTGCATCAGTTCTCTGTGTGGGCGGCACCACCCTGGGCAGCCTGCACTTTTTTCGTGCTGGGCGGCTCTCCTTACAGGGTGCACTCCTTGCACGTGGGGCTCCTTATACGGGGGCACCCCTGCGTGGCACGGCACTCCTTGCGCGCATCAGCACTGCACATGAGCAGCTCATCACACGGGTCAGGAGGCCCTGGGTTTGAACCTTGGACCTCCCATGTGGTAGGCAGACACTCTATCCGTTGAGCCAAATCTGCTTCCTCAAATGTGTAATTTTAAATTTTGTAGTAGTCACATTAAAAAGTGAAAAGAAAAAAAAAAATACAGAGAAGGGAAGGAAACCAATAAAGGGTGTGTTAGCCAGTAAGTTACTGCTTAGGCAACTGGGGCCTCATACTGCTGGAGAACTCTAGGAGACAGAATTATTCCAACTGAGAGGCAAAGGAGCTGGGGTATTTTTCTATTATTTCCCCACCCCTCATTGGTTGAGGGTTGACTCCAGGGGCTTTGGATCCACTGTGCTTCCTTAGTTAGATAAAGGTCCTTAGGCAGAGAGACAGATAAGCAGGAAGCTGCCTAAGTCCTGGACAGGTGCCCAGTGGATATGGACTGGAACCTGATAGCTTCTATTATAGTAGGGCACATAATCTAAGTAGAATTCTATTGGCTCTTGGGATCCCCAGGACATTATGCCACCAAGACTCTCCTTTGTTTTGTGTTTTTAAAAATTTGTAAGGAGGTACTGGGGATTGAACCCAGGACCTTGTACATGGGAGGCAGGTTTTCAACCAGTGAGCTAAAGCCACTCCCCCAAGGCTCTCCTTTGTACTATTCATCTTGTTCCTCACATATTTCTAGCCTCTGGAGTGGTTCTTGACAAATTGTATATGTTTAATAAATAGTTGTTGACTGTATGACTTTCCTCTGGGTCATACCTGCTTCATTCTTTCAGGCTTCTCCATTTAAGTGGCAGACATGGCTAGCAGCAGTTATAGATCATATTCACAAAGCTATATGATCAGGGGGGAAGGGAGGAAATTGAGGCTTTAGCTTTCTAGGTCCAGCAGACAATTCTCAAAGAAGAAAGCTAGTTGGCCTGGCTTGGATGGTGAGCTTGTCTCTGGACCAGTCACTTTAGACACAGCTATGACATCCTATGATTGGCTAGATTTAAGTCAGATGTCTGCCCTTGTGGGTGGCATCTTGTCTATTATCCAAGGTGGAGTGATAGAACAATAGTCATGATAATTGGAATCACAGCCACCCAAGGGAATATATTGAAATTGTAAAGGTCATTTGTCCCATGTCTTAGTGGGAAAAAGCTTGAGAATCATCACTGTCTTCGCTGAAACTTTTAATACTGTTCCATTAGCTCTTATACCTACTGCAGAGTTAATAGTTGATGCTTTGACTGTTTTAAAGTGACCCTGTAGATCTAGTAGACCATCTAGTAATTTACTGTTTGCAAAGGTTCAAATTTGCATACTGTCTCCCCAAAGTTTGTTTGGGAGTAAGTTATAAATTAAACAATATTGAATCTCTTCCCAGATGTTTTCTTCTTTTCCCTACTAGAGTCATGTATGATGAAGGGTTAAAAACTCTGTTGGCGCAACACTTGTTTTCTACATTTCTCATTTCCGAATGGAGTATTTGGTAGAGTTAACACTCTTGCCCTTTTCCCTCTCCTAACTCCTCTACTCTAGCCCCTCCTCCCATGGGTTAGAAGAGGAACTGGGGCTACCTCAATACACCTCTTCAGCAGGTCTTCCTTTTCTAACTCTGCTGTTTGTAGAGAGGCTGCATCCTGGTCAGCCCTTTGTCCATCCCATACCTGTCCCTTCATAGGGAGTCCCTTCTGGTGGCCAGTGGCCAGGGGGGCTATTTCATGGGTAAAATACTAGCAAGCTCACTTGTCCTCAGAGCTAAGTCTCACACTTGACAAACCTTTTGTGAGCTACAAAACTGACATTTTTATCTATCTGACACCTGTGTCTAGTTCACAATTAGTTCTGAATTCAGGCAGGGAAAAAGTTAGATTTTTTAGTTAGGAAATAGGTAAAGAAAATCACCTGTTAATGTTTTGGAGGTAGAGCTATCTAACAAGGAATTAAAGGTCTTGGCCAGAAAATTGAATTTGAAGGGGAACTTGCTTCAATTTTTCTATTATAATTTATTATGAAATATGGAGACAATTTTAGAGTGGGATTCATGAATTTGAGTCTTGAACATCTCCAAACATGATGCCTCTCTCTCCTCACCTCATTTTTCCAAACATTTAGTTAACACAGATTTAATGAGCACCTACCAAGTGTTGTGGTCTGTGATTCAGTCTAGGGATATGGCACAATCTGTGGTTATTCAGTCAGAGACATCTCTTATTGATGGTCTTTTCTCCATTGCCAAGACCAGGCCCTGGCCTAGCTCCTCACTCTTTGCCACTTTGGTGATGAAAGTTTCTGCACTGGTAGAAACTATGTATATTAACCTGCATGTTTTTAGATGGCATATAGTGGGTATAATACAAATATCTAAAATGTCGTGAGCCTTTAAAAACTTAACACCTTTTTTTAAGCATATAATTCCCATACCATATAATTTTCCCATTTAAATGTTTTTTTAGTATATTTACAGGTTTGTGTAACCATCACCACAATCTAATTTCTAACATTTTCATACTCACCCCCCCAAAGAAATTCTGTACCTGTTAGTTATCACTCCCTACTCCCCCAACTGCTTTTCTTTTTTAAAAAAGATTTATTTTTATTCTCCCCCCCCACATTGTCCGCTGTGTACATTTACTGTGTGTTCTGCTGTGTCCACTTGTATTCTTGTCAGTGGCACTGGGAATCTGTGTCTCTTTTTGTTGAGTCATCTTGCTGTGTCAGCTCTCTGTGTGTGCGGCGCCAATCCTGGGCAGGCTGCGCTTTTTTCACGTGGGGCGGCTCTCCTTACAGGGTGCACTCCTTGCATGTGGGGCTCCCCTGTGCAGGGGACTCTCCTATGTGCCACGGCACTCCTTGTGCACATAAGCACTGCGCATGGGCCAGCTCACCACATGGGTCAGGAGGCCCTGGGTTTGAACCCGGGACCTCCCATGTGGTAGGTGGATCCTCTATCAGTTGAACCAAATCCGTTTCCCCCAACTGCTTTTCTAGGAAACTAAAAATCTATTTTCTGACTGTATAGATTTGCCTATTCTGGACATTTTATAGAAATGGAATCATAAAATAGTTGGTCTTTTGTGTCTGGCTTCTTTTATTTGACAATATTTTCAAGTTTCATCCATGTTTTAGCATGTATCAGTATTTCATTCCTTTTAAGTATCAAATATTCCATTGTATGCTTATGCCAAATTTCATTTATCCATTTAAGTTGATTCACATTTAGGTAGTTTTCACTTTTATGAAATAATGGGCTTTTATGAATAACGATGCCATGATATTTGCATACAAGTTTTTGGGTGGACATATGTTTTCATTTCTCTTGGGTGTATACCTAGGAGTGGAATTGCTGGATCATATGGTAATTTTTTAACATTTGAGCAACTACCAAACTGCTTTCACTTGGCTGCTCCATTTTACATTCCCATTGGCAATGCTCGAGGTTTCCAATTTTTCCACCTTCTTGTTATTGTCTTTTTTATTATAATATAGAATGATTTATGGGAAGTGGATTTGGCTCAACAGATAGAGCTTCCGCCTACCACATGGGAGGTCCACGGTTCAAACCCAGGGCCTCCTGACCCATGTGGTGAGCTGGCCCATGCGCAGTGCTGAGGCATGCAAGGAGGCATGCAAGGAGCGCTGTGCCCCGTAGGGGTGTCCCCCGGTGTAGGGGAGCCCCATGCGCAGGGAGTGCATCCCGTAAGGAGAGCCGCCCAGAGGGAAAGAAAGTGCAGCCTGCCCAAGAATGGTGCCACACACACTGAGAGCTGACATAACAAGATGATGCAACAAAAAGAAACAGATTCTCGGTGCCGCTGATAAAGGATAGAAGTGGTCACAGAAGAAGACACAGCGAGTGGACACAGAGAGCAGACAACTGGGGGGGAGAGGGAGGGGAGAGAAATAAAAATAAATTAATTAAGTGATCTTCATATAACCACCACAATCATGCAGCCTTTGATTTTTAATGGGATTGAAGGGAAGAGAAGCTGCTGAGCTGGTAAAGTGGTCACACAAATAATTCAAGACTTAGGAGTTGCTGTCAGTCAGCTTGGAACACAATGTGTTCATTTATTCCTACCGTCATTCATTCAACCAGTGTATTCGGGGCACTGTTGATATACACTGACCATCCACCAGGGCTGACTTGAATCCAGATCCGGTTTAATCATTTACTAAATCTAAGACCTTAGACAAGTGTTCTTCTTGAGCCCCACCATCTGAAAATAGGGATAACAGTACCTTCTACAGCAGGTTTTTTTCTAGAGTTAAAAATGAGGTAAGGTACGCAGGAATGCACATATCAGGTGTTCTGTAACATATTTCTTTTGCTGCTGTTACTCTGCTAAGGTCTGACAGCCCAACGAAAGAAATCATAAGATAGTTTCTCTCATCTGCCCTGCTTCCCAATCTAAGAAGGCAGCAAAAAAACTCACAGAAGTCCACCACACAATGCAGCTTGTGAGGTACCAAAAGCCTGCTCCCAGTGACAGCATTTCTTTAGGACTTGCAGTTCTACAAAGAGAATGTGTTAAGTCCTGGGGCTGTCCGAGGTCATGTGTTTGTCCCTCAGGTTGGAGAACCTCTCCCAATATCCTTGTTTGGTCCTGGTGAGGGCAAGGCGCCCGGAGAGAGGGCTGCTAAAGCTGACTGGCAGCATTCTCCAGAGCTTCTTCAACTGGCAACCTAGGGGGCTTTTTTGAGAAGCAAGGGAGGGCCGGAGCCGGCGCCTCCCCTGGCCTTGGCTCTAGAACTTTATCAAAGTTTAAGGACAGATCCCAACACGTGGGTGCCTCCGCGCCGCCGGCCCTCTCTCCTAGGCCGGCTGACTGCACGAGTTCTCCACGCCTAACTCGGTCCGTTCAGCCGCGCCGGCTCCCCCTCGCCGGCCACCGCACGCAGCGGCACCACCCCGCTGCCCTCGGAGGCTGCGCGCGGCTCCCCAGCTGCAGGCAGCGGCAGAGCGCTGCGGGCAGTTCCCCAGGCGGCCCCGGAGGCCGCGGGGGCGGGGAGGCGGGGACGGGGCGTGCCGCCGGCGTCCACCTTCCGGAAGCGTGTGTTTCTCCGACTCCCGCCGAGCCGACTGGCGCGGCTGCCCGTGCTGCCAGTACACCGTCGAGACCTCAGGGAGCTGCGGTAGCAGCAGCCGCCGCCCGAGCAGCGCCATCCCGGCGCGCACCCTCCCTTCCCCGCCGGCAAGATGCTGCCGGTATACCCGGAGGCGAAACCCAACCCGCTGCAGGACGCGAACCTCTGCTCGCGCGTGTTCTTCTGGTGAGCAGCCCCGCCGCTGCTCCTCCGCCGGAGCTGATAACACCCTCTGGCCGCCGGTGCCCGTGGTGCGGCGGGTCACTCCCGTCCGTTGCTCTCCTCACCCCGGCCCCTGCGCCGTCCCCGACCGCGGAGGCCCTTCCTAGGGCTCTTGCCTCATCCTGTGGGTGTCTTGTGGTGGTGGGTGGGCCGAGAGTCCGAGCGACGAGAGCGGTTTTTGCTTGAACCCAGGGAACAACGCCAGGGCTTCTGCTACCGGTGGGGCCGCCCCTCGTGCCTTAGCCGCTGGCCGCGAGGTATCCACCTGCGCTCTCGTGCGCGGCGCGGGCGGGAGAGGAGCAGGCGGGGACGGGGCCCTGGACCCGGGGAGGGACGGGGGCCCGGGAACCTGGGTGCGAGCGGGGCACGTGCGGGTCGCCCTGTGTTGCCGCGGTGCCTCGCAGCCCCGCCCCGCCGCTTGTGCGGGGAGGAGAAGCAGCAGGATGCGGAGACCCGAGAGCTCCTGAACCGGGGGGGGGGGGGACGGACTGGATGGAATCCCCAAATTCCCATCCTTAACTGGCTTCCCTCGCACCACTCGGATTCCCAGTTATTTACTAAAATTACACATTTTTTTTTCTTTTTAAATCAGCATTTTATGAACAGCTCCCTTTAATCTGTTTCAAGCCTGATTTAGTGTTCTGAACCACCGCCATCTCCCAATAGTGTCCCCACCCCTTCCGATACAGCTGTGTGCCAGCTCCACGGCCCTCCCGCTCGGTGTGTCTCTGTGACTCAGTGTTTCTTGGTGTCCGTATGCCTGTGTTCTTGTGTCTGTGACTCTTTCTCGTTGTGTTTGTGTGTCTGGGTGTCTCATTGTGGATTGTGCCTGTGTACGGTGGAACCTAGTTGTGGCAAATTTCATGTGGGTAAAATAGCACTTTAAAAAAAATGTAATGAATGGGAACACTCTTCTAGAGCAGAATCTGCTTCCACGTTGAGTAAACCTGGTGGGGGGAAAGGCGTGAGAGAGAGAAGCGTTTAACTACGGGTGTGTAGCTAAGTGCTGAGATTACTAATTAGGTGGTCCTGAACCTTTGGGCTTTAATCACACAAGGATGATTGTTAGACTTTTTGTTTCTTTCTTCGCCCTTTTGTCTTTTCCACATATTCTAATGACTAATAGTTGCCTTTTTTTTTTTTTTTTTAGTGGGAAAACCTAGAGGATCCCAAGGGGTGATGTGTGTCCACTATTGTTTTAATTGTGGTTTATTCAGAATTCTCTTGGCCCTTTGATGAACCTTCTCCTGAGGCAGGGGAGTAGAGGAGGAAGGAATTTGGGTGTGGCTACCATAAATAATAATTTGAAGGTAGGCAGTCTTACTAAATTCAGGCAGGGTGATGAACTCTTGAAGCACTTTCTTTTTGTGCATTTTCAAAATGTAGCTGGCGGGGCAGAACGGAGCTCAGCCTGAGGGTTGGAGCTATTAACTCTCATTTACACCTGAGGACCCTGAAGCCAGAGAATTTGAATAAGCTGCTTAGTTTAGGCTCACACAACTAATGAGAGGTGTGGAGCTGGAGCCAAACCCAGGAGGTCTGACTGCAGAGCCTGTGTTTGTACCGCTGTATCACACTGCTGCTGTTGGGGTACTTGTTCTTCAAGTGCACGCAGAAAGCTTTTTCAAATACACCCTTTCTCAGGGAAACTCTTGAAGTTCTTCCTGTTGGTGATGAATGTGAAACGTCTATTATACTTCAACCCAGCTCTTCTCATGGTATGGGCCTTAGACTGCCAGCATCAGCATCACCTGGGAACTTGTTAGAAATGCAAATTCACTGGGACCCTCACCAGCCTGACAGAATAAAATTAGAAGCTCTAGGGTGGGATTTAAACAAGTGCTCCAGGTGATTCTGATGGAAGCTTGAGAACGGTTGGCAGCTTTAGGCACTTCCTCCTGTTGGCACTGTGATTGCATATTATACTTTTCAAAGAGGGGTGGGGCATTATGAAGACATTTGTGGACAATGATGGCTATCTTATACATGTGAACCTTCACCTAAGTGATTTCTTGTCTTCGCTGTAAGCAGGAAAGCTGAAATGAGCCCAGCCAGGGAGAGGCTGCTGGTAACAAGGCCCACCTTGCAGAGAAAATCCACTTTTCATCTTGTTTGGGTGTTTGCTTTTCTTCTCAAATCCCCTCTTCCTGAACTTGTCCATCGGTTGCTGCCTACCAAATAAGCTAATAACCAGTTTACTGCCTTTCATACGAACAGGGCTTCTGGGGTTTTAGTGTTTCCATACCACAGTATGGACCTGGGGTCTAAGAGGAGCCATGCATTATGATTATTGATTTTAAAAAACAATATATTTTCTATTTCTATAAGAAAATTAAAACTATAGGAAAAGAGGAAAGGAATATGATTTTTTATTAGCTGAATATACCTGCTGAGGTTTTAGTTCTCATTCTTTTGCCCCTAAATTTTATGCCTCATATGCATGTACACATTCACTCCTTTTCTACAAAACTATAAAGTTTTGAGTCTTGATTTTTATTTAATTTTCTATAGTTAACATTTATTTGTGGCATTCGATAATTTAAAAAACTAATGATTGCAGTTTATGCAGTCTTTCACTATTGTTGAACACAGTTTATTTCTGATAAAGATGTAATGCATATACATGCTCATATATTTTGGCACATCCTTCCTTATCGTATATTCCCAGGAGTGGAAAAACTGGATAAAAGGTCACATTACTTTAACCCACTGTTAGACTGGTTTGGCCTCTTAATAGCAATTTGTGTGCTAGCTAATTTCATTGTTGACTTTGGGTATTGAATTAAAACTTTTGCTTTACAAGTTGGTAGGTTTAAAACAGTATCAAATGGTTAATTTGAACTTACTGGTTAGTGTGTTTGAACTTTTTAATGTTTATGGGCTATTTATTTGTATTTTTTTGAATTGTCCTATCAATGCATTTATCCACTTTTTTCTATGAGGTATTTATGTTTTTAAAATGACTTACATTATTTTTCCAGCTTTTCATTGGTCCTTTAATTTTATTCAGAAGTTTTAAATTTATCATTTGTTACATTGATCTTTCCTTTTTGCTTTCTCTTATTGCTTAATTTCTTAATGTATCTTGTTTTAAATCCCAGTACCAGCCAAATCTTGATATGACTTTTATTTTAGCTATTTTATTTCATTTTAAAAGTAAAGGCAGCTAGGATTTCTTTTGGTATTTGCTATGATAGGCCTTGCTTTTTTCTCCTAACAGCCCGTTTTCCCATAATCTTTTATTGAACAATTCCTCCTCTTCCCTATTGATTGGAAATAAATGGCATAGATTATAAGCTGTGTCCAGCTGGCCCCTAGATTGTCAAATCCCCTGAGAAGCAATGTGCTACCTGGCGAGTGCTCAGGGAATGCTCTGAGTCGCTCTGCCCACACTTCGCCCTGTCACGGTCCAGGTTAGCAGCGCTGGGCCTTTCCCCAGAGAGGGGCATTGAGGAGGATCCTTGGGTCAGGCACATGCAGACCAAGAGAGAGTGGTTGAAACCTTGCTCCCCTGACGCTGGCTGCGTCTCAGTCGGTGAACTGTCAGCTCGCAAGGTGTGTGCTGTTGTGGAAACTGCCACTGGTGTCAAGACAGACTCTCAGGAGACCTGTCTCAGAGAAAGCTGATGACTCGAGGGGGAAACACAGATGGGCTGAGTGCAGTGGATGGCTCAGAGGGAGAGGTTGCTTGCCTTACTGAAGCAGGCCGTCAGGCAATATTGACAGTGAACGTGTGGAAAAATGTAATTTAAAATTATTTATTCTTGAACTACTTTCAGAACATCCCATACGAATCTCCCTGTAGTTTTTTATTAACAGTGGTCAATCCAAATGTAGCTGATGGAGGCTGGGTTAGCTTTCCAGGGCTCTTTGTCTGGCCTGAGGCAGTTGCCCTTTCTTAAGCATTCTGTTCGGTGGGTTTTGGCAATTTATACAATAACTGTAGCCCAAAACAAGACATAGAACATCCCAAAGGTGTACTGAAATCCATTCCTCATTCCTTTTAGCAAAACTCTGTGATCAATTTGATAAATTTATTTCCTGTAACTTCTTATTGATTATTTTGCCTCTGTTTAGGTCTGCATCTGGTCAGCAGGAGAGGTGTCGATGAGTGTGTCCATTCACACATGTCAAGTAGATTGTCTTTCTGAGTGCCCTGGATGACACCTGATTTTATTGCTGCATCTTCCTCCTTGAAGGGTGTCTCCTAGGCTACATCTGCTCTGTCATTGCTGGTGTGGCGCCTGCATCTTAAGGCCTGCCTGTTCTTTTTTCTTTTTTTTATTTCCCCCTCCTTTGTGGCTTGCTTGCTGTCTGCTCCTCTGTGTCCATTCGCTGTGCGTTCTACTGTGTGTCTGTATTTTTATTTTTTTATTTGTTGCCCCCACCACCACGGCGGGTTGCTTGTTGTCTTCTCTGTCTGTCCATTCGCTGCACGCTCTTCTGTGTGTGTGTGTGTGTTTTCCTTTGTTTCCCTTTCTTGTTGCGTCACTTTGCTGAGTCGGCTCTCCATGGCTCTTGCAGGCTGGGTGGCACTCTGCAGCGTGTGGGTGAGCCTGCCTTCACAAGGAGGCCCTGGGACACGAACCCAGGGCCTCCCATATGGTGGCCGGGAGCACAACTGATTGAGCCACAGCTGCTTCCCCATCTATCCGTGTTGTGTGGGCGAGCCTGCCTTCACAAGGAGGCCCTGGGCCACGAACCCAGGGCCTCCCATATGGTGGCCGGGAGCACAACTGAGCCACAGCCGCTTCCCTTGCCTGTTCTTTTTTGATGGGGCCAAGCAGCCTTTTACCTCTTACCGCAAGGATGTTTCCATGGGCTTTCCTTTCTGTGTGAATGTTAAGTCCCCGCAGATATTTTCTCTATTTCCGTGATGATGAATAGTGTAAAGGTGGATGACAGTAGTGCAGTAGGGAGATCTGGACTTTGGAATCGGGTGAATTCAGGTTCTGTGCTCGGCCCTGCAAATTCTGTATGACTGTATGCAAGTGAACCTCTCTGAGCCTCAGTCTTCTCAACACTGGGAGGTTGGTACCCTCTTTTCAGGGTTGTGAGTTGGAGAAAATAGTTAATGCAACACACCCAGGACTCAAAAGGGAGGGTGAGATGGTTATGGCCAGAGGATGGCTGACCATGTGGTTCCAACCTTGCACGGTTTTTACTAATTAGCATTTATTAGATAAAACTTAGAGAATACCAGAAGGTTTGTGGGGAGAAAGATCAATTCCTGTCTTCAGGGAGGTAGGAAGATAAGATTTAGACCCATTTAAACATTGATACTTTAAAAATACCTTTATATATGTACATACAGAGAGATAACTGAAAATAGAAGTCAGCAGAGAAATATTTCCTCTAGATGTTAAAGATCATGTTTACCTATTTCAGCAATGTTTTCTGCTATGCCTATTAAAAATGCAGATGCAGGGCCCTGTTTATCCCTCAAACCACCCAACTCCTATGATTCTGATCCTGGCAAGTGGCTGGGACCTGGGAATCTGCATTTCAACAGTGACTTGTGCAGGCAGTAGTTAGAACATAGATTATGCAATGAGATGCATGAATCAGACCGATGAATTTAGATCACGATAATGGTAGTCACTCACACTTATCCACTGCTTCCTCTGGGCTCAGAATTTCAGTCAGTGTTTTACATGTTGTTTCTCATTTACTCTTCAATCCTGTGAGGTGGGCGTTATCATATTTTTTTCACACATAAGGAAATCTGTGGCCCAAAAAGGTGGGACACCTTGTCAGGGGCCTCATAGCTAGGAGGTTGCAATGCCCAAGCTGGGATTCTACCCTGGTCACGAGTATATGCCATGGTTTGTGCCCACAGCAGACATTTGGAGATTGGCAGAGCCAATGCTCTAGTTCAGGCAGGTTAATGTTGACCAATGGAATAAATGAATATGCTGACTATGTCATTTAAAAATCAGGTTAGTGAATAAATATGTCATTCCTTGGAGGGAGGTGTAGAGAGTGTGCTTTCCTCCCCTCCCTTCAGCTGAGTTGCTATCTACGCTTGTTGGCATCTTTATCCATCTGACTTTTAAGGCATCAACCTCTCAGCCATCTATGATTTTTTAAACTCTCATCTGACACCAAACTCTTGATTCAACTTTCTTAGAGTCATTCATTCAGCAAATGTTTCCTGCTTGCCTGGTGTTTGGGACCCATCAGTGAAGGAAACGGACAAAGTTCATAGTGCAGTGGGGCTTGTGTTCCTGTCCGCCACTGCCCAGCCACGGCTCAGACCCTTGCCTTCTCTTTCCGGTGGATCTTCCTGCTCCTGGTCATTACCCTAACAAATCTCCATCATTCTCCTGCCTGAAGCCTCTCTTTCTTCCTTGTTCTCAGGAGCAAACCTAAATTCTTTTCTGGGGCATTCAGACTCCTCCAGGATCTGCTTTTCAAGCCTGGTCTTCCATCATTCCTCACCAGCTGAACCGCTGATGAGGCAGGCCTCTTAATTCTGCCATTGAAGCACTGACTGCAGAGTCAGGAGGGGGCCCTGGCTGATACAAGGCAGCAGCCCTGAGTGAGCCCCAGGATTACAAGGGGGAAAGCCATTGCCAAAGGTACTTGATTACGAGACTGAACCCTAATCCAGGCCAGGTGTGATGGTGGAGTAGTACCCACCTGAGGCCAGATTGCCTGCGTGTGTCCTTGTGTTTGGCCTGAGCAAGTGGGAGGATGGAGTTGCTATTAAACGAGATGGGGAAACCATGTTAAATTTGAGATGACTGCTACATTCAAGTGGAGATATTGAGTGGGAATTGGTTATGAGTCGGGGGCCCAGAGATGAAATCTGGGCCAGAGATAAAATTTGGGTATCATCAGCAGTACAGGTTGTTAGGATGTATTGGTCACCTCACATAACCTGCTGTTCTCCTAAGAGTGGATTTTACATCAGTTCCTATTTAAGTTCATTTTGTTGGTTTCAGAGTCCAGTTATCTTACTCTCTGTTTGAAGTTCTTTGAAAACATTTTTGGTCTAAATGCTAGAAAGGATAGTTCCCAGGATTGCCTTTCAGGTTGTGGATCATATATTCTTCCACTCTGGACAGTGGATTAATTTGGCCACAGGTATTGGAAGAAGTGGTATCATCTGCCTTTTTGGAGTCTGGAAGCATCACATCTACTGAGCACCTATTCTAAAACTCTCTGAAGGAAGGAATTGAGGTTACTTTGGCCTGATTTACTCTTTTTTTTTTTTTTTTTTGAGGTACAGGGACAGAACCCAGGACCTCATGTGTGGGAAACCGGCACTCAACCACTGGGCCACATCAACTTCCCTGAGTTGGTTTTCATTTGTATTGCATTTTTTTTTCAGGAGGCAACGGAAATTGAACCTGGGACCTTCTGTGTGGGAGGCAGGTGCTCAACTGCGCGAGCTACATCTGCTCCCTGATTTACCCTTTTTTAAAAGATTTATTTATTCACACCCCCCCCTTTTGTTTGCACCTGCTGTTTGCTCTCTGTGTCTGTTCATTGTTTGCTCATTGTCTTTTTTTTTTTTTTAAGGAGGCACTAGGAACCGAACCTGGGACCTCCCATGTGGGAGGGAGGCACCCAATCCAATGGCTTGAGCCACCTCTTCTCTCCCTGATTTACTCTTAAGAACACAGACTAGCTCCAGCTGCTGCCTTTTCTGAGCAGTCACAAATGATCCCCTTCAAATGATTTTGATGTGCATTATTTCCATTAAGTTTAAGTTTTATTTTGTCTAGATTCTGTCTAGTAAATACACAGCAGTTTCTCCACACTCACTGCGATTGAATCACCATAAAATTACAGATTGAGCCATAAAAATACAGATGTGAGGGTCCTTCCCTTGGGCAGTTTGAATCAGAATCTCCAGGGGTGGGACCAGGGCATCCATATTTTAAACAGTACCATAGGACTTCCTGATGTATGCTGAAGACCAAGAACCACTGATGAACAGTGTCATAGTTTGAAAACATTTCCTGTGCATATTTCCATTTTTCTGGCCAATTGTTCAGAGGTTAGGAGCTACTTTCATCTCTAGCTCCCTTTCAGATTTCTCTCGAGGACTTGCTGATCTCAAATCCTGAGAACAGCGATCATAACATGACTTATTCTTCCTTGCAGGTGCTTATTAGCAAGCAGCTCCACAAGGCACTGGAGAAGGGGAAGGGAACTCTTTAAGTGCTAGGGATCTTAGAGATACTGGGTCCTTTCATCCTTAGAGTAACCTCTTGTTGAGGGTGGCATTGTCCTCATTTTACAGGCGAGGAAACAGGTGGGAGAGGCCAGCTAATATCTGAAGTTCACCCAGGTTATATTTCATGGTGCTCGGAATTGCAGAGAATGAGCTTTGGCTCTGGCCTCTGTGTCACTCTTTGTTTCTCTGTCCTGTGTCAGACGAGGATTCTTGGATCCATTGAACTAAGGAAGGTAATTGAGTGGAAATTCACGCTTGTAAACTGAAAGCTTGTGAGTATAAAATTGCTCATCTAATATTGCTTTAATTTACAAATCTTTATTGGTATGTTTTATCAGTTAGGATATGACAGATTATGTGGTAAACATAGTTGATTTTTTAATCCACCCCCCCCCCCCGCTTACTGTCTGCTCTGTGTTCATTCACTATGCGTTCTTCTGTGTGTCTGTGTTTATTATTTCCCTCCCCCCTTGTGACTTGCTTGTTGTCTGCTCTCTGTGTCCATTTGCTGCACACTCTTCTGTGTTATTTATTTTTTACTTGTCTCCCTTTTTGTTGCATCACCTTGCTGAGTCAGCTCTCCGCGGTGTGTGGGTGAGCCTGCCTTCACAAGGAGGCCCCAGGACGTGAACCCAGGGCCTCCCATATGGTAGGCAGGAGCCCAACTGATTGAGCCACAGCCGTTTCCCGTGTCTCTTTATTTTGCGTCATCTTGCTGTGTCAGCTCTTTGTGTGTGCGGCACCACTCCTGGGCAGGCTGTGCTTCTTTTTGCATGGGGTGGCTCTCCTTGCAGGGTGCACTCCTTGTGTGTGGGACTCCCCTACACAATGGACACCTCTGCATGGCATGGCATGGCACTCCTTGCACGCATCAGCACTGTGCATGGGCTAGCTCATCACATGGGCCAGGAGACCCTGGGTTTGAACCCTGGACCTCCTCTGTGGTAGGCAGATGCTCTATCAGTTGAGCCGAATCCATTTCCCCCCAGTTAATTTTCAGTTAAAAAAATTTTGAACCCAGAACCTTGGATATGGGAAGCAGGATCTCACACCCACCCCACTCCCCTGACCATTTCTTTGAATGCTATTTGAAGTGGTTCTTTACCAACTAGGCAGTATGCACTATTTTTGCTCTCTCAAGGCTGTGCAAAAGGTGTGTCTTGTTTTATATAGTAGGAGGGAGATTTTTCAGTGACCTGCAACTGTAGGCAGAGCCTGGATGGGTCTCAGTGTCACAAAATTTCCATGGGCACATTTACAGGTGACATTTACATGAATTTCTTGGGCTCATTTAACAACACAATTTGTTCAGCTGTTTTGCAGAGCTAATCATATATTTTTAATTGATACTGATATAGTATATTTAAGTTACTAGCACATATTAAGCCCTCAAACAATGGAGATAATCAGGAATATTGCTAAATTCACCCTTTTATCATGTTTTTTTTGGTTATTGCCCTAAATTTCAGGACTTATTTAATTCTTTATTCATTTATACCCACCCTCCCTTTTTTTTTTTTTTACTGCATTGTTAGCTCTTTGAGGGCAGAAACTAGTGTCTTGTACAACTTTATATCTTAGTGCCTACCTGAACTCTTGTACTTAATATGCCTAATGAATGATTGTAAATTATTATTTTAGTTTTAATCTGAGTTTCTCTACTTTGGAATTGCTGGGCATTTTGGAGAGAGTGTCAAACAGGAGCCCAGGGCCTGGGTTCTGGCCTACCTCTTGCACCTGTTAGCTGTGTGACCTTGGTTAAGACATGTAACTGGGAAGCAGTTGTGGCTCAACTGATTAGAGTGTCCACCTACCGTATGGAGGGTCCAGGGTTCGATACCCAGGGCCTCCTGACTCGTGTGGTGAGCTGGCCCACGTGCGGTGCTGCTGCACGCAAGGAGTGCCGTGCCACACGGGTGTCCCCCACGTAGGGGAGCCCCATGTACAGGGAGTGTGCCCTGCAAGGATAGCCACCCGGCACAGACTGCCCAGGAGTGGCACTGCACACATGGAGAGCTGATGCAGCAAGATGATGTAACAACAACAAAAAAAGCGACACAGTTTCCCAGTCCCGCATGACAAGAATACAAGCGGACACAGAAGAACGCACAGTGAATGGACACAAAGAGCAGACAATGGGGGAGGGGGAGAGAAATAAATAAAATCTTAAAAAAAAAAAAAAAGACACATAACCTCTCTGGGCTTCTTTAAGTTTTCTTCTTCTTCGAGTTGGGAAAATTAAATCACCTGGTGTGTTCCAAATACTATATTTAAAATATTTAAAAATAATAAAGTTCTCTAGACTTACTTTTTCCCCACCTTCAGTCAGATGTGGACTCACCAGGGAGCTAATGTGGAAATAGTGTAGTGTGCAGTGCCCATCTATGATGAATGGAGAAGTGACCTGTTAAAACTGTTAATAACTACCACCCCACAGAAATTAATATCTATTAAAAAAAAAATGGAAATTTATACCCAGAATTTGACACTTTCTATGGAAGGACTTTGGAAATTGTAAGACAGTGTTACGATATCCCCAAGAAGTCTTTCAGAAAGTTTCGCAGCAGAGCAGCAGAGCTAAAACTGCCTCAGTCGACTTGCTTTTCCTGGCGACTTCCCTCTTGGTATTAATAGCACCACTGTGTCTGGTGACCTAGACTTCCATCCTCAGGGTGATCTGTGAACACAGGGAGACTGGTCAGTGACCAAGGGAAATCTGTCAGTTGCCAGCTCTTGGCCGGAGGCTCTTGGTGAAGCCTAACCTACAAGCCCTCTGTATCTTGCAGGCTTCTTTTCTAAAGCGCAGCTCTGTTTGTGCTGCTTTCTGCCCAGAAGCCCTTGATGGCTGCTTCTGGCATTTGCTTTCCTCAGCATGGTCCCAGCCTAGCTTTCCTGCCTTCCTAGATGTCTTTTGTTCCCAGGCCCTCAGTAGGGCACATTTGTTCTCATGTTACCTTAGCTCAGCTCATGCCGCGTTCTTGCCCAGAACGCCCACCTCTCTGCTCTGCTGCTAAAATCTTCCCCCAAAGTCAACCATCAACCAACTTAACAGTCCTTTATTCAAACAATGCACACCTCCTATTCACTGGGTGCTGAGTAAAGAAACAAAGGTTGTGAATAATTCCATAGTGCTTTGTGTATGTGGGGAGTTGTTCCAAGCGCCTTCAAACACCAACTTACTTAATCCTAACAATAAACCTGTGGGGTCGGTTCTGTTGTTATCCCAGGTTTGTGCAACCTGTGAGTAGAAGAGCATGGTTTTGGACCCAGGTACCCTGGCCCAGGGTCCTTGCTTTCAGCACAACATAACGTTACCTCTCTGGGTCACAGGTGGTGCTAGGGATGGACTGGTGAGCCAACCAATCCCTGCTCTTCAGGCTTACATTCCAGTGGGAGGCAGACCATAAGTGCTGATCTCAAAAGCCACACCACCCATGCAGCTGCTGGTCTGTCATCTCCACGAGGTGGTGGCCCTGTCTGCATGTGCATCACTATAAATCCCCAGTGGCTGACACAGACCTGGCATGCCAGTGGCTCAGGTAATATTCCTGAGTGAACAAATAGAAAAGCTTTGATGCCATCCCAACTGATTGAGAATACACTTTCCAGTCTCCATGTTGCTTAGCATCTTCCCATCCTCGAAGATAAAGAACATTTCTGTCATTGCAAAAAGTTCTACTGGACAGCCCTACTCCGGTCTATAGGTCCCCACATGGTGAAAATCTTTAAAACAATCTGTTGAAAGGCCGGCTGCTTTTCCTAGCTGATCAGGGGCCCATGGTTTGGGGTGAGGAACAGGGATTGGGAGTCGAGTGTGGGGCTGACCCAGCAGAAGGGAACCTGGGACAGCAGCTCCAGAGTGGTGACATCATCAACAGCCCTTACTATGTGCTTTATACATATTAACTTATTTAATCCCCCCAACAAACCTTGTGAGCTGGTACTTTATTATCCCTAGACTAAAGATTTTAAAAAAAAATCAAGGCACAGATAGGTGAAGAAACTTGCCCAAGATCACAGAACTAAGAAGTGGCAAAGCCAGAATCCAGGGGATCGGCGTTACCCTTTTAACCTGTATGCTTTGCTGCCCCTTGGCCATCAGAATAAAGATCCTTCTGGCTGCCATGTAGGAAGGTTAGAGGAGGGCGAGAGTGGAAGGAGAGAGTTAAGAGGCTGCTGTAGATCCAAGTGAGAGATGGCAGAGGAACGGGCAGCCAGGAACAGCGGGCAGGTTCTCAGAAGGTAGAGCCTGTGGCCATCCCTCTGGCCCTGCAGGACCTGGGAGCCTTTTGGGAGGGGCCGCTGTAGGGGCCTGTTAGGAAATAGTTCTATTTCAGCTGTGAAGTAGGCACTGTCCTCAAGAAGACGGAGCCACTTTGAAATGGAGGAAAGGAGAATGAGGATCTTCTTTAGAATCCAACCTTCCTGTAGCTAGTCTACACCCTGGCCACTTGTATTGGCTGCTGCTGGATTGGATAGCACAGCTCTAGAGCAGTGGTTCTCAAAGTGGTTCCAGGACCAGCAGCCTCAGCATCACTTGGGAACTTGTTAGGAAAGAAGATTCTTAGGCCCAGTCCTGGACCTGCTGAATCAGAAAGTCTGAGGATGGGCCCTGTAGTTCTATTTTAATAAATCCTCCAGGTGAGTTTGATGCATGCTCATGTTTGAGAACCACTCCTATAAGATCAGCAGTTTTTACGGTTTGATTGCACTCCAAAATTTTTACAATAACGAACCCAAGATACATGTATTCTCAGGTTCGTGCACAGATACTTTAATGAAAAACATCAACGTACTCTGTCATGAAACAGTAATACATGCAGGGCCCTTATGTTTTCTATTCCATGTCCTGAAAAAAGTGCTCGTCACAGTCAGGACTTACTAGATTGACTTCAGGACCTGTCAGAACCCACAGTTTGAGATTCCTGTCCTTGAGCAAATTCAAGAAGGCCACTGTGCTGTGAGGCTGTGTGTCCAAAGCCCCGCTTCCTCAGCTAGTGGGTGGTTTCCTGTGTCTGCTCTGCAGGAAACCTGGGTCCTCTGGACCTCCCTACTTCTCCAATAATAGGTCCTGGACCTGCCTCCTCCTTCAGTCATATACCCCATAGAAATAGGGCTTGGAGTTGGTGCACTGTCATTTTTCAGAGCTGCTTTATATTTGTAGTTCTTTGTCCTCTGGGAACTCACCAAGGATTCTGACCTCACAGCCTTCCTTAATTCTACTTGACCTGCTCAGTATTGACATATTTCCTTTCCACCTTCCCTCCCTTTTTCTTCTTTTCTCTCTCTTATTTCTTGAGTTGAATTTAGGTAAATTTTCTGAAACCTTTCGGCTGTGGAGCCTCCTCCCATGAAGCCTTCCCGTGTGCTTTGCTTGCTTATGGACTAGTATGCCCTGTCCCTCCATAAGCATGCTGGGTAATTTTTGCTCCTTCGATTAGATTACCCATTATTGTCTTAAATTACCCATTATTGTCGGGGTTGTTTCCCCAATACCAGGTGGAATCCTTCTTTGGTGTGAGGATATCCAAAGTGAGCTCTTTTCTGTTCTTTCAGTCTATGAAGTAACTCCCATTCCTGCCATAAACTTTCCGTTTTACTTCTACACGCAAATTTACCAAATTCTTTAGTGTTTGGGGAAATTCCACTTAGGCCCTTAGTGTGTCCAATACTAATAGATGAAAAAGAGATGGCAAACTGAAAATTTTCTTTTTAGAATAGTGTAGTCAAAACAAAATTAGTTTCTTGGAGTAAGCCAAAATAAGATCGATCTCTCTCTCTCTCTCTCTCTCTCTCTCTCTCTCAAGTGGATTTTGGATATCTCTGATAGGAGCTTACAGACAGCAAGTTGAAATCTTTGGAAGGGAAATTCTCCACAGCTGCCTGTCTCCACAGTTCTTGGATTCTTCGGGAGGGATTCCTTTCCTGTAAGGAGGAGGTGCATTTTCTAAGAATCCCTTCCAGGAAGGATGAGGTGTAGCAGGAAGGAATCCCACAGAGCAGCCGGCTCACAAACGCAGAAAAGGGAATTAATTGCCTCTGATTTCTGGGAATTGGTGTTTGTACAGAGGACAGAACAAAGTGAGGCAATAGCAGCTACTACAGAATGCATTAGGCTGTGGAAAAGCTTGTCTGTAAACAGTGAGGATTTTGTTAATTAGATTGAATGTTAAGTGGTGAATTTTAAATGACCTTGAGGACTTATGCCTTCCTCCCAGCAGCCTTATTTATTTTTGTTCTCATCGCCTCAGGGTAATTCTGTTGGGAAGTTTTATTTTGAGAAGTTGGTGGCAAGTAAAAAAACTAAAACCCACACTGGTGTAAGTAACTCTCCCAGGGTCATACAGATTGAAGGTGTCGGCCCTGGGGTTGAACCCAGCTCTGTCTTGTTC
Organism: Dasypus novemcinctus; assembly: GCF_030445035.2. Classification (NCBI taxonomy): domain Eukaryota; kingdom Metazoa; phylum Chordata; class Mammalia; order Cingulata; family Dasypodidae; genus Dasypus; species Dasypus novemcinctus. The sequence continues at coordinate 39,917,517 of NC_080687.1, forward strand.
AAAGCCCATACTCTTAAATTTTATGTTGTTTCTTTCCTCTCATATTTTTAGATTGAATTCCTGGCAAGGATTTCAAGGAAGGAAGAGATGAAAATGAACATTGATGCAGTGCCTTTATGCTTAAGGATCTACCGTGCCAAGTGTGGTGGAGAATGTAGACATGAAGAGAAAGTCTCTTTCCAGGGCTGTAGTTGGTATGGAATAGGGCAGCCCACAAAGACAACCTGGCCTTAGCTCAGCCTCTGTGGCTTGTGGAGAGCTGGTGAGCTTGGCCAGAAGTCCCAGCCCACACTCCCTGCCAGTTCTTTGCTCAGGTCCCCAGGTGTCTTTCTGCCTGGGTTCTCCTGAGTTATCTCTGTTAATTTTTTCCCATATCCCTTCTGAGCTCAGAAAACCAGCACCATATATGGGTTTCCATAGTAATGGAAGTGCCCCTTCTCTCCCCATTCTTCCCCTCTCAACTCCCTTCCCTGAAGTACGGGAGTTACTTGACTGAAGCCCCAGGATCCCCCTTCCCCCCCTTTTTAATCTTGGTGGTAGCCAGTCTGACCACTCCCGGGTCTGGGAGACTTTCATTAGCAGTTTTCTACCCTATTTTTCAAGTAACTCTTCAAGGTGGAATGCAACCATAACCACAACGAACATTTGTAAACGTTTTGCCAACTGCTGTCACCTTCTTTGCCTCCAGTTTACAAATGCAGAGAGGTTAATGCTCATTCCAGAAATAACACAAGTAATAAATGAGGGTGTGGGGAATGAGATGTCTGGTTACAAATTTCACATGCAAAGTCCCATGCACAGTGCCTTGATAGGCAGAGGAGGAAGAGTTACATTCAGAAGTGTCTGGGTGATTCATGGCTTGAGGAAAATATGGTGCTTTAAAAATTGTGTTTTAGTTTGTGCGGCGGTTCTCTTTCCTATCCTTAAATCCTTTAAGAAGTGTACCTCCAAAAGCATATCGCACTACAGGTGTTGGCTTAATTTTCCTAGGTTTAGCAGACAATACCTGTTGATGTTCAGGCCAAATCTTTATTTGTGAAGGGTTCTCTGAATTCTGATGGATTTTAGCATTTGGTTAGATTGTTTAGAAAAATGATTGTGTTTTTTAAAAAAATTGGAGGCCGTCTGTTATTCCCTTCAAAGAATGAAAAAAAAAAACCACCTTGATTTGATATGAAATCAGATTAATTGTAAAATTTTTGATTACCTGAAGTCAGAGTTGTTGTCAGTCTGATTATTTTAAGCAGATCAGTTTTATTGATATATCTTAATAAAGCAGATGCTTCAACCAGAGTATACAATCATTGGTATTTGGTATAATCACATAATTGTACATTCATCGCTTCAGTCATTATTAGAGCATTTTCATTATCAGTCTGATTTTTAAATCATCCTATTCATCTGTACCAGTGACCCTAACTCTTGGTTTGCCTAGGACCATCCTGTTTTACACCATTTATCATATTATAATTTTTAGTTTCCCCTTTCATTCTAAAATGTATCCCAATTTGGATAAGAAATAATATGATTACCTAGCTGATCCAGTAAGACAGTTAGTTGTAAATAGGCAGATAGCCTTGGAGGCGCGAGGCAGAGTGAGCTGAACGGAAAGCCAGAGTGAGGGGCCCAGGAATCAAGGTCTGCAGTCAGGGTGGAGATCACACTACCCTTGACCTTCTTGGCTAACTTAGATGATAAACGTGATTCCTGCCCTTTCAGGATGAGCTGGGGAGAAAAAGTGAGCAGAAGGTCTCAGAGGCCTGGGTGGCAGAGAGATTTAATGATCACATATTGAAGACCAGGATTTAGGAATATTCTTGAGAAGGAAAACTTACCACGACCAGCCGGGCCCGGGGACTCCTGTCCAAAAGCCCAAGACCTGAACAGGATTTCTGGGTCCCCCTTCTTTATTTTTTATTTGCCCCCCCCCCCCTTTGCGGTTTGCTTGTTGTCTGCCCTCTCTGTCCATTCGCTGTGAGCTCTTCTGTGTTTTTACTTGTCTCCCTTTTTGTTGCATCACTTTGCTGAGTCAGCTCTCTGTGGGTGCTTTTATGGAAAAAAAAAAAAGAGGACTTTTCTTTGTTAGTTTCTTTGAGTTTTAAGTGTTTGTCTGAGTACCAGATAGGTTTTGAATGAATGTATCTTCCACATTCCAGATAAGCTTGAATTAACATATCACCTACATTCCAGGTAAACTTGAATTAATGTATCACCCACCTTCGGCCTGGATGTAACTTTGAATACACATTTGTCTACATCCTTCCTGAAAATTAAAACCTAAAGGGTCTATATTACTTAAGTGGCTTTTTAGTAACTAGGCACACTTGGATACAGAATTAGATAATTTTGAATTCATGTGTAGGCTATATTAAGCTGAGATGTGCAGAGGCTAAAGAACCCATTCTTTGGATTCTGAGCAGTAGGGAGAATGCTTGTCTCTTAAGAGCCGTCCAGCTCAGTGGTGAGTATGTGTGCTGTGGTTGAATATCCTAGCTCTGTTTAACAATTGTGAGAACTTGGTCCACTTCTGTTACCGGATTTTATTTAGGTTCTTGGCTATGCTGCAGAAATGAATTTCAAGAGCATACTGGGTGAGTTAGGCCAGTCATTTATTCGGGTAGGGAGGGACAAGAAATGGGAGAAAACAACAGAAAATAACAGAGCAGGGGTCCCAGATAGTGAGAAAGGGGATGAAAAGGGATGAAGAGGGCTAATTGACAAGCTACAATTCCCCATTATAGATGATAAGTCCCCAGGTTTACTTGGTGTGGCCACATGGCAGAGGAAAAATGGCGACAGTGGCGCACAGAGGGCAGGACAGGTCTGTAGGCAAAAGAGTAAGGGGAGAGAGTGAGCGCAAGCCTTGCTGTTTGCTTTAAAATTGCTAATTATTCTACCCCTTTGCTAATGGAAGACGAAGGGGACTCCAGCTGTTTGCTGTTTGGATTGATTACCCCACCCCTCAATTCCTTAGTGAGGACCCAGTGATAAAGTTCCTAGAGAACATCAGGGACTTTTCCTTGTTCCCAGGAAGAAGTCTTTTTCTAGGTAGCAGAATCCCGGGGGTGGGGTTCTTCCAGTAGCCATCTTGGGGGTTCCGGATCCATCTATTAATTCCCTACCTTACTAGCCGCTTCAGTTCCTTAACCAGTTCAAGCCTAGTTTCTTTTTTTGTCAATGGATAATATTAGTGTTAACCTGTGTGTGGTTGAAAGGAGGAGTTAATGAACAGGTGCATGGTAGATGCTCAGAAAATTTCAGGTTTGCCGCTTTCCCTCAAGACATGAAGCCTAACTCCCCTCACTCAGGTTTCCGGATTCTCTCACATCTACAGGACACTCTTCTATGATCTCTCCTGAGTTAGAGGCAAAATATCTAGTATTTAGGAATTATTCTATGAGTGCTTGAGCCCTTAATGCTTCTGTACTTGCTGTTCCCTTCGCTTAGAACACCCTGCCCCTGCCCTTGTCATTTGGCTCTTGGTCCATACCTGGCCTCCTGGGCGAGCTATACCTTGGTAGGAGCCAGCCCACGCTCCCCCGGGTTTTTGTCTTTTATTTACCTTGCAGTTGTTTTCCTTATTCTTAATCTGTCTTGTTTGATTTTGTTGTCCTCCTCTGCCCTCGAATGTAAGCGCCACAAAAGAGACCCTTTCTGTGGTCTAGAACCCAGAAAAGTGCCTCTTACATAGTAGACACTCAATAGTTGATGCAAATTAATGAATGTTGTAATTCCTGTTTCCCTGCAGTCCTGTTTTTGAAATTCCTGGTTAAAAAAGAGTGAGTTGTGGGTGGCTTCCTTTTCAATAAAGGTGTTACACGTATGCTGTGGTTTGAGACTACCTCGCTGCCTTCTGGGAGGATGGGGGAAAAGAGGTCCCATTTGGCTCTAGCCTCTTTGGTGGGACAAAGATGGGGTGACACATTCTCTGCTCGTGGGTTTCGGTTTCGCAGCAGTGTTGGGGGTTGTGTATGTCTGGGGTGGTCAGTTTTTCCTCCACCCCTCTTTCTGTGGAGGCACAGGTGAGCAAGGATGGAGGAATGAGGAGCAGGAAGATGTGGGAGGGGGGCTTTGATTGGTTTGAAAATGGCTATAGAAAGCTGGGGTTGGTTTTAGGCTCACAGCCTGGGGGTGGGTAGGGGTGGGGGCAGTTAAATGTCCTTTTATCAGCCCTTCATTGTCTCAGGAAACCTGTCGGTGTTGTTTTGAATTGCTTCTGTTTTTCACCTCTGTGGGCTTTTGTGGTTATGTTAAACATTTTTCAGAGTGAAATGTAGAAGAGACCAAAACTATTTAAGAAAGCTGTTTTAGAAAGCATCCTAAGATTCACTACGGAATTTTCCCTGTCTTGATTTATTTCCTTCCAAATAAGTCCTTTAATAGTCTGTGTACTGAGGATTTTCAAAGAATGTTTTTGTTCTTTCTGAATATGCAGCTATTCAAGCTGAAGATTGGTATGTTCATAATTGACCTAATGCTTCAAAAAATGAACTGGTTCAGCCGGAATTTTCCTAAACTGCTTTATTCACCTGGTATTGCCCAATTAGGAAAGCATATGATTTATAATTAGCATTCTCTTAACTAAACAGTTGCCTGGAAAAGCTATCTAAGGGATAGTCGTGAAGGAGCAGGACTGATTTGTATGGAGAAGTGTAGTAGAGAAGTGGGGTGTGTGCGGTATTGAAGGTCAGGACACGAGAACTCTGAGAAGGAAGTTGGTTTATTTCCACTGCCTGGGCTCAGCGGACTCTTGTCCTAATAATCACAGAGCCCCGAATTGGGTCCCTTTTATGAATTGGGTCCCTTTTATACGAGGTTTAAGATTAGGGAGACAAAGGGTGATGCTATGCAAACAGACCTTTGGTTAGTTTCTTCAGTGTTTGATTTGAGTATCAGATAGGTTATTTCCTCCAGGTGAGTTGCATATTCCCCATATTCCAAGCCAGCTTGGCTTGGAATATTTATTTAGCGTATCTTCCACATTCCATCTGGATGCAACCTTGAATACACCTTCAGTCTTACATCCTTTCTGAACATTCAAAGACTGTAGGGCCTATATTACTTATTTGGACTTTTAGGGACTCGGTACACTTGGAAACAATTTTGAATTTATGCACAGGCTATATCAGAAGTGGTTTCATGTTCAAAGCTAACACTGGCATTGGGGAGTTTGGGATGGCTCTCAGTGCTGCTGCAGAGCTGCTAACTGTGTGTTTTGTTTATGGAAGCTTTAATAGTCTCAGGCTTATGGATAATTACCAGAAATATGTATTCAAATCAGAGCTTACTTATTTAACCCTTTGCATTTTCTCCTTCGAATATTGAGTGGTGACGTTATAAAACTAAATGAAAAATTAGGCTAAATTTAATTGTTATTTTACCTACTTGAAGTAAAATCATAGCTGTGTAACCAACCATTCTTCCTTTTCAAAGCTCACCAAAAAATAATTTTGCTTTGATTGTAGGGCAAACTAGGCTAGGGGCTGAATATTTAAAATTAAAATGGAAGTCCTTAAATATTAAAAATTAAAATGGAAGACCCTTTAGGGGTCCCTGTGAGGTATGATATTACTGAGGAAAAGCAAAATCTAATGGCCTGACTGGAGGATAAAGGAGTTTGGGCAGAATGTGAAGCACTAAAGCAGCTTGTTAGGGAAAACCTGGAGCCAGCATGAGGCAGGCAATTGAGAGAGCCAGAGGGTCCATGGGCTAAATCAACTGTGAAATAAAACAAACAAAAACAGCTCTCAATGGAAGAGAAAGAAATAGATCAAATGCTCCTTCCAAGGTGATGTTACCTTTAATTTGAACATTTCTTTATTTTCAGTGACCCATTCTTCAGGGAATTGAAGGCATGGCGTGAGTCTACCAGGGCCATCTGAAGGGTCATAATCCCAAGGGAAGGGACCAGAAACAAAAGGAAGTAATCTGCCACTCACTATAATCTATTACCGCCTACACTATGCATTTCCACACTTTTACAGTCAAGTTAATTAAAACTTCTACATGCATTAAGCATCAGTAGTCCTTCTCAACCTTTCTCTTATCTCTGAATAACCTATACTCTAGGTTTTCTCTCCATGCATTTATTCTTCCTATATAGTTCATATTGAGACCATGAAATATTTGTCCTTTTGTGTCTGGCTTACTTCACTTAGCAAAATGTCTTCAAGATTCATCCATGTTATCATATGTGTCCCAATTTCATTTCTTCTTCAGCATAGTATTCCATTGTAGGTATACACCACATTTTGTTTATCCATTCTTTGGTTGATGGACACATGGGTTGTTTCTATCTTTTGGTAATTGTGAATAATGCCACTTTGAACATTGGTGTGCAGATGTCTGTTTGTGTCACAGTTTTCAGTTCTTCTGGATATATTCCTAGTAGAGGAATTGCTGGATCATATGGCAGTTCTATATTTAGGTTCCTGAGGAACTGCCAAATTGTCTTCCACAGACTCGGTGGTTTCACAGTTCCACCAACAGTGAAGGAGTGTTCCTATTTCTCCACATCCTCTCCAGCACGTATTGTTTTCTGTTTTTTAAATAATGGCCATTCTGTGAGGTGTGCGATAATAACTCATTGTCATTTTGATTTGTATTTCCTTAATAGCTAGTAATACTGAACATTTTTTTCATGTGCTTTTGGCCATTTGTATTTCCTCTTTGGAGAAAGATCTAAGTCTTTTGCCCATTTGAAAATCGGATTGCTTTCTCTTTTAGTTAATTAATTATTTTGTTCTACTTTTTGTGTTTCTGTTTTTTTTTTTAATTTTTTTTCTTTATTTTTTTAGTGTTACATTAAAAAAAACCAGGTCCCCATATACCCCCTGCATTGTTTTTAAACCTTTTAAACTAGTGATTAAAGAGCATTGTCAAATATTACTACTAAACAAAGTAATTTTTCCCCTAACCACTTTGATTATTATTATCTTTATATCATTTATATATGAACATACATAAACAAGTATACAGTAAAAGTTGTGAACTTACAAAGCAAACATTATACAGGGGTCCCATACATCAACCCTCGACCAACACCTTACATTGTCATGAGATGTTTGTTACAAACTATGAAAGAACACTATCAAAATCTTACTACTAATCATAGTTCTTATCTTACATTTGGTGTGTTTTTCCCCCAACCTACCCTATTATTATTTTTAAAATATATTTTTTATAACAAGTTGTAAACTTATGAAATAATCATGCACATGTGCAGAATTCCCAAACAACACCCCTCCATCAACACACCACAATGTGGTGTGTCATTTGCTACAGATAAAATAATATCATCTGATTATTGCCATGTCCATAGCGTTCATTTGGCTCACTTTTTTCATACTGCCTCAGTATCAACACAGTACATCTTTTGCATAGATGCAAGAATATATTATTACTACTAACCACAGTCCATAGGTCACTCCAGCTATATTTTTCCCATGCTTTTCCTCATTCCCAACACCCTGCAGTAGTGATATACATTTGTTCTAGCTACAAAGGACACTCTTGCATCTGTACCATCAACCACAATTCTCACCCACCTCTTAGTTTACTGTGCTATCCAGTTCCTAGATTATTCTCAAGCATCTGTCAATTGGCATTTATATAACTAGACTACCATTTTCTGTCACATCCCCATTTATAAACTAGCTGTTAAACTCGCTGTGTGTTACCATCCACTCTATAAATTTCCATACCTTTACAGTAAAGCTGTTTAAAACTTCTACATACATTAAACATCAGTAGTCCACTCAGTCTTTCTCTTATCTCCTTTAAGAATCCACCACCTACCACCAGGTGTTGAAAATATTTTCCAATAATTTCTTCTAGAAGTTTTATGATTCTTGCTTTAATTTTTAGTTTTTTGATACATTTGAGTTAATTTTTGGATAAGGTGTGAGATAGGGATCCTCTTTCCTTCTTTCAGCTGTGGATGTCCAGTTCTTCAGCACCATTTGTTGAATGGATTGTTCTGCCCGAGCTGTGTGAGTTTGACAGGGTAGTCAAAAATCACTTGACAATACCTCTGAGGGTCTGTTTCTGAACCATCAGTTTGGTGTTTGGTAACTACCCTGTAGCAGGAGCTGACTCTAGGAGCGCCTTACTCCGCCGCTGTCTTGCTGGTTCCTCTCAATTGCTTGCTCTTTTATTGTTGAGTTGCATGATCTCTTTATGTAGAATGGAAGTCAAACCCTTATCGGATATGTGGTTTCTAAATATTTTCTCCCATTGAGTGGGCTGCCTCTTCACCTTCTTGAGGAAGTCCTTTGAATCACAAAAGTGTTTTAAGTTTGAGGAGGTTCCATTTATCCATGTTTTCTTTTGTTGCTCATGCTTTCAGTGTAAGGTTTAAGGGTCTACCACCTACCACCAGGTCTTTTTTTTTTTTTAAAAGAATTTATTTATGTATTTATTTCTGTCCCCTTCCCCCCCCCTTGTCTGTTCTCTTTGTCTATTTGCTGCGTCGTCGTCTTTGTTGGCTTCTGTTGTTGGCAGCAGCATGGGAATCTGTTTCTTTTTGTTGCATCATCTTGCTGTGTCAGCTCTCTGTGTGTGCAGTGCCATTCCTGGGCAGGCTGCACTTGCTTTCGTGCTGGGCGGCTCTCCTTATGTAGTGCACTTCTTGGGCATGGGGCTCCCCTATGTGGGGGACACCCCTGCATGGCAGGGCACTCCTTGCACGCATCAGCACTGAGCATGGGCCAGCTCCACCCGGGTCAAGGAGGCCTGGGGTTTGAACCGCGGACCTCCCATGCTACCACCAGGTCTTGAAGATGCTTTCCTGTATTTTTTTCTGGGAGCTTTATAGTTCTAGCTTTTATATTTAGGCCTTTGTATTTTTGTTTTTTTGTTTTTTAAAGATTTATTTTTTATTTATTTAATTCCCCTCCCCTCCCCCGGTTGTCTGTTTTCTGTGTCTTTTTGCTGCGTCTTGTTTCTTTGTCCACTTCTGTTGTTGTCAGTGGTATGGGAAGTGTGGGCGGCGCCATTCCTGGGCAGGCTGCACTTTCTTTCGCGCTGGGCGGCTCTCCTTATGGGTGCACTCCTTGCGCGTGGGGCTCCCCTACGCGGGGGACATCCCTGTGTGGCACGGCACTCCTTGCGCGCATCAGCACTGTGCATGGGCCAGCTTCACACGGGTCAAGGAGGCCCGGGGTTTGATCTGCGGACCTTCCATGTGGTAGATGGACGCCCTAACCACTGGGCCAAAGTCCGTTTCCCTATTTAGGCCTTTGATCCATTTTGAGTTAATTTTTGTATGAGGATTGTCTTCTTTAGGAGACACTGGGAACCAAACCTGGGACTCCCCCTCTCCCCCATGTGGTAGGCAGATGTCCAGCTGCTTGAGCCACATCTGCTTCCCTCATTTGTTGAATAGACTATTCTGCCTAAGCTGAGTAGGTTTGACAGGCTTGTCACAAATTACTTGACCATAGATGTGAGGGTCTATTTCTGAACCATCAGTTCAGTTCCATTGGTATATGTGTCTTTCTTTTTGCCAGTATCATGTTGTTCTTACCATTGTATTAGGTAATATGATTTAAAACCTGGAAGTGAGAGTCTTCCAACTTCACTTTTCCTTTTTAAGATGTTTGTGGTTATTTGGGGCCCCTTACTTTTCCAAATACATTTGATAATTGTGTTTTCCATTTGTTTAAAAAAGGCTGTTGGAATTTTTATTGAGATTTCATTGAATCTCTATATCATTTAGGGTAGAACTGACATCTTAATGATATTTAGTCTTCCAATCCATGAACATGGAATGCTCTGCCAATTATTTAGGTCTTTTTTGATTTCTTTTAGCAATGCATTGTTTTTTTCTGAATACTAGTGCTTTACATCATTGGTTAAGTTTATTCCTAAGTATGTAATTCTTTTAATCACTATTGTAAATGGAATTTTTTTCCTAACTTCCTCCTCAGGTTGCACATGGTTAGTGTTCAGAAATACCACTGATTTTTGTGTGTTGATCTTGTATCCTGTTACTATGGAAATAGTTTATTAGCTATCGCAGCTTTGTTGAAGATTTTTCAGGACTTTCTAGGTATAGGATCATATCATCTGTAGAGAAAGTTTTACTTCTTCAGGATGCCTTTTATTTTTCTTGCCTGATTGCTCTAGCTAGAACCTATAGCACCACATTAGACAACAGTGGTGATAGTGGGCATTCTTGTCTTGTTTCTGATCTCAAAGGGAAAGTTTTCCATCTTTCACCATTGAGGACAGTGGTAGCTGTGGGTTTTTCATATATGCCCATTATCATGTTGAGAAAGTTTCCTTCAAATCCTGTCTTTTCTAGTATTTTTATCAAGAAAGGATGCTGTATTTTGTCAAAAGCCTTTTGTGTATCAATTGATCATGTGATTTTTCTTCTTTAATTTATTAATGTGGTGTATTATGCTGATTGTTTTCTTGTGTTGAACCACCTGGCATGCCTGGTATGAAATCTATTTGATCATATATCTTGGGGAATCCTGGTTAGGTGCATTTACATTTACATTCGTTATTTCTTCCTAGTGGTGGATTGCTCCTTTTATTAATATATAATGTCCTGGGAAGCAGATGTGGCTCAACCGATTGGGTTCCTCCCTACCACATGAGAGGTCCCTGGTTCAGTTCCTGGTATCTCCTAAAGAAGACAGCAAGCTGGCATGATGGGCATGTGCAATGAACTGATACAACAAGATGACACAACAAGAGACACGAGGAAAAACATAATGGGAGACATAACAAAGCAGGGAGTGGAGGTGACTCAAGTGATTAAGTGCCTCCCTGTCACATTGGAGGTCCCAGGTTTGGTTCCTGGTGCCTCCTGAGGAAACAGGGAAGATAAACAGACACAGCAAGTGCAAACAACAGGTTGGGAGAAGAAATAAATAAAATAAGTCTTAAATATATATATATATGTATATATATATATGTATGTAAAATATACTTCTTTGTCTCTAGTAACGACTTTGTTTTTAAAGTCTATTTCACCCGATATACATATAGCTACTCCAGCTTTTTTTTGGTTACTGCATGGCATATCTTTTTCCAGCCTTTAACTTTCAGTCTGTTGGTATCCTTGGGTCTAAGGTGAGTCTCTTGTAGATAGCATATAGATGGCTCATATTTTCTAATCCATTCCACCAGTCTGTGTCTTTTGATAGGGGAGTTTAATTCATTAACATTCAATGTTATTACTGTAAAGGCAATTCTTATTTCATCCATTTTCACCTTTGGGCTTTATCTGTCATTTTATTTTCAGCACTCTTTTTGTAACTTTAATTACTTTTACTGACATAATTTTCATTATTAGACTCTTCCAAGATTCTTTTTCCTGTCTTTTCTTTTCAAGCTGTAGCACTCCCTTTAGTAGTTACTGCAAAGCCGGTCTTTTGACTTCAAACTCTCTCAGTTTCTGTTTATTTGTGAATATTCTAAAGTCACCCTCAGTTTTGAAAGACAACCTTGCTGGATATAAGATTCTTGGCTGACAGTTTTTCTCTTGCAGTATCTTAAATATACCACTGCCTTCTTGCCTCCATGGTTTCTAATGAAAAAATCAGCACTTAATCTTATTGGGTAGCCCTTATATGTTATGCATTGCTTTTCTCTTGCTGCTCTCAGAATTCTCTTCTTGTCTTGGAATTTGACATTCTGATAAGTATGTGTCTTAGAGTTGGGTCTCTTCAGATTTATTTGGATGGGACTACGTTGTGCTTCTTCGACATGGATATCTTATGTCCTTCAATAGGGTTGGGAAATTTTCTTCCATTATTTCTTCAAATATTCCTTCTGTCCCTTTTTTCTCTCTTCCACTGGGACTCCCATGACACACATGCTTGCGTGTCTCTTGCCATCATTTAATTCCCTGAGACTCTGTTCAATTTTTTCCATTCTTTTCTTCATCTGTTTTTTATATGTTCACTTTTGGAGGCCATGTCTTTAAGCTTACCGATCCTTCGTTCTGCCTCCTGAAGTCTGCTGTTATATGCTTCCAGTGTATCTTTAATTCCATTTATTGCACCTTTCATTCCCATATGATCTGCTGTTTTTCTGTGTATCCTTTCAAATTCTTTGTGCTCACCCAGTGTTTTCTCAATATCCTTAATCTCTTTAGCCATCTCATTGAATTTATTAAGGAGATTTGTTTGAATATCTATGATTAGTTGTCCCAACTCCTCTATGTCATCTGGAGGCTTATCTTGTTCCTTTAAATGGGCCATATCTTCCTGTTTCTTGGTGTGGATTGTTAATATTTTGTTGGTGTCTTGGCATCTGGCTTATTACATGTGTTTGTTCTGGGAGCAGTTTCTCTCTTTAGTTTGGGGCTTTCTTGCCCTTTTGCCTTTGTTGGTTTTGTATTAGGAGCTGAGGATGTAGTTAGTACTATAAGCTACGGAGGCTGAAGCTACTATTGTTGCCCTAGGAATTGATGAAGCTTCTCCTCCTGTTCTTCTCTGCTAGGGGTAGAGACAGATAGCGCTGCAGCTGTGTGTTATAATCCAAGCTGTGCAGGCCGAGACTGTCTGTAGTTACCTGGAGAGACTGATGAAGCTTCACACTCCTTCCTCCCTTGTTTGGAGCAGGGATGGAGCTGCATGCGGGCAGCAATCTATGCCATGCAGGTCCAGAATAAACTGCAGTTGCCCAGGTAGACTGCTGTAGCACCGGCCCTGCACTCTCCCTGCCAGGGGTGGGGATGTGCCCTCTAGAAGGCCCAACAGCATAATCTATGTGGGCCAAGTGTGCCTGCAGTTGTCCTGAGAGCCTGTGAGAGTACTGTCCCTTTTGCCCTTAAGAGGGTGGGAACAGAACCACTGATGCCCAACAGCAATCTGTGTACAGCATTGCCCGGAGAGGCTGAGGAAACACTAGTGTCCTCCTATCCTATTGCCAGGTAGGGGTGGATCCACAGGTGCCCAACAGCCCAGTGCGGGCAGGCTGAAAGTGCCAGCTGTTGCCCGGAATGGCTGGAGGAAACACCAGCTCCCTCCTATCTCACTTGGGGGTGGGGATGAAGATACAGGTGTCCTACTATTCAGTCTTTGTGGGCCGAAAGCACCTGTAGTTACTCAGAAAGGCTGGGGAGACACCGTCCCTCTCTTGTCCTATTTGGGGTGCTAGTGGAGCAGGGGTGCTGAACAGTTGAGTTCAGGTAGGCCAGAGCACCTGCAGTTTGCCTGAGAGGCTGAAAAACACCAGTCCCCTCCTGTCCTATGCGGGAAGACAGGGTGGAGATGAATCAAAGGTATTTAACAAACCAGTACTTGTGGGCCAAAAGTGCCTGGGTTGCACGGAGAGGCTGAGGAAATGGTGCTCCTTATATCCTGTGGGGGTGGAGGGGAAGGGATGGAGCCACAGGTGCCCAAGTATCCAGTCTGTGTGGGCTGAAAGCACCCGCTGTTCCAGACAGCCTGAAGAAACCCCAGCCTCCTCCTAGCCTGTGGGGCTGGAGGGGTGGATATGAAGTAGAAGGTGTTCAACAAGGCAGTTTGTGTAGGCTGAAAGCACCTGCAGTTGCCCAGAGGGCTAGAGAAAACACAGCTCCTCTCCTCTCCTATTGGGGTGTGGAGATGGAGTCCCAGGTGTCCAACTATTCAGTCTGTGCTGGCTGAAAGCACCTGCAGTTACCTGGAAAGGCTGGTGCAGGTTCCCCCAGCTTCTTCCCTGCCAGAGGTAGGGCTGGATGGAGACCAGGCTAGGGCTGCAATCCAATCTTGATGGAAAGAAACTGGTCCCTACCTTCGCCGTGATTTTCAGTCCTGCTTCCCTTCATGCCAGGGGTAGAGTTAAAATGGCAGCTACCGTCCTCTTTCTGACTTGGACAGGTTCAAACTTTAGCTCTTCTTAGGATTATACTTTAGCCAGCTGAGTTTACTAATCAGTAGCTGAAGTCCGTGGCTGACCATCTTTTCCTCCCCAGTTTTTGGGAAGTGGGGCTTCCAACACCAGCCACAGAATAGTTCCTGAGGTAGCTTGTGCTTTCTGTGGACTATGGGCTCCAACCTTGGCAACATGGAGTGCTCTACTGACATATCTTCACTGCAGATTCTTTCCATTCTTTCAAGGATGTTGCAGGATGCTCTTCTGGTCTTCTGGGGCCCTCAAACCAGGTGCTTTGGATAGCTCTAGGTGATCACTAACTGCCCTGTAGCATGAGCTGATTCTTGGAGCGCCTTACTCCACCACTATCTATCTGGCCCCTCCTCCCCTTTCTTTTTTGCTCTCCAGATGATCTCACTATTCTCATCTTCCAGTACTGAAACCTTTTACCTACTGTAGTTTGTCACTGGAGGCTTATGCTCTCATGAAGGGCTTAATTTTGTTTATATTTTCTTCTATCACAACTTGAGAAAATTTCCTGTGCCTTAAACCCTTCTAAGAAAGAGGTGGATTTCAAAAACAGATGCTCAAAAAATAAAAGTAAATCAAGCTTCCTGAAAGACAGATTTCAAATCACACTCTTGCTCAGAAAGCTTCCACTGGCTTCTCACAGATAAGGAGAAGACTCCAACTCTTAAATCTGCTGCTTAGGCCCCTCACGGTCTGATCTTATTCTTTCCATCCTACTCCTTCTGTCCCCTTTGCCTATGTGGACCTCATATTCCTGACCATTCTTACTGTGTGACCTCCAGATGGGTAATTCAAAATTATTGTTTATGTTATGTTGCTTGAAAAGTATTCTCCCAGGCTCTCCTCCCATTCAAAATCTATTTTTCAGGGTGGGGGATGGGCCAGCTTTGTTCCATGATCTCTTGCTCTTTAGCTATAAACAGGCTAACCTTTACCAAAGATTACAAACTAAAACAAAGTTAACCCTTTTGAGTGGGCTGTATTATCTTGTTTATGGGTTTTTAAAAATAACTTTTCTTTTTGAGTTTACCTTTTTGTCATTTCCTGACTTGGTATCAGTGGAGATTAAATAGAAGATTATACGAGGTTGGTTTTAACCAGCAGGTTTTTTTTTTTTCTCTACCAAAGGTTTAGTGGACAGAGGCTTGTAATCAGAGTTCATGGGCCAGTAGGTACTTGGATACTCACTGAATTCTGTTCAGTTTTCTAGGCTGTTGACTAATGGTGATTGAAGCCTGGGTGAATCTTAATCCTTTCTTCCAGTTTCATGCAAAGTCATATCATGCTGTGTGATCGGTTTCTGTTAGTACCAATGTCTATTGTGTAAATAGAAAAGGAGTTTTAAGATTAAATAAACTTAACCCTAAAACCAAGAAGGTCCTATTGCATGTCAGAATATCTCCAAGTATCCTTGCGAGGTGCTGCCAAGTTCACATCTGTTTCATGAAAATTTTGTACAAACATGGTGATATTCGTTGGCAGGTTTTATAAACACTGGAATGCTAGGATGTTGAGGATTGAGGTGATGCAAATATTTGCCTAGGTTTTATAGACTAATAATCTATTAGTCCTAGTTATGGCTTCAGAGAATAAATAACCGCTGCATGGGCTTCTGTGTAAGAATGGCGTGGCTTATTGGGGGCCCATGTGAGCCAAAGGCCACCGTGTGACCTTCTTGTCCTTTAGGTATCAGGCCAACATTCTCTGCTGTGGCTATGACTGCCTTTGGAGATCTCACTGTTTACAGCCCTGACTCTGACTTAGGGTGGCTGATACTGTTTTTGCTTAAACCTAGCCAATGAATATCATGTTGCACACACCAATGTAATCTGTCTGCAGCTGTCTTGGAATCATTTGCTAGGTGTACTTTAAGACATGAGTTAATCATAGATCTGAGCTGAACTTTGATACAGGTCAAGAGAGAAAGGCCAGCAGACTATTTCTGGTTGGGTTTTTGGGGGGTGTATTCTCCCCTACTTGTCATTCGACTGCTATCTTTGAGGCATCAGACAGAGGACCCCTTTGGTTGGTGGCTCTGCATAGAGCTATTCCAAGTATGACTTGCAGACCAGTGGCATTGCCATCACCTGGAGCTTGGTAAAATAAAAGTGTAAGGATCCACCCCAGACATGTGAATCAGAATCTGTATTTTACCAGGATCTCCAGGTGATTCATATACACATTAGAGCTAGAGAAGCACTGACATAGCCAGGTTCCAGGTGTTGTCTGTTTGGTTGAAGCTGGGGTGCTAACTCACTGGGGGTCTGGTGCTGGGAAGAGGTAAGTATAGAGGAGGCGTGCTCAGGGCTTAAGGCCCTCCCCCCCATGTGAGTGGTGTCACCCCTTCCTTTGCCCCTGGAAGCATCATGGCCACATGGCCCTACCCAATTGCACGGGAACCGGGAAATAGAGTCAAACCAGGAATAAGGGGAGAAGGAAGCTTCAGACTTCCAACGGAAGGCTGAATGGAAGGTGAGCCAAGCTGCTGGTGTAGTTTGGCAGTCAATATTAGGCCTACCTTTTCTTCACTTCCTATTTCTTGTAAAAGTCACATGGATTACAAAGGAAATCCAATCTGTTGATTAGAGAAGGAGATAATATTCTTATTTCTAACCACTGATAATACCAGTGTACCTAATTGGTTGAATCAGCCTCTTGGAGAAAACTCCCTGCTTATCAAATACCCAACATCTGGGACCTACACAAATGAGAATTTCCCTTGTCTTGCTCTGTACTTCCCTCTTTCCCTTTTATTATGAAAAATTGCAGACATATAAAAGTAGAGGGAATAGCATAATGAACCCCTAAATACTCTTTGTCAGTATCAACAATTATCAAGCCATGGCCAGTCCTCTTTCAATTATACCTTCATTTATTATATCCTGTCATGATAAATGTGTTCTTTTTCTTTTTTTTTTAAAGGAAAGGTGGATAAAAGCACTTTTATTATTAAGTCACTGTACTTTTGTTACATAATTTTCACAAATTTTTTTCTAGGAAATGTTGAGTATATGATTATGTGTACACTTAAATTACCTGTTGAAATCTCATTGTACATCTTTTCACTTAACCTTTATATTATAAAATAGATGCAGAACATTATACAAAACAAATGCATAGCTTAAAGAATTTCTGTAAGATGATACCCTTTTAAATGACATACTAGATCAAGAAATAAGGTTTTTGCCAGATACCCCAGGGCCTGCTCTGAATAATCATTTACCATGTATGCTTGGGTTACTGGCTTTTCCTAGAAGCCTATTTCTCCATGTGGCTGCACACCAATCCCATGTGGAAATATGGAGAAGCAAAACCCCCTAGGAGTGAGGTCTGGGTTTAATGAGCTTCTCAGATGGTTTATTTGTAGACTAAAATTTGAGAACTCCAACCTAGAGTTAGATAGTGTGGCCACAAGGCATTGATTAGGTGCTGGCGGTGACAGTGTCTTGTTTCAGAGAAAGGCAGGTGGGTACCAGGTCTAGGGCAGTAGTTTTGTAGTTAATTGAAGGAAGGACAGGGAACCTGGGGTGGGGGTGGAGGGGGAGAGGTGATCATGGCCCGGGGGCCTGTGGGTGGCTGGTGTTAGGCTAGCAGGAGCGGAGGAGGTGAGTGTCCTGAGATGTGAGCCTCAGGTCTTATTCCCTATGGTGAGTCTCCCACTCCTTTCACTTCTCTGGCCCCTTTACTTTGACCACCCAGGTCCTTTTCACTATCCCTGGAGATCTTTGTAGAAGGTAAGTCAGGAATGCCTGTAACGTGCAACAGGGAGAAAGGAGGCCTGTGATCACCCAGGCATGCTGGCCAAAATTTCAGGCCTCACTTGCTAGTGGGGAAAGAACAGCCTGGCTGAGCTCTTAAGGACTGCTGGTCGTTGGTACAAGGACTCTGAAACCTGACTGCGTGGGTTCGAATCTTGCCTGCACCACATGTTAACTCTGTGCCCTCGGAGGAGCCACTTACCTGCTCCATGCCTCAGTTTCTTCTTCTGTGAGAAGGGAATAATAATGCCTCACTGGATCCCTGAGACAGCTGTAACAAATGATCACAAACTTGGTGGCTTAAAACAACAGAAATGCGTTCTCTCGTAGTTCTGGGGGCTCTGGGGGTGGCTCTGTCGCCATGGTCATGGTCCGTTGCCTCCTCACCTGCATGTGTTTTCTCTTCTGTTTGGGTCAAATCTTCCTCTGCTTTTCTCTTATAATTCAGGATGATTGCCTTATCCCAGGGGCCTTAACTTAATTATTAATTACCTCTGCAAAGACTCTTTTCCAAATAGGCTAACATTCAGTCTTTTCTCACATAAGGTAGTATTTTCAGATTCCAGGGATTGGGACCTGCTCACATCTTTTGGGGGCTGCCATTTCATCCGCCTTCAGGTTCCTGCTGCAAAGGGTTGTTGTGAGTAAACAGATAAAATGCTTACAACAGTGCCTGGCATGTAGTAAGTACTGTTTAGTGTTAGCTGCTGGTAGGGACAGATAGATAGAGCCTGATCTTTTGTATAATTTTCGTCACTTATTTTCCCCTATTTTAGTGTTTCTCCTTCACAGTTACAGACTTGTGCTTTGAACAAACATTTTCAATTTTAATGTTAAACTGTCTTTACAGTTTGTTCAGTAGCTCTGCAATGGCTACCTCTTCAAAACTGGGATTCCTTTACTTTTCTGGGTGTGAACACATACTCGGAAGGTGTTTCAGTCTTTTGATGTGGGGTTCCCCTCCCCTCCCAATGTCTGCTGTGAGCTCTGTGTCTAGGTGTATGCTTTTTCCTGTTGATTTGGATTAATTTTCACCATGTAGTACTTCAAAATAGGAACCATTTGTCTTTATTAACAGTTGTTAATTTCTTATTCCTTATTTTTACATTTTACCTTGGTGATATTTTATTTTTATACTTTGAATCTATTTCTGTAGTCTTTTATCACAAGTAGTCATGCTTTTAAACCAGTACCATAGAATTTTGATCATTATCTTTGAATTAAAAACAAAAAATCTGGTAGTGTCTTTTAACTATTTTGAAATACTTTGAACCTGACAGAAAAATTGCAAGAATGGTGCACAGAGTTCCTATGTAACCTTTACCTGGAGGCCATAATGTTAAGATTCTACTATATTTGCCTTTCTCTCTCATTCTTTTTCTCTATTTATGCATATCATTCCTCTCTTTTCTGAATCAGGAAAGTAAGTTATAGATACGATGCCCCATTACCCCTAAATATTTCAGTGCATATTTCCTAAAAACAAGGACACTTTCCCGTATAGCCAAAGTACACCCATAAAAATCCAGAAATTAACATTGATACTTACCACCAACTAATCCTCAAATTCCATCAATTTCCCTATCATCTCTTATTTTAGGCCCAGAATCATTTGTTGTATTTAATTGTCATAGCTCTTTAGTTTTCTTCAGAACAGTTCTGCAGCTTCCCTTGTTTCTTATGTCCTTGATATTTTTGAAGAATGTGTAGGTCATTGCTTTGCAGAATGAATGTCCTTCAGTTTGGGTTTGTCTCATGTTTCCTCATAGCAGTAATCCAAGGAAATAATGCTGTGTTCTTAGTGCATTATATCCAACTTGTCCTGTTACTGGTTGCGGTAACTTTTGTCATCTGATTAAGGAGATGTTTGCCAGGTTTCTCTACTCTAGAGTTAATCAATAACTACTTTGAATTTTTAAATAATTATTTTGTGGAGAGAGAAATTGAGTCTATGAAAACATCTATTTCCTGTAAAACTTTTACCTAATAATTTTAGCATCCTTGGATGTTTTTGGTCTGAATCAGTTGTAATGACAATAGTTGCCAAGTTTTTGGTCTGAATCAGTTGTAATGACAATAGTTGCCAAATGTGATTTTCTAATTCCATCAATTCCATGCTTACTAGTTGCGATTCTACAATAAGGAAGAACTTTGCTCTCTCCCTCATTTATTTATTCATTTGTTTATTTAAGCAGTAAGGACTTAAGGATTCTTGTATTATTCAGTGAGTTCTAATCCATTATGCTGATTATTTACTCTGGTGCTTAAATTGTCCCAGAGTTGGCGGAGTGGTAACTCCTATGTCCTTTGTCTGTGTACTCTTGATCCTTTGAGCATTTCCTTCCTTTATGGCAAAGAAGATAGTCCAGGCCCATCTCATACTTATTTTGCTCCAACATTGGATTCAACCATTTCTCCAGGGAGGTCTTCTATTTCTTTTTTCTTTTTTTGTTATTTCTTATTTTTTAGTATGTCAGGATAAATTCGTAAACAGAACTGGGTATTAGAAGTGCTCATTACTGTTGTGTGACATGACTTCTAGGAGTCACTCTGAGCAGACAGGATGTGTATATATACATATGTATGTAAATAGATACTTATATATTAATTTCTCTGTTTGCTATCTATATTAGAAACCAGGAGTTCACCTTGGTATCTCCAGTCACAGTACAACATCACATGGTTGTTTAGCCTTCCCTTTTTCCATGTTTATACTTCTCTCTTTCAAAAATGAGAAACTTGGCTCCCATTATTCGCATCATATTTACTTCTTAGTTCAATTCCCTTCTTTGTCACCCGTGCCCTGATCACAAGGCTGAGAGTTTTCCCCTGAACCTGGTCCTTGTGCTGGGCCAGACTCCACACGGGCCCCAGGGATGCTGTCACCCTGTCATGCATTTGCTAAGAGCTACTCCCCTCCTCGCCCCCTTCCTTCCCCATGGCATGAGGACTTGCGCTGAGATTTGCCCCCAAAACTTTTTTTTTCTTAAAGCTTTTTGCCACTTTTTCTTTGAACTTAATTGCATTAGAAATATATCATGGGAAGTGGGTGTGGCTCAAGTGATTAGGCTCCTGCCTACCATATAGGAGGTCCAGGGTTCGATTCTTGGGGCCTCCTGGTGAAGGCAAGCTGGCCCACGCAGGAGTGCTGGCCCAAGCAGCAGTGCTGGTGTGTGGAGGAGTGCTGCCTTTGCTGGAGTACTGGCCCACGCAGGAGTGCTGACCCAAGCAGAAAGCTGGCACAGCAAGATGAGGCAACCAAAAGAGAAACAGAGGAGAGACAAGAGACGCAGCAGACCAGGGAGCTGAATTGGTGCAAGAGATTAAGTGCCTGTCTCCCACTCTGGAAGGTCCCAGGATTGGTTCCTGGTGCTGCCTAAAGAGAAGACAAGCAGACACAGAAAAGCACACAGCAGATGGACACAGAGAGCAGAAAGTGAGCACAGAAACTATGGGGGATGGGGTGGGGAGAAGGAAAGAAGAAATCTTAAGGAAAAAAAAAGTTGTAGGAGGAATAAAAGCACCCAAGAGCACCCTGTGCACAGCAGACAAGGCATAGCTCATCAGTTGCCGACACGCTGTCTCTAAGGCAACCACACAGCTAAACAAAATGGCCGCTGACCACGAGGTCAGACAGAATGGCAACCGGGCCCTGTCCAGCTACACCACGTCTTCTTCCTCCTCTCCGAGCCCCTCTCCCTTTGTTTAATCCCCAGCAATCAGGCAGTATGGCGCGAAAAAGCTCAGCCTACATGATCAACCTAACCGTCCCCCATAGCTTACCCTTCTCCTTGTTTGGACATATATTCACCCCCACCAATCTAATACCCCCTAGCCCCCCTTCCCTATTGCCCTGAAGTATAAATTGCTGTTCCTACGTAATAAAGTTAGACTTGGTCCAGAACCCTGTCTCCGGAGTGTGCATAGTCTCTGTATCCGTCCTCACTCCCCCTGGGCCAACTAGTTCGAGCCCACCGGCCTGAGGGACGCCTCAGTCCAGTGGAAAACGGTAGCAGTGTCAGACTGCGACAAAAAGTATCAGCAGGAGCGTTTTTAACCCTCTAGCATCATTACAGTATAGTAATGCAGTTGATTTTTACCTATTTATTTTACATCTTATAATTTTAACACTAGTTTATTGCGTTTAATAATTTGGGGCTGAATTTTAAAAATTTTGTAATACTTTATGCATACAAATTTTATTTTCTATATTTGTGTTTCTTTTCTCCTTTGATAGCTGTTATTATCATTTCCAGTAATCTTACTATAATGAGGATGAATTTAATATGTGGTTTGCTGTTATATTTCTTAGTTGCTCATGGATATACTTTTTTACATTTGGCAATTTTAGGGGACTTAATTGAATAAAAATTTGATTTTAAATTAATTGCTTCCTTGTTTATATTAGATATATAAAAATAGAGGTTATCTTGGGTTGAAATGTTTCTGCTTTCAAATTTCTAAGGTAAATTAATAAAAGGATATTGAGCTTTAAACTCTGATTTCTGGTTTACTTGTCTTATCTTTTTGTAGAGTGGCAGAGTCTTAGGTTTAGGACCATTCAAAGGAGATAAGATTTGTTTTCATCATCTATAACGTGGCTTAAAAACTCTCACTTTCCCCATTGCCTTTAGGAATGAAGTATGAATTCATGAGTGTGGAATACAAGACCTTTGGGTACCCGGTTACCATACCAAACCCACGGACTTTTTAACCCTGCTCTCTCCAGGCAATATGTCTTTTATTCCATTTTTCTGAAAAGCTTCTCCCCTCTTTCTCCCTTGACTCCTCAGTGAGCTTCAAATTATTCTCCTGGACTTTTCTCAAGCTTCTTCCCTTTCTGGGAACCCACCATAATCTCTCTCGAGACAGTTACACCTACTCCTCTCTTTACAAATGGTTCCCAGACCTGACTGATCATGAGAATCAGCTGGGGAGCTTTTAGAAATTCTACCAGTTGGGCTCCATCTTGACTTTTTCAGTCATTTGGGATTGGTCCCAGATACCTTTTTTTATTTTTATTATTTATTCTTTTATTAAAGCTCCGCAGAATGACACTGAGGTTTTGATAATGCGCCAGATGTGGTATATACCAAAGCACACTGTACAGTGGTAATTTTTAAACTTGAGTCTGCCTCAGTGTTACCTGGAGGACTTATTAAGATACAGTTGGCTGGTCCCTACTTCTAGAGTTTCCGATTCTGTATGTCTAGGGTGGAGCCTTAGAGTTTTCATTTGTAACAAGGTAGGGGATTCTGGTGCTGCTGATCCAGGGATTACCCACGGAGAACCTCTACTGTACAGAAAATGGGTCACCGGTGGGCTGGAGTGCTGATCCCTTCCTCTGACACCCTACAGAGACCAGAAAAAAGCCAAAGAGCCATTCCTGTGCATGGCTCTTGACCACACTTGCCACATCGTAGTATCGCTCTTGGTATACATGGATCCCTCCCTTACTGAACTGTGAACTTTCTGAGGGAGTTGAACTGGTGAATTCAAATGTGGGTTGATTCCGTGTGTTTTGATGGCTAAAGGACTGTTCCCATTACCTTGTGGCTACTCACAGCAGCTAACATTTGAAATAAGGTTCTATAGCTTTTCCAAGAAGGCAAGAAGACCCTAGGGCTGTGCTTCTCCACAGGGGTGATTCCCCCCATCCCCCACCCCAGTGGACAATTTTGCAATGTCTGGAGACAATTTTGGTTATTACACTATCAGAACGGGGTGCTCCTGGCATCTCATGGGTAGAGACCAGAGATGCTGCTAAACATCCTATAATGCACAGGACAGCCCCCAAAACAAACAATATTCTGACCCAAAATGTCAGAAGTGCTGAGATTGAGGCACCCTGTTTTGGGGGGGGGGAGGGGATCTTGATGAGATGGGATGGGATGATGTTACCTTACAATCTGTCTCATCTGTCTGGGTGCCCGTCATTTTTCCCTCACCACCGTTCCTCCCACTGGACTCCTTGACCCTTCGCACCGTGCCCCCCTTCCTGGCCCCACCCCAGTGGAGACACGGGAGCCTGCAGTGACCAGAGCTGGTGGGAGCTCCAGGGAATGCTCACCAAAGATTAATAATTTGCTACAGCTAAAAGTACTTTGGAATACATGGTTTTTTAAACAATAAATGACTTATTTGAGTGGGACTAGGGCTAGGGCATTGGCTGAATGATTTACTGACCTCAACTCTGCATTTTGCCCTTACACTGGAGTTTGAAGAAGGTTGCTGTGTAGTGGAGGTGTGAGTGTCTCTGCTGCTGCTGCTCGACCAGGGAGAGTCATCATTTATTCAGCAGAGCTCGGAGTGAATTCACCATGTCCCCAACCCAGTGGACAGCAAAGAAAGGCCTTGGATTCTAGCCTCATGGAGCTTTCGTTCTAGAGGGGCCAGGGCAAAATAAATAAAGTGGTTATTTTTTATCTTAACAGATAGATTATCGTAAGTGGGTAAAGGAAGTTAGAAGGAGGAAATGAGATAAGAGAATGAGGGTATGTGTTATTTTAGTCTAGGTGGTCTGAGGAGGCAACAGTTAGAATGAGATCTGGGGGAGAGGAGGCCCAGTCATGGAGAAGGTGGAGAGGCGTATTTTTCCCTATCAAAGGGAACAGGGCAACAGGAGCCTGGAAAGTTCTCACAACCACGTGGGGCCGCGAGCTGGGAGGGACCGAGTCATGCCTGAACACCCCGTCAGAAATTTAGGTTTTGTTCTATCGCGTTATTTTATGTTTTTGAGAAATACCTCCGGCTTTTCTGTAGGGAAATGAAGTGGGCAGGTTGGTTAGGAGGCTGTTAGAGTAGTGATGACTGATGGCTGTTTGGGCTTGGGTGGGCTATGCAGAGAGCAAATGGGTCCCGGTACATTTTGGAGGTGGCAGCCATTGGACTGACTGATGGATATGACCTGAGGTAATGGAAAGGGCGGCATCAAGGGTCATTACCATGTTTCTGGTTTGAGCAGTGGGATTGGCGGGTTGACATTTACTGAGAGGAGAGGAGCAGTTTTAGTTGGGAAAATGAATTCCATTTTAGACATTACCATGGAGATGATATGTCCAGGGGCCAGTTTCAGGGGAGAGAGGTCTGTGGTCGAGAGCCTTTGGCATTTAGATGTTATTTAAAGGCTGGGAAATCATTGGTATCCTCTAGGGAAGGTGGGAGGCTGAACTCTGAGACCTGCAGGGGCCAGACAGGAATGGAGGGTGTAAAATCACAGCCAACGGTGTGGATAATGGCAGTCTGAAAGCCCACCTTTTACTTGTCCAAATTCAGCTTAAGATAGAGAGGAAGAAAAGTTTTAGAGGAGGTGAGAACAGGAGAGCGAGCAGCCAGGGTTTTGGGTGGTCTTTGTCTTGTATATTTGGAAGTTGCTAGTCTTGATTCCAGGACTTGGGCTGAAGGGGAAGGCATTCCAGTAGCTGAAGTTGTTGAGTGATAGGCAGCAGTGGAGAGTTTGGTAGATGCAGCCTTGAGGTCAGGAGAAGGGTGTATGCCCTTAGGAGGTGCAGGGGTGTTTGCAGCTGGAAGGGGAAAATGGAGGACAGCCCTGAGGTTAGGTGGTGTGAGAGAAGGCTGCTGGGGATGCCGTGCTCCTGAGGTCAGCCAGGCACCTGGGGTGGAAGGCTTAGATAGGAGGCATTTGCTGAGTTCTAGCGCACTCATAGGAGGGTTTGGCACAGAAATAGTAGGGGTTAACCAGGAAGGCTGGTCATCCCGTGCTGCTCACTTGATTTGTGGGGCAAAGTTGTGGTCTGTGGTGTGATCTGTCACAGCATGTGACAGTGTGTGGCTGAAATGTGGAGGAGGGGGTCAAAATAACCAAGTCCTCCAGTGAGGCTCCCGCCAGTCGTGGAGAAGCTAAACCTGCCTGGTGTTCAGAAGTATAAATGGCTAAAGCATTGCTTCGTAAACTTCTCCCCATGGTCCCTCAAAGGGAGGGGAGGGTGGAGGAGGTACCGCTTGGAGGGATGTTACCTGAAGCAGCTGCCAGGCAACATGACGTTTCCTTGCCAGTTTCGCCATTTATTTAGTATTGTTTTTTTTTAATGCCACAACTTACTAAAACTTGGCAGGAAGATGTGTTAAGTTTTTCTGTGGCTTTGTGTACTCCCAGGGCACCCTGGCACACTTCTTGGGGCAGGCACCCAGTTTGAGCAAGTAACTGTGGGTGGTGTGTAGCCTTAGGGAACCACTTTTATTATTTTAGTCATTTTACATTTCACTTCCTTCTCACTTTATGGGAAACAAGAAGCATCACCGGAGTGGCAGCCAAGTGTGAGGCTACATGAGGCAACAAAAAGAGGCCTAAATATTGATTTGCCATTATGACTCATTTCCATTCATCCGAATGCTTCTTGAACTCCTGCTGTGTCCCAGGAGCCATGCTTGGTAGAAGGTGTGTGAGGATGACCATACACCCTTCCTGCCATCCCTCCCCTGCCCGTACCCCTACTCTGTTGGGGAGGTAATGGAGCTAAAGGCAGTGTGCCCAGGGGCTCAGGGTACAGTGGAGAGCTTTCAAGAGCAATGTTTTTCATACAGAAGTTCTCAACCTATTAGCACGTCAGGAAATCAACTTAAGTAGATTTTGTCTGGCATTTCTTTTATAATAGCATAGGATAGAATAGAAGTTGATTGTGGAAATGTGGAGATAGTGTTATAGACCTTCTAAGTTTTCCGAGAGAACTTGAGAATCTGGATTTTTATGTTTAATCTCTAGAGTTTTCAGTATTAGGTTGTTTTTTTTTTATTGAGGTAAAATTAAATGACATAAAACCATTTAAAAATGTGCAGTTCGGAGGAGCAGATGTGGCTCAAGCAGTTGAGTTCCTGACTCCCACATGGGAGGTCCCAGGTTAGGTTTCTGGTGCCTCCTGAAAAAAAAAAAAAAAACCAAAAATGAGCAACAAGCAAAGCAAATGAAAAAACCAACTGTGGAAAGCTGATGTGGCTCAGTGGTTGAGGCTGACTTCCCACATATAGGGTTCCGGATTCAATTTCCCTCCCTGGGTACCTCAAAAAAAAATTTTAGCAGTTCCCAATGTTGTACAACCATCACCTCTCTAGTTGCAAACCATTTTTATCACCTCCAGAGGAAACCCTGTATCATGAAGTTGTCACTCCCAATTCCTTCCTCTCCCCAGCTGCTCTTTCTTTCTTTGACTCCTAATTTAAAAATATGTGCCACATAAAATGTGTGTGTTGCCAGGATAAATTGTCTGTGGGCCTCCAGTGGGTGAACTCAGGCATGAGCGGTTTTTTGGAAAGTGCCACTAAGTTGCCCAGGAATCCAGGGAAGAAGGGATTTGCTGGAGGGGTTGGAGGGGACTCCGTGGAGGAGGTGGACTTGAGACATGGGTAGACTTAGTCATGCAGAAAGGGGGCAAAGGCTTAGCAGTGAGAAGGGGTTAAATAGCACCATGGAGGTAGGAGTGTCAAGGTGTGTTAGGAGCTAAGGAGGCATCCAGCCTTGTGGGAAAGGGCTCTTGTGGGACAAATGGGGAATGTGACTGGGGCTGCTGTCAATATGCCGTCTGACTGTTACTAAATTGTCTGCAAATGTGCCCACCGTGCCCCTCTCCCTTGAAGAAGGAGGTTAGTGCAGGTATCCATGCACAATAGTTGTAGAGATTCTTGGTGTTGCTTGTGGTGTGGGGAAATAGTTTTGGGAAGAAGGGTTAGTGATTAGACAAGGGACAGTAGAAGAAGAAAAGGGCATGAGTAGTAGCAGGTAGGAGAACGAGGAGACAGAGGGCCAGGGGTGATCCAAGAAGGCCTTGAAGCCCCAGCTAGTCTGCAGTGCCCATAGCCTGTGAGGCTCCGCGTGGACCCCAGGGCAGAGGGAGTGGAGGGGACCGGGAGCATCTGGGAGGAAGGTGAGTTATTCTCATTCCGATAACTTCTTCAGTTATTTTGACATGGAAAGAACAAGTAGTAGATGAAAAGTGAGAGGAAGCGAAAATGGATTTTGAGCGAGTTTGAGGAATGGAGGAAAGCCACAGAGGAATGAGGAAAGAAGATTATAGCTTGGTATTTGCCACCCGTGTTTAGTTTGATTTGGCCACGGGCCACCGTGGGTAAGACGGGGTGATGACCCATTTTGACTTTGCTAACTTGTGGTGGTTCTGGATCAATTGTGGGGACGTCTGTGCCTGGGTGAGTGTTGAACTGAAGAGCATGGAGAATGGTGTTTCAGGGCTGCAGAGAATGGGGAGGAGATTGAGGGAATGAGTCTTGTCAGGCCTTCCTTGGAGCCCGGCCATTTCAAAGTGGGCTGTGGCTGTGGAGAACACGAAGAGCTTTGCTAATATTGTTTTTGCCTAGTGGGATGTGCTGGTTTGGGGTCAGAGCTGGGTCGGTTGGGATGATAGAGAAGCTGTATTCTGGCAGAAGCCATATGCCAACCTTTTCCCAGCCAATGTTCGATCTCTTACTGACTAGAAAATGCACTTTGGCACGCGATGGTTTAATTTTATCTTCTTTTTGAAACCTACCTACAGATTCTAGGCTAAGAACCAGTACCTTTAGGTAGCTATTGTTACAGACTTTAGTATCTGTATCTGTAATTCTAGGTTTTTCCTTTGGAGACTGTGGACTAATACTGTGTTTTGGAGATTTGATATATTAAAATTGAAGATTTTTGAAGAATGTGCTCATTTAAATGACAAATCTGAGTGTCTTCTTTGTGTCAGGCTTGTTCTAGGTGTGGGCAATTTAGCAGCAAACAACACACAAAAATTTCTGACTTCACAGAGCTTATGTACTTTAGGAGAAAACATCAATTAAGAAGGTGAAATATAATAGCCTTCAAACGGTGACAGGTGTTAAGTAGAAAATTTAAGCATAGTTGAAGGCAAAAGGTGTGTGTCAGAGGGAGGGTCAGAGTAGTTGTTTCTGGATATATTTTGAAGGTAAAAAATAACAGGATTTGCAGATGTGTGATATTAGAGAAGTCAGGGATGACAGGTTTTTTTTTTTTTTTTTTGTAAATCTGAGCCATGGCAAGTAATTGCCATTACCTGAGAGAGAAAAGACTGTGGGAGGAATAGGACTTTTTTTTTTAGGATGATAAGGAGTTCTGTTTTGACCTTTTTTTAGTTTGAAATGATGCCCACCAGACACCCAAGTGGAGATGTTGAACAAGCAGTTGGTTTTATGAGTCAAGGGTGTTTTATGTGCCCGTAGGTACCAGGTTTTTTTTTACTAAAATTATTACGGTCCTTTCAGAGAAGTATTTTATATATAAAAAGACATTGGAAGATTGTAAGATTATTAAGACCAGATTTAGGGAAAAATGTTTGGGGTCTTTGAAGCATTGCATTCCTTGCAGAGTCTTGTAGACTGTATTATCTAATTCTGTTTATAAAATTCCACTTGTGGCGGCGGACTTGGCCCAGTGGTTAGGACGTCCTCCTCCCACATGGGAAGTCCGTGGTTCAAACCCTGGACCTCCTTGACCCTTGTGGAGCTGGCCCACGCACAGTGCTGATGGAGGCCAGGAGTGCCCTGCCACGCAGGGGTGTCCCCGCATCGGGGAGCCCCACGCGCAAGGAGTGTGCCCCATAAGGAGAGCTGCCCAGTGCGAAAGGAAGTGCAACCTGCCCGGGAATGGTGCCGAACACATGGAGAGCTGATACAACAAGAAGACGCAACCAAAGAAACACAGATTCCCGTGCTGCTGACAACAACAGAAGCAGACAAAGAAGACGCAGCAAATGGACACAGAGAACAGACAACTGGGGTGGGGAAGGGAGGGGAGAGAAGTAAATAAATAAATCTTAAAAAAAAAAATTCCACTTGTGCCCAAATCCACTATTATGGTATTGCCCATGTCTTTTTTTTTTAAATTTTTAATTTTTAAATAAGCTTCAGATTACATAAATGTTACATCAAAATATAGGGGATTCCCATATACCCCACCCCTCCTCTTCCTATACTTTCTCCCATTAACAACATCTTTCATCAGTGTGGTACATTGATTAGCACATATTAAAGCATTGCTACTAATCATGGTCTGTAGTTTCCATTATAGTTTACATTTTGCACTCCACAATTTTATAGGTTTTGGCAAAATGTATATTGGCCTGTATCCGTCATTGCAATGCAATGTCATGTAGGACAATTCCAATGTCCCCAAAATGTCCCGTGTTACACCTATTATTTTCTCCCCTCCACCTCCCCTTGGAACCTATGGTAATCACTAAGTTTCATTTTTGAAGAATAACATTGATAGGTACATGCATTAATATTAAGGGCTTGACATATTGGTCTGTTTTCTTTTATGAGGCACTGGTTATGTTTTCAAGAGATTCTTGCCCTCTATTGAGAATAGCAGGACTCTCCAGGATGGTAGTTTAATATTTTCTTGTTTATTGTGTGGGTCTCCACCCTCTGAGATAACACAGTTTGACAAGATGAATACTTTAATACTCCATAGAAGCCTGCCCCAGGTGCACGTCTTGCCTATTCCTACCCACCCCTGCCAATGCCCTGTACCAGTAACCCTCCCTTGCCATATTTGCCAAAAGAACATTCCCACCATTGTAGTTTTAACCACAGACCTATAAATCCCTAGAGTTCACCTGTTTCTTCTTCCAGCCCTCCCTCTAATTCTGTGGATAGTCCAACCCAGCCCCCTCACCATGCTTCCACTCACATTCCAACACACTTGAACACAACCTCGTCACTGCACCACTATCACCTTCATTCACTGCTCACCCACCCCCTTCCATCTGATTTTGCCCATGCTGAGTATCAGCTCACCACTCTCTACTCCCTTTCTATTTCTTGGTAACCTATCTTCCTGACTAATCCTTTCAGTCTGCTCAATTTGTTTAAGTCATATCAACAAGGTCAGACTAGCTCTTTGAGTTGGCTCACTTTGCTTACGCTGTATCAGTGAGGTCATGTAATATTTGTCCTTCAATGATTGGCTTACTTCGCTCAATATAAGATTGCCAAGATTCATCCATGTTGTCTATATCCATGTTAATACTGTATACTTCCTTACAGCCAGTAATATTCCATTGTATGTATATACCACAATTTGCTTATCCATTTATCTGTTGATGGACCCCTGGGTTGCTTCCAACTTTTGGCAATAGTGAATATTGCCCCTGTGAACATTAGAATGCATATATCTGTTCGTGTCCCTGGGTTTTCAGTTCTGGGTATATACCAACAAGTGGGATTGCTGAATCATGTGCATTTCCATAGTTACCTTCTTGAGGAAATGGAAAACTGTCCTCTACAATGGCTACACCATTCTACATTCCCACCAGCAGTGGATAAATGTTCCCTTTCTTCCACATCCTCTCCAACACTTCTACTTCTCTGTTTTTTTGGTAGCCATCATTCTAATGGTATAAGATGATATCTCATTGTAGGATTGATTTACATTTCCCTAATAGATAGTGATGTTGAATATCTTTTCATGTGCTTTTAGCCATTTGTATTTCTTCTTTGGAGAAGTGTCTATTCAAATCTCTTATTTTTTAAATGGGTTGTCTTTTTATTTTCAAGGTGTAGGATTTCTTTATATATGCTAGATATTAGCCCATATTGGATAAATGTTCTAAATATTTTCTCTGCTTTAGTAGGCTGTCTTTTGACTTTCTTGACAAACTCCTTTGAAGTGCAGAATTTTTTAAATATTGAGGTTCTATTTATCTGTTTTAACTTTTGTTGCTTTTGGTTGTAAAGTTTATGAAGCCACTTCATACTACTGTAGTATGCTCCCAAAATTATCTTCTAGGACAGGGGTTCTTAACCTTTTTTGTTCCACGGACTCCTTGGCTAGTCAGGTGAAAACCATGGACCCTTCTCAGAATGTAGTGCCAGATAGTTTTACGACACTCAACTGCCGTTGGGTCTAACAAGTGCCGTAATCTTGAAGTATGGATGAGTGTAAGTGATTTGTCGAGATATACAACAACTGTAATGTGATATGAAATGAATACCATTGAAATTTATCACATACATTTGTAAGTGAAAGAATGCTAGATTTCAGTTAGAGGTCAGAGGGAAAAAAAGATGGCACCTTGGGTTTTTTTCAATTCAAGCCCCTATTCTAGTAGTTTTATGGTCTTGGCTCTTATATTTAGGTCTTTGATCCATCTTGAGTTAATTTTTTTATGGGGCATGAGATGGTGATTCTCTCTTCTTTTTTTTGTGTACATAACAGTAAGTGTGTAATAATAGTTGTAAACTTACAAAACAAACATATATAACATCATACAGGACTCTCAACTCACCCTACCACCAATAACTTATATTGTTTTTAAACCTTTTTAAGTAATTATTAAAGAGCATTGTCACACTATTACTACTAACCAAAGTATTTTTCCCCAACCAACCCTACTATTATTGTCTATGTCATTTATAAATGAACATACATAAACACTAAGTGTGTAGTAAAAGTTGTGAACTTACAAAGCAAACATGCATAACATCATACAGACGTCCCATATATCAACCTTCCACCAACACCTTGCATTGTTGTGAGATGTTGGTTAGAAATTATGAAAGAATATTGTCAAAATCTTACTACTAATCATAGTCCTTCTATTTAGTGTGTTTTCCCCCCAACCAACCCTATTATTATTTTTTAAATATATTTTTTATAACAGAAGTTGTAAACTTATAAAACAATCGTGCACATGTGCAGAATTTCCAAACAACACCCCTCCATTAACACACCACACTGTGGTGGAACATTTGTTACAGATAAGATAATATCATCTGATTGTTACCATGTCCATAGTGTACATTTGGCTCACATTTTCCATACAGCCTCATTATCAACACAGTACATCTTTCGCATAGATGCAAGAATATTATATTATTACTGCTCACCACAGTCCATAGGCCACTCCAGGTGTATTTTCCCATGCTTCTCCACATTCCCACCACTGCAGTAGTGATATGCATTTATGAAGGACACTCTTGCATCTATACCATCAACCACAGTTCTCATCCACTTCTTGGTTTATTGGCTATTCAGTTCCTAGATTATTCTCTAGCATTCTGTCAATTGACATTTACTTCCTTAGACTACCATTTTCAGTCACATTTCCATTTATAAACTAGCTGTTACTATGTGTTACCATCTACTCTATACATTTCCACACTTTTACAATAAAGCTAATTATAACTTCTATATACATTAAACATCAGTAGTCCATCTCAGTCCTCTTAGCGCCTTTAAGAATCCAGCACCTATCACCAGGGCTTGATGATATTTTCCTACAATTTCTTCTAGAAGTTTTTTGGTTATTTCATTTTTAGGTTTTTGATCCATTTTGAGTTAATTTTTAGATAAGGTGTGAGATAGGAGTCCTCTTTCCTTCTTTTGGCTATGGATACCCAGTTCTTTCAGCACCATTTTTTGAATGGATTGTTCTGCCTGAGCTGTGTGATTTTGACAGGCTAGTCAAAAATCACTTGACCATACCTGTGAGGGTCTGTTTCTGTACCATCAGTTTGTTTCCACTGTTATATGCCTGTACCATGCTGTTTTACCACAATAGGTAGGTAATATGATTTAAAGTCTGGAGGTGAGGGTTTACTTTTCTTTTTTATGATGTTTCTGAATATTCAGTACCCTTCCAAATAAATTTGATGATCGTGTTTTCCAATTTTTTTTAAATGGTGGAATTTTTATTGGGATTGCATTGAATCTGTATATCAATTTTAGTAGTATTGACATCTTGATGATATTCTTCTAATCCATGAGCATGGAATGTTCTTCCAGTTCTTTAGGACTTTTAAAAACTTCTTTTAACATTGAGTTGCAGTTTTCCGAATACAAATGCTTTCCATCGTTGGTTAAGTTTATTCCTATTTAAATTTTATGTCATATTTTATTTTCTCCACTCTTTTGACACTTAGTTACTTTTATTGATGTAATTTTCATTTCTAGATTCTCTTCCAGGCCTCCCTCTCCTGTCTTCTTTTTCAGGCTCTAGCACACCCTTTAATATTTCCTGAAAAGTCTGGTTTCTTGCTTAGAAATTCTCTCAGTTTCTGTTTATATGTGACTATTCTAATCTCGCCCTCATTTTTGAAAGCAGTCTTGCTGGATATAAGATTCTTGGTTGGAAGTTTTTCTCTTGTAGTATCTTAAATATATCAGACCATTGTCTTCTTGCCTCTACGGTTTCTGGTGAGAAATCAGCACTTAATCGTATTGGGTATCCCTTATATGTTATGCATTGCTTTTCTCTTGCTGTTCTCAGAATTCTCTTTGTCTTTGGCATTTGACATTCTGATGAACATGTATCTTAGAGTTGGTCTATTCAGATTTTTTTGGATGGGGGTATGTTGTGCTTCTTGGACATGGATAGCTATGTCCTTCAATACGGTTGGGAATTTTTCTACCGTTATTTATTCAGATATTCCTTCTGCCCCTTTTTCTTTCTCTTCTCCTTCTGGGACACCCATGACATGTATGTTTGCACGCCTTTTGCTGTCATTTAGTTCTCTGAGACCTTTTTAAATTTTTTCCATTCTTCTTCATCTGTTCTTTTGTATGTTCACTTTCAGAGGCCATTTCTTCAAGCTCACCAGTCCTCTCTTCTGTTTCCTCAAATCTGCTAGTATGTGATTCCAATATTTTAAAAATTTCATTTATTGCACCTTTCATTCCCATAAGTTCTGCTGTTTTTCTATGTATGCTTTCAAATTCTTCTTTGTGCTCACCTAGTGTCTTTTTTTTTTTTTTTAAGATTTATATTTTATTTATTTCTCTCCCCTTCCCTCCCCCACCTCAGTTGTCTGCTCTCTGTGTCCATTTGCTATGTGTTCTTCTGTGACCACTTCTATCCTTATCAGCGGCACAGGAATCTGTCTCCTTCTGTTGTGTCATCTTGCTGGATCAGCTCTCCGTGTGTGCGGTGCCATTCTTGGGCAGACTGTACTTTCGCACTGGGTGGCTCTTTTTACGGGGCACACTCCTTGCGCTTGGGGCTCCCCTATGTGGGGGACACCCATTTGTGGCACAGCACTCCTTACGCGCATCAGCACTGTGCATGCGCCAGCTCCACATGGGTCAAGGAGGCAAGGAGGCCCGGGGTTTGAACCGCAGACCTCCCGTGTGGTAGGTGGATGCCCTATCCATTGGACCAAGTCCAGTTCCCCCAGTGTGTTCTTAATATCCTCAATCTCTTTAGCCATCTCATTGTATTTATTAAGGAGATTTGTTTGAACAGCTATGATTAGTTGTCCCAACTCCTTTATGTCATCTGGTAGCTTATCTTATTCCTTTAACTGGGCCATATCTTACTGTTTCTTGGTCTGGATTATAATTTTTTGTTGGTGTCTTGGCATCTGTCTTACTAGAGTATTTATTCTGGGTGCAGTTTTTCTCTTTAGTTTAGGGCTTCCTGCCCTTTCTTCCTTGCTGATTGTGCAGTGGGAGGCAAGCATATAGTTGGTGCTATAAGCTGTGGAGGCTCAGGCTGCCCTCATTGTGCCAGGGACCAATGAAGCTTCTCTCAGCTTTCTCCTTTGCCAGGGGTAGAAACAGAGTCACAGTTGTGTGAAGTAATCCAAGTCGTGCAGGCCTAGACTGTAATTGCCAAGAGATACTGATGAAGCTTCATGCTCCTTTCTGCCCTGCCTGGGGTGGAGATGGAGCTGCAGGTGTGGACAGCAGTCTATGCAGTGCAGGTCCAAGATGACTGCATTTGCCCAGGTAGACTTGCGATTATCTGTGTGTGCCAGCCAACGGTACCTGCAGTTACCTGAATAGGCTGGTGCAGGGCCCCCTGGTGCCTGCTCCCTGCAAGAGGCGGGGCTGAAACCTAGTCTAGGGCTGTGGGCTGATCTAGGTGAAAGAAACCAGTTCCTACCTTCACTTTGACTTTCGGTCAGCAGGGCTTCCCTCAGGCTGGGGGCGGAGTCAAAATGGCCACTAAACCAGCCTCTAGACAACTTGGACAGATTCATACCCCAGCTGTTCCCAGGGTTATATCTTAGTCAGCTGAGTCTACCAAGCAGTGGCTGAAATTGGCAGCCAACCATATCTTCCTCCCCTGTTTTTGGGAAATAGAGCTTCCAATTCCAGCCACAGAATAGCTCTTGGGGTAGCTCATGCCATCCAAGTAGGATTATCACTGGTCTCTGTGGCTTGTCCGGTAATTTCCCGGGGAGGCTGGCATAGGTCCCCCAGCTTCTCCCTGCTGGAGGTGGCACTGGAACCTTGGCTAGAGATGCAGTCTGATCTGGATGGAAAGAAGCTGGTCCCTACTAGCACTGTGATTTTCAGTCTGCCCTGCTATCCCTCGTGCCAGGTGTGGAGTTAAGATGGTGGCTACTGGCTTGTTTCTGACACGGATAGGCTCAAACTTTAGCTGTTCTCAGGATTATACTTTAGCCCACTGAATTTACTCATCAGTAGCTGAAGTTGGTGCCCAACCGTCTCTTCCTCCCCCGTTTTTGGGAAGTGGAACCTTTAATTCCAGCCATGGAACAGCTCCTAAGGTAGCTTGTGCCTCCAGTGGAGAATGGGCACCAGCCTCTGGGGCGTGGAGTGCTCTACTTATGAATCTTCTCTGCATATGGGTAGTCTCCTTCCATTCCTTCAAGGATGTGGCAGGATGCTCTTTTGGCCTCCTGGATCCCCCAACAGGTGCTTTAGCTACCTCCATTTAGCTTTGGGTGTTTACTAATTGCCCAGTAGCAGGAGCTGACTCTAGGAGCTCCTTACTCCGCTGCCATCTTGTTGGTTGTTCTAATTCTTTTGGCATGAATATCCAGTTTTCCAAGCACCATTTGTTGAAGAGGCCATTTTGTCTCAGTTGAGTGGGCTTGGTGGCCTTGCTTAATATCAGTTGACTGTATATGCGAGGATATTTATCAACTCTATTTGGTTCCATTGGTCAGTATGCCTAGCCTTGTGCCAATACCATACAATTTTGACTACTGTAGGTTTGTAGTATGCTTTAAAGTCTGGTAGCATGATCACTCCAATTTCTTTTTTCTTTTTCTGTATGTTCTGGCTGTTTGGGGCCCCTGGCCCTTCTAATAAATTTCATTACTAGCTTTTCCAATACAGTAAGAAATGCTTTTGTAATTTTTGTGATTGTAATTTTTGTGATTGCAGTTTGGTTAGGATAGACATCTTAAGGATGTTTAGTCTTCCAGTCTTTGAACACAGAGTATCCTTATATTTATTTAAGTTGTCTTTGATTTCCTTTAACAATGTTGTGTAATATTCTGTGTCCAAGTCCTTTACATCTTTATTTAGGTTTATTCCTAGGTGTTTGAGTCTTTTAGTTGCTATTGTAAATGGAATTTTTTTCTTATTTACTCCTCAGATTGCTCATTATTGGTGTACAGAAATGCTACTGAATTTTGCATGTTCATCTTATATTCTACTGCCATTTCACTGAACTTATCAGCTCTAGAAGCTTTGTTGTAGATTTCTCAGGGCTTTATCTGAAGGATCATGTCATCTGCAAATAGTGAAATTTTTACTTCACTTCCAATTTAGATGCCTTTTATTTATTTCTTTAAGGATTTATTTTTAAAAATTTATTCCCCCTCCCCCCCATTGTTTGCACTTGCTGTCTGCTCTCTGTGCCTGTTCATTGTGTAGTTGTCTTCTTTTTAGGAGGCGCTGGAAATGGAACTTGGGACCTCTCATGGGGAGGGAGGCGCTCAATGACTTGAGCCGCCTCTGCTCCCTTTGTATGTCTTTTATATCTTTTTTTTTTTTCTTGCCTAAGTGCTTGAGCAAGAACTTGTAACACAGTGTTAAATAAGAGCTGTGACATTGGGTATCCTTGTCTTGTTCCATATCTTAAGAGGGAAAGCCTTTAGCATTTCCCCATTGAATATGATGTTAGCTGTGGGTTTTTCATATATATCCTTTATCATGTTGAGGAAGTTTCCTTCCATTCATATCTTTTGAAGTGTTTTTTTTTATCAAGAAAGGATGCTGAATTTTGCCAAGTTTTTTCTGCATCAGTAGGAATGATACGTGATTTTTTTTGGATCTTTTAATGTGGTGTATTATTAATACATTGATTGATTTTCTTATGTTGAACCATTCTTTCATACCAGAGATGAAACCTACTTGGTCATGGTGTATAATTCGTTTGATGTGTTGTTGAATACGATTAACAAGCAATTTGTTGAGGATTTTAGCATCCAGGTTCATTGAAAGATTGGTCTGTAGTTTTCTTTTCTTGTGATGTCTTTATATGGCTTTGTTATTACGGTGATGTTGGCATCATAAAATTAGTTAGGCAAAATCCCCTCCACTTTCTATTTTTTCGAAGCCTTTAAGCAGGATTGGTATTAGCTCTTTCTGGAATGATTGGTAGAATTCACCTATGAAGCTGTCTGGTCCTGGGCTTTTCTTAGTTAGGAGGTTTTTGATGACTAATTCAACCTTGTTACTTGTGATTGGTCTGTTGAGTTCATCAGTTTGTTCTTTTGTCAGCATAGGCTGTTTGTGTGTTTTAGAAATGTGTCCATTTCATCTAAGTTACCCATTTTGTTGGCATACAATTTTTCAAAGTATCCTCTTATGGTACTCTCTATTTCTGTGGGTTCAGTGGTGATATCCCCTCCTTCATTTTTTATTTTATACTTTTGTAACTACCCTCTTTTTTTTCTTTGTTAGTCAAGCTAAGAGTTTGTCAGTTTAATCTTCTTACATAACCAGCTTTTGTTTTGTTAATTTTTTTAGTGTTTTTTAATTTCTCAATTTCATTTAGCTCTGCTCTAATCTTTGTTATTTCTTTATTCTGCTTGCTTTGGGATTAGTTTGTTCTTTTACTGGTTCCTCCAGGTGTCCAAATGGGTCTTTGATTTTAGCTCTTTTTTTTTTTTTTTAAAGATTATTATCCCCCACCCCCCCTTGTTGTTTGCACTTGCTCTCTGCTGTCTGTGTCTGCTCATTTTCTCTTTAGGAGGCACCAGGAACCAAATCTTGGACCTCCCATGTGGGAAAGAGGTGCTCAGTCACTTGAGCCACCTCACCTCCCTGCTTTGTTGTGTCTTTCATTGTCTTTCCTCTTTGTGTCTTCTTGTTGCATCATCTTGTGTCAGCTTGCTGTGCCTGCCTGCTGCGCCAGCTTGCCTTCTCCAGGAAGCACTGAGAACCAAACCCAGGACCTCCCATGTGATAGGCAGGAGCTCAATTGCTTGTGCCATATCTGCTTCCCTTCTTTTTTTTAAAAAAAGATTATTTATTTCTCTCCCCTCCCCGCCTGCCCTGGTTTTCTGTTCTCTGTGTCTATTTGCTGCTGCGTCGTCTTTGTCCGCTTCTGTTGTTGTCAGCGGCACGGGAATCTGTGTTTCTTTTGGTTGCGTCATCTCGCTGTGTCAGCCCTCCGTGTGGGTGGCGTCATT
This sequence comes from Dasypus novemcinctus, assembly GCF_030445035.2. Taxonomy (NCBI): domain Eukaryota; kingdom Metazoa; phylum Chordata; class Mammalia; order Cingulata; family Dasypodidae; genus Dasypus; species Dasypus novemcinctus. The sequence continues at coordinate 39,956,486 of NC_080687.1, forward strand.
CTTGGGCAGGCTGCACTTTCTTTCGCGCTGGGCGGCTCTCCTTACGAGGCGCACTCCTTGTGCATGGGGCTCCCCTACGTGGGGGCACTCCTGTGTGGCACGGCACTCCTTGCACGCATCAGCACTGCACATAGGCCAGCTCCACACAGTTGAAGGAGGTCCGGGGTTCAAACCTCGGACCTCCCGTGTGGTAGGCAGACACTCTATCCATTGAGCCAAGTCTGCTTCCCCTCCCTTCTTTTTTAATATAGGTGTTTATGGCTATAAATTTCCCTTTCAACCCTGCTTTTATTGCATCCCATAGGTTTTGATATGTTGTGTTCTCATTTTCTTTCATTTCCAGGTAGTTACTGATTTCTTTTGCAGTTTCTTCCTCGATGAACTGATTGTCTAAGGGTGTGTTGTTTAACTTCCATATCTTTGTGTCAAATCTGGTTCTCTGCCCCTTGTTGATTTCCAGCTTCATTCCATTGTGGTCAGAGAAATTACTTTGTATAATTTCAATATTTCTGAGTTTTTTGAAAGTTGCACTGTGACTTACCATGTGGTCTATCCTGGAGAACAATCCATGTGCAGTGGAGAAGAATGTATATCTTGCTGTATTTGAGTATAATATTCTGTATTTGTCTATTAGGTCCAGATCCTCTAACGTATTATTCAAGGTCTCTGTTTCTTTATTGACTCTGTCAATAGATGTTTTGTCTAATGGTGATAAGGATGTATTGAAGAGGCCCACCGTAATTGTAGATGCATCTGTTTCTCCCCTTAGTTTTTCCAATGCTTGTGTCATGTATTTTGGAGCACCCTGGTTAGGTGTATAAATGTTTATTATTTCTTCTTGGTAGGTTTCCCCTTTTGTTAATATATAGTGTCCTTCTTTGTCTGTTAAAATAGTTTTGCATTTAAAGTCTATTTTGTCTGATGTTAGTATAGCTACTCCTATCCTTTTTTGGTTATTGTTTGTACATAAAGTCATTTTCCAACCATTCACTTGCAACTTTCTTGTGTCCCTGGGTCTAATGTAAATTTCTTGTAGACAGCATATAGATGGGTCATATTTCCATCCATTCTGCCAATCAGTGTCTTAATTGGAGAGTTTAATACATTAACATTCAATGTTGTTGCTGTCAAGGCAATACTGTAGCCATATTTTCTTTAAGTTTATATATGTCATATTTTTATTTAAAAAAAAATCTTTTTAGTTTTTCATACTAATAATCTTCCTTTCTACACTCTCCTCCAGCCCTCTGTCCTGTTTTTTTATTTTCAACCAGCAGAACTCCCTTTAATATTTCTTGTTGGTAAACTTTCTTAATTTCTATTTATCTGTGAATATTTTCTTTTTAAAGATTTATTTTATTTCTCTCCCCTTCCCCCCCACCCCTGCCAGTTGTCTGCTCTCTGTGTCCATTTGCTGTGTTTTCTTCTGTGTCTGCTTGTATTCTTGTCAGTGGTACTGGGAAACTGCCATCTCTTTTTTTGTTGCATGATCTTGCTGGGTCAGCTCTCCGTGTGTGCGGTGCCACTCCTGGGCAGGCTGCACTTTTTTTGCGCAGGGCGGTTCTCCTTACGGGGCGCACCCCTCCTCGTGGGGCTCCCCTATGCAGGGGACACCCCTGCGTGGCAAGGCACTCCTTGTGTGCAATAGCACTGCGCATGGGCCAGCACCACACAGGGCAGGAGGCCCTGGGTTTGAACCCTGGACCTCCCATGTGGTAAGCAAATGCTCTATCAGGTGAGCCAAATCTACTTTCCTGTCTGCGAATATTTTGAACTCCCCTTCATTTTTTATTTTTTTAAAGATTTATTTATTTATTTTCCCCCTTCCCCTCCTCCCATCCTCCTCTAAGATTCACTGTGATTTGATCCTGGAGACCTCTGATGGGGAGAGAGATTCTCTTTCAACTGTACCATCTCAGTTCCTGGTTTCTGCTGCCCTTCACCTTGACTCTCCTGTTGTCTCTCTTTTGGTGTGTTATCGTCTTGCTATGTGACTCACTTGTGCGGGACCCTGGCTAACATGTGGATGATTGTGTGGCACTGGCTCACCACGCAGTCACACTTTCGCTCCTTTTTTACCAGGAGGCTCCAGGGATTGAACCCATGTCCTCCCATATGGTAGGCGGAAGCTCTATCACTTGAGCCACATCTGCTTCCCTCCCCTTCATATTTGATACAGAATTCTTGGCTGACAGTTTTTTTCTTTTAGGACAATAACTATGTCATATCATTGCCTTCTCGCCTCCATGATTTCAGTTGGGAAATCAGTGCTTAATCTTATCAAGCTTCCCTTGTATGTAATGGATCTCTTTCTCTTGCTGCTTTCAGTATTCTCTTTGTCTTGAGTGTTTGACAATTTAATAAGTATATGTTTTGGGGTAGGCCTTGAAACAAATTTATACAGTTTGGAGTGTGTTGCACTTCCTGGACATGTATGTCTGTGTCCCTCAAAAGAGTTAGGAAATTTTCTGCCATTATTTCCTCCAACAATCCTGCCCTATTTCCCTTCTCTTCTCCTTGTAGAATACCTATCATGCATATGCTTGTGCGTTTCATGTTGTCATTCACTTCCCCAAGTCCTTGTTGATTTTTTCTATCTTTTTATCTATCTGCTATGTCTGATTTCAGATGTACTATCTTTGATGTAATTATTTCCTCTGCCTGTTCAAATCTGTGATATATGCTTCCACTGTATTTTTGATTTCTCGCATTGTACCATTCATCACCATCAGATCAATTATCCTTTTATGTATATTTACAGTTTCTTCAGTATGTTCCCCAATTGTCTTTTTTTTTTTTAAAGATTTATTTATTTATTTATCTCTCCCCTTCCCCCCTCCCACGCCGGTTGTCTGTTCTCTGTGTCTATTTGCTGCGTCTTCATTGTCCGCTTCTGTTGTTGTCAGCGGCACAGGGATCTGTGTTTCTTTTTGTTGCGTCATCTTGTGGTGTCAGCTCTTTGTGTGTGTGGCGCCATTCCTGGGTAGGCTGCACTTTCTTTCGCGCTGGGCGGCTCTCCTTACTGGGTGCACTCCTTGTGCGTGGGGTTCCCCTACGCCGGGGACACCCCTGCATGGCACGGCACTCCTTGGGCGCATCAGCACTGCGCATGGGCCAGCTCCACACAGGTGAAGGAGGCCCGGGGTTTGAACCGCGGACCTCCCATATGGTAGATGGATGCCCTAACCACTGGGCCAAGTCTGCCGCCCCTATTGTCTTCTTAATATCCTTAATCTTAATATCCTTTGTCTCTTTCTTCTCTTCATTAAGTTGGTTTATGATGTTTGTTTGGACATCCTTGATTAGTTGTTCCAAGTTCTGCATCTCCTCCTGTTTCTTAGTTTGTTCATTAGACTGAGCCATGTCTTCCTTTTTTTTTTATTATGGCTTGTACATTTTTGTTGGTGTCTAGGCATCTGTTTATCTTGATAGGCGTATTCAGATGGTTAGCTTCTCCTTCTCCTCTAGGGTTTTAATATGTTTTGTTTTATATTAAGCTTCCTTTTTGACACTTTGTTCCACTTATTATATATGCTTGTAGTTGTCTATGTTTTCTTGAAAAAATATTAAGACCATAGAAAATGAAAGAGATTAGAGAAAAAAATATAATAATTAAAAAAAAAGACAGAAAAGGAACCATTAAAGATTCAGGAAAATAAATGAGTCATAAGAGTGAAAAATCATAAAAATATAGAGAATAAGAATAAAAAAGGTAGAATTAAAAAAAAGAAACAAAAAAAAAAAATGGAATAAAATAAAAGACTGGAGAGATGAGATGAGAAGAAGAAGAAGAGGAAGAAAAAAGACCAAACAAGAAAAGCAATAGAAGAGGGAAAAATGAAGGAAAGAAAAGAAACAAGGAAATTAAAAAGAAAAATAAGGAAAACTGAAAAAGGAAAGAAAGTTAAAAACAACAAACAAAAAAGCAACCCAGGAAAAATAGGCCTCCTTCTCAGGTCCCTAGAAACCATTTCAGGTTGCTGGTGTTCATCTGTCATTCACCCTGCAGCCTCTCCTACAGGAAAGGCACCTTGTTTTAGCAAATAAAATAAGGAATAAAAACATAAACATGGGAAATGGACTTGGCCCAATGGATAGGGTGTCTGCCTAGCACATGGGAGTTTCAAACCCCAGGCCTCCTTGACCTGTGTGGAGCTGGCCCATGTGCAGTGCTGATGCACGCAAGGAGTGCTGTGCCACGCAGGGGTGTCCCCTGCCTAGCGGGGTCTCTTTTGTGATTCAAAGGGTGCTCTGTTGGCCCAACTCACTGAAGAGAAACCATTCTCTGCCCTCCGCCAGATCCCGTTTCTCCCAGGGAAGAGAACGTTCTTTCCCCATTCTGTTGGCTGCAGAGGGCCAGGGGTTTTACTGAGGCTCTTCGCCTTCAGGGTGGTGTGTATGTGCTGTTCCTAGCCACAGGTGTGAGTATCTCATGGTTTTCATTTTTCCTCTTTGTCTCTCTGTGCCTCTCCCTCCTCGATGATGCGCAGCACTCTTCTGGTCAGCAGATAGCCACAGCTCCTCCCTCGGATAGCATTTTGCCCTTCCTCCATTTTTTTAAGAGAGTTGATCCCAACCTACCTACTTCGATGGTATCTTCCCAGAAGTTAAAAGTTCATATCTTAGTTTTCTGAATATAAATTGGATTCCTATGTACATATTTTTCTTGTATTTCTTATGATATATTGCCTGGCTTGCATTTAATGAGACTAGTTCATTGGCATAGGATGCTTACAAGCAGAAGAGGCCAGCATGAGGGAGTGACACTTAACATTTCAATTGCTATATTTATAAGGAGACTTATCTTGGAAGATGGAAGCAAGAAACTACAAAAAAACACCATTTCTTTTCAGTGGAACCATTTCAAAGATAGAATGGGGAGAGGAAATAGCTGCGTGCTAACATTTCTACTTGTGGAGGTTAAGAGAGTTGTAAAGATATTCTCGATTGACATTTTCCTTGGACATGCAGGAAAGTGAGGAAGAACAATGAAAGTTGAATGAGAAAGAAAAGACCGTATAGTTACATTAGGATTTAACAACAGAGAGGTTGAGAGTTTAGAGTTTGGGGTGGTGTGAGCCTGCAGATACTGTTCAAGAAATTGAACGGTAGGTGTTTGGATTTCTGGCACCAGAACGTTGTTCTCTTTCTCCTTTGTGGTTTCCAAATAGATACAAGTTCATGGAGTTTTTTACTTAGAAGGAAGCCTTAAGGCAATTTCTAGTTGAAGTCCCTCTATTTGTTAGGAATGTCTGTCATCTGTTCAGATGTGTAACACCAGGAAATATGAGCAAACTCCTTTAGCGGGCTGTAGTGGAGGTTTTCCATCCCAGTGTGCCCTTAATTCTTCTCTCTGCTTTCCCGGCCCCCTTACCTACTTTGGGGATGAGGTGACTCTTGCATCTACATATCTAGTCCTGAGCAGCCTTTTTTGATTACAAAACTGTTCTCTTTTGCCTAATGCATGCCATATTTCCATCGTTAAATTCAATAATTATAGAACAAAAATGATTTTCCCTCCCAAATATGTTCTTTTAGTGCTACTTATAGTAAAGGTGGGGAAACTTTTCTTTTAGAGAATGTAATTTTAGGGGCATTCAAGTGAATACTTAAAAGGTTTTATTATGCTTGATTTCTGAGAGAAATTTAAATATTAACTTGTCCATGATAAAGAAAATCGTGACTCAATAAGTATCAAATAATTAGATAATATTTTATTTCCAACTTGGCCACTTGTGCAGAAAAGTCAGGAGAAGGGGGGGGGGGGGGGATTGAAGGAGCCACAGAGGCGTTAGGGAGACTAAGAGGGCTCAAAAAGAGAACTGGAATGAAAAAGAGAGAGAGAGGAAAGGAAGAAGAGAGGGGATTTATTGGCTGATAGATGAGTTTGCTTTTATTCTCTCCTCTGCTTGTATAAATGAGGAAACTGAAGTCTATAAAATTGATTGCTTTGGTCAGGATAACAGAGGGGGAACTAAGACTGTATTTCAGGACACTGGAATCCTTATCGTTTGTTTTCTCTATTATACCACATTAAGAAAAAACTATTCAGAACTTCTGAAATTATTGAAAAACGGAAGAGAAAATAAATAACAATAAATGAAATACCACAATTCTCTAATAACTCTTGTCTAAGAGAGCCTTTCCTGCCTTTTGGAAATGGTGCTGTACTGTATTGGAGAATATCTTCTCAGGGTACCTCTTTACTATCCCTTGAGCTGAAGATTTCCTGCACTTGGAATAGAGCTTGACTGCCTTTTATTGAGTTTGTCTTGAGTTGTACTCTAGATCATTGTTCAAAGTCACCTAGGTGACTGTCTTATTCAATCATGTACTCCTTCATTCATCCTATGAACATTTATTTTCTGCCATGTAACTAGTTCTGTATACTGTGTGTGTTCATGGGGATTCAAAGCAGATTGTGAGTACCACTGCGCTCAAGGAGTACATGGTGCAACAAGGAAGAGATCCTACTGCTGTGCTGAACGTTAGAGGGGGAGAAAGAGAGACCGACGCCGTGGGGAGAAGGAATGTTGGGGCAGATCTGGGTTGAGGGGTGGCTCTTTTGGCAGTAGAATTGCCGAAAGGAATTGTTGACTAAACTCCATCTGGGATAAATTTGAATTAGAGTCCCACTTGTCTCAGGTCTCCATGTATGATTTCTTACAAAGGTGGTGAAAGATAATTTAGTCTTCTGTCATCAAGTGGAATAAAACAGTCAGTCCTTGTTGGTATCCATATGCCTGGCTTTTTGAGATTTGGGCAGCTAGAGGCACTAGGAGGGTTCATGAATTAGGTGGTTTTGAATGGCCCTGCTGTTGAAATGACTGCATTTGTCAAAACAATTGGATATGTCTGAGGGCTGGTTGGAAGACACCTGTCTGACACCTGTTCCTTGCTACCTCAGGAGTCTTGGCGCTATGCATCTGGTGTATGCGTCCCTTGTTTTTAGCCTCTTACTTGGTGAGACAAAATAAAAGGCATTTTCTCTTGGGAAAAAAAATCTGTGTCACCCTCCATTAAAGGCTTAAGTCTATTCTGACTTCAAATACTTTATTGGTTGCATTCTTCATTGTAATATTCCTGAATATAATGCAAATAAGTATTTAGCTTGTTAACAGCTATTGATTCTCTGTTCTTTAACTTTTTTCCACAAGCTTGTTCTTTTTTTTTTTTTAAGATTTATTTTATTTCTTTCTCCCGCCACCCCCGCCCAACTTGTCTGTTCTCTGTGTCCATTCTCTGTGTGTTCTTCTGTGTCTGCTTGAGTTCTCAGTGGCACCGGGAATCTGTGTTTCTTTTTGTTGTGTCATCTTGCTGTGCCAGCTCTGTGTGTGTGCGGCGCCACTCCTGGGTGGGCTGCGCTTTTTCACATGGGGCAGCTCAGTGCGGGGAGCACTCCTTGCGCGTGGGGCCCCCCTATGCAGGGGACACCCGTGTGTCATGGCACTTCTAGTGTGCGGCAGTTCCGCGGGTAAGCCACTTCACAACATGGACCAGGAAGCCCTGGGTTCTAACCCTGGACCTCCCATATTGTAGGTGGACACTCTATCTGTTGAACCACATCCACTCCCCCCCAAGCTTGTTTTATTCCCTGATTCAAAAAACCCTTTATCTAAAAAAACACCAATGAATTGAATTCAGAAGTACTTGCTGGAAAATGCTGTATGATGTTCTGCTGGGTCAAATATGCAAATATCACTTAAGAAACCTACATAAGCATAGTCTGGGCTGGTTGGGTCATAGTAGTCTGGAAAATTCTTGGGGGAGATGGGGAGAAAGAGGTGACTGATTGGTTCCTCTTTTCATGGGTGAATCAGAATTGCTAGGGTGGACGGGCGGGGGGAATGGGTTTTTCTGGGATCCTGAATTGAACTTGGATACCCCTGCAGTGCATATTTCCAAGTTGGGAGCCTGGAAGTTTGTGGTTCAAACCACTGTGCCATCAGATTGACTCTTGGGGTCCCTGAGTTCTGATGTGTAAGCTGGATGGAATGGGTCCTTACACCCTGCCCCTTGGAGTGACTGAAAGCCCATCCTTTAACTTCAGCCAGAAACGACTGAGAAAAGCTCCACCTCCAGAAAGGACTTTCTAGATAGTCCCCTTATAAAACATGCCTATTAAGGATGAAGCGTAGTGAGAGAGCCAAGATGAAAGACATTTGCTTACTGGAGTAATTTATCTATCAAAGTTGTTAGAAAATTTCTGAGAGATAGCTTGCGAAAATGGCTGTTTATTCAATACTCTCCCCATTTTCCCAAGGCTGAATACTAAGACAGAGATTCAGTGGCTAGTTCAAGGTCACACAACCAGAAAGTGGCAGAGTCCAGACTGTAATGTAGGAGGATTTCTATCTGAGGCATTTTCAAGCAGAATTTTAAAGAGGACTTTTCAGTGCAGGTTATCATCATCTATGGAAATTTCAATGCTAAGTGATTGAGCATTTTATGCAGGGGATAACTCTTAAAACAAATGGTCCAAGAGGTTTTCAAATCTGTTTGGTGGTAAAGCTCACAGATTTATATTTTTATTTGGAAGGAAATTGAACCCTAGTGAGATCAAGTGACTGGCAAAAAGTTACAGAGGTGAAAAGACAACATGCAGAATGGGAAAAAATATTTACTAAGCGTATATCTGATAAGGGACTTGTATTCAGAATATATAAATAATTCTTATAACTCAGTAACAAAAAGACAACAATTTTAAAATGGGCAAGGAATCTGAATAGACATTTCTCCAGGGAAGATATACAAATGTCCAATAAGCACATGAAAATATGCTCTACATCATAAGACATCAAGAAAATGCAAATCAAAACCATAGTGAGGTACTGCTTTGCACCTGCTAGGATCACTAGAATAAAAAAGTCAGATAATAAGTGCTGACAAGGTTATGAAGAAATTGGAACCGTCATTTATTGGTGGTGGGAACTTCTACTTTGGAGAACAGTATGGCAGTTCTATCAACCATGTGACCCAGCAATTCCAGTCCTAAGCATATACCAAGAGAAATGGAAACATATGTCTACTCAGAAACCTGCACATGAATGTTTATAGTAGCATTGTTCATAGTAGCCAAAAGGTGGAAACAAATGTCCATCAGCTGATGAATGGATAAAACAATGTGTATATCCATCCAGTGGAATATTCAGCTATAACAAAGAATGAAGTATTAACATGTGCTAAAACATGGATATACTTTGAAAACATTTTAAGTGAAAGAAATGAGTCACAAAAGACCACACATTATATGATTCCATTCATATGAAATATCCAGAATAGGCAAATCTGTAGAGACAGAAAGTTGGTTAGTTGTTGCTTAGGGCTGGGGACTCTAGCTAAAGGGTCTGGTGATGATAATGTCCTAAAATTGACTGTGATGATGGTTGCACATATCTGTAAAAATATTAAAAACCATTGAATTATGCATTTTAGAAGGGTGAATTGCATGGTGTATGAATTTTATATAAAAAAAGCTGTTGAAAAAAAGAAACAGAGAAAAATATAGTCATGGAGATGCCAGGCTAGAAGTGAAGGGAAGGAATGCAGAGACCCCTGGACAGGGTTCTTTAGAGATACCAAGCTACCAGTATTAGCAAAACCTGAAGCTCAGTCTCAGTTATTATTTCCCTAATTATTCATAGTCATTCATTTATTCAACTACTGCTTCTTGAGCACCTCCTCTGTGCTCATATTATGCAAGGACTGAAGTAGTAATGGAGAAAACACAGTCTCTGTTTCATGGGTTAGTGTCTGGTCTTGGGAATTTCTTTACTCTGGGAAAATCAGTAAGTGGTGTTTACCTTTGGGCTATTGCTCACGTTAATTATCATTTAACTACTTTCTAATGGAAAATGACAGTTTTTATTTTTTAGTAAAAGAAATTCCAAAATATTTGAATAGTTTTTTTTTGTCCTCTGTGAAAAATAGTACATAGATTTTTTGTTTTATAAATAAGTAGAGGAAGATTTGAGGTTATATAAATATGCTGTTCATCATCAAACTTTCTCCCACTGATCATTTTCTTTTTTTTTTTTTTTAAGATTTTATTTATTTCTCTTCCCCCACCTCCCCCACCCCGGTTGTCTGTTCTCTGTGTCTATTTGCTGCATCCTGTTTCTTTGTCTGCTTCTGTTGTGTTGTCAGTGGCACGGGAATCTGTCTCTCTTTTTGTTGCGTCATCTTGTTGCGTCAGCTCTCCATGGGGGTGGCGCCATTCCTGGGCAGGCTGCACTTTCTTTCGCGCTGGGTGGCTCTCCTTACGGGTGCACTCCTTGCCCGTGGGGCTCCCCTACGCGGGTGACACCCCTGCGTAGCACGGCATTCCTTGCGCACATCAGCACTGCGCATGGGCCAGCTCCACACGGATCAAGGAGGCCCGGGGTTTGAACCGTGGACCTCCCATGTGGTAGACGGACACACTAACCACTGGGCCAAGTCCGTTTCCCCTGATCATTTTCTAACTCCATCATTTCTTTTTTATTTGTAAGCATTTTAGAATGTAAGAACTTTACTTCCTCCCCCATTTATACAGCAGCAAGGATTCATGGATTTTTAATATTCAATTGGTTATGATTCTTTATGATCATTATTTATTTTGATGCTGAAATTATCCCAGATTTTATAATGGGAGTCCCTTGAAACTGGCTTCTGTTTCCTTTGGACACTTTCTCCTGACTGAGTGCTTTCTTATTTTATGAGAGTTTGCCCAGGCCTCTCTTGGACTTTCTCTGCTCCTTCCTTGGAATCAGCTGTTTCTTCAAGTAGACCTGGTTCTTCTTCAGGGAGGGTTATTAAGAAACCAGGATCTGGGTATTTGGAATGCCATCGCTTCTAGACCTTCTCATTGGATAGAGCTAGAGGGTGTGTGTGTGTGTGTATGTGTGTGAGGACATATATATCTGATTTCTTTATCTCTCTATGTTTCAAGTATAGATTTAAAAATCTGTGAAGGTAGGATTCTAATTAGGCACAAATGTATTATTTTGGATATATGTCACTTCCTGTTTTCTCTTAATTTTTAACAGGTGGCTAAACCCTTTGTTTAAAATTGGCCATAAACGGAGATTAGAAGAAGATGATATGTATTCAGTGCTTCCTGCAGATCGCTCAAAGCATCTTGGAGAAGAGTTGCAAGGGTAAGCAAGGGATAATAAAGAGAAGGGTAAGGAAGAATGGGAATTTCTCTCAGTGTGTAGTTAAGGGTTTGGAATGTTTTTTTCCTTCCTGGGTCTCTTGTCTTCCTTGGGCCCCTTCCACTAACTTTCCATATTTACTTCCTCTTAGGCCATCCCCAGGCCTTAGACTACTTTGGTGGCTGGGGAAAACATGTATTTCCTGTCCTTTCATAAAGTTGCGAGAGCCAGCAGCTAAAACCCAGATGCAGAGATCTGTTGGTAGGGAGATGGTATCACTGTGGAAGGTTGTCTGGCTGGTTTGCCTTTTTGGGCTACTAAATGGTGCTCTAAATCCAGCAAAGCTTGGCATGGACTGAAGCCTGGCCACTTTCCATTCAAGGCCTGTTTTTCTGGTGCTTCAGATTCCAGACCACATGTCCTTCAGGAGCCCTGGGAACAATTATCCAGCCCTCAGGGGACAGCCCTGTCATAAACCCTTACCTTTCCCTCTGCCACCTCTCCAGTTTTGTCATATGGCAGGGTCTGGTATTCTTTACTATGCCTTGTTTTTTTGTTTCCTCTTTCTTTTTTTAAATAAAATTATATTGAAGCATGTAATTCATACATGAACATACACACATACGTACATAGCAAAAATCTGTGAATTTACAAAACAAACATGCATATCATCATACAGTGCTCCCATCAATCACCCTAACTCCAAATCATTGCATTGTTGTGAAACATTTGTTTCAAACTAGAAAAGAGCATTGTCAAAGTATTGCTACTAACATAGCCCATATCTTATATTTGGTGTATTTTTCCCCCAACCCATCCAATGATTGACACCCTATATTAGTATATATATTTTTATTATTGTTCAGGAGAAAATGTTTTTGTATTAGTCCTGTTAACCACAGTCCATCATCCACTGGATTCTCTGTGTTATATAGTCCCATGCTTTGTGTAATCCATTCAAAATGTACAGTGGCTCTCATTTTCCTCATAGAGTTTGCTTTTATGACCACAGTCAATTTTAAATGCTTTCATTACTCTAAAAGGAAAAATCCCTATACTTGTCCCTTAGTTTTGAAATAATATCTTCTTGCCATTGCTGCCAAATCTTACAATGTTACTATTAACCATTTTCTTAGAACTTTGTAAAATAACATTCTTATATTTATACTATTAACCACAATCTTCATTTACTACTGAAATCACTGTTACACATTCCCTAGATTATTCTTTAGTTTCCTTTCAATCGACATTTATGTTCATAAACTACCCCTTTCATCGACAATCACATTTATAAATCAGTAACATACTCATTATAATGTGTCACTCTCAACTCTATTCATTTCCACATTTTTATAATTAACCTTATTAATGATGCTGCATATATTAAGCACTAGCTTCCATTCTTAGCCCACATTTGATCTCCTAGTAACCTATATCCTAGAGTTTATCTCCATGAGTTTATTCATTGTATTTCATATTAGTGAGACCATACTATATTTGTCCTTTTGTGTCTACGTTATTTCACTCAACATAATATCCTCTAGGTTCCTACATGTCATCATATGCATCCTGATTTTATTTCTTCTTACAGCTGAATAGTATTCCATTGTGTGTATATACCACATTTTGTTTATGCATTCATTGGTTGGTTGACACTTGGGCTGGTTCCGTATTTTAGCAATTGTGAATAATGTTGCTATGAACATCGGTGTGCAAATGTCAGTTCATGTCCTTGCTTTCAGTTTTTCTGAATATATTCCTAGTAATGGTATTGCTGGGTCACATGACAGGTCTATATTCTGCTTCTTGAGGTTCTGCTAGACTGTCTTCCACAGAGGCTGCACATTCTATATTCCTACCAACAGTGAAGGAGTGTTCTCGTTTCTTCACATCCTTTCTAGTAGTTTTCTTTGTAGTTTTCTGTTGTTTTTTGTTTTGTTTTTTAATAATGGCTGTTCTCTAAGGTATGAAATGGTATCTCATTATGTTTTGATCTGCATTTCCCTAATAGCTGGTGATGATGAGCATTTTTTTGTGTGCTTTTTGGCAATTTGTATTCCTCTTTGGAGAAATGTCTGCTCAAGTCTTTTGCCCATTTTAAAATTGGGTTGCTTGTCTTTTTATTATTGAGTTGTATGATCTCTTTTTTATAACATGGATATTAAACCCTTATCGAATATATGGTTTTCACCCCAAATATTTTCTCCCATTGAATAGGCTGCCTTTTTACTTTCTTGACAGTCTTTTGAAGAACAAAAGTTTAATTTTGAGGAGGTTCCATTTTGCTTGTATGTTGGGTATAAGGTTTAAGAAACTATCTTTGGGATATGGAGCTGCCCTGGATGGTGCTTCAGAGGCAATCACCGGACATTGTATATCCTCACAGGGCCCACTGGATGGAATGGGGGAGAGTATGGGCCATGATGTGGACCATTGACTATGAGGTGCAGAGGTGCCCAAAGATGTACTTACCAAATCCAATGGATGTGTCATGATGATGGGAGGGAGTGTTGCTGGGGGGGGCGGGGAGAGATGGGGTGGGGGGGTGGGGTTGAATGGGACCTCACATATATATTTTTAATGTAATATTATTACAAAGTCAATAAAATAAAAAAAAAAAAAAAGAAAAGAAACTACTCCTATTAAAAGATCTTGAAGATGTTTTCCTGCATTTTCTTCTGGGAGCTTTATGGTTGTAGCTTTTATATTTAGGTCCTTGATCCATTTTTAGTTAGTTTTTGTACAGGGCATGAGATAGATGCCTTCTTTCTTTCTTTTGGATATGGACATCCTGTTCTCCCAGTACCATTTGTTGAACAGACTCTTCTCGCCCACCTGGGAGGGCTTGACAGCCTTGTCAAAAACAGATGTGGAGGTCTATTACTGAGTTCTCTATTTGATCCCATTGGTCAATCTGTCTATCTTTATACCACTACCATGCTAGTTTTTAAAATTTTTAAATGAAAAATTTTTTTAAACCACTGTAGCTAAAGTCAGGAAATGAGAGTCCTCCAACTTTGTTCTTCATTTTTTAAGACATTTTTGGCTATTTGGGGTCCCTTACTCTTCCAAATAAATATGATAATTGGTTTTTCCTTTTCTTACTGTGCTCTGTTTTTCATTGTAGGTACTGGGATAAAGAAGTTTTAAGAGCCGAGAAAGATGCACAGAAGCCTTCTTTAACGAAAGCAATCATAAAATGTTATTGGAAATCTTATTTAGTTTTGGGAATTTTTACATTAATTGAGGTAAAAGCTTTTACATACACTGACTTGGTTTTTTACTTAAACATGCAGTAAAAGTGCTGGTTAGAATTAGTAGTGAAATGGTCAGTGAGAGGAGGTCAAACAGGTTTTAAAAGTAGTTTAAGGTCTAAGGAAAGAACATGTCTAGGAAGCTTGATATAATCCAAACAGTTGTATTTATTTTTAGAGCAGGTGAGTACTATGGTCTGATGACTAAAGCTCAGAAGGATTATTATTTTTAACCAGTTAAAAGTCATGTCATGAAAGGATAGCACTGAAAGACAAGGAATTTTATACCATGTTCGGGCATTGTTGGTGCTCAGTAAATGTTGTAAATGCTAAGAGTAATCCTGGAATGAACCGATGTCCTATAACATCAAGGAGTATGTGTACAGTATATTTGGACCAGAGCCCAGAATAATATGACATTTACAGGTACTCAATAAATAGTTGTTAGCTTGATAACATCAGCTCTGGTAAATGCTTTTCCAAGAAGGTACTGTCATATCTCTCCTCCCAGGGAAACAGAAGCTGGAGCACTTAGCCTGGGCTGGCTGTGGTATGTCAGAGGTGAAAGGTGGCTGGAGCTCCTGGCTGCACCCTTTCCAGGGGTGTGTACTGAGTCAGAGCCCTCTCTGTAGAAGAGGTGCTCGCTTCACTCTGAATTTCAGGTTTCATGCAGCACCCATTCTGGTTTCTTATCCTGGTTGTTGGGGTGGATTGCTGGTTGCAAGATGGGGTCTGGAAGGTCTAGCATCGCAGAGAGTGTAAAAGTGGACATACAATTAAAAACTAAAGGCAGAAAGCCATGAGGTCATTGACCAGTCCTTCAACATGGCAGCAGTCTACTGGGAGAGATGGTGAAAATCCACCTGGGTGGCTTGTACTCTCCATGGTATCTTAGTACTGCTCAATCA
Source organism: Dasypus novemcinctus (assembly GCF_030445035.2). NCBI lineage: Eukaryota > Metazoa > Chordata > Mammalia > Cingulata > Dasypodidae > Dasypus > Dasypus novemcinctus. The sequence goes on from NC_080687.1 coordinate 39,971,783, forward strand.
CTGGTACGTTGGGTTTTCTGCGAATGCATGGGAGCAGTAGAGATAGAAGTTGCAACTGCTACAACAGGGTTTTTTTAGATGCAGAAGGGCAGTGAAGTATCATCAGTGCATTTTGCTGGCAGGTAAGATGGGTGGACCACCTGTTTTGTATGTGTGAGGCATAGCTCATCTTTAAAAGGCTCTGTTTGTGTTGACGGGCAGTGTGGGTCTGGGTAGATAGGTAGGTGAGCTTTGTCCTACAAAACTGCAGAACACCAACAGGTCACTGGACTGTACTGGAAGATTGAAGTTCTCACTGATGACAAGTTGCATTGGCTAGTTTGCCAAGTGGTGGGGATAGGGATATAGTTTACAGTGCCACCTTTGTGAATATCCACCCCCTGGATACTGCTGTGGCCTTGTGAAGTGGCAGGTTGGAGATGCAAGCCAGTGGGTAGGAGAGGGTGGAGGAGTCTCTGAGGCTGTCCCAGTTTGTCGTAGATCTGTGCACAGGTGTCCCCTGTGGTGGTATTTCTTCATGGATGCCAGTTATTCAAGGTGGCAACCTGGTGTCACTGTGGCCCCTTTTTAATTCCTCTAGCTATTACCTAACCAAATCAAAAGCAGGGCCTTCCCTGATACCTGTGGCAGCACAAGCAGGAACAGGCAGAGCAATTCCAGTCCAAGGGTGAGGCTTTGGAGGTTGGGAATTCAAAACAGTGATAACCTCTGTCCTATGAGAATTGAAGAATGGTTGCAATGCTCCAACAAGCCAGCACTAGGGTAACGGTGAACACAGTGCTGTTGCAGGCAAATACTAATTAACAGCAAGCCAGCCAGTCCCCGGTCCATCCCACCTGTCCCCTGTGCTCACCTCTATGGGAGTAAATGGAGACTGAAGCAAGCCTTCACCTGCTCTGAGCCTGCAGGGTGCAAAGGAGGAGCCGTGGAGCTTCTCAATGAACCACACGATGACAGCGGCTGCTTCCCCTGCATCACTTCAGGGGCTTTTTCTTTGAGACAGAAGGCTGGCTGCCTGCTGGTGGAATTCAGGGAGCTGGTGATCTGTTCCTCCTTAATATGGGGGGAGAGGCAGGGTTTATTTAGGTCCTATTCCCAGGACCCTTAGCAAATGAGCCGAGAGTTGACTCCCAGCTTTCTCCAGTAACTCAGCCTTGTCTGAGTTCACTTTTGCTCTGATGGCCTCTGGTCCAGTGGAGGCTGTAGGAAGCTGAGGGTTGGAAATGCTTGAATGAGCCTTCACTTGGGAACTCAGCCAATGGGCAGTGAGTAAACAAACAGAAAACCCTGAATTCTGTAGTGAAGTTTGCGCCTTTGCTAAGGGCTGATTCCCTGAGAGTTCTTCTATTGGACTTTCTGTATTCCTGCCAACTCTTTTCTCCAAGTATCCACCACACTCTTCTCAACCGTGGACACGGAGCAGCGGCTGCCAGTAATAAAGACATCAAGGGTGGTGAGCCCCTGCTCAGGGCTGCAGGCATGGTAGAGGTGGGAAAGCAGATGCTGGACCTCCAGAGTAGATTGCTTTATACACCTGGCGGATTCTTGGTGCAGAGAATTAGTCTAGTAATTTCATCATTTGACCCTGAGTCCTAAAAATAGATAGATTATTTATACTCCCTGACTTTCAGAAGTCAGAGAGTATACAGTTCAATTTTAAAATATTTCATTCGTCCTGGTTAAAAAAAAATTCTGCTCAGAAGTGAAACTTCTAACAAATGCCCCCAAAACTTGGCTTTTATGAATGATTGCCCAAGAGTTCTTGCTCTGCCCTGTTACTGTCTATAAGCAGCAACGGCATTTTATAATCTCACTGTGGAAACTGGTTTCTTTGCCATTACAGATGGAATACGTTGCTTCCCAGGACTTTCACATCATGGAAGTAATTATAGCTAATGGTTATTTCTCTGATGTGCTTCGGTCTCCTGAGCATGTTTCAGCTGTCGTAGCGTGTTTAGTTGTCATGGGAATCCCCCAGGGTAGACAGGTATCTTATGGATAAGAACCCAGAGGTGCAGGAGGGCATGTGAAATGTTTAGGGTCACTGACTTGTTTTCTGAAGCCAAACATTCTGTTTTCTTAAGTCTGTGCTCTTTGCATTCTATCACAATACTTTTTCTCTTGCCACATCCCCCTTTGAAGGGACAGAGAACCAAGAGTAGGCATTTCTATAACTCTTAACTGTACCTTCCTCTGCCAGCTGTTTGACAAGAGGACCAAGCTTTATAAGATGTTCCTCCCGCTTAGGTTTTGAAGAACATTTCAAAAATACAAAAGTAGAATAGGATAATAAACTCTGATGTACACCTAACCCAGCTTCAATAATAATTAGCTCAGGGCCATACTTGTTTCATCTCTTTCCTTCTTAAAGATTATTTTGAAGCAGCCTCTAGATATTACATCATTTCACTTATAAATATTTTGGTGTATATCTTTAAAAGGTATAGAATCTTTCCCCTATGTAGTCGTAATACCATTAATATGCATAGAAAATAACATATTTTAAAATTTGTAAGACTATCAGAAATGTTGACACTGGCTAGATATTGATGATATTAAAATTTGAGTGTCCAATTAAGGTGCATTTGATTGATAGACATTATAAAGATTCCTCTTCTAGCTCTCTCTCTCAGCTATTTTTTTTTTTTAACTGAAGAAACCAGGTTATTTATCATGTAGACATTACCATAGTCTGCAACCCCTGTGTTTCATTTGACATGTTACTCTGGCAAGTTAGATTGGTAGCTAAATTCACAGGCTTTATCTGATACAGGTTTGGTTTTGTACCCCTTTGGTGGGATTACTTCCTAGGTAGGATTGTGTACTTGCATCAGGAGGTACTTAATGTCTAGTTGTCTTTTATATAGGTGCCCATAAGGCAACCATTTCTTTATGAAATGGTATTTAGAAAGTACAGTCTGGGCACTAGAGAGGCTTATTGCCTTTGCATTGATTATTTTTTTTTTTTTTTTTTTAAATTTTTTAATTTTTTATTGACTTTGTAATAATATTACATTAAAAATATATATGTGAGGTCCCATTCAACCCCACCCCCTGCATTGATTATTGTTTCTAGGACAAAGCTAGAAAATTTTCTTTTAAAGATAAACATGTCATGAATTTATATGAGTATTTCCACATCACTTTCAGGATAATACTGATTTTACTTAATCTCATTACTCTTAAATCTGTATCTGTTTTCTCCCATCGTCTTTTCTCTTTTCTCTCATGCCTAATCCCCATTCTCAGTGATATCAACCTAATTCCTCATTTGTTTTATCTTATAGCATCAATCCTATTGCCCACAACATGGTTTCTGGAAATAATTTAAGATTTTTTTGCAGTCCATAGTGTCCTTTTGGTAGGTATATCCCAAAGGGAATGTAATTTTGAATTATTGTGTTTTAAAACCACCTTCAGTTTTTTGTTTTTTTTTTCCCTGTATGGTTATGCCAATAACTGGATGGATATATATTTAGGTGTATTTGCTTCATTTTACTCTCAAAGTTCAGGAATTGCTTTTTAAAAAATTCATTGTTTTAAATTATGTTATAATATTTTCATGGTTCCAAATTCAAGTCTATAGAAGGGATTATTTTCAAAAGAGGCCTTTTGTTCTTATCCCTCGCACTGTTTTCTCTTTCCTCTTAGAGAAAACTTTAAAACAAATTATGATTTATTTCTTTGCTTATTGTCTCCCCAGATCCACTGATTTTCTTCCTTATTTCTGGATTTTTCTCAAGTCTGCCTTTGCCACCTAGTCCCCTTTTTAAAAACGAACTGCCTATTCATTTTCCCATAAGCCTACTCTGTTCTTCATATATATATATTTAAAGTTTTGTGGTAAAAGAGATAACATAAAACTTGTCATTTTAGCCATTTTTAAGTGTACAATTCCATGGCATAAGTTACATTCTCCGTGTTGTGTATCCATCACCACTATCTAGCTCCAAAATTTTTCATCACCCAAACAAAAATTCTGTATTCTCTTCTTATATTTTTCACGCAGGCATTTCTGTCTTGATGCCTTTTCTGATGGCTGATTTCTTTTTCCTGTGGTTTCTTTCCTTGTCATGTATCAGGGGTGATAGAGTTGGGTAAGAAATTTCTCAAGTGCCTGGGCGAAACATGGTGCAGGCACTGTGCTCACTGGGGAAATTTTAGCTTCCTGCCATGCAGTAAGTTTTCCTAAAAAGCAAGGAAGGGAGCCCAGATATCAGATACTTTGAGGTTGAAAACTGCATAACCTGAAGTATTTAGAAATATCTACCTTCAAATTCTGACCCTCTGCTAGAACCTAGAACTGTGAGGGTTTGTGGTGTCACATTGGGCTGTTCTAAAAACTGCATGTGGTTTCAGAGATTTCAGAGGAATTCCCATGAAAAATTAAGGACTATGTTCTCTATTGGTTTCTGGAAAGAATCTTCACCAGGTGATAGGTTAGTGGCAAAGATGGAGGTTTGTGTGAGCAATTTTTGACCTTGTTCCTGCTATCCAGAAAGTTCTGATTTGGTTAATTTCAAGTTTGATAATGCCTGTTTTTCCGGTTATTTTGTTTCGTACTGCTCGAGGGTAGGGTCAGGTATGGAAGATCAGTAGGAAAGTATGGGTTAGGAACTGGCATTACTCACTAATGAGCAGGTTTGCATGACTGAATTATTAAATGCTTATCTCTAAGCAGAAACATTCAGGTGTTTTGGTGGTAGTGTGTGGCCTTCGTTTGCATACTTTTCCCCTGGATTAGTTGCATCCATCAGTATTCTCTCTGGACCCTGATGAATGACATCACTCTTAAACTTTCATTTTTCGAACCGGACTCATGTTAGTTCAAATGGAGAACTGTATAAAAGGCAGCTGTGAATCCTAGACACAATCACAAGCTTTAGGAAAGTTTGGGACTGAAGGAATTACTATCAGGCTTCTGGTGGCTGCAGAGATAGCCACACCTGGCCTGGGACTGCCTGTGAGTAGTACGGTTGGCATTCTTACTTTTCTATGTAAACTTCCAGATTTTCACCTCAAACTCTGAACAGTCTGTTTATGACCCACTGTACCAGGGGCTCTTCTATAAACTTGTAATGTCTCTTAGGATGAATGATTGGGAGTGCTGGAAATGTAACAACAAGCCTTTGTGTTCTTGAGATCTGGTCATCTTACTCTTAATTCCCCAACTAAATGGTTTTCCCTCTTTACCGTAGATGACATCGCCAGTGTGGTGTGGTTCATGAAGTTTTGCGTATGTGTGTGGGGTGGGGTGGCAGCAGTATAGAAATGTCATTTAATGTCATGATCATTTGAGGGAAGGGGCTATCCATCCGTCCTGATTGGGCGCTCATTGATTGGGACAAATGTATGTCAGTTTAGTTTTCTTTTTGTTTTGGTTTCTTTGTCTCCCCCTCTCTCATGCATAGGTTCCTCTTTTCAAGAACAGTGGGAGAAAACTGTCAAAAGCAAACCCATCCGTTGCTTATCGTGTCTGTGTTAATAAGGAAATACCATTTTAAAAGGAAACGCTTGCTTCAAAGTTGAGTTCTTGAAAGATTTCCAAACTCTTGGCATTTTGTTTCTTGAGAAGTCCATGGAGGAAGTGATGTCAAGGGCCTGTGTGTTTACTTTTGGTGACTTGGATTTTGTAATAAGTGTTTGGTTTTCTTTGATGGGGGAGGAGGGTACCTTATTAGGGGCTATAGAGGGAGGAAGTAAGTTGTGGGGTGGGGTGGCTGTTTGGCAGGGAGAAGCAAATGAGCAAGCAAAGGAGAGCTACTTTGCATGTTGCATGCTGTGGTTCAAGCAGTATTCTGTTTTCTTTGCCTTTAGTCTTGGTGAAGGCAATTATAATCCCTATGTCTTGTTTAGGAGGTAAGTCCCAGTGCCTCCCAGCTCACTGGTGTGAGATTTTAATTTTTGCCTGGGGAACAGATGATTAATAGTTCTTCAAACCAGCACCTGAAACTTACAGCTGGTAGAGTACAGCTGGTGACATAGTTTAGTTTGATTTGTGCTGTGTTTAAATTTTGATGCTTGAGCCAAGGAGGGGCAGTGCTTCAGTGCACATCCCAGATTCTGGGTAGTGGTGGTGGTAGAAACATTTTGAAACTACCTCCCTACTTCAGGGCCAAGAGCCTGGGAACCTCCCAAGCCTGGCTCCTTTCTGATACCTAACAGAAGCCGGACTTGGATCTACCAGCATTTGGAGTTTGGTTTGGGAAGGGTTGGAGGCTTCTCTCTTCTGATGTGTGTCAGTGCCAGTATCTGTTTATAAACTCTCTTAAGGCATAAGGAGGTGGCAAGAGTGCACTTTTTGTGAATGAGCTAGCTGAACTTTCCTTTGGGGCTGGGATGTTGGCAGTACAAAGGAAATAGGCAGTTGGCAAGCTGAACTGTGTACATGGATACAAATCTCTTTTCCCTCTTTTACCACTTTTTTCCTTACCATTTCAGGCCAAGACTTACTTGGTTGTTTGCCAAATGTTTTTTAGTACACTAGTTGTAATATTTATTGAGCATCCACAGTGTACCAAGCACAATGTACTAAACCTTTGTTGTAGTTGATCTTATTTTGTCTAAGATAAAACTGTTGTCTGTTTTAGGGAAGAAAATATTCCTATTTTTCTTATAGGCTAATGATGAACTTAGCACTTTGTCAAAATGCCTTCTTAACATGCTAATAAAAATAAGATTTATGTCAAGAAAAATTGGTATGGTTTGTATTTTTAATTAAGGTTTCTTTGTTTTTTCTTTTTAGGAAGGCACCAAAGTAATTCAGCCCATATTTTTGGGGAAAGTTATTAGTTATTTTGAAAATTATGATCCCACCGATTCTGTGGCTTTGCACACAGCGTACGTCTATGCCACAGTATTGACTGTCTGCACACTCATTTTGGCCATACTGCATCACTTATATTTTTATCATGTTCAGTGTGCTGGGATGAGGTTAAGAGTAGCCATGTGCCATATGATTTATCGGAAGGTAAGTGACATTCATTTTCAAAATGTGTACTTCCTTTGAAGCATCAGAAGCATTTTGGAAAAGTTCTATGTAACTTAAAAACTTTATAAACAGAATCACTTAAACTTCACTAGAGAAGCTTGCTGTTTGCATTAGGCTGTTTTCTTTTTTCTTTAAGAAAACTTTCCTATTATTAGGTTCTCTTTCTCTGTCTTTTTTTTCCCTTGAAGCAAACTTTACCGATTATATAATGTTTCTATTGAGATCATTAGGACTGCCTTTGATAACATTTCGCCAAAGGGTATTGGAGGATATTACATTTAAAATTAAATCTAATTAGAAAGTAAATATCAAATAGTTTTTCATTGTTTTCTTGCTTAAATCTCAGAGTCATATATGGAAATATTTTGTTCATTAAAACCTTTATTTACATCAAAGTTGTATTTGAAAGTGAACTTCAGTAAAATTAGTATCCATAAAATTAATGTTAGGAGAAAAAATAGTGTATTTGAGAAAGGTATTTATTTACTTTTCAATGATTCATTAATCATACTCAGTATAATTTTGTTAACTAAAGAAAAATATAAATGGAATCCATGCCAAATACAGACTGTTGTTATATTCTAATATTAAATATGTTTTTTAAAAAATAGTATTTAGAAAAATAGCTGGACATTTGGGATACCAATTTAAATTTTAGATTGTTTTTATTTAGTGATTTTGGAGAGAACTTATGGTCTCATGTATTTTATGTTGCTTTTCATTCAAGTTATTTTTATATAATATATCCTTTCCCTTTACTCTGCTTTATAGCACTTTCAATGCTAAGATCTATTTGATGTGTTTAATGTTTTTTATATTGAGAAATGCCATAAAACTATCCCATAGTATATGCTGGACTTAACTATAAAAGGAATAAGAATTTCAGATGTCTTTACAAAGAAATTGCCAGAGAGATACCAGTGTCAAGAGCTGAAGAACTCTTTTGAAACTCAATCTTGGCTATCATTTTGACCTGAGCTGTTGGCTTTTTTCTTTAAAAATAAAACCAACGGGAGCCAATGTAGCTGAAATGCTTGAGTGCCTGCTCCCTATGTGTGAGGTCCCAGGTTTGATCTGCGGTAACTCTTGAAAACAAAGGAAAAACCAGCTCTCATTGGAGAGCAGTGGTTGAGTGCCTCCTTCCCATGTACGAGGTCCTGGGTTCAATCCCCAGCACCTCCGTAAAAAAACAAAAAACAAAAAACAAAAAACACTGAGCAAATTAAATTTATAGTGTTACTTGTTTTATTTAATTGCTCCTCACCTGTAGCTTCTGTTTATTGTGAATACTTTTCTCAGCAACATACAAGATATCTTCCACGTTTTCCTTTGGGCAGAATCTTGAGTAATCTCAGAATTGTCTGAATCCTGGTGGCCTAGAATCTTATCTATATAAGCTAAAACATGGAAGCCCAGTTTCCTCATCTGTGACATGGATATGGTAACAATAACTGCCTGCCCTACTGAAGGAGTTACAGTGAGGATGAGAAGAAAGCTCTCTTAAAACCATGCTAGTCAAATGAATGGATGGTTGTTGTCACCATCTTCTTTGCTATGTTGCACTCCTACCATTTAGTTGAATGAGCTAGGTTTTTGTCCTTCCAGAGCATGCCTTGTTCCAATGAATAAATAGGTAATTTCCTTAGAATTCCTTTGTGAAAACCTTAAATATTTAAATGAGGTTTGAAGTGATGGTTTAGTCAAACAAAGCTCTTTGCACAGGTGAGTTGTTGTTACCTGTTTTTCTTCCTCTTTACACTAATGCTTTGGAAAGTAGCCTTTGGGAAATCTGATCTACCTTGGCACAATTGCTTGCCTGCATGTAAACATCTCCCAGAGGTATTAATTTGCTGAATTGATTATTCTAAAAGAATCGTCCCATTAAGAAGTTAAGAATAGCTTGGGTTAAACCGTAGACTTAACCTGAAATTCCAGAAACATGGGAAAGACAAATTTCCTCATATACTGACATGTATTTAGAAATAATGCTGAGGTGAAGAAATAAGACACTTTACCACATATGGGCTAATTCTTTATTGTAAAAGTTGGTGCTACAGCAAAACCTTGAAGGGGTTTTCTGTGACTGCTTGCTGTTTATGCTCAGGTGTGCCTCCTAATCCCTGGTCCTGGGGGTAAATCAGGTTGGTGGTTGTAAATGGAATGAATTACTGCCAAGCCAACCATGGTATTTGTAGTATTGAATGACATCATGGGATATACCATAAACTAAAAATGGCATCGCATTTATTTACCTTTGCACAGTTCTGGTGAAATTACTTTTGGCTTTTGATCTTTGATTTTTCTGTTTAATTTGAGGACTCAATGAAGAGGTGGTTTTATTAACTGTGGCTCTGTTTAATTTGGAACATAACATTGCTTATCATGGTCTGTTCAGGTTCTTTGAACTTCCGGGTATTACTTCAAGGGTATTTATTACTCAGAACTTTCTACCAAACCAAGAGATTGCACAACACAGGTGATTGCCCACTTGTGAACAGGCTATGCCCTCTTGGCATTAAGAACACATGTTTCTTTATGGCAGTACTTTTTCTGTTTAACTTTATACTTGAAAATTTTAGAAAGTTGCCACTGGATCCTGGTCCCAGTCCCAACGTGTTGCTTTCTCTTCTACAGTGGGGCCAATGGCTTTCTTTCTGTCCTTAGTTTCTGTCTGAGACATGGAGTGAGGAGGGCCTGTCCAACTTCAAGTGCCAAGGGGCTACTTCCACAGTTTAGAGCATTGGAGGTAGGGACAGGGTGGGGGAAGATGGTAACTTAAGGCAGGGTGAGCCTGGATTTAAGACAGCTAACAATCACCAGCCTCGCTTGCTGGTGGGAAGGCATCTCCCATTTGTCAGCCCCAGCCTTGGCTTAAGGCCTGGGTGGAAGTGAGCCTGAAGACGAAGGGTTTTAGACGTGGGGCCGGCAGGGCCGCAGTTCTAGTATTCAAAGATGGTGTTATCATCCCTGCTTTTGCAATATAAAATGACTAAGGTGCAGAGACGTTTCCTTGTGATCTCTGGCCTAATTAATTTTAGGTTTTCTGATGTGCCCAGTTTAAAGAACTTTGGTAGTTCCCACAGTGGACTGATTTCAGGTAGGTGGAGCCCAGTGAAGTTTGGCTTGTTCTGAATGCCATATAAAGCCCAGGTTGTCGGTCATCAAGCTCTCTGAAGCTGTTTTCTGCAACTTTTTATATTTTGTAGACTTCTTTGCCAAATCTAATCAGGTTGGCCAGACTACTTATCTGGATAAAAGTCTGTACTGTTCACTATTTAGAGTCACCCAAAAGGATAATTTGTGGGAAACCCTTTGTCCTCCTTTGTTTCAGCTTCTAAGGTGAGCTGATTTCCTGCAAATAGTGTCATTTCCCTGTATCGTTTATTGTAGATCTGTCTTAAGAGAGTTTATATAATTACATTTATGTAGCATATTATGAGGGCATAATTTCTATAGATCAATAATAAACTGTTTAGAGAAATATTTTAACTTAATACTAAGTATATTTTTAATTGTGTAAGTGATGGTGTTCTATTTTTAGTATTCTAGGGGGGACACATGCATGTTCTTTGTGTCCACTCCCTTTAGATTTCATATTTTTATGTACTCTTCATCTTTCTAAGTAGACTCTTCCCCCTTCTTTAATCCTTTCTTAGAAGACTCCTCTTCTCTTGACCAATTTTCTTCTACTTTCCTAGCTCAGTTATGCTTGAAAATTCAGTGATCAGACAGCAGGCATTCTTTTTTGCTGACTCAGAGGAGGAAGTAGGAGTCCTTCTAGGATACACGAGAAACCCCTTGCTTGCTTAGTTTTCCTGGGCAATGTCGTAACCCTCTGTAATAAGTGGAGCCTGAGTTTAAAAAATCCACACACTAGAATTTTGCCTTGTGAGAAGGTTTGACTCCTCTGTAGCCCCCCACCTCTGTTCCAACCCTCCTACTTCATCTCCCAATAGATTGTGGAAAGGCAATTAATAGAACATTTTCTCAGTGTTGCAGCCATTTGATGTCATATTCATAATTCCAAGATTGAACTTTACTTTTATTGAAAGCTCTTTACATTTTAATAAAATAATAAAGATTGTATTTCAGTGTAGACTTTCTATACTGCTTTTTATTTAGATTGAACAATATGAAATTACCAATATTCAACTAACTTGGCCCTACAAAAACAATTTCATATGATTCAATGTAATATTTTGCCTATTAGTCTGTGCTTAGGTTTCCTCTCTGAAAGTATCTAAGAATCAGGTTGACGGTATTAATTGAAGTCACTCTGTGTGGTACTTAGGGAAATATAGTGTCTCCCAGGAAGCATTTGTTACTTTGGTTGGATTTTCTCTTCTAATGCTATATTCTAATTTTCTGGCTCTTAAAATTCTTTAAAAAAAGCTTTTTTTCCCATTTTTCTGCTTTACTTCTAGTAAAAACTTGAATTAGACCTACACATTTTGTGAAAAGGTAATCTTATTGAGGGGCAATTTGTCAGTGCTCTAGTTTGCCATGGAGGGGCTAAGAGGAGCCAGTGGGTACAAGTTTAATTTTTTATACCTGAGCTAACAAAGAAGTTATGAAAGGAAAGGGTGCTTCATTTAGTTTTTTCAAAGGAGAAATTGCTGCTGCTTGTGAATTATGAGTGTCAATTGCACCCTAGTATGAGATAGCTGTATCTGCTCTATGGGAGTTCAGGTGAACACTGTAAGGCTGTGCTTTAGCACAGTGGTCCCCAAACTTGCTACACATTGGAATTATATAGGCAATCTTAAATTTTGATGCCTGGCTCCTAACTCCAGACATTCTGAATTGTATTGGGAAGGAAGGTAAAAGTTCCCAGGTGATACTAATCAGCCTCAAATACATATTCAGCTTAATTTTTTTGTATGCCTAAAACCAAGACCTTTCAATACCTTGGGGTAGCATATGAGTTTAGCAGGTGTAATCTCAAGGATGGTAGCGTTTCATCAGTTCTGAATGTCTAAGGGTCTGGGTTGGGAATCTGATAGCTCCCGAGTGCCCATGTGTTGAATCAGGTACATGTGTACTTTGTAGAAGACACTGTGGCAGGTAGTAGAGGGTAAGGATTATGAGTGTGGGCTCTGAGATCAGCTAGACCTGAGTTCCAGTTCTGATTTTGCCATATGCCAAATGGTAAAATCTTAAAGAAGCTGATTAACTTCTCTGTGCCTCAGTTTCCTGATTTAAAAAATACGAATAAAGAATACCTGCTCCGTGGAGTTGTTGTGAACACTGGATAAAATAATTTCTGTAAAGGACTTGGTGCAGAAGAAGCTTGTTATTTAGGAAGACATTAGGTCATAAGCATAGACCCGAGGCTCTGTAGTTGGGCTGCTTTTGTATGAGGTCTCGGTTTCCTGTTTTCTGGCTATTGACCTTGGGCAAGCTGTTCTAAGCTTATATTTTCTCATTTGTAAAATGAAGATTCTTATAGTATCTAACTAATGTGTGTGTGGTGAGGATTAAATGAGTCAACCTATATAAATATTTAGAACAGTACCTGGTGTTTAGTTAGTGCTCAGTAGTCTTATTATTTTTATTATTGTCACTTAGTCATAGATGGTTTGGATACACATACTTAGACAAAATAGCACAGATGATCAGCAGTACACAAGTTTATGGTTTAGGAAAGGGTCTCATTGGGGGATGTGGATGGGGAAGGACATTCTAGGCATAACATACCTCGACCAAAGTTGATAGAGAAAAGCAAAAAGGATGAAGGGATTTTAGGAAATGGTAGCACAGTTTGGCAAAAGAACTTTGTAGATCTCTATTAGGTAAATCTAGAAAAGCACACTGGGACCAGGTATGTGCTAGATGACCTTGATCATGAGCTTGAAGCACTTGGGGTTTACTTAGTTTACAAAGGGGAGCCACTGAAAGTTTTCGAGTAAGAAAGTGAATGATCAGAGTAACGATTTAGGAAAATGTATCTGTTGATGGCATACTACATGTGTCTACTCTTAAGGTGACAAGGGATCCATGAGGATAATGATCTTAGAATTGGAAAGAAGTCAGATCTGAGAGGGGCAATTTAAGAATGTTATGGGCCATTCATTCATTCATTTTTACTATTTCCCCCATTTGGTGGAACTGTTTAGTTCTCATGAACTGCTCCTGATATCCAGCAAATGAGAGTTGTGGGTCATTATAAGAAAATAATTGTTGGCGGTGGACTTGGCCCAGTGGTTAGGGCAGCCGTCTGCCACATGGGAGGTCGGTGGTTCAAACCCCGGGCCTCCTTGACCCGTGTGGAGCTGACCCATGCGCAATGCTGATGCACGCAAGGAGTGCCCTGCCACACAAGGGTGTCCCCCGCGTAGGGGAGCCCCACGCGCAAGGAATGCGCCCCGTAAGGAGAGCTGCCCGGCGCAAAAGAAAGTGCAGCCTGCCCAGGAATGGTGCCGCACACATGGGGAACTGACTCAACAAGATGACGCAACGAAAAGAAACACAGATTCCTGTGCCGCTGACAACAACAGAAGCGGACAAAGAAGACGCAGCAAATAGACACAGAGAACAGACAACTGGGGTTGGGGGGGTGGGGAGGGGAGAGAAATAAAGAAATAAATCATTTTGGGGAAAAAAAAATTGTCTATTTTCATCTAAGGCAGGTAAATTGATAAAATAATGTGCAGAAATATATCTTAAATTGGCAAAATGAATTAGTTTATAAGCTTTTTAATGAATTGTGATATTCACGACAGATAGAGAAAGGAAGAGTAGAAAGGAGTCTGCCTCAGGGTTAGGAAGGCATAATTAAGAAGGCATAGTTTTGGTAGGAATCCACAAAGCCAGTCTTGTTGCTGTATGGACTATACTTTAACCTTCTCACAGGTTTCACTAATAGTTCATCAAAGGGATTGCCTGTGTTCTCTCATCTTAGGGTGAAAAATGGCTATTTATCATGGCCTTACTTTTACGTGCATGGTATACCTCTTTGGTCTGCCCATGTTTTGGGCTCTTTGTGCCAAAAATTATCTTCAGATGGATTTTTTGGTTCTCATTTGCTTGGGTGGCTGAGTATGGCAATACACTAGCCCATTCCAGGAGTGCCAGTCTCCACTGACAGTGCCAGTCCCTAGAATTGGACTGTGCATATGTGACAAATTAGCCAGCCTCAAAACAAATTGCTAACAGTTGCTTTCCTTAAAAAATTGCCCAACAAAATGAAAAATTCCTGTACAAAATGAAAAATTCCTAACTTTGGATACGTGATGTACCATTTAATATTGAGAGTCTTCTATTTTCATGTACCTAAAATTCTATATTCAATGCTTTTTAATCATCTCAGCAGTGTAATTTACATAAATTAAATGCCTGTATTCTGAAGTGTTTGGGTTTTTATTTTTTTCCTAGATTGTATTAAGAAATTAATGTAGTTTAATAACAACCAATTTACTTTCTAGGTTAACTCATATGAGGAGGTGATAATTTTTCTGTGAAATTTATAAGTACGATCTGCATATACATGATACTGAGAATAATTTAATATGTTAACTTCAATGTCTAACTATATTCTAAATAATGAAAAAAACCAAACACAGCTATATTCTAATGTTCTTATTTTAAATTTAAAGAAATGGTTCCTTACAAGACCAAAATAAGCCATAGGACATGAGGTTGATTTTTCCTTTTTCCTTTTTTTTTTTGTTTAAACAAATTCCACTGAGTTTCAACAAGTAAGGCAAATGCTATGAATGTGAAAGCTGCAGTTTGCTTTATACCACCTCTAGAACCTAGGGGATGTGAATTAGAAGTGTACTATTCATTCTAATGAAACAATCAGGTAACATTATGACAAGTTAGTCTGCAGCATCTAAACTGTCCATTTAAGTTTCTTTTTCCTTGATATCAGAGGTCCCACATTGTCTCCGGTCTCTTCATTGTGTTTTGTGAGACCCATCACAGACTGGGAACTTTCTGGATCTCCAGCAACAGTGGTACCCAGCTTTATCTCCCAAATTCTCCATGTCAAAAGCATATGCTACCATGGGGTTGTTTTTCTGGTTGTGAAGTTTCACCATAGCTGTGTTGCGATGATCTTTAACATATAATGTTTCGTAAGCTAGAGAACCAAATGCAGCTGTTTCAGCAGCTGTGGTAACTGCGGTGATCCTTTCAACTCTTATGCTGGAACTGGAAGTCAGACTCATGGCGTTGTTGCTTGCAAGGCACAGGATACTGAGCACAAACAGGGCTCTTGAGCACAAGCGGAGTTAAGGTGTGAGACGTACTAAGGACAAGGACATCAGGCTGCTGCTGCCTGAGGTGTTTGGGTTTTGACAAATGTATGTACTTGTGTAACTGAACTGCAGTCAAGATAGTGATCCTTTCTGTCACTCTTTCCGGTCATTCCTGCCTCCCCATCCCAGCTCTCCATGGTTATTGGTCAGATTCCTAATACTTTAGATGAGTTCTACCCATTCTAAAACCTCATGGAAATGGAATCATATAGCATGTACCTTTGTGACTGGCTTCTTTCTCTTTGCATAGTGTTTTTGAGATCATTCCATGCTGTTGTGTGAATCAGTAGTTTTTATTTTTATTCCTGGGTGTGGTGTGCCATTATAGGAACACACCATAACTTGTGTATCCATTGATTTCTTTTTAAAATTTAATTTTTTAATTATCTTTTTGAAAAGTTAATAGAGCACACAAAACATTACATTAAAAAATGTAAGAGGTTCCCATATACCCCACTCTCCACCTCCCCTACCCTCTATGCATTGACCTCTTGATGGACATTTGAATTGTTTCCAAGTTCTGGCTGTTACAGAAAAGCTGCAGTGAACATTCATGTACATGACATGTTTGGTTTTTTTTATTTTTAAAGATTTATTATTACCACCCCCCTCCAGTTGTCTGTTCTCTGTGTCCATGCACTGTGTGTTCTTCTGTGACCACTTCTATCCTTATCAGTGGCACTGGGAATCTGTGTCTCTTTTTGTTGTATCATCTTGTTGTGTTAGCTCTCCATGTGTGCGGTGCCATTCTTGGGCAGGCTGCACTTTCTTTTGTGCTGGGAGGCTCTCCTTACGGGGCACACTCCTTACGGGGCGCAGTCCTTGTGCGTGGGGCTCCCCTATGTGGGGGACACCACTGCGTGGCAGGCCACTCCTTGCGCACATCAGCACTGTGCATGGGCCAGCCCCACACGGGTCAGGGAGGCCCGGGATTTGAACCATGGACCTTCCACGTAGTAGGCAGACGCTCTATCCATTGGGCCAAGTCCACTTCCCTACATGACGTTTTATGGGTGTGTTTTCATAAATGTTTACCTAGGTTTCTCATTGCTGGGTCGTATAGTAAATATGTTTAATTTTATAGGAAATTGCCAAAAGGTGATTTTCCCAAGTAGTTATACTTGATTACATTCCCTCCAGCAGTATATGAGAGTTCCATTTACTCTTCTTCCTGCCCTAGACTTGGTTTTGTCAGTCTTTTTGGGGGGTGTAAAGTGGTATCCATTATGGTTTTAATTTTCATTTCATTGATGACAAATGATGTTAAGTATCTTTTCATGTGCTTCTTTGCTGTTCTTGTATCTTCTTTGTGATGAATGTGTTCAAGTGTTTGACCATTTTCTTTAGGAAATCAAGTTGTCTTTTTTCTTTTCTTTTTTTGTAGAAGTTCCCTACATATTATGGATTCAAATCCTTTGTCAGATATATGAACTGGAAATTCTTTCAGCCTGTGGCTTGCCTTTTTATTTATTTATTTTTATTTTCTTAAGTGTATCTTTGGATGAGTGGAAAGTGTTAGTTTTGATAGTTTATCCATACAATGGGTTGAATGTGAAGAATACCAAGCCAAATTGTAGGAGCCTCCTTGGTTCTTTCTGTACATTATTCTTGTCTTGGACACACATGCGTGGCTCAAGGAATCCCTCCGTTTACATGGTTTCAAATGTACTCTTTCCCTAGGAAACAGTTTACTCACGGTCCTGGGCTCTGCACTGTATGTCCTCTCACCAGCAATCTCTTGCTTCAAGCAGCACGACCTAACTGCTCTCCTACGGCGTTCTGTAGGAGCGCCTTGTGAGCTCCTTGCTACACGCAGGGCAAGTTCTGTACAGGAAGTCCTTCAGGTACCTCCAGACAGATTGGGCCAGATGTACAAGCTCCCAGTAATATGCATGAGGCGGGACAGAGACCCTACAGGAGTGTGGGCTGGCTCCTTGCTGAGCCAGCAAGGGGCTCGGGAAGGACCAGAGAGGGAACCCCAAAATCCTACCACGTCCAAGTAGCCTTTTTCTTGATTTGGTGCTTACCCTGTTACTGCAGTCCTTTAACTGTTTTCTAGAGCTTTGAAAGATGTTTCTGACCGTTCTTGCTGGTTGTTCAAAGCTTTGGTGGGGAGATGGAACCCTGAAATGTCTCAATTCTGCCATCTTCATTGGGGCCTGCCTTTATTATCTTTTAATTTCTGTAGACTATGTAGTGACGATCCTTTTTCACTCCTGGTATTGATAGTTTGTGTTTTCCTTTTTTCTTATTTTATCTTTTTAGTGGTTTATACCTTTTATTAGTGCTTTCAAAACCAAATATACTATTAGCCTTAAAATGTTTTAATTCATTTTCTGTGTTGATTTTTACTCTGATCTTTATTATTTCTTTCTACTTATTTTAGATCTAATTGGTCCTTTTTTCTAGCTTCTTAAAAGCAACACTTAGATAATCAAATCTTTCTTCTATTCCCTTAATTCTTTGAACATATTTTCCTTAAAATCTTAGAACATACTTATAATAGCTTCTTTAAATATTTGATCGTTTAATCGAAATCTAAGCAAATGTGTTTGCTTTTATTATTATTGCTTTTATTATTTTGGGGAGTTTGGTTTTCACTGACTGCTTTCTTTCTTGTTATGGGTCACATATTCCTGTTTCTTTGCGGATCTAGGATTTTAAAAGTTATTGTACATTATGAATACTTCATTGTAGGCCTGGGTTCTAATAATCTGCTGATGTGTGTTTGAGTTTTGCACTAATGGACAGCTCAGCTATTAGCTGATCTCCTTCACTTCTTTACATTTGATTTTAGGGCTTGTAGGATAGATCTTTGGAAATCTCAAGGTGTTTCCCAAGTTTCTCTAACTTGACGAACTCAACCTTCAAACTCTGTTTCCTTTGTGGGTCTTGTAAATTAGAGTTTGTTTTTTTTTCCTTAAGATTTATTTATTTCATTTCTCTCCCCTTCTCCCCCCTCCCCCCAAGTTGTCTGTTCTCTGTGTCTATCTGCTGCGTGTTCTTCTTTGTCAGCTGCTTTTTTTTAAAGATTTATTTATTTTATTTATTTCTCTCCCCTTCCCCCCCCCCACCCCAGTTGTCTGTTCTCTGTGTCTATTTGCTACGTCTTCTTTGTCCGCTTCTGTTGTTGTCAGCGGCACAGGAATCTGTGTTTCTTTCTGTTGTGTCATCTTGTTGTGTCAGCTCTCCGTGTGTGCGGTGCCATTCCTGGGCACGGTGCACTTTCTTTCATGCTGGGCGGCTCTCCTTATGGGGCGCACTCCTTGTGTGTGGGGCTCCCCTACGTGGGGGATACCCCTGCGTGGCAGGGCACTCCTTGCGCGCATCAGCACTGCACGTGGGCCAGCTCCACACGGGTCAAGGAGGCCCGGGGTTTGAACTGCGGACCTCCCATGTGGTAGACGGACGCCCTAACCACTGGGCCAAGTCCGCTTCCCTAGGGTTTGGTTTAATCTTTGTTAGGGAAGGTCTAAAGTAAGCCTTCTTTGGGGCAGTTTTCTCAACATCAACACTACTGACAGTTTGGGCTGGATAATTCTTTGTTGTGGTGGAGGCTGCCTTGTACATTGTAGAATATGGTATCCCTGGGCTCTATTCATGAGATGCAGGTAACACCCAGAAATATCTCCAGTTATTGCCAAATGTACCAGGGGAGGGGGGCAAAATTGCCCTGTTTGAGAGTCACTGCTCTAGGGAGTGGACCTTCTGGTACTTCCAGCTGTGTGCCAGCCTTGTTCGTGGTGTATTTTTGAGTCTTTCCACTCTGGTTGGGTGAGCACTCCAATGCCCGCAGCTCTGCTTGACCTGTGGTGTCTCAATCCTGCAGGCTATCCCCTTAGCAACAGCTCTCTGTTGAGCCTTGTCTTGTACCCATGCAATCCTGTCCTCTGCCAAGGCTCGCAGCCCCCTCTCCTCCCTGCTGAGCTTTGTGGGGCCCTTCCTCTGTTCATACCTTATTGCTCCTTGTTGCCTTGTCTCACGGATGCCAGCTGCTTCAGAGGACCCTAACTCTAGTCTCTGTCTCCTCTGCTCTGCAGGACTCCAGTGCTCAGTGTGGACTTCCTTCATGCTAACCGGTGCCTGAAAACATTTGCCTCGTAGTTTTGTCCAGTTTTATGGTCGATGGCAGAGAGGGGGTTACTCAGCTGTGGCCAGAAGCAGCAGTCTCTTCCCTAGTTTTAATGCCCTGGATATTTATGGTCCTGGAACCTGGGAGCTCTGTGTATAGTACAGGGTGTGGTCATTTGAGCTCTGGCACATCTCTAATTTCCTTGCTGAACAGATAAAGCGTGAAGCCATATGCTAAGCTGAGGCCCACCAAATTCAGTGATGAGTCACCTGGGTGCTTAAGAAACCCAGAACTTGTACTCCATCTCAGGCCTATTCAGTCAGTTTCTGTATTTAATTTGTGCCCCAAGAATTCTTCCCATCAGGAAGCTATAGGAACCCTGTCACCTCGAAGGTAACAGCAGGGTGAGGGGAGAGGGAGAGGGGCAGAAGGTGGATGTCATATCTCCTTGGAATATGAAAGGGCCTCATTAATATCTATATTTTTTTCCCTCAGATTTATGCATAAATTATGGCCAGTGGTTTACTTTTTATTTTTTAAAATTGTAGTTTATTTAATTTTCTAAATAGATTGTAATACGTTTACTCAGCATTCAGTGTAAATAATGGCTGTTCATGGTGATCCTCAACTGTGGTGATTATCTGTTAGTTTTAGAGGAACAGCAGGAATTTTGAAGAGGATTGTCCTCCGTCTTGCTCCCTGATCTGAGCAAGAGCCCTTGTCTTGGTTATGTTTTGAAGTCCTCATCTCCTTTTCCCTAATCCCTTAGGGACCCATTAAAATACTAACTGGGTCATTTTCTTTGTTCAGTGTCTCTGCATGTTAACCAGTTGTTGGCGCACAGCTGCTACTTGGTATGCTTATTACTCCACTCAAAGGAGTAGGACAGTGCCAGATTTAGAAAAGTGTGATTTGGTAAAAGTGTGTTAGGTGACTGTCACAGAGGCAGAGTCTCCTCCTTGCAGTATGTACCTTTCTCCTACTTCCTTTGTAAATATTGATGAAAGAAATGACAACATTACTGCTTTTGATATTTTTAGTTCTAAAAATGTGGGAATAAGTCATTATTTAGACAGGGCTTCTTTTGTATTTTTTCTTACTGCTGCACAGATTTCCTTAAACTTATAATGTTTAAAAGGGAAAGAATAGCAAAACCAACCAATTCTGTGCTATTAAAAACATATACTTCCCCTGTATGAGGCTCTGGGTTTAATCCTTGGTACCTACTAAAAAAGAAAAAAAAATCTTCTATTTATGGGGAGTGGTTATAGCTCGGTGGTTGAGCACCTGCTTCCCATGTATGAGGTGCCAGGTTCAATCCTCAGTAAACAAAACAAAACAAAACAAATGTATATTACTGTTACTTTAGATTTGCTGAATGTTCAACCCTATTTCAAATGTTAAATGTAAAAATATCAGGAAAAAGGACGATACCTCTGTAAAATATTCTAGTTTTGATGAAATATCAATAAAATATCAAAAGGTAAGTCTGCAGAGGGCATGTTGTTTCCCCCAAGTATGTGTTTAGTCTGAAAGAAGGCAGATGATAAGGAAAATAATTAGTAATTTCTTTATAGACCAAACAATTTAAAATGCAGTTGTTGTAAGATTTAACATATGGCTTTATGTGTAAATTTTTATAATTTTTTGTTAAAAATTTTAAAAATTGATACAAGTTTGTTTTTTCCCCTGCTATGGGCGGGGGGGAGGGGGCGTACATCATTTATGTTCTTAATAAGATTATCTTTTCTCATCTAACCCCTGTTTTGGTTTCCTGGCTGCTAAAACAAATGTAAGTCCCAAATCAAGGTGTCTTTAAGGTGATGCTGTCTCCCGGAAGGCCAACTGCTGGTGAACCACTGGTCCTTTGCTTTGCTGGCATGTGGCAATGAACATGGCGGCCTTTCCTGGCTTCTCTGAGTTCTGTGGACCTTCAGCTTCTTTCTGTCGCTCATTCTCCTTGACCTTCCCTGTAAGGCCTTCAGTAATAGGATTAAGACCCATCCTCATTCAGTTGGGCCACAGTTTAGTTGATGCAACCTCATCCAAAGACCCTCTTTACAAAGAGTTTGCACCCACAGGAATGGATAGGATTAAGGGCATATCTTTCTGGGTACATAGCCCCAAGCCACCACAACCCCCAAATGTATATCTGTTTGTACCTCATCCCCCCTGCCACTCACCTGTATGTTCTTGTTCACCTTTCTCACCCAGGCATGGGGCTTTTAACTCTCTCTACATTTTTCTTTCTTCCTTTTACCATACCAGTTCACCTGTACCACAGGTGTTACATCTTGCTTATTTCTCTGTCATACTGTTTTGCTTAGTCGACCACTCAGGAGTAGCTTTTCTTTCAGACAAAAATTGGTGATGGAAAGGTGTTGGGGGATTCTTTCATTTATTGTGTTGGGAAGTGACCCACTTTGAACATATTATTAAATCACGTCATATATTACTTGCATAGGCATTAGTAAACTTTCCTAATTAAGAGTAATTTTTCTGAAAACAATATATGTTGACTACCCCTCACTTTTCAAAGCACTATATATAGAACTATGATTAGATTTTCTAAAATGTTTCCAAGAATCTGGGGATATTTCAGGCCCCCATGGGAGGGAGTTGTATTTGTCAGATAGTGTCGTCACCAAACACCTACCAGTTGAATCTTGGGAGACTCTGTGTAGCAGTTGCTAGAATAATGGAGTTGGTGGGCCCTGGCCATGCTCTCTTTGGTTCTTCATCCATCCACTTGGGGCTGTAACCCTGGGATTCCTGAGTGCTCAGCCTTGGGGACTCACGGCTACCTTGACTGAGTCCTTTCTCTGGCCCTTGGAGATGATGAAGTGAGGGAAATGTGGTGAAATTCCTCATGAATTCAGGTCTGATCCTCAACCTGACATCAGAACAGGTATCACAGGGCCCTACTTCCCAGGAGCAGTTCTCTGGGTCTACCTTGTGTTCCTCATGCTCAGAGAGCTGACTTGTCCACAGGTGGGACCTCCTGGGTCATTGACTCAGTACATGCTTTTCTGAACTCCAGGTAAACCACAGTGGAGTAATGGTAAAAGGTAGCCAACAGAGTTAAAAGGAAGCTAAGGTTACCTCCAGGAGGCAAATGCCAAATCCTTCAAAACTTACAGAGCACTTCTGTACAGGTTTACTACCTTCTGTGCCAGCCATGGGAAAGTCAGGCCAAAAAAAGGCATTGGAACTGTTGGATTATAAATTGACAAAGTTGTTGGGTTTTTTAAACTTTTTTTCATTGAATCAGAAGACCATAGAAGGGAGACTGATGAGTTTTGTGAAGTAGTTTCCCATCATGATTACTGAATGAGGAAGGAGTGTGTTAGGTGGTCTCTGAGTCCTCCTCTCACAATGATTAATGGCGTTAGATGATGCAATCAGTGGCTTGATAGTGGGTGTAGTGCATTACTAAGCAACTCTGTCCAACAATTTTGGAAAAGTACAGGCAATTTTCTGCTTCAAATGAGCTAAACATACTCATCACAGTTGCTTTTTGGCAATTATATCCAATTTTCCTGGCAGCCATATTATATGACAAACTTACTTCCTTGGCTGTGTACCAGGAAGTAAGCCTAAAACAGAACAGGTAACATATTCTTTTATGTTCATATTTGGAGCGTAATTACTTTGACTGTTCTAGCAACACTAACAAGCCACATCCTAGTTTAAAAAGAATAGGAGGCCATTTGTGTTAGTCCTATGAAACTGTGAAGGGACAGCTGACAGTCCGACAGCAAGAGACAAAATGGAATTATGAAGTACTCAAAATCTGAGAAGCCATGTCTACTTGGGCAGTCTATCAGGGGAGTCCCCCCGCCCCAACTGAGGGTCATCAACGCTGGTGAAGAGCTGTGTTGACAATACGTCTGCATAGTGAAGAAGAAGATAAACTGCAATTTGCACCTTCTTTTAAAAAAGGATTATTAGAGAAGGGGTTGGGAGAATTTCTATTAAAATGAGGATTGGACTTTATACAGGGTTAGTGCATTTTACCAGTTGTGGAAATACAGTAGAAAGAATTTTTTCCCCCTAGTTCCTTTGATGATGATATATCCACAGGTGAGTTTTGTGTTGAAATTTCTGCAACTATTTGAGAAAGGAGAAACAGTTTATTTTTGAAAGGAAAGGTAGACACTGCTTGCCTTATTTTTTAAGAGAACAAAATTAATATTTTGGTCTAGTTTATAAAGTTCTCTTATAATCCCCAGTATTTTTCCATGGCCTACTCATAGTAGCAACCAACCATAAAATGGATCCCTGCTCTAATGGAATTTGCATTCCATAGTTTCACAATATTATTTTTACTAGCCACATAGAATTGAGTGTATCCAATAATTAGACACTTAGATTGTTTTCATTTTTTTTACATATTAGAAATAGTGTGATGGGTATGATTAAACCTAGACCTTTGTACATATCCTTAATTTCTATAGGTATATATATTTCAAGGCTTTTGATGTGCTAAATTTTCCTCCAAAAGAGCTTTAAATATTCCTGTTCTCCCCAGTGAAACGGGATGACTCCACACTCTTGCCAACACAGGATATTATATTTTTTTCATCTTGCCAGTTTTACAGATTTCATGGGTGAAAAATAATAGTGCCTTATTATTTTAATTTACCTGTCTTCAAGTAATAATTATTTGCATTTTTTCACTAGTCATTTCTTTTTTTCTTTCTGAATTCCCTGCCTTTTAAAAATATTTGGTGGACTTCTATACATTTTAATTGATATTTGGCTGCTCTTGATTTAGGATATTCTGGATCTGGCATATGTATTGTAAATACTATTTCCAGTTTATTTTGTTGTTTTTATGATGGAAATGTGTTGTTTTCACAAGGAAAACAAACATAACCAAATGGTGTCTTTTTATAATGTGTCCGCCTAAGGAATTGAGGGGTCAAAATATTAGCAGAGCAGTGATAAATTAATTTTCAGATTTTTTTCTTTACACTGGACATTAACTGTTTTTAACTGTAACACATATAATTTATTTTAATAGATTATTGCTCCTTATTAATTTTCTACACTAATAAGGCGCAATGGTAACTTTGCTTCATAAAAAATACTGACATTGAGTGCCTGTTCTTTGCCAGGCGTGGATATTTTCAGCCTGTTTGCTCTTCTGCAAAATAGGAGTAATACTTATCTGCAGGCTTGTTTCCTATTCAGTCATCTGGCTTGTAGTAGGTGCTCAATCACTGGCAGCTGTTTTTATGATCATGATGACATTAAGTGAATATGACATGGTCTGTGCATTTGGAAAGCCGGTAGATACTGAGGGCAACAGATATAGAGACACATTATGGTGGATTATACTAAGTTCTCTCTGGAGGTGTGAACAGAAATTTTTTTTTTTTTTTTTGGTTATTTTTATTGTGTTAGGTAGAATTTGAGATAATTGATCTTAAACCATTCAGTTCTACACATTTGCTCTAAAACTTGCTTTAACTGTATCCCATAAACATTGCTGTGGTATATTTTCATTGTCTTTCATATAAAAATATTACTGATTTCCCTTATGTCTTCTTTGATAGTTGGGTTATTTAGAAGTATGTTGTTTAATTTTCACGTATTTGGGTTTTTTAGCTATCTTATTTTTTAAAAAAATTTAATTGTCATTTTTTAGAGAACATTCTCTGTTATATTTTCATCTTTAGAAATTATGTGATTTATTTTATGATCCACCATGAAGTCTGTCTTAGTAAACAAGCAATATGCTCTTGGAAAAACTGTTCTGCAATTGTTGGGTGTGGTGTTCTAGAAATATTGCTAAATTAAGTTAGTTAATAGTGTTGTTTAAATCTCTATCCTTATTGATTTTTTTTGTCTACTTGTTGTATTAATCACTAAGAGAGGGATGTTGAAATCTCCAACTGTGATTTTGTAATTCTGTTTTCCCTTTAGTTCTGTCTTTGTTTCGTAAATGTTGGAGTGTAAATGTTGAAGGAGGTCCCTAAACATTTTGGAGTGATAAATTGATCAATTGAACTTTTCATCATTGTGAAAGATCCTTCTTAATCTCTGATAATAATCTTTGTGTTGAGGTCTCCATTGTCTGATATTAATATAGCTACCCCAGCTTTCTTGTGTTTACTGTTATCATAGCATATCTTTTTCCATCCCTTTATTTCAACCTACCAGTGTAAAGTGCACCTCTCATATTCAGCATGTAGTTGGATCTTGCTTTTTGTTAATTCATTCTGAACGTCTCTGACTTCTAATTGGAATGATTTAATGTAGATTTTGATGTGGTTGGGGTTAAGCCTTTCACTGTGCTATTTTTTTAATGTTTTTTTTTTTTTGTTCTTTCTCCATTCTCATCTTCTTCTGACTTAAATATATTTTAGGTTTTCATTTTATTGTTAAAAATTTTTTTTTAAAAAAGATTTATTTATTTATTTAATTCCCCCCCTTCCCGGGTTGTCTGTTCTCTGTGTCTGTTTGCTGCGTCTAGTTTCTTTGTCCGCTTCTGTTGTCGTCAGCGGCACGGGAAGTGTGGGCGGCGCCATTCCTGGGCAGGCTGCACTTTCTTTCACACTGGGCGGCTCTCCTTACGGGTGCACTCCTTGCGCGTGGGGCTCCCCCATGCGGGGGACTCCCCTACGTGGCAGGGCACTCCTTGCGCGCATCAGCACTGCGCATGGGCCAGCTCCACACGGGTCAAGGAGGCCCGGGGTTTGAACCGTGGACCTCCCATGTGGTAGACGGACGCCCTAACCACTGGGCCAAGTCCGTTTCCCTAAAACTTTTTTTTAATTTACACCATTATTTCAAATTCACAAAAATAAAAGGAAAAGGGGGCTCAACAAGTTATGGAAACATTATGCCTAAAAAGTTCTTTTTCAGGCACTTTTATCTCGTCTAATTCCAACTGCTAACTCAGTTGTTCCTCTAGTGTATTCAGAAGATGAACAGATAAGTTAAATGACATACTCAAATTCTCCTTATTGGTGAAAAAAAAATGAAGAGGAAAAAAAGCTTAAATCATATTTGTATCTCACAAAACAAAACCCTGTATTCTTTTTTTACCTTTAGAATTAATATAGTACCACCTTTGCTTTTTGTACAAAAACATTAATTACAATAGTGTTGTTAACTGTAGTCCATAAATTATATTAGTTCTATTTTTCCCATGTATTACCACCTTCTTAACATCCTGTAGTAGTAGAACATTCCTGTATGTATATTACTAACCACAATCCTCATTTGCTTCCAGAATCATTATTATACATTCCCAGTATTATCCTAGTATTGCAGTGTAATTCCACTGTTGGCTTTTTGCTGTATCACTATTTTTTAGTGTTTGTTTAGGGATTAAAATAGGCATCTGTGACTTACACAGTCTTCTTATTAATATTAGATTAACTCACATAAAATGTAGGAAGCATACAATAGTAAAGTTGTATTACCCTTCCCTATCCTTTGTACTATCGTTATTTCTAGTCACAGATGTACTTGAATTACTAATGGCCCTAATGATGTGCCCAAAAGAACTTTGTCTTTTAACAAATTATTGTCTGCATCATATTATACTTTGATGGCCCCTGTATACAGGATGATAGTCTGTAAATGTATTTCAAGTTGGGTGTAGTGGCCTTGAGATTTTTTGAAAATGGTCAGTTTAGGGTCAGAGTTTGGTGTGCCATATTTTACCATATTTTAATTGTTGAAATTAGGTACTGAATATCCACTTCGTTAAAATAGGTGATATTTTATCTGCATGAAGGATTAATAAAGAAGCAAAGTGTTTTCAAAATAACTTTCAGTAATTAAGTTGTATTTCTTTCTTGCATTGGCATTTTTTCCCTAATTTTTGCTGTGTATATGATATTTACATAGTACTTTTTCTTGTTCAAAGTAGTTTTACTTATATCCAGCCCTTCATTTCCATCCACACAACCCTAGTTCACAGCACTGATATCTCTTGCCTGGAATATCACAGTGGTCCCTAGTTCTTCCTTCTTCTAGGAATCTCCTAGGTGATCACTACTGTAGTTTAACTTCCTAAAGCCCAGACTCTTTCCCCTAACTTAAAAAAACATTTGCTGTCCTGTGTTGCCGTCCATCTTTTTGCTGTTTCCCAGTCTCCCTTTCTGGCCGTATTCCGTGTGTGATTTCCTCAACTGCATCCTTGTTTTCCCTTCTTTGTACTTACATACATTCTGTTTGTTCGCAGGTAGTGCTCCTCCCTTATTTCCGTGTACTTCCTCCTTTCATCGTCCAAGGTCCAGCCTTCCCACCTTATCATCTGATTCAAACCTTCCCCTGTTCCCCAAACTTCTGTACCTACCATCCAGTTCCTCTTGAATTATATGCTTGTCCTTGTCTCTGAGGACCGTAAAGCATGGCTTATCAGTCAGGCATTGTATCTCCTAGAGCACCCAGTAGCCTCCATATCAGAGATGCTTGGTAAATATTTGTCACCTGAATCTCACAATAATCTTCCGATTTAGATAGGGAGAGGTGTTCTTTCCATTCACAGAGTGAAGAAACTGAGACTTGAAGTGTTTAAGTGATGTGGACAGGTCACAGAGAATTCATGACTGATTCCAGATTTGCAAACCAGGTCTCAGGCAGCCTCTCCTCTCTCATCTAATTTGGTTCACAATTACTTTGGTTGGCTCTTAAGTATAAATCTATGTGCTCTTGTACTTTGGGCATGTCCGAATTCAGCAAACAGTGAGGCTGGGTCTTTGCTCTTCCTTCCTCGCCTTTCTTTGCTGCCCTGGCACACCGAGGACAGTGTTTGGGAACTGAAGGCCGAATGCCGGTCCTTGGAGCCCTGCTGTCATGAGCCATCCTGGACATCACAGCAGCACCCAGGAAAACACGCTCAGTCTCGCTGTTCTTTACACATCGACTTCGTATCCCTGTAGGAATAGGATTCTCTATTTCCTCTCCCTGCAGGCCCTTCGTCTTAGTAACTCGGCCATGGGGAAGACCACCACGGGCCAGATCGTCAACCTGCTGTCCAACGATGTGAACAAGTTTGATCAGGTAAGCTGGGCTCAGGAATCCTTCCTCGTTTTAGGCCCTTCCTTATCATTTTAATTTACCGGAATGCCAGGTGCCAGTTTCCCCCTAAAGCCAGGACTTGGAAGGGCACATAAGGCAAAGGGTATTTGATCTAAATTTTGCTGCTTCTGTGTGTGACTTAGAAGTAATAAAATATGGTGTCTTGTAGGTTAGAATCTTATCTCTTGCAGTATTAATGCCTACAGGTTCCAGTAACAAGCAGGTAATAAACAGGCAGACAGTGGTGTCCTGGCCCAGCTTGGTGAAATGCACTCAGTGCATTCCTGCTTGGGTGCCCGTTGACACGTGCATGTTGCATTGGTACATGCTGAGTTGTCTTTGCCCTTCTCTAGATTGTGAACTCCTAATGGGTAGGGAGTGTTAAGTTCCCCGTGCCCTGTATCTACCTAGTCAGAAATAGCCGCAATCTCCTCTTTCCACAATTCCCTTTGTCACACTTCCCTTCTGGCCATGTCACATTCTCCAAGTGTTCTAGCCCCTGCTCACATCTGTATTGCACTAGGACTTCTCCATTCATCACACTACATTCATGCACTGCTCAATGTCAGGGATGAATAAGACTTGGTTTCTTCCCTGGAGAAGCTTACAGTCTGTCAGGGAGATAAATACATAAGTAATTACTGGGGCATGTGGTTGGTACTAAAGTACAGGTTTTAGGAGACACACAGGTAGGGACTGACTTCTGTGGAGGATTGCTTAGAGTTCTGGAAGCCTGGAGTGCATCTGTGGAATAGACAAAATCAAGTTCATTCTTCCAGTGCTGATAGTCAGATTTCTCCTGGTAAGTACCCTGAGTGTGCCCTTTGTTCCCCTTGAATGGCTCCATCTGCAATAGATACTTTCAGGTTGAAACCCCACTGTGATATTTTCCATCTAAGTTCTTGTATGTTCTCTTAGAGTAAGTTGTTTCTATACTTTGCTCTTACTGTTTTTTGTTTTTTTTTTTTAATATACTCCTAAAAACACTTTATTTTTTTCTTTTAAGGTAACAATATTTTTACACTTTCTATGGGCAGGACCACTGCAAGCTATAGCGGTGACTGCCCTTCTCTGGATGGAAATAGGAATATCATGTCTTGCTGGAATGGCAGTTCTAATTATTCTTCTGCCTTTACAAAGCTGCATTGGAAAGTTGTTTTCATCTCTGCGGTAAGAAAGATACTGATTTTTAAGAAAATGTGTACTATGTGTTGGTAACATCCACAGTTTGCCTGATGCTTTTGTTCAAAATAAAATAAGTGCTTTTTATTATCTCTTCTTTGCATATGTTGCAAATTTTTCAGGCTTAGCCAGTGGGGGCTCCAGCCTTAAGCTGGAGGCTAATCTTAAGTGGGAAAGGTGAAAGAAAACATTCACTGTCTCTTCCCAGCCAGCTTTTCTGACCCTGTAGCCCCCCTAAGTAGTTTGTCCTTCAGTAGAATTTACACAGGGAGAAGTTACTTAAACATTATCTATTAAATAAAAAAAATTTTTTATAAACCTAACTCCAGCTGTGAATATATTAGTTATGTTTGTGTTACAGCTATTTTAGTGTGCGTGTGGTTCTGTTTTAATTCAAAGTTCCCATTAAATTATAAGCTGCCTGAGAGAAGAGTCGATCTTAATTGTCTTTTTATAAATCCCCAGTCCTTAGCAGAGTATGTGTTAGAAAAGTGGCTATTGATGAGGAGCCTAAAGATAGGGAATGTGATTTAGACCTGAAGCAGGTCCCACGTGGTTGGAAGTAGGACACGGTCAAGGTTGTCAGGTGGATGGCGATGCCATGTTGTGTGAAGCGCATGTTGATTCTTTTGTGCATTTGCTTGTGGTGTTTACTTGGAGTCTCCTTTTTCCTCTTTGCTGTTTGCAGAAGGGTCACCTCAAGGCCTGGTTCACATGCTGCCTGACCTCTGAAACTATTCTTGCTGTGCCCTTTCCCAACAGCCCTTTCTTTCTGCTCCTTAGCACTTTATTCCCGCTGTATTATGTCACAGCCATTCTGTATTATTGTAGATTTGGGTGCCTTTGGACTTTCCCTACCCACCTGTGAGCTCCTGGGGGGACGGATCATGTCTCATCTTCGTGACTTCCTCAGCAGTTATTGCAAGTTCTCCAAAATACTTAATGAATTGGGATAACCTGTTGACTTCCTAATGTATTTTTCCATTTGTATTTTGATCGCCTGGGCAAAAGCTTTAGGGAATCACTTGCTGTGTGGTCCCTGCCTGTCCTGCTGATAAGCCTCACCAGCTCATCTCTCACGTCTGTCCCCTTTAGGAGCAAGACTGCGACGTTTACCGATGTCAGGATCAGGACCATGAATGAGGTTATAACCGGCATCAGAATAATAAAAATGTATGCTTGGGAAAAGTCCTTTGCAGACCTTATTACTAATTTGAGAAGGTAAGTTTTTTGTATATATAATATTTTTCTGTTTTCCATTTTTATTGAGTAGTTTAAGGAATTTTTAGAATGTTAGCACATTCGAATGAACTTAAATGCTCTCCTTCCCCCCCAACCCAAACCCCCACCCCCTGGATGCTGTGGGAGGGTTCAGTAGAATAACGTAGTACAAAATTGTAACCTGGCCTTCCATTTACCATTTTCTTAAAGCAAAGAGTGTATTTGTTTTGTTTTTTTAAGATTTTGTTTATTTATTTAATCCCCCCTCCCCCCCGGGTTGTCGGTTCTCTGTGTCTATTTGCTGTGTCTTGTTTCTTTGTCCGCTTCTGTTGTCGTCAGCAGCACGGGAAGTGTGGGCGGCGCCATTCCTGGGCAGGCTGCACTTTCTTTGGCGCTGGGCGGCTCTCCTTACGGGGCGCACTCCTTGCGCGTGGGGCTCCCCTACGCGGGGGACACCCCTCGTGGCACGGCACTCCTTGCGCGCATCAGCACTGTGCATGGGCCAGCTCCACACGGGTCAAGGAGGCCCGGGTTTGAACCGCGGACCTCCCATATGGTAGACAGACGCCCTAACCACTGGGCCAAAGTCCGTTTCCCATGTATTTGTTTTTTAGTAATATAAAATGAAATTTCAAATATCTCTTAATGTCCTAAATCCCAAAGAAGTAATGATTCTAAGATGTCAGTATTTGAGGATATGATGTTAAAATAGAATTATTATGTTAATTTAGCACCAGTAGAAAGATGAGAAATTGAGTATACCTGTTTTGGGCCAAATGGTTAAGAATCAGTATTATTCATTCCAGACAGAGGCAGGGATATACCGTTCCTTTTTATTTTGCTTCATGCTTTTAGAATTTCTTTCAGTTTTTGATTTAAATGTTTTTATACCCCAGCACACCGTACTTCCTATAATTCTTGGATAGCACCTGATCACCTCTCACTTTTGCACCATTGTGTGTTCATCACCTCGTGCTCAGATGCACTTTTCCCTCCAGCTCCTCTAGCCTCTGCCAAGCCTGACTAACCCCTGCTCACGGTCTCAGGCGCCGCTCATGCACAACCTTCCCTGACCCTGCCATGCTGTGCTTCAGGCCTCTCTCTGAGCTCCCATAGGGCCCTGTGCTTGTTTCTTCCATCCCTTGTCTTGGTGTCTCACAATTTCTTGGGTTGCTTGCTGTCTTCTTCCACAAATTCATGAGCTCCTGGAGAGGACAGGCTGTGCCTTATCATTTTTCTGTCATCAGTAAGGTGCCCAGCATGGGGCTTATGGTCACAAATGTTTGTTGAATAAATGTGCAAATCCAGTTTAATCCATAATATTAACCCTCAACATTATGTGGCTCATTCAGCAGTGGAATGCCATCAAGTGATAAAAATAAATGAACCATGAAGCCATAAAAAAACCTTAACTACTATTGCTAAGTGGAAGAAAACCAATTTGCAAAGGCTACATACTATACAATTACAACTATATGAGATTGGGGAAACGGCAAAATTATAGAGACAGTGAGAAGATCAGTGGTTGCCACAGGTTGGGGGCAGGGGAAGGGATAAATAAATGGTGCACAGGGCATTTTTAGGGGCAGTGAAAATATTCTGGATGATGTTAAAATGGTGGATACACGACTTTATGCATTTGTCAAAACCTCTAGAACTATAAGCTATAAAGAATGAACCCAAATGTAAATTATGGACTTTAGTTACCAATAATAATGTATTGGTTCATCAGTTGTAACAAATGCATCATTCTAATGCAAAATGTTAATAACGGGAAATTATGTATGTGGGGATATATGGGAACTCTCTGTTCTTTCTGTGCTTTTTTTCCTGTAAACCTAAAAGGGCTCTAGAAGTAAAATTTATTTTAAAAAAAGCACCACCTCCAGCGTTACATACCTGTCTAGTTGAATGACTGAAATGGTTATTGAGCATCCTGCTTGGTGCTTGTGTGGAAGCTGGCATTGGGGTGTGTACTGTAGATTATTTTCACAATGAAGCTGGGTTTATTTTAATCTCTGTGCACTGTCTACAAAGACCTCATGCCAAAGGCACTTGAATTCATGACCCTGATGTTGATGCTGACTTTAAAACCTGTTTTCTGCTGTCTTTTCCAGGAAGGAAGTGTCCAAGGTCCTTAGAAGCTCCTACCTTAGAGGGATGAATTTGGCATCATTTTTCGTTGCAAGCAAAATAATCATCTTTGTGACATTCACCACCTACGTGCTCCTAGGCAGCGTGATCACAGCCAGCCACGTGTTTGTGGCGATGACACTGTATGGGGCAGTGCGGTTGACGGTCACCCTCTTCTTCCCCGCTGCCATCGAGAGGGTATCGGAGGCTATCGTCAGCATCCGGAGAATCAAGGTTTGGTGACAATTAACTTTTAAGTTACAGGTCAATTTTCGCTAATATACTATACCTCATTTTATTTAGCGTCGCTACAAAATTCAGAGTTGTGGTTAGAGTGAAATTTAATGTTTCTGCACCAAGACTTTGAGTCACTCCAGAATGTTCCGTGTATTTCCCTGTCTTCTTGGGGAAAGTATATTAAAAGTAACACAAGAACTGTTCATCACTTATGTTCAGCAGTATAAATAGCAGCTGCACAGGTCCTGGGTGAACAAGTGATAACTATAGGTGTGACTAAAATGTCTCAAACTAGGGGAAGCAAACAGATTTCATCGCAGGTGCTGACTCTCCTGAGTTGGTAGTGAGTGCAGCCCTGGGTTGAGTAGGCATCCTGTTTGGGGTAGAAGGAGTGGGAGCTTGCCATGTGGTCCCTGTTCCTCGCGCAGGAGGAGTGGACCCAGCTTCATTGAGCTTTTCTTGTTTTAAACATGTTTTTTTCCCTCCATAGATGCTTGCTGATTTCTGGGTATGCCTTTTAGGATTCAGCCTTTTCCTCCCTGTCCCCTTTCACTTGTTCTTACTGTCAGTGAACCCTTCTCCCACTGGCCTTTTCCTTTCTAATATGTCATTTTCATCATACTTAACTATTTCCTCTTGCTAATTTGCTGTCTCAATTCCAGGGGCAAATATTTTGCACAACCAAGATGAGATACAATGTGCAATTGTGCAATAGACACTCAAGTATTTGTGTGATTAAATCGGTCTAAGAATGAAGATAAATTGGTTCTCCGAGAGGGTCTGGACATGAACTTGGTTGGGTGTCTAGGCTTTAAAATAATCTAGTCTGTTTTGTTCCTGGTTCTCAGTAGTGATGGATGCCCAGTAATAGATCTCTAGTTAAGTTAGATGGCAGTGGATGAGATTTTTTTTTTTTAAGATTTATTTTTTGTTTATTTCTCCCCCCTACCCAGTTGTCTTTTCTCTGTGTCCATTCGCTGTGTGTTCTTCTGTGACCGCTTCTATCCTTATCAGTGGTACCCGGAATTGGTGTTTCCTTTTGTTGCATCATCTTATGTCAGCTCTCCGTGTGTGCGGCACCATTCCTGGGCAGGCTGTGCTTTTTTCGCGCTGGGTGGCTCTCCTTACAGGGCGCACTCCTTGCACGTGGGGCTCCCCTACGCAGGGGACACCCCTGCGTGGCAGGGCACTCCTTGCACGCATCAGCACTGCGCATGGGCCAGCTCCAGATGGGTCAAGGAGACCTGGGATTTGAACCTTGGACCTCCCGTGTCGTAGGCAGAGGCCCTATCCATTGGGCCAAGTCTGCTTCCCCTTGAGATTTTTTTTTTTTTTACCTTTGCATAAAAGCTGAGATTGTTTATGGTGACATTTCTATATTATAAAAATATTTTACCCGTAAATCGATATGTCATACCAGGTCAGTTTTGGCCCTTTGAGTGTATCCTTCTTTCTGAGAAGGGTTCCAAGCAACATTGTTGAGGAGTGATCCGTGCTGTTCCATAAAATCCTTTTATAGACCTTCATAACTAGAAAGAAAACATTTAGGAGTATACTGAGATTATAGCATCATTCCAAGTATATGCGATAACTTTTCCCATATGTTAGCTTCATACATGTACTATGCGGCTGTGATTTCTATTACTGCTGTGGCTGCAATTGCCGCCCCTAGCCCTAGTGCTTTGTTTGCTATGGACCAGGACTCTCAAAACCTTTAGACTTTATTTCACTTAATCCCCAAAGCTATTGAATGAGAAAAGCGTTAGCATCCTCACTTTACAGATAAAGAGACAGGTTCCTATCATAGGTTAGCCTTCCCATCATCCTATCCTGTAGCTTGTGAATGATA
This sequence comes from Dasypus novemcinctus, assembly GCF_030445035.2. Classification (NCBI taxonomy): domain Eukaryota; kingdom Metazoa; phylum Chordata; class Mammalia; order Cingulata; family Dasypodidae; genus Dasypus; species Dasypus novemcinctus. Next base: position 40,006,771 of record NC_080687.1, read on the forward strand.
GAAGTGGGATTCTGTCTGAAACCCTGGTTGGTTCCTGAACCCTTTTTACATTGCCTTCTTAGTAGTGTAATACGTGACATATTTCCTTAAGTGTTCTCATCATGTAGTCTTATTCCAAAAACCCGCAAAGGTTCCCTGCTTCCCACTGAATCGGGTATCAACTCCTGTGTAAGACTCCAGTGGCCACACCCGTGTGCTTCCCAGAGCACTCCTCTCCACTCCGGCAGTAGCTTGCTTGTCTGTTATGTCCCACATTCCTCCCATCTTTGGGGTCTCCGCTCACTGTGTTTGGCTCCTTGGGGTGTCTTCCCTTCTGTCCTGGATTTAACCCAATGCTGCGGAGTCTCAGTTCCCATGGCTCCCAGAATGTGGCTTTGTGCTCACACTTACCTTGTAGCCTTGAAGCCATCTGCTTATGGATGTCTTGATATCTGGACTCTAGACTTCTAGTGCCTCATTCATCTTCATATCCTTTTCAGTCTAGCAGATAGCAGGCTCTCAAAAAATGTGCAACTGCAGGAAGCTTCCAGCTTTACTGTGTCTGTGGGATTCTGTAAATACCTCATCATCTAGCCTTTTTTTTTTTTAGTAGATAGCAATAATATTCATTTATGCCTTTATAATGTATAGTGATAGTTTATAACACACATTGAAGGAGAGGTTGGAGGGAGGTGATGTGGCTCAATGGTTGAACACTGGCTCCCCACATACAAACTCCCAGGTTAAATCCTTGGCCCTGGTAACTTAAAAAAAAAAAATATATATATATATATATATATATATATTTAACAAGTTATTTGCAGAAAGTTTACTAAGAGTTCTAGCTATCTAGCAATGTATTTCAATAGGCAAAAACTTAACGGCTTTGTGTCTCGTCCCATGGTCCATGTGTCGTTCCCCGCCCCCTGCCGCCAAATGCACTGAACTGAGTCTGAGGCTTGAAATTCCTTTCTGTATAGATGCGTTTAGTAAAATTAAAATTGACTTGCTGAAAACTTTGAATTTTCGTGGGATTAACTTTCTCAAGGTGCTTTTTGCCCAGATCTAAAAGGAAGTATCTTTGATTTGGGCAGCAGATGTTAATTTTCCCTCTAGGGCCTAGAGTTTCTGGCAGTCAGCTGGACCTAAGAGTTTAGATCTTTGATCAGCTGTAGTTATTTTCAGTAAAGATGGTATGAGTAGCAGAGAATGTTTGGCAAAAAAGTATGGTGTTAGCTCAGCCAACTGCTTCATGATGGTTTTGCAGTAATTGTTGGAATTTTTAAAATTTTAAATCTTAGACATTTTTCAATCCAGAGTGTATCTATAACCTTTTTTGTCTGCCAGCTGCTTTTAAAATCTCTAGTTGGTTGCTCTAAGACTCATTTATGGTCCATGTACCTGCTTGAGACTCCTTTTCTCTTTACCTAACAGAGAAAATAAGCAACGAATGCAAGTAATAGCCCATTCCTACAATGTTTCCTTTTCTTCCTTTCCCTGCCTCTCATTTGGATGTGTTAATGCGCACTTAGAGGGTGAAAATGGCAGCAGGAGTGGAAGGAAAGGATTGCTGAGTATTCTACCAGGTGATCAGAACTAGGGCAAGATTGGCCATTGATAGGTTAGAGCTTGGTTAGGCATATGGAGCTCAGAAAACATGGTCTTCTTAAAGCTTGCTGCAGCACTGTCCTGTGCCGCCTGGATCTCAGAAGACTGGGCCATTTTGAATGATTTCAGTAAGATCCTTTTTGGGAACCCTCAATAGGAAATCTGCCATACCTTCTACCTTTAATGTGGTGCTGTGGTACACACCATAGAGCGCATTCACCTGTGGGCTTTATAGTGTAGTGCTTTTTTTTTTTTTTAACGAACACTTCAGTTTCCTTTTTTTCATGCTCAGAAAAGGACAGACTTATTATGAAGTTAAAGGTCCAAGAAGTTGCCTCTCTTTTTTTCATAGTAAGGAAAGGGGTCTGACTGGACATTGAACAAGTCCAATAGGATTATAAAAGATCTTGTTTTAACTTCAAATTCTTCAGCAATGTCTACACCCAGTAAAATGTGTTACTGAGGTTATATTGTTAACAAAACTGCTTAGGTTTTTGCCTACCAGGCATTCTGAAGTAAATCTTTTTGGCTCTTTTCTGATGCCTTCCCACATGACCTGCTCTGTGTATGCCCTTCATTGCTGTAATGGCAATTTAATTTCAGTTTTTCATCATCCTGAGTACTAGAGAGAAATCCAGCCAGCAGTTCTGGCACTTTTACAAGCTGTTCATGTGTTGAATGGTGTCTCATTTAACCAAGGGACGATTGTAACTTCTTTCTCCACCCAGACCTATTGTTAATGGACAAATAAATGCTCAATACATTTACTTCCTCGCTTTATGTGTTTTTTTCCCTTCAGGCTGGGGAAATTGCTGTTCTATATATACACTGAGTATTGAATTTTATGTCTTTTGGTAAATGCTTAAGCTACAATTATTCTGTTTAGGCAAGATTATAATATAAGCGTTTGCTTGTTAGTGTGCTAACTCATATTATGCAAGGCTATAGCAAAGTAGTTTGTGATTTAAATTAGTTTAAACCAACTATATAGTCTGTCATTCATTTAGCAGATATCAATGATATGCTGCCTTTGTGCAAGACACTGTATGACTGAGCATATGTTTGTAAGTATGTGTTACTGTCACAGTGTTTACCTTCTACTTAATCCCTTTGTGGATTCAGAACTGGAGAGGTTAGTACCGGCTTGGGGGAAGGAAGGGTGGATCCTGGACTGGTTTATAGTAGAATTCATATTTGAGATAGGCCCTGAAGGCTGGGTAGGAGTAATACTCATAGAATGAAGGGAAGAGTCACTTTGGGAATTGGGACATAGGTGCTGAAGGGTTTTAACCATTGTTGAAATTATCAGAGGTGTTTAAAGAAGATCATTAGGGAGAGGTGTTTGGGATAGGGTTGGTGGTGATGGGGGAATGCTGGGACGGAACCAGGATGTATAGTGAGACCAGCAAAAAAAGTATATTCTTATTTCAAATGAGATTGGAAAATGAGATCGTGAAGTCGGGTTGTAACAAGAGCAATGGGGAATTGGGGAGACAGATGAATTATGGCAGAATTATGGTTGACTATGGAAGAGGTGACATGGAATAAAAGTCAGAGAAGCTGTAGGTTGAAAGTCTGCAGATGAGTCATCATACTATTCAGTCTCCATCCATTCTACCTCTTACTAGACACAGGGTTGGCGGCAGGTAGAAATAGCTGTGCCCAATCCTCAGTAAGTTCTCCATAAGGCATGGATGGGTGGATAAGTGAAGGAGTGAATGAACAGATGATGTCCCGTGCTAGCTGGGTTTTTGAGAAAAATGCATAGGAATGTATTTTCCTTTTCCCACCAGAAGAAATTAACATTTTCATGTTCTATCTGCTTTTCTTTTGAAGTAGAAAGTTGCAATTGAATTTGTAGGATATTCACAATTTTTAGAGTTGTAAATAGCTTAATTGTTTGTTGCTTTTTCTTAAACATTTTCACATGCCTATTTCAGTTGCCACTTGTATCAGTTAGGATTAGGTTTGCTTTTGGGTTATAGATAGGATACCCCAATTATACCCAAAATAGTTAATTTTTCTCTCATGTAAAAATCTTTATAGGGTTCCATGGGTAGTATGGTGTTCCTTGGTGTTAGACCAGACTCCACCTTCTATGGCCTTGACCTAGGTAGAAGCATCCAAAGCTTAAGCAGTGGGGTAGAAGAAGGTTTTTTGAGTGCCACTGGACTCAACTTAGTCATATGACCACACATGGTTGTATAGGAGGCTGGGATGAATCGTCCTTGTTCCAGGCTGCTATGTGCTCAGCTAAAAAGGAATTTTGATACCATAGAAGAATGAGAGTAGATTTTGAGGACAGCCAATAGTCTCTGCCATGTGTTCAATTTTGGGTGGTTGGGGCTAGCCTAGGCTTTTTTTTTTTTTTTTTTTTTTTAAGATTTATTTATTTCTCTCCCCTTTACCCCTGTTGTCTGCTTGCTGTGTCTATTTGCTGTTGTGTTCTTCTGCATCCTCTTGCATTATCCGGCGGCACTGGGAAACTTCATCTTTTTTTCGTTGTGTCATCTTGCTGTGTCAGCTCTCCATGTGTGCAGCGCCACTCCTGGGAGGACTGTGCTTTTTTCACATGGGATGGCTCTCCTTGCGGGATGCACACCTTGTGCATGGGGCACCCCTATGCTGGGGACACCCCTGTGTGGCACAGCACTCCTTGCATGTGGCAGCACTGCATGTGGGCCAGCTCACCACATGGATCAGGAGGCCCTGGGGATCAAACCATGGACCCTTCATATGGTAGACAGATGCTCTATCAGTAGAGCCACGTCTGCTTCCCAGCCTAGGCTCTTTATTCAATTTTTGTACCACTGTAGCTTTTCTCATTGAATTATGTTTAACATTTGGTGAACAGAGGGGGAACTTTCCTATTAATCATATTTTAGATTTGTAGTGGTTAGCAGGACTTCAATTCCATTGATAGTGTTTGTTGAATATCTGCTAACTAGTGTGGAAATGGAGGAGAGGAAATTTACTAAGGAGACAAGACAAGTGGTTATGAAAAGAGGCTTATAAAATATTTTTTGAGATAGAAATTGATAGCATTTTTTGAAATGTTGACTTTAAGTTATTGGTTAATGGCAAGTAATATATTGATTGGACAAAGAAAAGCAGCATGACCCTAAGTGTCCAGCCAGAGGACACAGCAAAAAGGCAGATCAGGGTATTTCATTTGGAGTCTTTGCCATTGGACTTGTGCTCATTGCCAATTCCTTAAGGCCTGTGAAGGACTTTCCTTTGTGTCGCTAGCATCCAGCATGGTGCTTGGAATATGGTGGGGTTTCAGTAAATATAGAATCATTTCCTACCAACTTCCATGTTTATTGTTGGCAACACGAAAGTAAAACATTAAGAATATACAGGTTCTAAAAGCGTATAAGTTTAAAGCTATCCTTTCTCTTTAGGGGGAAAGCAGTGTAATTGTTGAGAAAGTTAGAAAGATAGTTGCCTCATGGCCTGGAGCTTCCAGTATAAATTTGATATTTGACATTACCATTTCTGCAAAAAAGGCTATTGGAATTTTTATTAGTGTTGCATTGAATCTCTAAATCTCTTAAAATTTAGTCATTCAATTCATGAATATGGAATGTCTTCCCACTGATTTAGGCCTTCTGTGATGTCTTTTAACAATGTTTTATTGTTTTATGTACATAAGCCCTATACTTCATTAGTTAAATTTCTTTCTATATTTTGGATTATTTCAGTTGCTATTATAAATAGAATTTTTTTCTTGATTTCTTCTTCGGGTTGTTCACTACAAGTATATAGAAACACTACTATTGATTTTTGCATGTTGATCTTGCACCCTTCCACTTTGTTCAATTCATTTATTAGCTTCAGTAGATTTGTTGTGGATTTTTCAACATTTTCTCTCTTTTTAATATGATAAACTTTATATTTAAAGAGGTTTTAGATTACAGAAACGTTATATCGAAATTATGAGGGATTCCAGTATATCCAACTCCCTCTCCCACATCATCTTCTATTTTTAAAAATCTAGCAGTACACTTTATTGCGATGTATCCGTAAAATCCACTCATTAAAAAAAATGCACATTTAAAAAAATGACTCACTTGTAGCAAGGACTAATCTGCCTACCACTGTATCTAAACCATCACTGTGATGTTTTCCAGTAATTCACACATCTAACAAATACTCATGGAGGCAACTACCATTCTTATAACTTCTTTAAAGCCAAAAAGTTAAGCACAAATCAGAATTAAAAACTTCAGAATGTTCACATTTACATACATTTTTTTGGCTGAAGTTTCAGATTCCATATATAACAAAACCACAAATTTGAATCAAAATGAATATTAAAAACATTTAAGCCTTGTGTCAAACTTAATCTATAGAAGTAAGGAAAACAGAGTGAATAGTAACAGCAGTATATTTCTAGGAGAGAAAGCAATCACTTATTTCCTTTATCATAAAACAAGTCAATGAGTCAACATTTTAATTATACTGACCAAGTTATTTTCTATTCAAGAATTTACTTTTCAAGTTGTGTCTTTAAAATGTATCCACCTGTATATTTGGCTTAATTAAATTTATACATCAAAAGCATGCTCAGGGCAGCGGACTTGGCCCAGTCGTTAGGGCATCCGTCTACCACATGGGAGGTCCGCAGTTCAAATCCTGGGCCTCCTTGACCTGTGTGGAGCTGGCCCATGCACAGTGCTGATGCGCGCAAGGAGTGCCGTGCCACGCAGCGGTGTCCCCACGTAGGGGAGCCCCATGTGCAAGGAGTGCGCCCCGTAAGGAGAGCCGCCAGTGCCAAAGAAAGTGCAGCCTGCCTAAGAATGGCGCCGCCCACACGGAGAAATGACACAAGATGACGCAGCAAAAAGAAACACAGATTCCCATTCCACTGACAACAACAGAAGCTGACAAAGAAGACACAGCAAATAGACACAGAGAACAGACAACCGGGGTGGGGGGAAGGGGAGAGAAATTTAAAAAAAAAAAAGCATGCTCAGAATTCTAATGTTAAGTATAAACCATTAACTTATCAAAGCATAGTCCAAATACTATGCAGTAATGCTGCTGTTTAGATTTATATGCTTCATCTGAAAGACTTACCTTACAAACAGGAGTTTTGCCCTGTTTCTTCAGAATATATGGGTGTCTAAAACTTTAAATTGATAATCATAAAAGATGCAAATAATTCATGCTATGCTTTTTCCTTCATTGGCTTTGATAAACTATTCTCCAAATCTCTCATACCTGTTTTTTCTTTCAGACTGCAGCACCCCCTTTACTATCTCTTGCAAAGCTCATCTTTTGGTAACATATTCTATCGGTTTTTGTTTGTCTGTGAAGGCTTTGAACTCACCATCATTTCTGAAGGACAACTTTGCCGGATACAGAATTCTTGGCTGGGGATTTTTCTCTTTTAATACCTTAAATACATCATATCACTTTCTTTTTCCCTCCATGGTTTCTGATGAGAAATCGGCACTTAATCTTATCAAGGTTCCCTTGTATGTGATGCTTTACTTTTCTCTTGCTGCTTTCAGAATCTTCTCTTTATCTCTGATATTTGTCATTCTGAATAGTAGGTGTCTCGGGGTACATCTATTCAGATTTATTCTGTTTGGGGTGTGTTGTCCTTCTTGGATATTGATATTTATGTCCTTCATAAGGGTTGGGAAGTTTACTTAGTCATTATTTCCTCAAATATTCTTTCTGCCCCTTTTCCATTGTCTTCTCTTTCTGGGACAACAATAATACAAATTGTTTGTGCGTTTTGCGTTGTCATTCACTTCCCTGAGTCTATGTTCCATTTTTTATGTTCTCTTTCTGTTCACCTATCTTTTCCAGTTCAGTTATTATGTCCTCGAAATTACTAATTTTGTCTTCAAGCATTTAAAATCTGCTCTTATGTGTCTCTAGTTATTTTTCATCCCCCCCAATGGCTTTTTGTGTGCTGTCTGCTCTCTGTCCATTCATTGTACGTTCATCTGTGTCTGTATTTATTTCTTTTATTTTCCCTTCCCTCCTGGTGGCTTGCTTGCTGTCTGCTCTCTGTGTCCATTCACTGCGGGTTCTTCTGTGTTGTTGCTTGTCTCCCTTCTTTTCATTGCGTCTGCATGCTGGGCAGCACTCTGCGGCGCTTGTGGGCCGAGTGGTGCTCCGCGGCATGCGGGCAAGCCTCCCTTCACAAGGAGACCCCAAAACGCAAACCAAGGGCCTCCCGTATGGTAGACAGGGACTCATCTGATAGAGCCACAGCCGTTTCCCCCTCTGTTTTTTTTTTGTCTTTATTTTTTTAATGTTACATTCAAAAACCTCTAATGTTTTTTTTTTTTTAAGATTTATTTATTTATTTAATTCCCCCCCCTCCCCTGGTTGTCTGTTCTTGGTGTCTATTTGCTGCGTCTTGTTTCTTTGTCCACTTCTGTTGTCGTCAGCGGCACGGGAAGTGTGGGCGGCGCCATTCCTGGGCAGGCTGCTCCCTCCTTCACGCTGGGCGGCTCTCCTTATGGGTACACTCCTTGCGCATGGGGCTCCCCCACGCAGGGGACACCCCTGTGTGGCACGGCACTCCTTGCGCGCATCAGCCCTGCGCCTGGGCCAGCTCCACACGGGTCAAGAAGGCCCGGGGCTTGAACTGCGGACCTCCCATATGGTAGACGGACGCCCTAACCACTGGGCCAAAGTCCGTTTCCCTCTAATGTATTTTTAATCTCATTCATTGTGTCTTTCAATCCTATAAGATCTGTTACTTTTCTTTACAGTCTTTCAAGTTGTTCTTTATGCTCTTCCAGTATCTTCTTATTTATTTCTCTCCCTCCCCTTCCCCCTCACCCCGGTTGTCTGTTCTCTGTGTCCATTTGCTGCATGTTCTTCTTTTTGTTTGTTTCTGTTGTTGTCAGCGGCATGGGGATCTGTGTTTCTTTTTGTTGCATCATTTTGCTGCGTCAGCTCTCGTGTGTGTGGTGCCATTCCTGGGCAGGCTGAAATTTCTTTTGTGCTGGGCAGCTCTCCTTATGGGGTGCACTCCTTGTGCTTGGGGCTCCCCTATGGGGGGGACACCCCTGCGTGGCGCGGCACTCTTTGCACACATCAGCACTGCACGTGGGCCAGCTCCACACGGGTCAAGGAGGCCCCAGGTTTGAACCGTGGACCTCCCATGTGGTAGATGGACACCCTATCCACTGGGCCAGGTCCACTTCCCTCCAGTATCTTCTTAATATCCTTTATTTCTTTAGTCATATTTTCTTTAAATTCTTTGAAGTCATTTAGGAGAGTTGTGTGATTAGCACTGATGAATTGTCTTAAATCCTATGTCTCTTTAGGGTATTCAATTTGTTCTTCTGTCTGGGCCATCTCTTCTGTTTCCTAGTATGACATGTAATTTTTTGCTGATGTCTAGGAATTTGAATATGTTGATGTATTTACTCTGATGACTTATTTCTCTCTCTTGCCTATTTTTTTTTCCCCCACAGCTCTTCTTTGACATTTGGTTCAGCTTATTCTCAGTCTTTAAAATAGCCCAGTTTAAGTTTTCAAAATCGGACCAGGGACTCACTATGGGGTGCAGATACAGAGAGCATGAGCAGTTCTTGTCCATGCCATTTCCACACTGGCCATAAAACGGTGCTATTCAATGCACCTTTCCATGGAGGTGTTTCATTCTGGCCTTCTTGTGCTCCTGTGTTGAATCTCCAGATTGGAGATTGAAAGTGGGCACTGCTGGCCGAATTCACTGAAGGAAAGCACCCCTACCTCCCCTTCCTTTTCCTTTGAAACAGCTGATGGGGACATCACCACAGTGAGACAGGTTTTACCCCAGCTTAATATCTTGGGGATGGGGGAGCAGAGCCCTTCCCGGCTGCTGCGGAGGCTTGGTACTTCACTTTTGTTTTTTTGGCTTCTTTGTCTTTCTGTTCCTTGACCTCCTGGGAGTTGTGTAGCACTATTCTCATCTGCTGACCTCCAAAGTTGGTCCCCTGGACAGCTTTTGGTTCTTTCTCTGTTGTTTTTGTGAGAGCATTCAGCCCTGTCTGTCAGTCTGTCGCCATCTTCCCACAATCCTGGTATTCTCTCTTTGTAGGGTCTTGTGCAAATAGGGAAAATTTTACATCATCCACTCCAATTTGGATGTTTTTTTTCCTTGCCTAATTGGTCTAGTACAATGTTGAGCAACAGTGGTAACAATAGGCATCCTTGGCTTGTTCCTGATCTTAGAGGAAAAGCATTCAGTTTTTCACCATTGAGTATGATGTTAGCAGTGGGTTTTTTTCCTATATGCATGTTGAGGGAGTTTTCGAAATGTTTTTATCCAGAAGGGGGTTGGATTTTGTCAATTGGGGTGATGTTAATTGGGTTTTTTTCCCCCTTTCCCTTTGTTCTATTAATGTGGTGTATTACATAAATTGACTTTCCTAAGTTGAACCACCCTTGCATACCTGGGATCAATCCCACTGGATCGCAGTATATAATTCTTTTAATGTGCTGTTGGATTCTGTTAGCTAGTATTCTGTTGAGGATTTTTGCATCCATATTCATAAGAGATATTGGTTTGTAATTTCTCCTCTTACAGGACTTTTGATGTTGGTCTCATAGAATAAATTAATGAGTGTGCCCTCTCCCTCAGTTTTTTTTGAATAGTTTGAGCAGGATTGCTGGTAATTCTTCTTGGAATGCTTGGTAAAATTCACCAGTGAAGCCATCTCGTCCTGGACTTTTATTTATTGGAAGGTTTTTGATATCTGATTCAGTCTCTTTACTTGTTCTTGGTTTGTTGAGATCTCCTATTTCTTCTTGAATCAATGTAGGACATTTTTTTGTTCTAGGAATTCATCCATTTCATCTGGACTAATTTGTTGTACAGTTGTTCATAGTATCTCTTTTTATTTCCATGGTGTTAGTAATAATAGCTCCCCCCCTTATTTCTAATATTAGTTATGTCTTTTTTTTTTTTTAAATCAGTCTAGCTAAATGTTTTATTGATCTTTTCAAAGGACCAACTTTTGGTTTTGTTGATTTTTCTCTGTTCTCTAATTCATCTCCATTCGAATTTTTGTTATCTCTTTCCTTCTGATTGCTTTGGGTTTAGTCTGCCCTTCTTTTACTAGGTCTTCCAAATCTTTGATTTGAGATCTTTCTTAATTTTTAAGATAAGCATTTTGAGGTATAAATTTCCCTCTCAGCCTTGCCTTTGCTGCATACCCTAAGATTTGGTATGTTGTAATTTTCATTTTCATGTGCGTCAATATGTTTTCTAATTTCCCTCGTGATTTCTTCTTTTACCCATTGGTTGTTTTTAGAGGCCTCTGTTTAATTACAACATATTTGTGAATTCTTCAGTTTTCCCTGTCATTCATTTCTAGTTTCATTTGATTATGGTTAGAGAGGATACACATTATGATTGCAATATTTTTGAATGCACTGAGAATTGTTTTATGACCTAACATTTGGTTTACTCTGGAGAATGAGCCATGCATGCCAGAGAGGAATGTGTATTCTGCCACTGTTGAATAAAGTGTTCTTTATATGCCTCCTACTAGGTGGTTTATAGTATCATTCATGTCTTCTAATTCCATATATATTTTTTTACAGATTTATTTATTTCTCTCTCCTTCCCTGCCTAGTTGTTTGCTCTCTGTGTCCATTCACTATGCATTCTTCTGTGACCGCTTCTATCCTTATCAGCGGCACCAGGAATCTGTGTTTCTTTATTTTTTTGTTGCGTCATCTTGTTGAGTCAGCTCTCTATGTGTGCTTCACCGTTCTTTCATAGGCTGCACTTTCTTTCACGCTGGGTGGCTCTCCTTATGGGGCACACTCCTTGCGCATGGGGCGCCCCTACACGGGGGACACCCCTGCGTGGCATGGCGCTCCTTGTGCACATCAGCACTGCACATGGGCCAGCTCCACACAGGGCACGGAGGCCCGGGGTTTGAATCGTGGACCTCCCATGTGGTAGGCGGATGCCCTATCCATTGGGCCAAATCCGCTTCCTTCTAATTCCATATTGATCCTCTGTCTAGATATTCTATTCATTATCGAAAGTGGTGTGTTGAGTGTACTATTAATGTAGAGGCATCTGTTTCTCCCTTCAAATCAGTCAATATTTGCTTCATATATTTTGGGGTTCTGCTGTTAGTTGCATATATATTTATAATTGTTATGTCTTGTTGAACTGATCCCTTTATTGGTGTATAGTGACCTTATTTGTCCCTTCTAAAAGTTTGTGACTTAAACTATTTTCAGTACTAGTGTACAAAAGCATTACTGATTTTTGCATGTTGATATTGTATTCTTCTACTTTGCTTAACTCATTTATTAGCTCAGGTAGCTTTGTTGTGGATACTTCAGAATTTTCTAAATACAGGATCGTGTCATCTACAAATAGTGAAAGTTTTACTTCCTCTTTTCCTATTTGGATACCTTTAATTTTTTTTTCTTGTCTAATTGCCCTAGCTAAAACTTCTAGTACAATGTTGAATAAAAATGGTGCCACTGGACATTCTTATCTTGTTCCCAATCTTAGAGTATGATGTTGGCTGGGAGCTTTTTGTATATGTCTTTTATCATATTGCGGAATTTTCCTTCCATTCCTATCAAAAAAGGATGCTGAATTTTGTCGAATGCCTTTTTGTGTTGATTGAAATAATCATGTTTTTTTCCTTCAGTTTGTTAATGTGGTGTATTATATTGATTAATTTTCTTACGTTGAACCAGCCTTGCATACCAGGAATAAATCCCACTTGGTCATGATGTGTAAGTCTTTTGATATGCTGTTGGAGCCTTTTGCATATATTTTGTTGAGAATTTTTACATCTGTGTTCACTAGAGAGACTGGTCTATAATTTACTTTTCTTGTAAGTATCTTTATCTGGCTTTGGTATTAGGGTGATGTTGTCTCCATAAAGATTTTGGGTAATTTTCCCTCCTTCAGTTTTTTGAAAGAGTTTAAACAGGATTGGTGTTAATTCTTTTCAGAATACTTGATAGACTTCACCTGTCAAGCCCTCTCTCTGGTCCTGGACTTTACTTTGTTGGGAGAGTTTTGATGACAGATTCAATCTCTTCAAGTTTGTTTGGTTTGTTCTTGTATTTCTTGTAGCGTCAGTGTAGGTTGTTTATGCATTTCTAGGAATTTTCCCATTTTATCTAGGTTGTCTAGTTTGTTGATATACAGTTTCTCATAATATCCTCTTATCCTTTTTTTGTTTCTGTGGGGTCACTTGTAACTCCCCCCCCCTTTCATTTCTGATTGTATTTATTTGCATCTTCTCTCTGTTTTTCTTTTTTAGTCTAGCTTGGGATTTGTCAATTTTATTGATCTTCTTAGAGAACCAGCTTTGGGTTTTGTTGATTTTTCTCTAATTTTTTTCTCAATTTCACTTACTTCTCTAATTTTTATTATTTCTTTCCTTCTGCTTGCTTTGGGATTGGTTTGCTGTTTTTTCTAGTTTCTATAGTTGTTCAGTTAAATCTTTTGAGTTAGCTCTTTTTTTATTTTAACATCTAGTTATTTTATTTACTTTTTTTCACTTTAAAGACAGGATCAAAATAAAAATCTCTTAACTTATAGTTTTCAACCTGAAAGGAATCAAAGAATTGTTAAAATAGTATCAATAAAGCGAATATTCTTGTAAGTATTAATGGATGATACTGAAACAGGATAAAGTATAAACATCTTATTTTGTTCTTAATTTGAAGTTGCCAGTGAAGTCAATTACAAATAATTATTAGGAAAGATGCTAGTATGAAGGTTGTATACTCAAAAACTGATAATGGCTATTCAAAATTAAATTTATGGAATATCTAGAAAATGGGTTTAATTGGAACCTACAGACAAATTTATCATGTTCATTACCAATGATTTTTTAAAAATTATAGAAGGCAACTGTTTTCATATAAATTAGTGTAAAAATTATCTCCCTTTCACGTTTTGAATTGTCACATCATGGCCATAAACCAGAGTACCAAATAATTTCAAACAACCACTGATAGAACTTAGACAGAAATTCTCACGTGCCAATACTTTCAATGTGTTCATCAAATTATAGTAAGACAACTATAAACAAGGGGCAGTCACTCTATCTTCATTAACAGCACAACTATATTACAATAAACCAAGTTTATACTCAACCATTAAGTGTTGTTCTCCCACTGTTTCACTTTTGATGAATTATTAAGAATATTTTCAAATGTGATAGTCTCCTCATTACCCCTCAGGATATCCAGTGAAAGATTTAAGCTTGGAAGCTGCTGAGCCTGCTGCACTGCCTCAAATTCCATCTTTAATTTTAGTGGAGCAAACAAATCTTGGATGTTTCTCAGGGTGAAAAAATTCATTTTATCTTGGTTGAGGTAGAAATTCTTTTCTGATAATTCAAAAGGATGACTGGGCAAAAGTTCATTTTTCACACAAGGAAAACCTCCCTGAAGAAGAACTCGACTTTCAGAAGGGCCACTTGCTAAAAGTTCAGTAAACAAAATGCTGTCCTTTAGCTGAGGTCCAAGTCCCCTGGCATTCATTTTCAGTCCGCAGCACTTCTCTCTTCTTTTTTAATATAGGTGTTTGGGGCTATAAATTTCCATCTCAAGACTGTCTTCGCTGTGTCCCATAAGTTTTGATAAGTTGTATTTTTGTTTTCATTTGTCTCAATATATTTACTGATTACACTTGCAATTTCTTCTTTGACCCACTGATTTTTCAGAAGTGTGTTGTTTAGCCTCCACACATTTGCGAATTTACCTTTTTCCTGTCTCTTATTGATTTCCAGTTTCATTCCATTATGATCAGAGAAGGTCCTTTGTATAATTTCAGTCTGTTTACATTTATAGAGAGTTGCATTGTGTCCTAACATGATCTATCCTGGAGAAAGATCCATAGGCACTTGAGAAGAACGTATACCCTGCTGAATTTGAATGCAGTGTTCTGTAAATGTCTGTTAGGTCTAATGCGTTTATCATGTTTTTCAAGTTCTCTGTTTCCTTCTGTCCAGTTGTTCTATCTAATGATGTGAGTGGGGTGTTGAAGTCTCCAGTGATTACTGTAGAGATGTCTGTTTCTCCCTTCAGACTTGGCAGAGTTTGTCTCATGTATTTTGGAGGCACCCTGCTTAGGTGCATAGATATTTACGACTGTTAAATCTTTGTAGTGGATTGACCCTTTTATTAATTTATAATGGCCTTCTTATAACTTTTTTGCATTTAAGGTCTGTTTTGTCTGATATTAGTATAGCCACCCCTGCTCTTCTTTGGTTATTACTATTTGCATGGAATATGTTTTTCCAACCTTTCACTCTTGTAGGCAGCATATGGATGGCTCATGATTTTTATCCATTCTGTTGGCTTATATCTTTTGATAGGGCAATGTAATCCATTCACATTCGGTGATATTAATGTTCCATCATTTTCTACTTTGGTTTTCATGTGTAATATATTTTTGTCTGTCTTTTTACTCTTTTGGTTATCCTTTCTGCTGTTCTTTCTTTTTCACTCTCCTCCAGACCTCTCTCTCCTGTCTCTCTCTTTAAGGGCTTCCTTTAACATTTCCTGCAATGGTGGATTATTTTTTAAGAACTCTCTTAGTTTCTCTTTGTGAATATTTTATACTCACCTTCATATTTGAAGGACAATTTTGCTGAATAAAGAATTCTCAGCTGGCAGTTTTTCTCTTTTAGTATCCTAATTATATCATACCACTGTCTTTTTGCCTTCTTGGTTTCTGAAGAGAAATCCACACTAAGTCTTACTGGGTGTAGCTTGTATGTGGTGGTTTGCTTCTCCCTTGCTGCTCTCAGAATTTTCTCTTTATCTTTGACATTTGACATTCTGAGTAGTATGTGTCTTGGAGTAGGTCTATTCGGATGTATTCTGATTGGCATACGGTGTACTTCTTGTACATGTAAGTTCATTTCTTTTGTGAGAGTTGGGAAATTTTCTGCTATTAGTTCTTCAAATATTCTTTCTGTCCCTTTCCCTTCTTTTTTTCTTCTGGAACTCCCATGATAATGTATATTGTTGTGTTTAATGTTGTTATTCAACTGTCTGAGCCCCTGCTCAATTTTTTCTGCTCTTTTCTCCCTTCATTTTCAGTTATTTTATCTTTGGTATCCCTTATTCTTTCTTCTATCATTTTGAGTCTCCTGTTATATGCCTCTAATGTGTTTTTAATCTCATCTATTGTGTCTTTCATTCCCATAAGCTCTGTTACTTTTCTATTCAGGTTTTCAAATTCTTTGTGTTTACTCAATGTCTTCTTGATGTCATTTATCTCTTTTAGCCATATTATCTTTCAACTCACTAATCTGATTTTGGAAAGTGGTGTGCATCTCATTGAATAGTTGTCTCAAATCCTGTGTCTCTTCTGGGGCTTTGATATATTCCTTTTCTTGGGCTATGTCTTCCATTTTCATAATATGACTCATAATTTTTTGCTGATGCCTAGGCATCTGATTAGTACAGTGAATTTACTCAGATGCTCAATTCCTCTCTTTTTCATAGGGATTTAGAGGCAGGAGGCTATATGTTAACACTGCTTTTTGATTCTTGACTCAACCTGGATCACTAGGAATTGTCCCTACTAGTTGCTCAAAACTGGGCTCTGGACCTAGTAATGGGTTGCAGACCCACTTCCTAGGACCTTGGGAGGGAGGCTATAAAGGCTGGAAAAAACCTCTCTTACTTATTTACTTTAAATTTCTCATGTGCACTTCCTTGGTCTTCCAGCACATGACACTTTTTGGCAACCCTCTCAGTTCGATGTCTGGTTGGAGTGTGTTTGAGACAACACAGACAGGATCAGTGGGTTAGGGGTTCCTGCCTGGAGGCTAAGAGCATTGTAATTCAAACTTTCTCAGAGATGGTTCTCCAGCCTTTTCGCCAGCACCCTCCCTTTTCCAGGGTAGGAAGTATTTCCACTCCCCTCTGTGTCCTCAACAATCAGTCCTGGTTAGTAGAGAAGGAGACTGGGAGGGTCGTATATATTTTCCCCCTTGCTGGCTCCCAAGGCAAACAGTGGCATGCCCTGCCCACCCCCCTGGCCTGGAGGGGCTTCTGGGACACAGCAGACCAAGTGTGTGGGTCAAAAGCTGAGTCAGCCTTCGGCTGTGCTCCTCTTTCTGCCCTTTCCTGGGGTGGTGGATCCCTGGAGCCCCCTTTGTCTATAGCTGCAGGCCCAGAGGCCTGGGTTTTCCAAAGTGTCTTTGGCGTGGGGGAGGTGCCAGCAGCCGCCGCTGGTTTTGAATCTCAGTTCTGTTGCTGACGATTCCCCTCCTTTGTCACTCTCTCGTCTGGGCAGTGTCTAGCCTTCACCTGGACCCTAAACCCTAGAAGATCTTTTTCTAGGCTATTTCAGCCTGTTTTTCTGGAGGAGAAGAGAGTCCCGTCTTTTTAGTCTGCCATTTTCCTGGAAGGTCCCCTAAGCTCTATTTGAATTGATGATAATATAGCTCCCTCTGCTTTCTTTTGTTTACTGTTTGGATGGTATTTCCCCCCCATCTTTTCATATTCAACCTGCTTGTGTCTGAGTTTAAGGTGAGTCTCATGTAAACAGCCTATAGTTCAGTCTTGCTTTTTTTATCCATTCTCCGCCTTTTAACTGGAATGTTTAATTAATTTACATTTAAAATAACTTAATAATTTAGGACTTTTTCATGCCGTTTTGCTAATTGGTCTTTGTACATCTCATACCATTTTGTCTATCAGTTCTTCTGTTAACACCTAATGTCATGTTTATTTTATTTTTTATATTGTACTGGTTTGAATTCCTTCTCATTTCTTTCTGTACCTATTTTTCATATATTTTCTTTATAATTACCTTGCACTTAAATTTAACATCCTAAATCTGTAACAATTCAGTTTGATTTGATACCAGGTTAACTTCAATTGCACATACACACTTCTTATACTTCTCTGTCCCCCCACCCTTTTATTGTACTTGTTAAAAATTATATCTTTATATGCTGCATGCCCAAAGACATAAGTTTATCATAACTTTTTATGCATTTGCATTTTCTGTCCTGTAAGAAGTATAAAGTGGAATTACATGTTGAAAAATAAATAATACATTAGTACTGGCATTCCTAAATAAATAATACATTAGTACTGGTTGCCTTTACCAGAGGTCTTTATTTCTTTGTGCTGCTTCTATCTGCTGTCTGCTGTTCTTTCCTTTCAATCTGAAGAACTCCCTTTAACATTGCTTGTAGGCAGGTCTAGTGGTGTTCAACTCCCTCAGCTTTTGTTTATCTGGACTGTGTCTCTCCTTCATTTTTAAAAGAAAGTGTTGCTGGATTTAAAATATTTGGTTGGCAGGGAAGCGGACTTGGCCCAGTGGTTAGGGCGTCCGTCTACCACATAGGAGGTCCACGGTTCAAGCCCCGGGCCTCCTTGACCCCGTGTGGAGCTGGCCCATGTGCAGTGCTGATGTGCTCAAGGAGTGCCCTGCCACGCAGGGGTGTCCCCTGCATAGGGGAGCCCCACGTGCAAGGAGTGCACCCCGTAAGGAGAGCCGCCCAGTGCGAAAGAAAGTGCAGCCTGCCAAGGAATGGCACCGCACACGCAGAGAGCCGACACAACAAGATGACACAACAGAAAGAAACACAGATTCCCGTGCCGCTGACAACAATAGAAGTGGACAAAGAAGAACACGCAGCAAAAAGACACAGAGAACAGACAACTGGGGTGGGGGGGAGGGGAGAGAAATAAATAAATAAATCTTAAAAAAAAAAAGACATGATAAATTTGAAAAAAATAAAAATAAAATATTTGGTTGGCAATTGTTTTCTTTCAGTACTTTAAATATTTCTTCCCACTTCCTTCTTACCTATAAAGTTTTCTGATGAGAAATCAGCACTTAATCTTTTTGGGGGACACCCCTACATGTAACACGTTGCCTTTTCTCTGGTAGTATTCAGAACGTGTTCCCTGTCTGGGCATGGTTTTCTTCAAGTTTATCCAGTTTGGGGTTTGTTGGCATTCTTTAATGTGCATATTCATCTCTCATTAAATTGGGGAAGTTTTTTGCCGCTATTTCTTTGAGTATTCTTTTTGTCTCTTTCTCTCTTTCTTCTGGAATTCCCATAAAAGTGTTGGGATGCTTGATGATGTCCTCCAGGTCTTTTAGGCTCTGTTCCCTTTTTCGGTTGTTTTTCTTCTTTCTGATCCTCAGCTTGAATCATTTCAGTTCCTTTGTCTGGGTTCACTGATTGTTCTGCCAGCTCTGATATGCTGTTGAAACTCTTTAGGGACTTTTTCATTTCAGTTATTGTGGTCTTCAACTCCAGAGTTTCTGTTTGGTTCCTTTTTAAAATTTCTGACTCCTTATTGAGATGCTCTTGTTTTTCACCCATTGTTTTCCTGATATCCCTTAGTTCTTTCTCTGTGACACATCTTCCCCTTTTAGGTGCTTTATGGTACGACTTGAAGCAGATAATCCTCTACCCCAGGCTGCCCTGATTTAATTTGTTCCTTACACTGCTGTAGCCTGTTCCTGCAGGGCAAGTCCTGGTGAAGTTGGGGGATGCTGGATTCCTCTAGGTTCTTCTCTATGTCACATAAAAGAATTTAAGAGCAAACCAGTTTAGTTAGGCCAGTAAGAGAATTTATTGAGAAATGAGAGAAGAGAAGAGAAGTACATACCCAGGATATGGCTGTGCGCTCCTCTTGGCAAAGAGAGAGCATTTGGAGTTGAGGGCTTTCTTTAAGGCCGTTCTCCACCGTCCCCTTTCCTAGTGTTGGGGAAGAAGCCCCAGCTGTTTGCTGTTCTGATTGATTACCCACCGGCTAGCTCTCAGGGGGCCCATGATGAAATGTTTTGTTTGGGGTTATCTGGGACCAATGGGGAGGCCTGTTTGGCATCATCTGGGGCCTCTCCTTGACCCCAGAAAGAGTTCCAAGGGGGACCTTTGGCCAGGGTCTTTCCAGCCTTGTTCTTAGTAGCAGCCTTCCCTCAGGGGGTTTCTGGGTGGGGTTTCTCAGCCAAGGTCTCTGCTGGGTCCCAGCTGTGACAAGTCTTGTCAGCTTTTCCCTGTATTAACAATGCCTCACTGGGATGGTGTGCCGGAGAGGAGATTCCTGTTCATTCAGGTGGCTACCTGGTCGATGGCACTGACACACACGCACCAGCGTGCACAGGGGCCAGGTGCGGGCTGCCCCACACCACACCTTGACCATGACTCTTCCTCTGCCCTCGCACTCTCGCCCCCGTTCCCCTTCCTTCTCTCCCTTTTGCGCCTTCCCTACCTCTACTACCTCAGCTCTGCCTCTCCATTGTGATGTGAACCAATACTTTATAAGGTAAATATATTGTATAAACTGATATGTAGCTGTATAAAAATTTTATATTGCAAATTCCATGACAGCACTTACTTTTGTTTGTGCATTTGTTTATGCTGTTCTATCTGTTTTTCTTTTTTTTTTTTTTTTTAGAATTTCCTGTTACTTGATGAGATATCACAGCAAAACACTCAGCTATCAGCAGATGATAAAACAACAGTGCATGTGGAAGATTTCACTGCATTTTGGGATAAGGTAACAAGTCTTATGAGATCATCGCTGCTCAAAGACAACTGATGACATTGATTTAATATAGAATTTTGAGGTTTTGCACATGGTTTAAAATATGACTTGCCCACTTACTGAAAGTGTATTATAAGCATTTTCAAAGTCTAGAATGAGATTTTCAATTAATAGGGATTAAATAAAAAGTTAGAAAAAGTTATTTGTGAAGTTCTCTACTTCGTTTTTAAAAAAAACTTTCAAAATGTGACTTTGTGTTGAAATTAATGTATATAAGTTTGGGCATTTGTCACATTTGAATTTACAGAAGTAGACTAGATGTGCAGTATTTAAATGCTGGGAGAATGGGTTCTTAATTCATAAGAACCTTATGAATTGTTACAGGTGAGAAGCTTGGAGGATTCAGTGTATATTGTTACCTTAAGGTGATCAGATCATCTTATGATATATTGAGGAGAGCCTGTGGTTTGGATTTCTGCTTCAGGGTGGGGGTTCTCATGTTCCCAGCCCTCTGGACATCCTACGTTATTGACAGCCAAGGCCAGGGAGGAGGCAGCAGGCTGGCAGAGTAAGCTCCAGGGATTCCCAGTTCAAGAATTTCACGGTGTGGCAAACTTACGGGTAGAACAGGCTAGGCAACAAAACTTTTCCAACACTTGGTTTATTTATGACATTAGGCAAATGAGAGAAACAACAGAGACCGCTCTCAAGAAGTTCTCCAATTTGTGAACAAAATGCCACCCTCTTTAACCACAACTCGAGTGCTGTGCTTGCTGATTCTGTGGCCCTCTGCACAAATCCTCCTGCATCAGTCTGAGAAACCAGAACCCATGCCATGCAGCTTGGGAGGGGGAATTTAATGCAGAAAATTAGGGACAAAGTCTGAAAGCAAAAAAAAAAAAAGAAAGAGCCAAAAGGCTAAACACTGGTTGTTTGCAATGACAGGAAGCTGCTTCCACCCCTAGGGCTAGAGGGACATGGGGAGGAGGGGGCTGCCAGAGGGCCTTGTGGGAGCAGCACCCAGGAACCCATTTGCTGCAGGAGTCGGGACCCCAGGGGGAGGGCTCCAGCTATGCTACCTGCATCATATTTGCTTAATTCTGATTTAACTCCGGCCATCTCTCCAACAAAATAATAGTAAGTCCCCAAATGTATAAAGCCACATCATTGTACCTTTCTTTATTTTTTTTTAAAGATTTATTTTTTTATTTCTTTCTCTCCCCTACCCCCCCCGCCCAGTTGTCTTCTCTCTGTGTCCATTTGTTGTGTGTTCTTCTGTGTCCACGTCTGTTCTTGTCAGCGGCATGGGAATCTGTGTCTCTCTTTGTTGTGTTATCTTGCTGCATCAGCTCTCCATGTGTGCGGCGTCACTCCTGGGCAGGCTGCACTTTCTTCGCGCTGGGCAGCTCTACTTACTGGGCACACTCCTTGTGTGTGGGGCTCCCCTACGCGGGGGACACCCCTGCATGGCACGGCACTCCTTGTGCGCATCAGCACTGCGTGTGGGCCAGCTCCACACGGGTCAAGGAGGTTCTGGGTTTGAACCGTGGACCTCCCATGTGGTAGACAGACGTTCTATCCGTTAGGCCAAGTCCAGTTCCCCATTGTACCTTTTTGTACATGGGTACTCACACGTGATGCATTAACTAACCTAACAACTTCTCCCTGTTGTAAAACAGATTTCCTCTTTTTAGTGATTTCCATAGTAATAAACTCTTAAGGATTTATAGAAACAACATTAAAGTTCCATTAGAGAAGAGTATCCCATGTGAATGCTATTGAGTTAAATGAAGCCTTGAGCTAGCTGACACATACTTTGTATGACTAAATCTCTTTGAACCAAACTCTCTGCAACACTGTAAAATGAGCTGTTTGTTCTTTTTCCAAGAATTTAATACCACGTTATTAGACTTCTCTGCAGCTTGCATTGTTGTATAGAACACCCCATTCTGTTTCCTTGGCCTTGTCTGTGGAATGATTATGACCCATCCTAGGAGATAATTAATTCAGGTCTGGTTAGTAAATGCATGAAAGAGTCCTTGGGTGGGGTGAACTATAGACAGTTGGGGATTTTGGAGAGAGGTTGAGGTAAGATGACAAACATACTGGTCTGGCAGTTTGAAAGACACAACCTCATTGAGCTCTGCTTTGATGGTCAGGTGGGGGTGTTTGGGGGGAACATCTTTTCACCAACCTGGGTCTCATTAAATGAGTGGGATTGGTCTCAATCTGTAAGCTGACAAGTTTTGGTCTTGGGGAAACCTCTGAAGCTCCCTGGGGCAGGGATTTTGTCTGTTTCGTTCACTGCTGGGTCCCCAGAGCCAAGAACAGTTGTGCTCAGTCAGTACTTGTTGCATCCATTGGACTTGTTGGGGACCTGCAGAGCTGCTTTAACCTGGAGGGGAGGGGCCTTAGCACCCCCAAGCTATTGGATGCTGCCTTCTGGTACATTGAAGTAGTGCCCCATGCTGCCGTCTGCTTAAGAGAAGGAACCTACCCATCTGGCCCCTAACAAGACACTGAGATATGATACTGGGAAACTCATTTTTGCACCTGGCATATTATTTTGTAGTCATAACTAAGGCATAATTCCTATAAAGTCTGGGGCTAGGTTAATTGTGAGTAAAAAAAATTGATGGTTTTAGTATGCAGCCCATTTTTATAATCAGTTGAAGTTATTTCTAGCAAAATTATTTTCAGTTTGAAGATTATCTAGTCCTTTTTATTTCTCCTGTCCTGCTTTCGGTCTTTAAGGCATTTCACTTATCACAGGTGCAGGTGCCCACTCTAGATACAGAAAGAGTCTGGATCATGTTAAGAAAGTTCAGAATTGTTCCTGTTGTGGGAAGGGTTAGCTCAGCTGACCAAAATAAGCATCAATAGATTATCTGTGGGTTTGGTTCATCCCTGACCTCTTTCCTCTGCATCTCAGACTTCCATATTGCAGAGCTCTTCTGCCCAACAGCAGATGTGTTATATTTCTTTGCCTTTCAGATACTCCAGATTCATTTTTGAAGACTCCTTTTCTACAGTTCAGTGCCTTTGATTCACTCTTGATCATTTTCTATAATACAGAATAACATTTCTGAAAGTGTGCTTTGCAGAACACTAGCCCATTAAGAGATTCCCTTTAAAAGAGGTTTGAGACTCACATGAATTTGGCAAATTCTCAGCCACTGGACACGTGTGGTTAAGACTGAATTCTGGAGATGAACGAACCTGCTTCTCAACTAATTTGGGTAACACTTGTTACGGCCCATGGGAAATAGAGATTGAGGTCATAGGGAAATATAACTCATTCAAATTTATCCCCCAAAAGCAACTCTTTTTAGTTTACTTTCAACAGTTCCTATCAAATTCCTTCTGATAGTTTTGGTATGTGGGTATGAACAGAAGTTTTTTGCTTTTTTTTTTTTTTAAGATTTACTTATTTATTTACTTATCCCTCAAACCCTCCCCTCCCCCCCCCCCACTTTATGCTCACTGCATGTTCTCTGTGTCCATTTGCTGTATGTTTTTCTGTGTCTGCTTGTCTTCTCTTCTCAAATTCTTTTTAGGAGGCACCAGGAACTCCTGGGACCTTCTGGTGTGAGAGAGAGGCACTCAATTGCCCAATCCACCTCAGCTCCCTGGCCTATTGTGTCTCTCTGGTGTCTCTTTTTGTTGTGTTCATCTTGTTGCACCAGCTCTCCATACCACAACAGCTTGCTTCTTACCAGGAGGCCCTGGGAACCGACCCTGGGACCCTCCTTATGGTAGACAGGAGGCCAGTTGCTTGAGCCACATACACTTCCTGAATAGAAGTTCTTATAGCTGCCAAATACTACTATTGAGGTTCTGTACTCGCAATTTAAAGCCATCCTTCTACTTATTTACACCATCTGACTTTTGCTTAAAAGCTAGGTAATTCAGAGTATTGATTGTCATTGCCTGAATGGCAAAAGGAAACCTCATTTTGGTCCATCATGCTCCACTAAATTCTCCCCTCACCCCCTAGTATGCACTTCAATCCAACCAAGTTAATTTGATTTGGTATCTGAAACCATTAAATTGAATCAAGAAACTATAAAATGGAATTTTTTTTAAAGCATTAGCAGTTACTGATAGTTTTCTTGACATAACATATATAAAAACATGATAGAACTTTAGCTTTTTTATCATTTTCTTGTCAAATGCTCAGTAATTGAGAAAAAACCTAAAATTCCATGTAAGCCTTTAAATCTTCTTTGTAGAATATATAGATAATGCAGGAGAATGATTTCTGATTATCCTAATAAGCCCTTTGTCCTTCTTCTCCCTTTGTGTTAGGTTGTATGCTGTAGCATGTAACCTCAAGTATTACAGTATAAGAGCTTTGCTGTCCTTGTTAGCCAGTATAGGTAATGTATATTACCAGCATAAAATTGAGGCATGATACCATACTTAATTTCTTTATTCCTATAAATAGGAATAAAATTCCTATATATAGTTGTTAAATTTGAGCTCTGGTTATGGCATTGACAACCATTTGCAGAAATTTATTTGCCAAGAGTAACTGTACAATGTAAAGTGCTTTCGTATTCTCTGGGTATTACTGAAGTTCATTCATTAACAAGTGATAATTGAGTGATGAGACCCGATTTCAAATTGTCCAGAACAGGCAGGGCATGCCATGTTCCTATGCTGCCACCTTGTGGAGGTTATTGAATAGAGGATTAAAAGCCAAGGCTCACAATGAAAGCTTGTTGATTAATTAAAACTTCCCGTACTGAGTATTCTTCTTAAGAATATTGTTTGAATAAGTTAGTTTGCACCAATAATTTGTCATTTCAAGTTTACCTTGCCATTTTTTACTACTTAAATTCTATAGCTATCTAGAGCAATATTCCTGTGTGGATCTGGTAAAAGAATAATGGGGTTTTGTAGGGCACTAAAGTGGCTGGAATGCTTCTTCAGACTTCACAAAGAAATATGAATGCGTTAAAAGGACTCCAGAAAACTGTATCTTAAAATAGGAAAAAAGATCTGGGTTATTTTAATATATTGATGATGACTGTTTTGTTATTTTCTCCATTTTTTGACGTAAGTTAATGTTATGTTATTCTAATAGGCATGTTTTTATAAACTTTAATTCACAGGCATCAGAAACCCCAACCTTACAAGGCCTTTCCTTTACTGTCAGGCCTGGTGAATTATTAGCTGTGATTGGACCTGTGGGAGCTGGAAAGGTAAGTTAAAAATGCCTTTTGACAGCTTGATGCAACACTGCCTCCCATATTAAATTCTTGGAATTGAGCCCAAAGCTCTTTGTAACACAATTTTGAATTGCATATATCCAGAATGGCATTTCCTAAAATGTACGATGGAGCATTTTTTGCAAGAAGGTAACATGGCCAAATAAATCTGGGTAATGCATATTGTATTTTCCTTCTTGGTGCTTCAGGTTGCATAATTGGGAAATGCTTATCTAGAAGTTAGACACCTCAGTGATGGAGATCCTTTGGGGGATCACTGTTTGGAAATGGAATGACTGAGAAAGTGGGGACCTTTTTTCATCAGAGCAGACCCTAGACTCTATAGGAGGTCTGGAGATTGTAAAGGCTCTTCTGAAAAGCTGTAAACATTTCCTCACATGATTTATCCAGCTAATGTTAACATACATTTAAGAAGTATCCACTAAGTGGCACTGTGCTCGGAGCAAAAGACACAAATACAAACAAGATCCAGTTCCCTTTGCTCTCTAGAAGCTCCTAGGTTCTGGGGTGATCATATATGCAACCCGAAGACGATTTCGGTTGTGTTATAAACACTCTGATAATTATATGCACAGCCACATCACATCATATGTTGTAGAAAATTTGATGGAAATATGTGCATGCTATGTTACTCTCGTGCATTCTAAAACAACAAAACATATCAACCTAAACACAGGATGTATAAATGAGAGGGTAATTATTTCTTTACAGTGGATGTTTGCTGTGCAGAAGCATGAGTCACTTTGGAGGCTCTTTAAATATTAATCTTTCCTAGTTTGCTGGATATATGATTGATGCATAACTTTTCAGGAGCAAATATTTTGTTTAGCAGAGGATAGCTAAATATAGGAAAACTGCATTAAATAGACGTATCAAATATACATCACCCTGGGCTGTGTTGCTATAGATATTCTTAATTAATTTTAATTTATTATGTCATTTCATTTGGGGTGAGCTTTTGAGTAGATTGTTATACTCAATTTTGTTAATATTCCTCATAAAACATTAGTTTACGTTGATCAGTACTGTTATCTTCAATTTTTTTTATTGTTATGTCCAGAGCTGTCATATACCCCATTTCAAATGAAAGGATTACACTGTTTCTCAAGCATGTAACTGGGGGAGGTTGAATGACATGACAGCGTGTTTCTTCTGTCTTTTCACTGGACATGTGTTTGTTTCCAATCTGTCCCAGTCATCACTGTTGAGTGCTGTGCTGGGGGAGCTGCCCCCGAGTCAGGGGCTCGTCAGTGTGCAAGGAAGAATCGCCTATGTGTCTCAGCAGCCCTGGGTGTTTTCCGGAACTGTGAGAAGCAATATTTTATTTGGGAAGAAATATGAAAAGGAACGCTACGAGAAAGTTATAAAGGCTTGTGCTTTGAAAAAGGTGAGATTTAATGACTTTTGGATTTCTGTTATTCAAATCAGCTAGTGTTAGTTTAAATGACGTTTGTTAGAACTTCGTTTTTTATTTTAAGAGCTCTTTGAATGAGATGTACTATTCAAGTTAGCCTTCTCAGTAAATGTACCCACAGGCACACCTGTCCCCACACTCCTGTTTTTATCCTGATGCAGTAGTGATGGTCCAGAATGCTTTTTTGGTTTCCTTTTATTATATGAAGTTTTATTCACTTTTCACCTTTTTTAAAAAACACGGACAGTTTACGAAGTTGATGAAACTGGAGAGAATAGTGTAGTGAACCGTCTTGCACCGTTACTGAATTTCAGCTTTTTTCAGCTTGCAGCCAGTCTTGTTTCAGTAGGAATATAAACTCCCTGCTCTCCCCCACCCAGGCTATTCTGAAGCAGATCCCAGATCTCATATGCTTTCATCCATAAATCTCTAAAAGATTTTTTAAAAAATAACTACATTATTACAAACTCCTTTTAAAAATATATATATAACTACATTATTACACCTAAAAATGACCCAAATTCCCTAATATCATCAGCATTCTGGCCACTGTTTACATTTCTTTATCTCATTGAGAAATCTTTCCACCATTCATTTGCACCAGACTCCAGATAAGGTCCACACAATTCACTTGGTTGATTATCTCTTGGTTCCTTTAATTCAATAGGTCCCCCCTCTCCTTGCCCCCACACTTTCTTTTTGACCTGTAGCTTATTTCTTGAAGAAGTGGAATGTTTTAAAATTTCTTTTTAATACTACATACTTTCACTGGGAACGGGAGTTGGGCTGTTTTCAGAAATTACATTGTTTGGCAGAAAATGTCAAATGAAATATTTTAATTGTCTCGGAATTTAATGAAAATTGGTGAATGATAGGTGGAAACTGAACATACCTGATAGAATATGATTTCGCAAAACAAAAAGTCAATACTGATATTTATTTGGCTTTGGGACTAGCAGATAACCCTCTATGTTACTTTCTTTGGGTTATAAAATCAGTGAATAATAGTGTTAAAGGCTCTCCATGGGGTCTGTTCAATGCAGTCTGGACATCCGACTGTTCTTTTTTACATTGTGGAAAAGGCTGGGAAAGGCTTTAAAAGGTATGTCAAAGGCTCTAAACCAGCCTTGTGAAGGGCTAGTAATTTTGCTTGAACAATGGCTTGAATATCATAGCTTGCACTGGGTGAAAAGCATTTTTATGAAGATGTGGATGAAAAATAATTGCTTCTTTAATGGGCTTTTTCCAAAACCCTTCTCCTGGTTTTCGTTAATGAGAGATTATGTGTTTTTAGAAATGACATTGAGTTAGCAATAATCAATTGTATGAGGAAAGTGGGGAGAAGCACATGTAGAATGGTAATAATAATAATAGCTCCCATTGATTGAGTCTTCCATTCATTTCTCTTTCACACACACAAAGGCATGTGATTTTTTTTTTTAAAACGTTTGTTTTTTTTATTTGAGGAGTAAATGGGGGGAAGAAAAAAATGTATATTAGCACTTATTTCCGGAACAGTTTTTAGAACTTAACCACTCAATTGTATCAAAATTAATTTTCTCTCAAGTCAGACATTTTTCTCAACTACAGACAGTCCTTGCTTTGCATGATAGTATGGAGCCATAAAAATGGCCAAGCAAAGCAATCTTAATAATCACCGGGAAGAATTATGATTGTTCTGTGACCTTTAAAAATTTTTGTGACAATATTAAAAACTCTGCTCAAGCAGTTATAAATGTAAAAGAAAGTGAAAAAAGTTCATAAAACCTATTTAGTATACTGTAATTTAAAACACTAGAAATGTGAATTAAAGTGTTTTATTTATTGCAAAAATTTAATCAAAATTAGTTTGAACGCTTGCATTCTTTTTATCAAATAACATGGTATTGAGTGAGCATCTTTCCTGTACCTTGGCGAACTGTCATACTCAAGTTTGGATCAATTTCCAACATATTATCCCTTGCACTTTTAATGTTGTGAAATATCTCTGAGAGTTCCTTTAATGTGAAGTTTTTTGCCAGCGCCACTTTTTCTGGGACACATTCATTCTTTCATCACAACTGCTTTCCTCATTTATGTCGATAAGTTTGCCTTCACTAAGTTATTCTGGCTGCATGTCTAGACTCTCCAAAGGCAGCAGTGCCAACATTTCCATGATCAGTCATTTTTTCTCTAACTCCATTTTTTAAATCAACTTCACTTTCAGTGTTTTTCCTTTTCATTTCTTTACTGTACTTTCACCTTCATTTCACCAGTATTCTCTGTGCGATGTCCACTTTTGAAAACTGTCAGGTGGATGACAAGGAGACAACAAAACTGCACACTTTGCTATCGGCATGAGCTGAATAACAGATGCCAGGTGATCAATCACTGGCAGAATTTCAAAAAAGTGACGTGACTGGTCGCTGATCATGATGCACATCTCATCTGTTATTTATGTAGTGATTTGAGGACTAAAGAACTAGTAGGGAATTCTGTACTTTGTGCAAAATTACTTACAGTTAATATACATTAGTAACTGAAATTTGAACTGTGTTGTCAGGGAATTGGTATTATTTAACTAAACTGTGGTAACTGAAATCTGTGCTTATTGGAACCATGCAAATCAAGGACTGCCTTTACTTGTTTACATTGACCCATATGGACTAAAAGCTAACAGCTGAGCCATAACCTATCTTAGTTTACATCAAATAATGAATCTTAAAGCATCAATCCGAAAGTACATCAGTGCATGTCACGGTGGTTTTCCAATCTCTGCCATTAGCAACCGAGCTTAAAATGTGAGTATATCTTAGAATCACAGAATTTTAGTAACAGAGAAAGGAACTTTAAAAGACCCCATGGTTTGATACTACAAATTTCCCAGCATGTTTATTATGAATTATTTCTCCTCCTCCTATTTCAGTTTGTTCACATAGCCACTTGTGGTCACAGCAACATTCAGCTCCACATTTGGTAGAACCACAAGCAAGACAAGCATAGAAACATGCTAAGCAGTTTTCATCAAGGCAGTCACAGAGATCCAACCCACTGAAAATCAGAAGACCCTGGCTGTCATAGACCTCACTCTTTGCTGGTATCACTTGTCTGTCTGAACCAGCTGATGCATTTTTTGTAAGCCTTCTTTTTTCTCTTTAACCCATTTCTGGAGCAAATTCAGTTTGCTTTCCTGGGTTTGTAAACTGGAATGACCTCAAAACTTTCTTCCATCTGAATCAGGTTTTCTTCTCTGATGGGCTTCAGAATCAATATCCACACTTGCATTGATTATCTGTGTACACTTTGGACTAAGCTTCCAATCAGGTACAAGCTGCCTTCCAAATTTTGCACTCAGGAAAGTGGGATCATCTTAGCTTGTACTCCCCTTCACCCCACATCAGGCAGGTCCTGCATCCACAAAGGCCAGACTTCTCAGGCACCTTCTCAGATAGTCCCTTCGCTACTAGGCATATGATTTTTAAATCTTGTACCACCACTTCCCAGTGTCTTAGGTGTTACAGTCCTCATTTTGTAGTTGGTGTAACTGAGGCTTAGAGGGAGTAGATGACACACCCAAACACTTGCAGCTCAAGTTCAGATCCCTAACAGATTCTGTTCTCACTGTGCTGTGCTGCCTCTCAATTGAGGAAATCCATAAAGAAGAACTATTGTAAAAAATTGGGTGATCCGTGGAGGAGGAATGTGGAAAAAACACATTTCAAGGTTCTCGCCTTTCCTTAGGTTCAGCTCCCCACAGTCCTGAATTCAGGTGTTTATGTGCTTTGCTGGTGATATAGGTCACGTTGCCTCTTTATACACCATGTTTGGAGAAAGCAGGTGTTGGGATGATGGCTGCCATCCAGCGTTTTCCCCAGGGACCAGTGGCTTTCCCAGGGCAGATGGGAGGACTGGACAGTTTTCCTGGGGCTTCACCCACCCTGGGGACTTCTGCATGGTATACAGACTCCAGTGTGACTGTGAGGTGTGCAGCAGCCTTGATGATGGTGACTTTTATATTCGTTGCTTCATGTGTAAAAATGTGGACTGCTATCCTATTTTGCTGAGTGGCATGGTGAAATGGAGTCAGGGCTTCCTCCATGTTCTTATCTTCCCTGGCAGGAGGAAGCCAGGCTCAGGCTAGAGAAACAGAAAAAGAGTCCTGGTCTGGGCTTTGTCACTTGCTTGCAGTTACGTTGGACGTGTCTTATTACTTGCCTGGGCCTTTGGCGTCTGTGCTGCAAAATGGGGATGTTGGATGGTTTCCCAGGTATTAGGTTTATTAGAGTTCTGAAATGCCACGTATGCCTGTTTAGCTGAGAGTCAATAATGTCTTTAAGAAACCAGGAACCACTCACTGAATTAGGAGATCCTTTCCTTGCCTCCTTTTTGAATCCATGTGTCACGCAGATGGCGTAAGATAGCCATCAGAGAATAGGAGCTTCCTAGAATTAGTTTGGCCTGTAGGTGCAGTCTGCATGTGAAGAGAAACAAATTGGTAAAGCTGGGTGTTTGCCTCAGTTTCCCTTCTTACTATAAAAGGGGGAAATATGGGTTTACTGTAAAGACTATAGGCAGTGCATGTGAAATGAAAACATCCAGGTATTTGGTAAAATGATAGGTATTGTATATCCCTTTTCTCCAAATAAGTAAATAAAGATTTCTTACATCCTTTCCCCCTTCCTCCAAAAAATTCTGGAGGAAATAAGCAGTATTCCTCGTTTTAGGTAATATATTGGCAACAACTAAATGAGTATGTAATATCCACCTTTTGAATAGATATTTATACAGGTTCTCGATACCCAATTAAATAAGCAACGGGTAAAATATTATCCCTATAAAATAGGCGCAATCTATTATGTAATATTTGACTGCCTGTTGCCTTTTACTCCTTGAGTTCTTTTCAGAAATTTTAGGCAGTACACATTCAAAAGTATAGCATTGATATATTCCTAAAGTTTAGTATTTTCCCATGTTGATCACTTGAATTTACAAACCCCTTTGGTTGCCAACTTGCTTATAGTTTCTTTACATATTTACCATATTCCTGCCAACTTGAACATTTTCTTTTCTGTTTGACTTGACTAGTTTAAAATACTTATATCTTTATTTTTTTCATCTCTCAATTGAAGTAACTGTCATTCCCCTATGACATAATAGGAAGTAAGAAATGAGTGCAAAAGCAATAAATGAGGATAATCCAAATATAGAGACTAAATTTATTGATACTTCAATAAAGTATCAATAAATTTAGAGCTTTGAGGTTTGTTGTTTTTTTTTTAAGGAGATATTGGGGATTGAACTCAGGACCTCAGACATGGGAAGTAGGTTCTCAAACCACTGAGCTACACCCACTCCCATTGAGTTACTTTAATATCATCTTTATTTTTATTTTTAAGATATATTTATTTCTCCCCACCCCCTCGTTGTTTGCACTTGCTGTGTCTGTTCGTCGCATGCTCATATTCCTTTTAGGAGGCACTGGGAACCAAGTTCGGGGCCTCTCAGGTGGGAGGGACATGCCTAATTACTTGAGCCACCTCCACTCTCTGCATTGTTGTGTCTCTCACTCTGTTTTCCTTCTTGTATCTCTTGTTGCGTCAGCTTGGTGCGCCAACCCGATGAGTCAACTCGCTCTCTTGTTTGTCTTCTTTAGTAGGCACCGGTGATAGAACCTGGGGCCTTCCATATGGTAGGCAGGAGCTCACTTGAGGCACATCTGATTCCCTGTCTTTAATTTAATTACATCTTTCAGTAACACTTAGGGTGGCCTGATGTGAAATAAAGAACAAAGGTTATGAACTGAGGTGAACTTGCTTAAGATTCCAACCCTTCCATTTAACAACTGAGACTCCTTGGACCAATTACATAACCTCATTTAGTCTCAATTTCCTTGTCTGTGAAATGGGGAAAATACTTTGCAGATTGTCATGAGGATTAGAGATCCTATACATGAATCATCTAGAATGGCGCGTGATGCGTAGTTTTTACTGTCAAGGAGCTAATAGGCAGAGAAGCTGTGCATACAAGAATTGTAAAGCAGAATAAGGGGAGTCCTTCATGAGAATTACAAACAAAGACTTGGGAACCAATTAGAAAAAGACATGGCTTCTGGTTTCATGGAAAGGAGGGTTTGAGCTGGGCCTGGAAAGATGAGTAGTAGGATATTGACAGGCTGTGTTGAGAAGGCCAGTTCAAAATAGAACAAAAGCTCTGAACAAAAGCATGCGTTTCTTTCTGTTTGTCTCTGGAACCCAGCCGTTCTGTCAGCAGCTCAGGTCTGACTCTTGTTACCTTTCCTCTGGGTTACTTCACCTGCCTCCTCACAGGTATCTCTAAGCGACGTTTCCACACTGCTAAAGTACACTTGATATGAATCTGGCCTTTTGGCACCAGACCAGCATAGCCTTTTTCTGGGTTTTCTCTAGTTTGTACATACACTTTGCAACGAAAACAGTTGTCTGTGGAATAATTGGTTAAATTTAACTGAGAGGTAACCAATGCTTGTAAAGAGTACTTTCCTCTCATTGGGAGGGATTGTCATATATGCCCAATTCGTGTTTTCACTGTAAACAAACCAGAAAATTGTGGTTAGGAAATTATCCTGACTTAGATTTGACTTACATCCTTTTAAATGGTTTTCCTATCTGAGGCTTGTCCCTAAATAGTTTGCACAGTCAACACCCACTCTCAAAGCACTACTGCCAGACTCAGAGAGAGCCAATCTCTTATTCCCTCACTGTGCTAAAGGAAAGAGTGGATCTTAAGTGCCCTCCCTAGAAAATCGCTAAAATTACTGTGATGCAACTTGATGCTATTTTGAGAAAGGAAAAAAAACAGCATAAAGTTAAGGAGGAAAAAAACTAAGCAGAACATACTGCAAGGAATGTCAACAATGGAAAAGAGTTCAGCTGAACATTTTATGTGCAGGCAGAAGATTGGGAACTTAGAGCAGCTCATTGTTTCTCACGAAAATCGAAAGCAAGAGATGGTATTAACTTCTGAGTGCAGCAGAGACGTAATATGAAATAACAGCAGATTTTCTCACTAGGGCAATTGCAGTTTTTCTGATACAATCCACCTAAGTGTTGAATATGTAGGGTAATCTGTACGTGCCTTTGTGGTCTTTTGGGGGTGGGTTATGATGGAGATACTCTCTATTTTTCTTTTTGGTTATATGCTTTGTTTATTGTGCTTCACAGTGTGGATGTTGTTGGTTTGATCAGAAGTAGCAAATTAAAACACATTCTATCCTTTTTCCATTTATGGAGGGTATTCATATATTTATTTCTTTTGGTTATCACAGCATCCAATAATAATAATTGTTTTTCCAACCTATTTGGTAGAAGAGGAACCTGAGACTTAGAGAAATGAAAGAATTTGCTTATCATGCAGATCCCAATTATGCTGCTTGCTTTTTCTCTGAATTTACCCAAGCAGGGATGGAGAAACTAGGGCTTCATCAGCAAAAAGAGCTGTTGCTGTCCCCGTCCTAGCCGATGCTCGTTGGGTTTAGGAGACTGCCCCCAAACTCTGCTCATCTGTGCTAGGGTCTGTCTAGTGATAATTATAGGCAATCTAAGGAACGATTTCTAGTATGGGATGATGTACCTGAATCCTGAATCCTATCATTTTGAAGGAAGTTTTGGTTGTTTTTAAAAGTTGCCATGCTTTGTTGATTCATTTATTAAATATTCACATATAACTTTTGGTAGATTCCTAGATCCTCACATTAAACTTTTAATATTCTTAGCCTTTTCTCTCTGGTTTTCATGGAACAAACATCTAGTTATTCAGAGAGATTTGCTCATTGTCCCTCGAACACACTGGTTTCTTTCCTTTAGTTGACCCTGCCCAGACTGCTCTTGCTGTTCTTATTTCTTGTGCATGTTTTTATCTATCACTCATGACCTGTGCCTGAAATGTAAGAGTTAGGTCAGATGTTGTCCCTGTAAAAGTGGGAAGCTGAGGAAGAGATCAGCAAAACGGCTGGTTTAAACACTTATTTCATGATAAATTAAGTTCTTTGGCTTTGAAAGCCATCTGTATATTTTAACAGCTCTCATGTTTATATCTCTAGCACAGACCTTCCATCTTGCAAATCCAGCTATGAGTTTGACATCACCGGTTGGATCCCCATAGGCATCTGAACTTGCCCATAACCAAACTCTGATTTTTCCTCCAAACCAGCATCCACCATCTTCTCTATTTTGATAAACAGATAAACAGTGCCCCTATTTTTTTTTTTCATGCCCAAAACATTCTAGTCCTCTTTTTCTCCCACAACTTACATCCATTACTAGATATCACAGACTCTACCTTTGAAATTTGTCCAGAATGTGCCCACCTCTCTCCATTTTCACTGCTGCTACTTTGGTCCTGGCCATTGACTTTTCTTTCCTGCATTATTGCTATAGCCTCCTAACTTGATCTTGCTTTCACCCTGCCCCTTTACAACCTATTCTCCTCAGAGAGGCAAGAGCGATTCTTTAAAACCCTGAGCCAGATCACATCATTGCTCATCTAGTCCCCAATCCAGTATCACTAGGAATGAAATCATGGCATGTCCTGCCTAACTTCTCTCCTCTATTCATTTTTTTTTTTAAGATTTATTTATGTCTCTCCTCCCCCCCTCCCCCCCGCCCCAGTTGTCTGTTCTCTCTGTCCATTTGCTGTGTGTTCTTCTGTGTTGGCATGCATTCTTGTCAGCGGCACTGGGAATCTGTATTCTTTTTGTCGCATCATCTTGCTGTGTCAGCTCTCTGTGTGTGGCATCACTCCTGGGGTAGGCTGCACTTTTTTCACACCAGGCGGCTCTCCCTAAGGGTCGCACTCCATGCGCATGGGGCTCCCCTACGCAGGGGACACCCCTGCATGGCACGGCACTCCTTGCGTGCATCAGCACTGCACATGGGCCAGCTCCACACGGGTGAGGCCCTGGCTTTGAACAGTGGCCCTCCCATGTGGTAGGCGGACGTTCTATCCATCGAACAAAATCCACTTCCCTCTTCCACTATTCTTTACTGACTCTGCTCCAGCTCTACCGGCTTCTTGCTGTTTTTTGAAATCTTGGGAAAGTATCTGCTCTACAGTCTTTGCGTCTCTACATGAGACACTTTTTCTCCAAATCTGTGCGTGGCCCACTCCACCCTTCCGGCAGGTCTCTGCTTAAATCCCTCGGGTCAGAGACCTTCCTGACCATCCATATAAAATGGACTTTCCCTCCATCAGCCTCTGTACCCCTAAGCCTACTTCACTTTTCTTCTTAGAACTTAGCACCACTTACATTCATATTAATTTAATTATTTTTATATTGTCATTCTCCCACCATGGAAACAAAGACTTTGTTTTGTTCACTACCAAATTTATTGTCCTCAATAAATATCTGCTAAATTGGTTAAATGCATCAGTGATGTGAAAAACTACAGATAAACAAAATGCCCTAAAAGTTTTCTGAAAGGTATAGGGTTACAATTTGGTCACTCTGAAATATATCCACTGCTGTTGATCAAATGTGTGTGTATTTCTGAAGAATTAATGCTGAAGATTTAGCATGACAGAAGGAGAACATGTCTTTCTTTTCTTTCTCCGTGTAGGATTTACAGCTTTTGGAGGATGGTGATCTAACTCTGATAGGAGATCGGGGAACCACGCTGAGTGGAGGACAGAAAGCACGGGTCAATCTTGCCAGGTGAACCACATGAGGGGTGCCATTTGGCATGTGTCTCCGAGGAAACTTTAGCAGTAGTTAGCACACAGAACCCACCTGCTGTGTGTGTGGAGTGCTGTGTGAGGCACTTGTCTTGGTTTCTTGGATTTGCTTTTTCTGAATGAACATCCAAGTTAAGCCTTGTTGTCTCATCCTTCATAGGTGAAAGTCAGGAGGTTTGAAAGCACTCTTTTTCCATTTTTCAGAGCAGTGTATCAGGATGCAGACATCTACCTCTTGGACGATCCACTCAGTGCAGTAGATGCAGAGGTTAGCAGGCACTTATTTGAACTGTAAGTTTGCTCTTGTTTTATGTCATTTCTGCTTTCCAAGAACCCTTGCGAGTAGACTTACGACAAGGCTTTGTACTACAGAAAATTCATCTTATTATACTTTGCTTTGGTTTCCATCTCCCTTTCTCCCCAGAAAGTCCATGTTACATAAATTGTGCATATATGTGAGGTCACGGTAGGAAAATTCAGAAAGTGCTTTTAGCGTGTTGAGGTGGGTAGAGTAGACGCTCTTGGGAGTTAAGAAATAGATTGCAGAATTGGGAGGAGGAGTTGGTTGGCTGCCAATTTCAGCTACCGATTGGGAGACTTGGCAAGCTAAAAGATAACCCTGGGAACAGCTGGGGTGAGAACCAGCCCAAGTCAGAAAGAGGCCAGTAGCAGCCATTCGTACTCCGCCCCCAGCCTGAGGGGAAGCCAGGCTGACAGTTTCTTTTTTTTTTTTTTAAAGATTTATTTCTCTATTTATTTCTCTCCTCCCCCCACCCCCAAGTTGTCTGCTCTCTGTGTGTTCTTCTGTGATCACTTCTATCCTTATCAGTGGCACCCAGAATCTGTTTCTTTTTGTTGCATCATCTTGTTGTGTCAGCTCTCCATGTGTGAGGTGCCATTCTTGGGCAGGCTGCACTTTCTTTCACACTGGGCACCTCTCCCTAAGGGGCGCACTCCTTGCGTGTGGGGCTCCCCTACGTGGGGGACACCGCTGCGTGGCACAGCACTCCTTCGTGCATCAGCACTGCTCATGGGCCAGCTCTACACGGGTCAAGGAGGCCCAGGGTTTGAACTGTAAACCTCCCATGTGTAGGCGGACGCCCTAACCGCTGGGCCAAGTCCACTTCCCCTGAGAGTTTCTTTCATGCACATCAGCCTGCAGCCTGCCTAGGCTTCAGTCCCGCTGCTCACAGGGAGGAGGCTAAGGAGCCCTGCACCAGCCTATACAGGTAACTGCAGGGAACTTCGGCTGGCATAGACTGAAAATGAGAGGTCTACCAGGACCCGCACTGCATAGATTACTGCCCACACCTACAGCCCCATCCCTGCTGCAGGCAGGGGAGAAAGGGATGTGAAGCTTCATCAGTCTCTCTGGGCAACTACAGCCTAGGCCTGCACGTGTATTATTCCACACACCTGTGACTCTGTCCTTACCCCTGGCAAGGGAGAAAGTTAGAAGAAGCTTCATTGGTCCTTGGTGCAACGAGAGCAGCCTGAGCCTCCACAGCTTACAGTACCGACTACCTGGTTCACTCCTACTGCATAACCAGCAAGGGAGAAACGATAGGAAGCCCTATACTAGAGAGAAAAACTGAACCCAGAAAAAATACTCTAGGAAGCCAGATGCGAAGACACCAATGAAAAATTACTATCCACACCAAGAAACAGGAAGATATGACCCAGTTAAAGGAACAAGATAAAGGGAAGTGGACTTGGCCCATGGGAGGTCCATGTGGAGCTGGCCCATGCACAGTGTTGATGCGTGCAAGGAGTGCCATGCCACGCAGGGGCATCCCCTGCATAGGGGAGCCCCACCTGCAAGGAGTGCACCCCGTATGGAGAGCTGCCCAGCATGAAAGAAAGTGCAGCTTGCTCAAGAATGGTACATGGAGAGTTGACACAGCAAGATGACGCAAAAAAAGGAGACACAGATTCCTGGTGCTGCTGATAAGGATAGAAGTGGTCACAGAAGAACATACAACGAATGGACATAGAAAGCAGACAACTGAGGGGGGGGGAAGAGGAGAGAAATAAATTTTAAAAAAGGAGCAAGATAAGACTCCAGATGACATAAAGGAGTTGAGACAACTAATTATAGATGTTCAAACAGATCTCCTTAATAAATTCAATGAGATGGCTAAAGAGATTAAGGATATTAAGACATTGGATGAGCACAAAGAATTTGAAAGCATACATAGAAAAATAGCAAATCTTATGGGAATGAAAGGTGCAATCAATGAAATTTAAAAAACATTGGAATCATATAATAGCAGATTTGAGGAAGCAGGAGAAAGGATTGATGAGCTTGAAGAAATGGCCTCTGAAAGTGAACATACAAAAGAATAGATGAAGAAAAGAATGGAACAAATTGAACAAGGTCTCAGGGAATTAAATGACAGCAAAAGGCATGCAAACATAAGTGTCATGGGTATCCCAGAAGGAGATGAGAAGGGAAAAGGGGCAGAAGGAACATTTAAAGAAATAATGGTAGAAAATTTCCCAACCCTCTTGAAGAACATAGATATCGCTGTCCAAGAAGCACAACGAACTCCCATCCAAAAAAGTCCATAAACTCCAAGACACATACTCATCAGAATGTCAAGGACCAAAGACAAAGAGAGAATTCTGAGAGCAGCAAGAGAAAAGCAGATAACATATAAGGGATATCCAATAAGATTAAGTGCTGATTTCTCACCAGAAACCATGGGGGCAAGAAGACAGTGGTCTGATATATTTAAGATACTACAAGAGAAAAACTTCCAGCCAAGAATCTTATATCCAGCAAGACTATCTTTCAAAAATAGGGCGAAATTAGAATATTCACAGATAAACAGAAACTGAGAGAATTTCTAAGCGAGAGACCAGATTTTCAGGAAATACTAAAGGGTGTGTTAGAGCCTGAAAAGAAAAGACAGGAGAGAGGGGCCTGGAAGAGAGTCTAGAAATGAAGATTATATCAAGAAAAGTAACTAAAAATGTCAAAGGGGTGGTGAAAATAAAATATGACAGATGAAACTCAAATAGGAATAAACTTAACCAATGATGGAAAGCACTTGTATTCAGAAAACTGCAACTCATTGTTAAACAAATTTAAAAAACCCTAAATAAACTGGAAGAACATTCCATGCTTATGGATTGGAAGACCAAATATCATTAAGATGTCAATTCTACTCAAATTGATCTACAGATTTAATGCAAGCACAATAAAAATAATACCAGCCTTAAAGAAAAAAATTGAAAACATGATCATTAAATTTATTTGGAAGGGTAAGGAGTCCTGAACAGCCAGAAACATCATAAAAAGGAAAAGTGAACCCTCGCCTCCAGACTTTATTTATTTATTTATTTTTTTAAAAGATTTATTTATTTATTTAATTTCCCCCCCTCCCCTGGTTGTCTGTTCTTGGTGTCTATTTGCTGCGTCTTGTTTCTTTGTCCGCTTCTGTTGTCGTCATCGGTAGGGGAAGTGTGGGCGGCGCCATTCCTGGGCAGGCTGCTTCTTTATTTTCGCGCTGGGCGGCTCTCCTCACGGGCGCACGGGGGACACCCTTGCGTGGCACGGCACTCCTTGCGCGCATCAGCGCTGCGCATGGCCAGCTCCACACGGGTCAAGGAGGCCCGGGGTTTGAACCGCGGACCTCCCATATGGTAGACGGACACCCTAACCACTGGGCCAAAGTCCGTTTCCCGCCTCCAGACTTTAAATCATAATACGTACCTATAGTGATAAAAACAACATGATACTGGCCTAAAGACAGACACAATAGACCAATGGAACCAAATTCATGGTTCAGAAACAGTCCCTCGCAGATATGGTCAAGTGATTTTTGACTAGCCTGTCAAACCCACACAGCTTGGGCAGAACAAGCCATTTAACAAATGGTGCTGAAAGAATTGGACATCCTAGCTGAGGGAAGGAAGGAGGACCCCTATCTCACACCTTATCCAAAAATTAACTCAAATGGATCAAAAAACTAAAAATAAAAGCAAGAACCATGAAATTTCTAGAAGAAATTATTGGAAAATATCTTCAAGGCCTGGTGGTAGGTGGTGGATTCTTAAAGGAGATAAGAGAAGGACTGAGTGGACTACTGATGTTTAATGTATGTAGAAGTTTTAATTAGTTTTACTGTAAAAATGTGGAAATGTATACAGTGGATGGTAACATACAGTGAGTAACAGCTAGTTTATAAATGGGGATGTGACAGAAAAGAGTAGTCTAGTTATGTAAATGCCAACTGACAGAATGCTAGAGAATAATCTAGGAACTGGATAGCACAGTAAACCAAGAGGTGGGTGAGAATTGTGGTTGATGGTACAGATGCAAGAGTGTCCTTTGTTAGCTAGAGTGCAGGTATGTCACTGCTGCAGGGTGTTGGGAATGTGGAAAAGCATGGGAAAAATACAGCTGGAGTGACCTGTGGACTGTGGTTAGTAGTAATAACATAATATTCTTGCATCTATGCAAAAGATGTACTGTGTTGATACTGAGGCACTATGGACAATGTGAGCCAAATGTATACACTATGGACATGGCAATAATCAGATGATATTATTTTATCTGTAGCAAATGACACACCACATTGTCGGGTGTGTTGATGAAGGGGTGTTGTTTGGGAATTCTGCACATGTTCATGATTGTTTTATAAGTTTACAACTTCTGTCATAAAAAAATATATTTAAAAAATAATAGGGTGTGTTGGAAAAACACAGCAAATGTAAGATAAGAACTATGATTAGTAGTAAGATTTTGACAGTGTTCTTTTATAGTTTGTAACAAACGTTTCATGACAATGCAAAGTGTTGGTGGAGGGTTGATGTGTGGGACCCCTGTATGATGTTATGCATGTTTGCTTTGTAAGTTCATAACTTTTACTATACACTTAATTGTTTACATATGTTCATATATATATGATACAAAGTTAATAATCAGATTAGTTAGGGGAAAAATACTTTGTTTAGTAATATTTTGACGTGCTCTTTAATCATCAGTTAAAAAGGCTTAAAAACAATGCAAGTTATGGTGATAGGGTGAGATATTATATATGTTTGTTTGGTGTTATATAGGTTTGTTTTGTCAGTTCACAACTATTATACATTTATTGTTTATGTATGTTTATGTATGAGTGATATATTTTAATAAATTAAAAAAGAAAAAGAAAAAGAAATAGATTGCAAATTTTGTGAGGTTTTTCCCTTGTTACTTGTAGTTAATTATCAAGAAACCTTTGCTATATCCAGAATCCAGAAAGAAGGAAGGTAATTTGACAGTTGGAATTCAAGGGAGGTTACACTTACCTCGTACTTGACAGCCAGTTCATTTCCTTCATCATTTGTTTATAGCACCTTAGAGCTAAAGTTTTCTGCAGGAACATAGGGCTTCATGGAAAGTCCTTGTTGGTTTGTACTTGTTTTTCTGTATGTTTGGAAATACTTAGTAATGTCTAGATTTTAAGAAAGATTGGTTCTGTTTCAGACTACGACTAGTAGTTAAACATTGCTTCAGAGATTCTTATTAGAATTAACCCTCAAGACCCACAAATACAGCATTCCCTTGCACTCAAACTGAAGTATCTAGAATCTGGCTTAACACCTGGCTTTTACTTTGTGTGCTTGGAATTTGTTTTCCTTGGCTCATGCTTAGCCACTGTATGTACCGTAACCTGGCATGCTGACTGGCACTTCCTGCTGGCCTTCTTGAGCTCATTGTGAACACTGAGACAGCATTTAGACACATCCCACAGCGATCTTCCTGTTGTTCACCTTGTTAAGGCAAATGAGTCCTTTTGGCTGCATTTGTGGAGATCTAACTGGGTGCAAGGATAGAGATGCTCTTACACCTGTTAATGTGCAAGATGCCTTATTTTACAAAGGCAGACACTAAGCATGGAGAAGTGAAGGACCACTGGGCATGGTAAAGGAGAAAAGTTAGGATTTTATTCTTGCCCTTAAAGAATATGTTTCTTCACCAAATTTGTCAAGAGAAGTGCAAGGGAAAGTTTAGTATACCCAGGGCTTAAAGGGGTTCGATATAGGATGATAATTGATAAGTGGAGGTAGAAGTGGGTGACTGTAGACATTCGGCTTAAGTTGGAAAGCTCATGTGGACTGGATGCAGTTGATTTGCAGAGGCTGAGAATTGGATTGAGTTCCTTCAAGCCAAGGTGTGGAGGTGCAAACAAGCAGAGCACATGAAAAGAACTACAATTAGGCAAGTCTTCCTCAAAGTGGAGGCTGGAGTGTACAAGAGACATTTGGATGTGCTCACAGTAAGGTTCTGGATGCTAGGGGCTAAGACACGTCTGGTCGTCCACTAAACACGAGTCACTGGACTGATTCCTTAGTGTTTGTGAGCAGAATGTGTGGGTAAACTGTGCACAAGAGAACTGCATCTTCTTGAACGAAGAGAGCAGGCCCGGGTGACCACTTGGCATTGCCTTTATCTCCTCCTCCTGATCTGTAGCTTGGCGATGTTTCCCCATAAGCGGAGAATTACCCTTGCGGCTTGGATGAGTTCATTGTTAGGGTGCTGATGCTGAAACAGATTCCCCATCCTCCTCTGTGGCATCACGAGTAGCTCAGCCTCCCTCATCCCACCCCTCACCTCTCCACCCCGAATGCACAAATATCTGCACTCTGTGTGAGTCAGCACAAATTCACCATCACTCAAAGAACACTCAGAGAATGGTGGGCCATTACAACAGTGTCACTGTGGAGGAGAGCGAAAGACGTTCTAATTGCCACGTGTAAGTATGCCTATCACAAAAGCTCTCCCAAGTTTTTCTTTGAACACTGGAGGTATTTATAAAGTCCCTTCGCACCTTTAAGGTTTAATGACTTTGGATATACACTTGATAGAAGCAAGCTTGTTAAAATTGTTGTTTGCTAATCAGAACCACATTCTTTGGGGAAACTTAGGGCAGGGAGCACGAATGCAATTTAGGAAATCACTCAGCAGCAACTGGAGAATGTTTTCAACGAGTTAGAAAATTGGATTGAACAATATGCTATGAAAGATGGCGGTTGTGTTGAAGCTTAGAGATGTGAAGTGTTTTGTATTAAAAATGAATGAATTTACACTTCTATTTGCCATTAGTGGTTTTCAAACACAAATGTATATCCTAGGTTATTAAAGTGTGCGGATTTTACAACCATATGTTTTAACCATTAGATGAGTTCTATAATATAAGGAATGTTAAGGTCCTTTAGATTAACAGCTGCCCATCTGATCTGCTTCTAACTGTGGATCTTGTCGTATTTTAGAAAACCCCAAATCCTCAGACCCCTGTGCCCTAATCAGGTCTCGGATACTGTTTCCTGCCCAGTTCACGCTCCCTGCTTCCACCCTTCACAGATTCCCCTTCCCCTTCAGGATGCAGCCCAGAGGCCTCAGAATGTACAGGTTCTTTGCAGTCTGCCCCCGTTCACCTCTCCAGCACTTCCCTACACAAACCCCATCTGGCTACCAGGCTGCCTTCGGTGGGATGCCCCGGACGAGGCGTGCTTTATCACCCCTGCCTTCCTGTACACATATCGCTCCTTCTGCCTGAGAGCCAGGGGACAGTGCCAGGCCAAAGGAGGAGGACAGCAAGTCAGACCCAGCCTTCCCGCCTCTCCCCCAGCCACCTCAGGGGAATTGTGCCTTTCCCGTCTTCCCAACTGGATTATTTACTTGCCTCTTGCTGCCCCTCACCCCCCGTGCAACTAAACTGTGAGCTCCGTAAAGGCGCCTTTGTATGGCATGTCTCTTCCTCAGCCATTACATTTTCTTCCCAGAATGTTCCCCCAGATCTTCTCATGGTTCAGATGTCACCTTGGGGAGGCCTTTCCTGGCCACTCCATCTAAAGTAGCTCCCCTCTGCTTGCTGCTGCTTCACAGCACACACCACTGCCTCACGTGCAGTTTCTGTATTTGTTCAGTATTCTTCCCTCTAAAGGATACCTGGCACTGTAGTCTGTTTTATTGACCTGCGTATCACTCAGAACAATGCTTAGTGGTTTGTAGCACTTTGTCGCTGCTCGATAAATATTTGTTGACTTAATGAAGGTAGTGATTTTGCCTTTCTTATTTTTATTACTTCCATCAAAGTATGTGTCAGCTCTTAACACAGTTTATATAGGATAAGAATTGAATAA
Source organism: Dasypus novemcinctus (assembly GCF_030445035.2). NCBI lineage: Eukaryota > Metazoa > Chordata > Mammalia > Cingulata > Dasypodidae > Dasypus > Dasypus novemcinctus. Next base: position 40,051,318 of record NC_080687.1, read on the forward strand.
GTGATTGCTGAATCAATTCTTTTTAATACTTTATTAGGAAAATAGAGTATTTTCCTGGAGATTTTAATAAAAGCATGATTTAGGAAAATTTTAAAACTTTAATAAAAGCATGATTTAGGAAAATTTTAAAACTGTCAACTGATAGTACCAGTGTACTTCTTTGCATTACCTCTTGTATGATGGGAGATGTTAGGAAGAAGACATTTGGAAACTTTTGAGGTGACCTCATGTTGGACATCGCAACTAATCAGATTTGATTAATGTCTGCTGTCAGATAGTGATATAAAGGAATTAAAGGCAGGCGATTTTGAATTAAGGACAATTCCATTAAAAGCTTTAGTATTAAACCAGAAAAGGGGTTTATGTGGTCAAGAAACTTAGGCATGAAATAAGACAAACTCTAAGACATGTCAAAAGGGAAAAATTAATCCTTGGACTTAAAGAATAAAGCGATATTATGTGGCTCTACATCCTTAGTTCTTGGTTCTGATTATAGGCCCAATCTCAAAAGAATCCCCTGAGGACTTTGCAATCCAAAATCCAAGCAAAAGGCCATTGTTGGGTAGGGGAAGAGTGGAGGCTGGAACTCACATTTCCTGTGCCTCAGTTCTGTGCTGGCCCTTTTTACTGATTAGTGCTTTTGTTTCTCATAATGTGCCTAGCAGTAGATACTGTCTTGTTTTCAGATGAAGAGACTGAAGTTTTCAGAGATGTTGAGTAACTTGCTAGTCAGGCAGGTAAGTGGTAGTGCAGAGATTTGAATGCTCCCCTGTCTGCCTCCAGAACCCCTGGTCTGACCATGCAGCCTGTGTCCCGTGTTCCTGAGATTGGCTCCACAAAGGACTTGGGAACCAGAGTACATGCCAGTAGTCCTGCCCGTGGCCCCTGGGCCCCACGCTGGCTGCTGGCTTTCCTGGAGGGGCTGCAGACCACTGCTCCCTGGGGGCTGGACGGAGCTCCCGGAGCCCTTGAGGGCTTACTGTGAAAACGCCAAGCTTCCATCCTGAAGAGAGCTGGCAGGTCCTCTGAGCCACTGGATGATTTCCACTGTGATTTGGACCATTTGCAACCTGCTTTTTTCATTTCATATTTGGAAGATATTTAGTCGTAGTGAAAGAAGACTTACTTTCTAGGTGGGATGGGGAGTATTGTGGAGACTGATTAAAGCCTCACTAATATAGTTTTGTATCTAATATTATTTAAAAAGAAGGCTGTAGATATACAATCTGGCAAAGGTTACTGAGAATCTAAAGCCCTTTTTTTTGGTTGTTGTTAATATGTACATTATGAATAATCACCTAGAAACTGTCACATATTCTTTATATGACACAGAGCTCCCCCACTCCTACCCTGGGAATAAAATAATTGGTATTTTTGTTAAGTCAGGTTGTGGAATCTCAGTATTGTCTTCAATTGTTTTGTAGTATGAAATGTACAAATAATTACTGCTTTAGAAAAAAAATTATCAGTAACCTGCACTCTTTGCTGGCCTGCTTTTTAGAATTTAAGTAGAACAAGGCTCACATCTGCTGCTAGGGAAATTGCAGATTTAATAAATTTCATTGATTTATATTTGTATTTAGTTTGCATTTATATTTGTATTTAAGCTGTAGATCTTTGACTATTTGTTGTCTTTGTCTCTTTATGGTTTCAGAAATGCATGTTATTCAATTTGGAGTGTCCCCTTTAATGTCATTTTGCTTACTATATGTTTTACATTTATAGGTGCATTTGTCAAACTTTGCATGAGAAGATCACAATTTTAGTGACCCATCAGTTGCAGTACCTAAAAGCTGCGAGTCAGATTCTAATATTGAAAGATGTAAGTAATCTCTTCCAATCCACAGAATTCACTACTATTTGGATATATGGAAGGACAGGTCTCTTAACAGGGCTTCACAAGAAACTCCCTTTTCTTCCTCAGTACATCTTGTTCATCTTTTTGGAGCTGATAAATGTACCTTTGAGGACTAATTCTAAACACCTGTAGAAATGTTTTCATTTCATTCTAAACTATATAACTCCCAAAGTATATAAAATTGCTATGTCAAAGTTGCTAAATTATACCAATTCTATGGAAATTCTTAAAGATAGCAATCTTACTTTTTTGGGAACTTTTTGTTTCCCTAATCTTTTTTTGGGGAACTTTTTGTTTCCCTGTTTCATGATTTAAGTCAAAGTATATTGTTTGGTAATTACAATTATCAGGACATATTTATATTCTTTTGATTATCATACACAGTTTACCCAAAGAGTGCCTTTCGTTAATAACCAAAACCCAGCTGGATAGCTGAACAGCTCCTGGTGAGGCACCCACTCGCCTGGTTTGGCTGGTTACTTAGTCTCATCCTCAGATATATCCTGAGTGGCCAAAACGTGTGCAAGGCTGTGCTGAGTGTTTGGCATAGCTCAAAATAAGACAAAGTCCTTGCTGTCGTAGGGCTTATAGCCATAATAGGGTAGATGCAATGAAGGAGATGTGAGGGAGGGGTTGGTATCAGGAAAGTGCTCCCTGAGGAGGTGACACCTCACAGGGACCCAAGTGACAGGAAGGCACTGGCCATGCAGTCACCTGTGAGAGGAACATGTGAAGCAGTGGGCACCAAGGAAGGAACTAAACTGGCATGATGGAGGAATGGCCAGGTCAGCAAGGCTGAGGCCAGCAAGCTGGCGTGGTGGTGCTTGGACATGGGCTCCGAATGTTAGGCAGTGGACCTGGAAGTGTGATGGAAACCATTGGTGTGTCCAGAGCAGGGGAAGCAATAGAATCTGATTTGTGTTTTTAAAAGAGGTGCAATAGCAGAAGCAAAAGGAGATGAGTTATAGTCATCGTTGTCCACCCAGATAGAAGTAGGGGCTCAGGCTTGTATGTTAGTTTACCAGACTGCTATGGAGAATACCACACGATGGTTGGCTTATGCAAAGGGAATTCATTGCTTAGTTTTGAAGCCAGGAGAAGTCAGAAATCAAGAAGTCTGCAAGGCAGTGTTTTCTCCCAAAATCTGTAACGTTCTGGAGCTACTTGCTGGCAGTCCTTGAGGCTCCTTGCCTTGCGTCTGCACCTCAAATCACATGGTGATGCCTTCTCCTTTCTCCTCTGAGTCCCATTGACTTCTGGGTCCCGCTGACTCTGGCTCCTCCCGATTGTTTTCTCTCACTCTGGCTTCCAGTGGGATTAAGGCCCTCCTCGTATAGTTGGGCCACATCTTATCTTAAAAGAACATCTCCAAGAGAGCCTGTTTACAGCCACAGGAAGGTGGATTAAGATTAAGAACACAGGAAGCAGACTTGGCCCAGTGGTTAGGACGTCCATCTACCACATGGGAGGTCCACAGTTCAAACCCCGGACCTCCTTGACCCATGTGGAGCTGGCCCACGCGCAGTGCTGGTGTGTGCAAGGAGTGCCCTGCCATGCAGGGGTGTCCCCGCGTGGGGGAGCCCCACGCGCAAGGAGTGCGCCCCATAAGGAAAGCCGCCCAGCGTGAAAGAAAGTTCAGCCTGCCCAAGAACGGCACTGCACACACAGAGAGCTGACACAACAAGATGACGCAACAAAAAGAAACACAGATTCCCATGCCTCTGACAACAACAGAAGCGGACAAAGAAAAACACGCAGCAAATAGACGCAGAGAACAGACAACTGGGGCGGGGGGAAGGGGAGAGAAATAAATAAATAAAATCTTAAAAAGAAAAAAAGATTAAGAACATGTCTAAATTAGGGCACATAATTCTGCTGCAGGTAGCAAAAGCAAGGTTTAGGTTTGAAAATTCATCAGGCTTAATTTTGATGTATTGTTCTTTGGTTTGTTTGGCTTAGCACCCCAGTCTTAAGCCTTGTCTATTCAGGTATGCCTTTGGTCAAACCCCTCATTGCAGGTGTTAACCTCTTTAACATTCTTCAAACATTTAATATTTCTCTTGGTAAAACAATAGAAATAACAAAATGAATATTAGCAGTTCCTCAGATCCACTTGTCCTATTCTCAGGGCGAGATACATCTTACATTAGTGCAACAAATGGGATGTATAATGCTAGCAGCGTTCTTGGCAGAAATTGATTTTTTAAATCCCTCTCTGCTGTTTAGCATGGCTACTAAAGAAGAGAAAAGAATCCGTCCATTGAACCTACATCTTGAGTTTCTGCCCTAAGAAAGATGATGAAAAGGCCAGAAGCCCCACTCCTTTAGAAGCAGTTCCATGTGTCTGTTCCTTCCCAGCTCTCCAGGAATAGGGAGCCCACTCCTCAAACTTTTGAAAACATTAGTCTTAGGAGGAGAGGGCTGAAACTTAGTGTGTGCTAAACCCTGAATGCTGGCAATATGAGTACAGAAAAAGTGGGGGATAGAATACCCTGTTTAACTAGCTTCTAGATGTCTTGTTGTCCCCTTATTGCTTAATTTGATGATGTCACCCTAGTTGCCCACCAGTGGGCACCTCTAGATGAGTTGAGACCCGTCTTTACAGTTTGCCTGACCCCTAACAGCAGAGCTGAGTGACTGTCCCTTTCCTCCCCTCTCTGAGTTGTCAGTGCTTGGCTTTGAATAAAATGATTATACCAGTAGTAGTTTTCTTGTGTATCTCACAGATACTAAGGAAAGTGGTAATTTCATTAAATAAGATATGTGGATTTTGCCTCCTCCTTGGAACAAGGCACATTGCATCACTAATAATTTTCTAATTCTACTGTTAACCAACTGTTCCATAAAACCCAATGGCATCATTGGGTAGCCTTGGGCCACCTTCCCCCCAATCTGTCTTCACCAGAACTGCTCTTCTCTTATTTGTTTTGTATCCTTTAATTTTGCCTAATATTTGTTTGCCACTCAACTGAGTCTTGTTTCATGGGTTGAAAAGATCGTGAATATATTCCCACTTTATTTTATATAACTTTTTAAGGAGTAGAGTCTGCAATGAAATGTCATGTGAAATGTTGAAATTTTGGTCATGGAGTTCCTGGTTTGCAGGGCAGTTTTCAGAGAAAAGACCATGAAAATGCATCACATGTGTTCTGTGTCCAGGACTAGTTCCCAGGCGTCCTGGCCCAGTGGGGACGTGTGGCACATGGTCAGCAGAGCTTTGTGGTGTGACTTACCTAGGGAGACATGCTTGTGCCCACCTCCTTCTCAGTCTTTTGTTTCCTGTCTGGAATATCCCACCCACCCAAACTTTGCATTAAATAAGTTTTAATTCTGTTAAGTCGCCTATACCAAAAGGCTTATCTCAATTTCCACATTGTCTAGGAAGACTGTGTGTACTGATACTCCCACCAGCTTCCTGAAATGCGCATGGTATTTATGACAGTGACCTCCACTTCAAGCATATGATTGTACATTTCTTTTCTATCTCCCAGCACTTAACCAAAGGTTTGGCAGAGAACAGAATGCTTGGTTATTATTATGTGTTGAGCTAACTTGGGCTGGATTTACAAAGCAGAATTCCAGAGCTAAGGATAATTTTCTTTAGAGTATCATAATTTAAGAACAGTTAACTTTTCTTGATTAGTAGTATTAAAGTATTGGATTAGATTAGTATCTTCAGATGCAGATGCATGACTCTCATTCTTTGTTTTTATTTTAGGGTGTAATGATGCAAAAGGGGACTTACACCGAGTTTCTGAAATCTGGGGTGGATTTTGGTTCCCTTTTGAAAAAGGAAAATGAGGAAACTGAACAATCTCCAATTCCAGGGACTCCCACGCTGAGGAATCGTACCTTCTCGGAGTCTTCAGTTTGGTCTCAGCAGTCTTCCAGACCCTCATTGAAAGAGGGCACTCCAGAGGACCAAGCTGTGAGTCCTCATCTTAGAACATGCTCTGGTTTTGTTGGGCCTTAGTGACCTCATGGGTCTCCAGTGCACTCTGCAATGTCTTTGCTTGTCCCAAAGTAGATTCTGGGGCCTCAAGGCCTTCTTCAGTGGAATTGGCAGAATTGATAGAGAATGAAGAGGAGCAATCCTGATTTGAGTTATCCTTGGGTATGGGGTTGTGATTCTCATGGAGACTGGTACTGGATGTGCCACTAGAAGTTCCAAACATTTATGTGACTCACACTGATATTCGAGCTCTTGAATTCACCATAGGTAAATCCTATTTCCTCTGGTAGTCCCAGGCTTCCCTTTTGTATCCAGAGATTTAATTTGAAGACACTTCTAGACCGAGTCCTGCCGTGGCCCATGTTAAATCAGCTACTTGTCCTGTATGTCAGGATGCTTTGGCACTGCAGGTGGCTGGTGGTATTATTTTGCCCAGTTGTCAGATGGTTTCTGATAGGCCAGAAATAGCATGTGCAAGGACCTAACAGTCCCTGGCACAAAGTAGATGCTTTAGAGTTAGTTTCCACCTTCCCTTCTTATCCTTTAAGACAGGTACCATGTATTTTTCATTTTTGAATCCCAGTGGCCAGCATAGAGCCATGCACATCTTCCAATCTTACGAATCTATAATACATCCTCGGTCATCCGGACAGAAATGGACTAGAGCTCCCTAAAAAAATACATATATATATATAGGTATTCCTCACTATCCAAACCCTGGAGCCTTGCCGATTCTGGTAAACGCTTGTATCAATCCCTCCCATTCCAGACTCTCAGGAATCACTCTGAAACTCAGGAACCAAATAGGTTTGGATGATAAGCTGTCCCTCTCTGTCCAGACTCTTATTACACAAACTCACTATTTAAACTCAGTTACTGCGTTTGGCTAACATTTTGAGCCCATTCAATGTTTATGTTTCTATCACTGGGTGACACAGATCATGCAGAATGACTCATTAGCTTCAGATCATTTTGTATGGTATTTTGGAACAAGCTTCATCTTTGATGCTTGAATCGGGGATGTTGGGCGTGTGTTGGAAATCATGATGTTGTATTTGAACAAAAGCCATGCCACAATGAATAAACCTGTGCGAATGGTATTTATTTATTTCTTAGAGATTTCTAGATATGGGGTGGCTGGGACTAAGGATAAATGCATGTATGGTTTGGCTAGATATTGCCACATTCTTCTCCATAAGAGATGTACCATTTTGCATGCCTGCCAACAGTGTCTGAGATGTGCCTGTTTTTCCACAGCTTTGCCAACAGAGTGCATTGTTAAACATTGAAATGTTTTTGAGTTTGGTCTCTTTCTGCCTTTTTTCCTTCACAGCTCGAGAATATGCAGGTCACACTCTCAGAGGAGAGCCGTTCCAAAGGAAATGTTGGTCTTAAGGTCTACAAGAATTACTTTGCAGCTGGTGCTCACTGGTGTATCATCATTTTCCTTATCCTGCTAAACATCGCAGCTCTGGTAAATAATGGAATGTTTTTTGTTTTGTGCCCTTGGATCGATAATCACAGTATCATGTTTTTACTATTTTTGCTGCATTTTGCAATTCACATGGGTTTGCTCTGAAAAGTGCTGTAGAGAACAAAATAAGTGATTACCGGTATTGCATGTACATTACAAAAAGCACTTAGAAAATTCTAAAGGATATCTTTCAAAGATTTATTGTCATGCATTTACTCAATCTCTTGTGACCTGGGAAGTTGGGCTTGGCATGACCTGAAGCAGAGGGTCCTTCTCGCTTTTGTGGAGACTTTGGATGATCTATTTTGGTGATTAAGTGTTTGGAGTTGGTAAGTAATGCCGAGGTTTGATTTTTGTTTGTTTGTTTCTCTACTCTAGGTTGCCTATGTTCTTCAAGATTGGTGGCTTTCCTACTGGTGAGCTATTTCTGGTCTGTCTTCAAGTACCATAAAATCAATAGGAAGCCTCACTTTTCCGCAGAATTGGGGAGAGATGGAGTTTGTTCATCCTTCACGTCTAATCCTCGCTTAGTTTAACCTGAAGAAAAATTAAAGTTCTTGCTGGTGGAGTGTGACCCATAATGGGCTCTACCCATGTCTGATCCTCGGCAGCATGTTCACAGACAATTTTGAGAACTGAAAGTCACAATTCAAATTGAATTTTTTATAAGCTGGATGTACAAATACCTATGTAAGCTGGGAATCGTTTTCCAGCATAAAGCATTTCTCCCAAATTGAGGTTAATTAAAAAAAAATTTATCTAGACCCTATCTATTGCTTAACCTGTTTTCTCCCCTGTTCCATAGGGCAAATAAACAGAGTGCACTGAATGTCACTGTAAATGGAAAAGGAAATGTAACCGAGAAGCTAGATCTTAACTGGTACTTAGGAATTTATTCAGGTAAAGTTTAATCATTTGGTCTATTATACAAGAGTCTGAGGTGCTTACAATGAGCCTGTGTGAGTAACTAGGGCTTCCAGGAGTAATTCAGTAGTGTCTTAACAGATTAAGAGTCTGAGTCGCATTTACTCTGAATTAATTAGAATAATTATTTTTAAATCTACCAGAAGAAAGAGGTGAATGAAGACTCTTAATTTGCTCTGTACTGGATTTTGAAAGTTAAACCAGGATTGAGCGTTCAGAAAGGCAGCCACTGGAAATTTGTGGCTATTGTCTATTCTAATAGGTTGCTTTAGCTGACTCTTATATCATTATATGGATGGGCAAGGGGATTAGAAACGGATCTCCACCCTGTGGTTTGGATTGTTCCAATTCTGTCTGAATAAACCCAGCTTTTATTTAACTTGGATGCAATCCTCTGGAAGCAAAGCACCCAAAAATAAAAGCATTATTCCCTCACAGGTATGCAAAGCTCCCGTCACCAAACTGCTCATCTCTTGGGCTTCACTAATTACTTAAGACGGAAACTAAGCAGGGAAAAATCCCGTGTCTGGGAGTCAGGATTCCTCCTTTTTCTTACCCCAAGATCACAATGTTATCGCCTTCCCAACTGTGTGATTAATTTAACATTTGGCTTGCCCAGCTAATACTAACACACAGCACTCTGTTTTTGTAGGAGTGCTGGGAATATACGTAGCGTTACATACTTTTAAAAGAAAATCCTCATCTAAAATTTTAAACATTTCTACAGGAAACATTCATACAAGCTTTTCTCAAAGACAGAGTGAGTTATCTTTGTAAAAACCCACTCATTTACATTTGGTATTTATTTCACTGATTAGTTGCTAAGAAATCTGAACCCATTAGCTGTTTACTGTCTACATTAGATCTAAAGGAAGAAGAGAAATGATTCTATTTATATTCATGTAGAATTCTAGACTGAGGAAAATGCCTATTGATGGAATTTAGGATTTTGAGCTGCTTTCACAGTTTAAATAACAATGATGTGTCATCTGAAGGGGAAAAAAATTACTTGATAGAATATTTATTACAGGAGTTATGCCCACTCTATTTAGCATTGTGAGTTCAAGAGATATTAGAAAAGCTACTTTAACTTTTATATATAGTAGGTCTTGTTTGTTTTATTACTAAAACATACAATTTAAATTATGTTAATTTAAAAATGTCTTGGGTTCCGTTATGAACACTTAGGGGAAGATTAGCTACTTATTTAGATTAATTATATGTTAAAATATAATTTGTCATATTTGTTATTATATTTTCTTGCAATTCAACTTTTTATTTAAGAGGTTTTTCCTCTTGCAATTTGATATGGTATTTTCAAATCCTTTAAAGCTACTTGGGCATTTTCTACAAGGAAATGCTAAATCATTTCTTCTATTCACTGTTAATATCACATGCTGGCATTGAAACATATTGCAGTTTGAAATTATAGGGCACGTGTTAATAAATAGATTTGGAATATGAAGAAGGGAACTTTAACTACTTTTTATAATTGTCTTTTTTATTTCTGACTTTTTAATAGAATTTCTAATTGAATTGGAAAAGCTTCAGATGAAATTGTAGTTTATACCTGATTTCTCCCCCTTCAGCTTCCATTCAATGAGAGCAAAATAAATTATTTTAATTCTTCTTTGTAAATATATCTTCTGACTACAGTTATAATGTTGTACTATGCATTCTGCTGTATACTGTATATACTAGCTTTCTGGTATATGAAATAAGTAATAGCTTTATCAGCTGCCAGGCCTCCTTTAGTATTGTGTGTGAAAATGCAGAAATCTGTGCTGAGTACTGTTTCTTTATTTCAGGTTTAACTGTAGCTACTGTCCTTTTTGGCATAGCAAGATCTCTGTTGGTCTTCTACGTCTTGGTTAATTCTTCCCAAACTCTGCACAACAAAATGTTTGAGTCAATTTTGAAAGCTCCAGTATTGTTCTTTGATAGAAATCCAATAGGTAAGTGAAACAAGAAATTAATCAGTAAGTACGTCTTGTTAACATGTTTAGTGTCTGATTACATATTAATATTTGAAAATGGAGGCAATGTTTGAAAGAAAATCACAATAGCATGTTGATACATCTTCTCAAAAAGCTTTACTGATATATTTCTCCTACCAGAGAAAATGTAAATATAGGGCAAATGATCTTTTATAAATTAAGGATTGTTTTCTTTGCAGAGTGACTTAGAAATCTGTTTGTGTTGCATGGCCCATGAGACACCTTGCATTAAATATGAGCACGCTTAAAGGTGGTTGTGTAGTTGTAAAAACACTGGTTGTATTTACCTGGCTGTAGGCTACAGCATCCTTTAGGAGGCCCTTCTGCTTGTTAGGAAAGCTCTTGTTTGTAGGTGTCTGACTGGATGATGTGAAACAGGCTGTATGTTTGTTTCTTCCCCTGGGAGGCCCATCTGTGTATGGGACCAAAGAGCTCTTAAACATGCCTGGAATAGTGATAATAAAAAGTTAACCAAAACCCGAGATTGGTAAAATGTACACACCCCCTTCAGTAAGAGCCTGCTGGTTCAATAGTAAGCACCTTCGTTTTGTATACCAGGTAGTATACCAGTGGTTGATCTCTTCCCTGGGGCCTGTTGTGCTTCTAGCATCACCTTCCTGAAGGAGCTCCTGTGAAGGTTTGGTTAGCCATCAACATATATCCCCTCCCTGGTGAGAGCTGGGCTTGTGGAGACCCACAGTGGCTTCACTGAAACAGAAAATCTCTGGCAGGACGTGTGAAGGAATGGATGTGCACTAGAAGGAGTCCTAGAGTAGGCTTGCCTTGCTATGTGGGCAAGGCCTAATAGCATAGATATTACTAGGTAGGCAAATCTCGAGCAGGGCGTTGTGGTTAAAAGTGTGGACTCTGGTGTCAGTTGCCTGAGTTGTATGTGGGGCTAGTTATTATTAGTAGTAATTGATGCAAGTTACCAAAATGAATACTTAAGTGCTAGTTTCTTAACTTCTCTGTGCCTTGGTTTTCCTACCTGTAAAATGGGGGCACTATTCCTATGTACCTTATTAAAATATTGTGAGAACTAAGTGAGTTAATACAATGGCTGGACTTCGAGCAGTACTTTAGCACATACATGGTCAGAGTCTAATATCATGCTGTCTTTGAACATCAGTTTCTTCACCTGTGGAACAGAAATAATTCTTGCCCTTCTGTTTCATGTGATTGTTGTGAGGATTAAATAAGACTGTTATGGGAAGCATCTTGAGTAGATTTATTCAACAAATACTATTTAGTGCAGGCAGTGTGCAAAGCACAAGGAACTATAAACTGCAAATTCCCACACAAATATATAGTATGCTTATTGTTGTAATTAGAAAGTGATTGGGGAATTTATGTACCATTGCAGGTGTAAAGTCTCTCTACTTTGTTAATTAATTTGAAAACTATAGTCATAAAGCTTTTAACATTAAGTGGGACTGGGTTTCTGTTATCATGTGCCTCAAAATGCTCATGATTGCAGTCAACCAGGCTTTTTGTGTGCAAACCTGTAGGCTTCTCCATATGCTGCCTTTTTTATTCTTTTTCAGGGATTGGGGACCAAGTCGAAATCTTCAAGGTCTCTAATCTCATGGGAAGCACACTGGCATTTATCTTACCTCCACCCTTTATATCTATTAGTAGGATTTTATCTCTTTGATAAATTAGGATCCCCAGTAACTACTCCAGAGATAAACCTAGTTTGCATAAAATGTTTAGGGGCCATGAATTATTTACTTTCAGTGGTAGATTTTTAGTTTCCATTTGGATAAAATTTTTGTAGTTTTTTTTATGTTGAAGAATTGAACCAAAGCTATGACTTCTGCCTCACAGTTTATATCACTGATTATATGTACTTTAATGGTTATATAATATTTAAGAAAAAAAAACTTTCCCTCTAGGGTAGAGTGATAGATGTGCTCGATTTTCAAGTACTGTTAAATATATATAACCTCTCAGCACAATGTCGTGCTCCCCTGGATTAGTGCATTCTCTGAGCACCATAGAGAGATAGGAAGACATATGATTTTTTTTCAGTATCTAGTCATTCAGAGCAAGCTTCTCAGGGAAGATCTAGGAGTCCACAAGAGTCTCCTGTGAGCTCAGGATCCTGACAGCCCCCAGATTTTGGAAAACGGAGGGAATAGGAGGACTTTTTGCCAGTGTATAGTTTCTAAGAAGCTAGACCTTGGGATGGTGACAAGTGTGAAACTCCGGCTGTGATCCCACCTCCTCTGCCCCTTGCAGGGCTCTTGCCTGGGGGAACCTCTTAGACTTGAGGACCTCTTGCAAGAATTCCCATCCATCCCCCCCTCCAGTTCCTACCTGTGCCAGAATATTCTCATTGACCCTGATTTGGAGGCCTCTGGGGAACCTTTGGATGTGGTGGAAGGATCTGTGTGTCATGTTTTGTAGAGAAAACTGGGGGTGGGCTGACAGGCCATTCTAGCTAGAATCTCTTACATTCACTTGTGAATGCTTCAGCCCCAGAGGTGCTTTCCCTCTTTCCTTCTGCCTCCTCATGCATTTTTGTTAATCGATGGGAGACCCTTTGTACTTATTCAGAGAACTAAACCTTCAGTGGGGGATCCTGAAATATTGGCTGCCCCCCTGTAGTCCCAGGCTCACTTGCATGGATTCAAGGGAACGTGGAAAAGTACATGTTCTTCTCAATAGTGAAGTTTCTCTGACTGCATTTTAACCACTCCAGACGTCTGATTTCTAAGAAGGATACATTTCTCCAAGGTATATGACATTAAGTTATTCTCCATTTCCATCCCATGTACGGTTATATGTACTTTATTTTAGTTCATTTGTTTATCTGGTTAAATACTTTATTGTCTACTGATCTTTCATAACTGATCAGTTTTAAGCTATTTAGGTGAAATTTGAACAAACCAGTATGTGGCCTAGGAATGGCAAAAGCCAGTTTTCTTCTCTCTCCTTTCATTTTTTACCTTCATTCCTGTTGCTCATCTCTGTTTTATTCCTTCCTCCTTTGATGTATTTTGATAATGTATTGTGGGAGTCTATTAGATAACCTCAATTTTTCAGCTGCCTGGCATTTCCTACACCTTTTGATTTAACTTGAGTTGAATACACATTTGCAGATGTGTTGTGTGTCCCTGTGGTGTTTATTTCTTCTGCCTCTTCCTATTTGACATTTGTCTTCTATCTTAGCCCCATATCAGTTCCATCAGATAAGTAAACAGGTAACAAAATCCTAGGTCAACAGTAAGCCATTCAGAAATTAAGAGATGATTTCTATTTTAAAAATAAATCATGTTTTCCTTGTATGTCCATAATTAGTTTAGTTTTTACATCTGGCACAAGAGGGCAGCATGCTCTACATTATTCTAGAGATATAACCTAAGTGCACCCTGTTACAAAAACTTGTTGTTTTTATTTTAAAACCTTGGAAATTCAGTTTTTATAGCCTGGGTCTTTGTATTTTGTAGTGTTGATATGGAATTTTAAAAGCACTTTCATGGTTTATTATATTTGCAACATTTAACTCTTTATTAAAAGAAATATTCACACTGTTATCTTAGAAAATCTAGTATTTCAAACACGGCTATTTGGATTCCCTAATTGATGCCTTCTTCACTGGTAACTGGAATAGGCAGATGCTAACATCTTGCCTGGATCTATTTTAATTCCTAAAGTGTAAATTGTGAGTTTCTTGTGATCTGTTTCTGTTTTCTTCCTACACACTGATTTTTGGAGAAAGATGAGTACACAATTTCTTCAGTTTTCTTCCATGCCACCTATGTCAGCAGAGATATTTTATTCCTGTCAGGTCCATATAATTTAATCCTTTGTTTTGGAGACAAGATGAGCAGATAGTTATACTGTTTTTTTCATGCCTAATTATTGTGAATAATACGGGTCTTAGTGCATTAACCATAATGGACTCCGTATAAATGTTTATTTACTTTCAATTTGTTGTTATGGCTTTAAGAAACTGTGCTACTTGGGTCAGGAGATGCGATGTTTGCTTATTCTCTCTGGGAAGTACAAAGTTAATATTGGGTTATTGCCAATGTGCTCATTTCACATTGGTTTTTCTGCATTGTTTGCGTGTGTGCATATATGTATGTGTGTGTGTGTGCTTACTTATTTATGCATCCCCCAGTATAAAAAGTACAAGTATATACCATTAATTTATACTTACAGATCAAGTTAAATTAGGGCTAAAACCTCAGAAAAGAAAAAAAATTGTACTGACTTCTGTTGTTTTCATTCTTGTGGAAGGTACTTGTGGCCATTAGGGTATAGAGGGTGAGTAGTTAGCACAACCTTTTAAGAGAGACCTATTTTTGTATCCTACCTAATCGAAAACCTAGAGTTGCCCTAGTAAATGAAGATCTCTTGACTTGACCTATTGGGGAATTAGGTTCTGTAGGTAAATTCATAAATATAAAATCTCCTGTATTAGGATGTGCATCTTGATGGGGATTGGGGAAGAGGGTAGGGATTTATTGAACCTGGAAAGGGACTCCTTAGAATCCACAAGTTACTAAATAACTTGCAGAGAAGCAAAAAGTGAAATGAAAGCAATGTGGGTAGCTTTTTGTAGTATCTTGCTATACTATTTATAAAATCAATTGTCAACTACCACTGCCTTGCCAGGAAAAAAGTCATCAATGGTGAAGAAACATAATTGCAGGGCTGCCTTTGTATATGTTTATTCATTTCAAATGACCCCTTGAGTTCGTGCTAAATGCATATTTTTAACAAGTATATTATTTCAGCACTGTCAAAATTACCACGACGATAATAGGCCTGTTAAATTACAGCTCTATCAGTTAGGAGGCAAGATGGCTCTGCTTAGTACACACATTAATCTATGCCTGTTCACACAGGTGATTCTGCTGAGCAGGTAGCATGTTTAAACACGAAATGCTGGTCTTAAAACCTCTGATTTATGGTAGGTGTTGTTTTGACACAGCATCATTCAGACGATTTACAAGGCAAGGCTTCATGTTAAAATATTTCACCAGTGTCATCATTCGTCACTGACATTAATATTCAGTAGTGATGCTGGAAAATTGGTAATATGCCCATTCATGCCAAATCACTCGCTGTGTTTCCTTTCAAGTAAGATCTGTTGTGGATATGGTTAAAAGAAACTATGATTTTTCTTCCTTGAGAGCAGATGAGCTGTATGAAATTGAGAATAAGAATAACAATTCTCTTGACAGCTTTCATGTACTCATCTTGCCCAGGTTGCTTTTAATTCTGGCTCCAACCGGACAAGCTTTTTTCCCCCCTTTCCTTGCTTAGTGCACGTTGTAAAGAACATATTTATATGTACATTAGTTAGTTTAAGAGGCTTTTTATGTTCAAAGGAAGAAGTTAGTCATCGTCAGAAAAGCTTTGTTGTAAAACAAAAACACACATTTCCTTTCATTTTTCCTTGTTAATAACAACAAATGCAAGTAACTATAATGGGAATAACACAAAAGATTGCATCAATCATAATGATTCACAGCAGCCATATAAATATTATTTTTTCAGGTTTGAATGAAACAGCTAATAGTTGAAGTAGGTGTGGTAATTAAATCCTGTTGGGTTGTCACATATTAAAAATTATGTTTTTTCACATACAATGGGAATATGTACTTAAACTCTTATCAGGGGTGATATTAAGTCATTTTATGGGAGTTGTTCATTTACTGCTAATAGTATCATAAAAGCCTTTGTTAGGAGTTTAAATAGTTACATAGTTACATATATTTGGTTACTATTGTTATTTTGTCTGTAATCTCTATAAAGGTGATTATTATAGCACTTGTCTACAACTGGCAAATATTGCACCATTTTAGTGTACATTTTTAATCTATTAGAATGTTCTCATTACTCTTTAGTCATGTTTTCTTTCCTCCATAATAATCATACATAAAAATACTTATAGCCATGTAATAGAGAAAGCTACTTTGTTTGTGGTTGTCCAATAAAATGTTAAAAAGATTTTGGAGCTTGTGCCTGGTTCTGAATGGCAATGATATAATAGGTAAGGAAATTAAGTGTAACATTTTATTTGTGTTCTTAAAATTTTTCTTGTAGTGTATCTTTTAAGTGACATGTGTACAGATTTATGTGTATATATAAAGCTGTCCATCCATATATGTAATTTCTCCACTTAATATCAGTTAATATCTGTGGCTTTGATCCTAATGCCCTCAAGCCTCCGAGGTTATTAGTGGTTTGATATCAGTGTTGTCTTAGCTTTCACCTAACTTGGAGCTAGGAAGACTTTGGTATTCAGGACTTCTCTGGTGCATTTGAAGAACTATATGCTCGTAATTGGGCATTGTATCCTGGGATGTGTGACTTAATCAAAGTAATTGAAACATTGTCATTGAAGAGGTTTTCTACCCCTACTGTTACATCAACATTGTAGCTTTTCGGGACCCTCACAAAATACATCAATATTTATTTATGATGTATTTCATTGCTTTTGTACAACAATTTCAAGAGAAAATGGAATACCATTTCTGGGCCAATATCAATGTGAATATATATTGAAAAGTATATCACTGAGAGCCTAATATGTGTAAGGCATAATCTTCTGATACTAAGAGAAGTTGATGTAGATTTGCTGGATTGAAAGTCCTTAATATTTTTCTGAGTGATTGGCTACAGCCAAGTCCTTCCTCTCAGAGGTTTGATTTTTTTTGAAATTCTCATATGACACCATGGGAAACAACTTTGGTTTTCATTTTATAACTGGCAGTCTTCCTATTTTTATTTCTTCACAACCCCTTATTTTAAGTGCTATTATTTATTTTGTCATGAAGAAAATGGAAAAAATCTAGATATTTGCAACTTTGAGTCTGTGGCACTTTATTTCACATAAGGTTTTTATTTATTAAATATTTACAGCACTTATCAAAATTACAGTTAATTTATAGTTTCAGTAAGTTAGGGTTTGCTGCCCAACTCTTCCATTAGTTTCATGCTCCCTGACCTCAGGGAGCTACCGACTGTCTTATTCTAAATCCCTGCACCCAGGATTGGACACATTGTAGTTAATGAGTTAGCATTTGTTGGCTAGATAGAACAAGGGGTGGTTTCTGGAGTGCATTGGCATCCTGCTGGGCAATACCCATAAAGAATGATAGAATTTGACAGTGTTAAATTAGAACCTTTCATTATCTTATAATTGGTATTTCTATTCATTGAATTCTTCTTTATAATCTTTTTTTTACAAAAATACAATTTGTAATAGATTATTCTGGGTGGATTTTATTTCTGATATATGATGACATGAAAAGAAAATCCTCCATTGGTTCTTTGGAAGCTCTGGCTCATAAAAGGAAACTATACATGGTTCCAAGTTTTTTGTGTTCTTACCGAACAAGGAAAGGAAACTGTCAAAAACCTAATAAATTTCCTTGGAGTTTAGTTGTATATTGAAGTCTACTTTTGGCACGTTTGTGGGTTAAATATATGGAACTTTATAGTTTTGTCATATAAACCGGATGCCTATAATAAAGTGGAGGAACACTAATAGACATTTAAAACTGTTATCGGGCAGGCAGGGCATTGAGATGTAGGTTTGTGTCCCATTTCTGTTAGGGACGTAGCTTTGTGATAACTTTACTTGTCTTGTCCTCAGGTATCTGACAGATAAGAAGAAGGAGATTTTTCATACATCACATGTTTATTGGCCATCTAGTAGACGTTAGGTGTGGTCCCAAGCATTAGAAAAACCATCCTTGTCTTCCAGGCATTTACAGACATAAATAATTGCGGACAACAGATTATTTCTAAAGAACTGTCCCCGGTCAATATTCTTCATAATTCATTATTCATCTATAAAAGATATACATTAAACATTTAATACAACTACAGATTGGAGATCCAGACACACACATATACACAGCACACACACATATTTTTTTAACATATTCCTATAGCATGTTTATACTTCATAATAAATTACCTAGGTGGTTGGCCTTGATTTCATAAAATTTCCAAAAAAACTGTTCTACTGGAACTTCAAGACAATTTGTTTTTAAAATGAAATCACTGTAGTGGGAGTGCAAGAGGAGTTTAGGAAACAAAAGTAAGTGATTATTTAAGATCCTAATCTCTAGGGTGTAAGGCAAACTCAACCCAGTTTCTAACCAGACTCAGATGCTGTCTTGACCCGTCAGGGAAGGCCTGGGTGCTGGAGCTCACATCCACAGAGTGTTAGGAAGGGCGAGGGAAATGTAGGCATACACATGCCTCTTTTTGGACTTTTTAGAAATTTGTTACAAATGGCAGCGACCAAAGACTCGTTTCCCTTGACGGTAGATAGAACATAAGCGATGGCATTTTCTTTATAAGCAATGTTATCCTGAAATCAACTAGGATATGTTGACAGCTCTTCTCATTCTTGGTAACCAGAATTAATCTTTCAGATATTTCCCTCTCACTTAAGTAGGAACTTTTTAATACCTAGAAAAAAGACTATAAGCTTCAAAGTACATTTTAAGTGGCAGTTTATTAAAATACTGTGGTTAGATGGAAAACTATCATAAGATCAAATTCTCTGTTCTGGAAATATTTCCCTTTCATTTCTTTTTTGCATTTGCATTTTAATAGACTGTATCACATGGACAAATGTTTCAACCTCTCGAACACCTGGAAAGGCTATTTTAGACTTGTTACGGTATTTAGAAATTTTAAGCAGACATTATTCCAAACAATCTTGCTCATCATGATAGAAAAATCTTGCCTGTAGGTCTGCTGTTGGTAGAAAGCAGTGCAATAGAGCAACATGTTGTTAATACATCAGTAGAAACCGGTGTATCTGCCATGGTTGATTTTCAGCCTAATTCTGTGATTTGGGGAAATGTAAGTCAATAATTAGTGGCTTCTTTCCAGACTTCAAGTGGAGGTTTATAGAAATGTCCTTTTGATTCATTTGCTGCTCTCGTTCTTCACTTTCTGTTTAACTGGAACATATAATCAGAAAAATATAGGGATTTTGAGGGTGTGGTTAGAAAAAAAATGGACCTACTTCTTTTTGCTCTGTCCAAAGATATTTGAACAGCCTCTAGTGTAAATACATTCATCTTTATATATTTTCTCACATACATAATTTCATGTATCTGTATCAGCAGTAGTGCTTTAAGATATAGTCAGGATCATGGATTAATTTTTTTCATAAAACTTTTAAATATTTAAAAATAGAGTAAGAAGGAAATGATTGCTTCCTTATAAGTAGTCATTATTGTTAGAAATTTTTTCCGTTTCTTTCTCATGTTGGTGTTAGAATGGCCTGGTCTCACGAAATATGTTTCCTTTGAGGGAACTATAAATTTTTTCTTCTTCTCTTTTTGGAGAATAAAATGGTAGTTGCATCTTAAAAAGTATACCTCATGCTAATATAAATCTTCTCTATAGTCTCTCTTTAACTTAGCATAGAAATGAAAAGGGAGTAAAATACGATTTAATGAGCTCTACCAAGGAACTGTATATTGTAGACAGAAGTATTTCTTACTGGTACCAGCTTTTAAGTGTTAGACTTAACCTAGTCCTGTAAATGAAAGTAAAATAAACATATATTTCAAGATGAGTAATAACCCTTACTAGCAAATTGTTCTTCCTTGACTTCAAGATTAAATAAATAGTTGTTGACATAAATAGGTAGAGTAATAAAAGTGAACACCTGTGTAAGCCAGACAATTAGCAGTTTATCAGACAATCAGATAAGATGTGGTTTGTTAAGGAATTGTCATGTCTTTAGACCAGGTGAATAGACTTAAATCATACATTAGGAAATTTTATGATTTAAAAATTGAATAAGCTTTAATTCTCCTTGAAATACCAAATTTTCTAATCACACACATCTCATTACACAAGAGAAACTATTGAAGGTTAATGCTTAATTGACTTGGTCTTCAGTTGTATCTTCTTCTATTGTTCTTGCTGTATCAACATATTGAATTTTCTAGAAGAGATTAAGGATTTGGAATCTTATCTAACAAAAATGAGTGCTGCATAATTTTTGGATAAATTTTAAAAAAAATTTAGCTATTTTTTTTTCTCTTAATTCTCAAGTCCACTTTTTGATTTGATGTCAGACAAAAGAAAGAACTTTGGTTATTATTGCAAATTTTCTTGATTGAAGCAGTGATCTTAAAAGCATTGGTGGATGTGTTTGATGTTTGTAACTTTCTGTTTTACTTAGAATGAAACACCAGGAAAAGATTTAAATTATTGGATTCTATTAAAGTTGCAGATTTTGAATTTTGACTGAAAATTCATCATCAAATAGAGTGAAGTTTTCACTTTACCCACCAGCAAGTTGAATGGTTTACCTTTACTTCCTAAAAGTGGTGTTGCGCCACTGTGTGTGATTTGGGGTCCCTGATAGCTGGGGTTAAGGGTATAAACTTTGGAAACTGCCTGTCTGAATATGAATCACAGCTCTACCACTCACTGTATGACCTTGGCCAGAGCACCTGACCTCTCACTTTATCCCTATATAAATGGAAAGGGTGATAATAGTACCAACCTTTGGTTTTCTTTGGAAAATTAAGAGAATTAATATACATTAAGTGTTTAAAAAACAGTGCTGGGAAGCGGATGTGGCTCATGTGATAAAGCTTCAGCTGACCATATGGAGGACCCAGGTTCAATCCCTGGGACCTCCTGGTGAAAAAGAAGAAGAGAAAGCGTGCCTGTGCGGTGAGCCAGTACCCACGTGAGTGCCTGCATGGTGAGCCAAGTGCCCATGTGGTGAGCCAGTGCCTGTGCAGTGAGCCAGTGCCCACACAGTGATCTGAGTACCTGTGTGGTGAGCCAGCTGCCCACGTGAGTGCCCGCAGGGTGAGCCAGTTCCTGTGCAAGTGAGTCACGCAGCAAGATGATGATGCAGCAAAAGAGAGACAAAGGTGAAAGTCAAAGTGGAGCGCAGCAGAGACCAGGTGCCTCCATTGACAGGAGTGCAGCAGAGACTGAGGTGCCTCCATTGACAGGGAGCATTTCTCCACATCAGAGGTCCTCAGGATTGACTCGTAGAGGAGAAAGATGAGAAGAGAAGACAAAAAAGAGAAATAGATACAGAAGAGCACACAGCGAATGGACACAGATGGCAAAAACAGAGCAAGGGAGGGGGAGGGGGAAAATCTAAAAAAAGAAAAAAAAGTCTATAAAAACCAGTGCTAGTGCCTAGCTGACATGTATTGAGTTTTGACTCTTTAAATGACATGTTGAAATTTTAGTGTTTCAGTTTTTTTTTTCTCCACAAGTTTCAAATGAATAGGCTAGCTTCTGATAAAATAGTGGGGATGGGGAAGAATGTGCACATTATCCTAG
Source organism: Dasypus novemcinctus (assembly GCF_030445035.2). Taxonomy (NCBI): domain Eukaryota; kingdom Metazoa; phylum Chordata; class Mammalia; order Cingulata; family Dasypodidae; genus Dasypus; species Dasypus novemcinctus. The sequence goes on from NC_080687.1 coordinate 40,072,836, forward strand.
ATTCAAAAAAAAAAATAGATAAATGACCCAAACTAAGAAACCACGAAACAAAACCAACATCATGGTTTTTTGTTTGTTTGCTTGTTTTGTTTTTATTCTAGTGAGGTTGGCTTCCTTTTGGAGTTCTTTCTAAATTTAATTTGGTTTTACAATGAGAGCTCAATTTTGCATATAAGTACCAAACATCTGCTTTACTCTTTGTTTGAAAATGATATGGCTGAAGTTTATTACAGAAGTCTCTTTTGTAATTAAGGAAAGACAGTTTGAAATTTTATAAAGTAACTTGTATTTAAATGGAATATTGGAATAATTCCAGGGAAGTAGATATACTTTTTGGAGTAGTAGCAACAATATTTTTTTAAAAATTACTCTAACTGGTCAAAATGTAAAACTTTCATGCATTCACCTTTTTCAAAAAGCATGAAAAATGACAAATTTCACAAGTGAAAATTAAAGTTGACCTGAGGGGCGGTGGACTTGGCCCAGTGGTTAGGGTGTCCGCCTACCACATGAGAGGTCCGCGGTTCAAACCCCGGGCCTCCTTGACCCGTGTGCAGCTGTCCTACGCACAGTGCTGATGTGCGCAAGGAGTGCCGTGCTACGCAGGGGTGTCCCCCACGTAGGGGAGCCCCACGTGCAAGGAGTGCACCCTGTAAGGAGAGCCACCCAGTGCGAAAGAAAGTGCAGCCTGCCCAGGAATGGTGCTGCACACATGGAGAGCTGATACAACAAGGTGACGCAACAAAAAGAAACACAGATTCCTGGTACCACTGATAAGGATAGAAGCAGTAACAGAAGGACACAGCGAATGGACACAGAGAGCAGACAACTGGGGGAGAGAGGAGGGGAGAGATATAAATAAATAAATCTTAAAAAAAAAATAAAGTAAATGGAGACTTCATTTCGAATTTCCTATGGGCATTTTCTAAGGATATGTAGAATATCCTCAGTAGGATAATATTTTACATAATAATGGTGACTCTTAAAATATAGGTTAAATTATGTTCAGTGTAGTATTTCCTGTGAAATGAATGTGGACATTTTATCAGAAATATTTTCAATAATTCAGAAAAATCGTGTAACTTGGACAAGTCATCACATATGACAGAGGTGCTACAATGTGTAAATAATTGGTGTGTATGTGAATCTGTAGTGGTGATATACAAATACTAATTTGAACTGAAAATATGTGGGACATATATGAAAGTAAATATTTCAGTTCTTTGGTCTTCATCTTCTGCATTACATTTATCCAGCTTTTATATGAGATATTTTTTACATTTATCCATTTGAATTCAACATTTGAAAATGAATTAGGCCAAAAAGGGAAAAGTAAAATCTTTGATGTATAGAAACGATTACTCTTTCTGAAAACTGGATGATCACTTTAGCCTTCTCTCAGGTCCTAAATTTTTTAGACTTTCACCAGTGCATTGTCATGACTTTTAATAAAGGTTTGTAATTGTAGAATGGATCAAATGTTAGAAAAATGTTAGCTCTGAAATTTATAGTACTTGGTATTATAAGTGGTAATGTAGGATAGTGGTCTCATAGTCAGATCTTCTTTGGCCTTTGGAGTCTTTCCTGAGAGTGGAAAGAGCACTGCCCTTGGTTTGATCTATTTTATAGCTTGGGTGGGGGAGGGGGAGAGAGTTTTCAAATCTATCAAATTATAAAATACTATTAACCATTCGAGGATGTCTTTGATCACTTGAATAAAGACAAAACTACCTCTGGGAAGCGGATTTGACCCAATGGATAGGGCGTCCGCCTACCACATGGGATGTCCACGGTTCAAACCCTGGGCCTCCTTGACCCGTGTGGAGCTGGCCCACGTGCAGTACTGACGTGCGCAAGGAGTGCCGTGACATGCACGGGTGTCCCCGGTGTAGGGGAGCCCCATGCACAAGGAGTGCGCCCCGTAAGGAGAGCCACTCAGCGTGAAAGAAAGTGTAGCCTGCCCAAGAATGGCGCCGCACACATGGAGAGCTGACACAGCAAGATGATGCAACAAAAAGAAACACAGATTCCCAGTGCCCCTAATAAGGATAGAAGTGGTCACAGAAGAACACACAGTGAATGGACACAGAGAGCAGACAACTGGGGTGGGGGAGGGGAGATAGATAAATAAATAAATCTTAAAAAAAAAAGACAAACTGCCTCTATGTAGGGTATTTTGGAAATGCAGTTTCATGTTTATAGGATTCATCATTGTTAAACTTTGAATGGGAGAATTACATGGTCTGAGTTCTTGGTAATTGGGGTGGACGGGAGGGAGATGTGAGATGATTCCTACTAGAAGGATCACAGCCCAATGACTTTAAAAGTTGTAGGAATCCATTTAGCTTTTCTCTTGCCCTAAAGAAATCTGGGAGCCTGGAAGAGATTGGGTGAGTTCACCTATGGATGAAGCCAAGCTACATCAGGTAATGGATATCCTGGTAGTATAGTCATAAACTTGACATGGGACCAGAGCAGTAATGACTGCCTGGTATCACAGATTTACCAATCCAAATGAAATCCCATGTGAAAATATCTTTTTTCCTTTGTTGACTTGTCCGTCTATCTTGGATTTGATACATAGTTCACTTTTGAACTATTCCTCCCTTACACAGAGTATGGTGTTAGGAAAGAAACAGACTACTCTTGCAGTTTCTATTTTCTTCCATTCCTTCATTTGTTGCAATAACATGTGAGGTTTGTGTCTTACTTGTTTTGACTATACTCTGTAGGAGTCACTCAGACATTTGGAACTTTGCAGGAAAATGGTACCTAGGAAATGTTATTGTTGAATCCTTAAAAGTCTCCATAGTTGACAGTGAAACTTTCATTTTTGTTCATATTCACTAATAGTATCAGGATAGGATCTAATCATACTTTTAGACATCTTTTTGTTCTTTGTTATAAAACTTAGGTGTGTGACTTAGAAGTATCACTATTTCCTTTGCTTCTGAGAAAGCCTTTTTCTAGCTTCCTTTATGTTTTGATACTTTAAAAATGTTAGAAATGTGAAAATAGGTTTTCTGAATAAACCCTGCCATTTGCTTTTGGAGGAGTGGCTGCCTCCCTGCACGACTGAGCCCACTTCTTTTCCATAGGACTGAGGTAACACAAATATGTGGAATATTTACCACTTCTCCTCAGCCTCACTTCCAATATTTTGAAATATTGCCTAAAACATACTAAGGTCTGTTTACCAAAAAATGTCAATAGACAGCCCCTCATACTGTGTAATATGCAATTAATCTAAAAGGTTGTATATGGAGCTTTATATTCATGGTGTATCCTGTATTCTCTATTTTTATAGTACACCTCAGATGATTCTTAAATTCTTTGACTTACGAATCTTTTTGTTTTCTTTGCTGAGTTTGAGGGCATATACCAGGAAAAAACAACTGGGTGATAAAACATCTGGACAAAACATCAGAGAAACAAAGTGAGACCTAGGTGAAAAGTGAATTAACCTAAAAAGCCCAAGAATAAGGAATTCTGTGTTTTGATCTGGGAAAGAAAACCACTGTATTGGACTAGTTTCTCCTTAGTGTTTTGATTGCATCTGACACATTTGATATCTTGACCCATTCTGCCTGAGCCATCTTGCTGCCTTTGCCTCCAAGTTGTAATGTCTTGGTGAATTAAAGCTCTTTTACTCCTTTCTGATGAACATATTAGCAATTTCAGATTTGTGACTAGTGGATCTATTCAGCTCTAAGGAAACCTTTCAATAAGGAGCAAGATGACTTTTCATCTGAAGGATGCATAGGCCATCACTGCCCGAGAGATTTGAATCCTGTGGTAACTTTCTTCATTATGAGCCTATACCAGTGTTATTTAATGCAACCAAGTTTTGAATGCTGGTAGAGAACACAGTTAAGGTTATGGTGTGAAAGGACTTTGATGTCCTGCAGAAGGCTGATTTCCCCCTAATATGCATGAAAAGCTTGTGCAGTAGAGCTCTTAGGAGATGAATATTTGTTCATGTAGATTACAATAGCAGGTATAACCTGTGAGTGATGTGAAATGTCAGGTGGAATATGGATTTGGAGGAAAAGGGAGAATAACTAGTATGAAAAAAATTAGCCATGGAAACCATAAATACAAGACCAAGAATATTTCTGCAAATATGTCACCTGAGTTTCACCAGAATGACTGGCAGACACTTTAGCAGATCCATATAAAAAAATTTAAACTGATTTCCTTACAGATTTCAAACTCCCTTCAAACCGTTTTTTGCATACATGGAAATGTCTACTCTCTCCTTAGGTTTAAGGTTAAAATAATGAGTAGAGGCTATTTATTCTCTGGACATCTTTCTGACTATCATGAGGAAAATGCACATTGATGGTTGGGGCCACCATTCTGGTGCCATCTTTCATAAAGAATGAGATGGGTTTGCTGTTCATTTTGTTTATACAAGGAGAAAATTTTCAAGTTCACATCAGGTTTTAATGCATTTGCAAATTTCTTGGGCAGCAGTTTATAGCCTGCTATGTAACTGTCTTCATTGCCTTTCTCTCAGAAACTGTAAAAGAGCTGCGGAATGCCCTCTTCTTGGAGAGAGACTAATTGAGGACTTAGAGCTTAGTAGGGGTCTTGATTGTGAAGGATGGTGAAAGTACACTGGGCACAATGATGATGTATTAGATTTTAGTGGTCAACATCATTGAGGAGAGAAGAGACTCTTGGAAGTAGCAGAGCCCTGAGGCAAGCCTGAGGAGGTGAAACTATTCTCTGAGGTATGGTGTAGGGAGAGACAGAGCATGGGGAGATTTAAGACAATACACAGAATCCAGTTTTTGGCAATGGACGTAGAAGAGATCCAAATGAGAGCTAGAGGTTGGGAGGTCGGCATAGAATCAATTAGACATTTTCCACTCCAGTTTCATAGCAAGGGATATGATGGCAGTTATGGAAGCACATGTTGGTACAGATGTGATTAAACACTCAAATATTCAATGGTGGTGTTCTTTTCCCTACAGAATAGAGTTGTACAGGTATGAACTGAGTGGTAAAGAACAATTGAGAATGAATGACACTGGATGGTTAAATATCTTGAAGCTGCAAAGAAGGAGCTTAGAATAAAGAGCAAGTTGAATTCTTCTTGTATTTGTTGTGTTTAAAGAAGTTCTTTGAATCCTGCCTTTCTGAGGAAGAGGAAGACTAGAGCCATATGCATGTTGTTTCTGGGTGCTAACAGTTCTTTTATTCAGCTTGGGTCTGGGCATGTGCTGTGGAGGTGCTGAGGCAGCTGGGACCTCTGGGACTGGCAATATTTTTGACTGCACCCCACACAGCTTGCCTTCAAGATTCTGGGTTGCAGTTGTCACAGGAATAAGCTGGAACATTCCTCTTTATTTGAACTTGACCAGTGGTTATTTTTCCCCACCTTTTATTGACACCAACGTTTGGCGACCCCTGTCATCACTCTTTGGGATTGTCAGTGCCAGTTAGTTGCAACATTAGTCAAAGTTTCCATGATGTTGTTGGGTTTTTTTTTTTTCTTTGCTAAACAGGTAAATATTGAAAAATACCAGTTTCTAAAGACATTCATTTAGCTTTCTATCCTTCCATTAAGAAATACTTATTAGTTACTTTCCATGAGTTTGGCACTGTGATTGGAACTAGGTACCGAAGTCATCAAAACCTTCATGGCTTCAGTTCTTCTGGAATTGGCTGGGTAGTGTGGAAGAAGGACACCAAGTAAGTAACTGTACAGCTGCAGTCGTGATTAGCACTATGAAAGAAAAAGCCCGGGGTACTGGGAGGAGTGTTAAAGGCCATCTAAGCAGATTTGGGGAGGAGTGAGCAACTATTGAAGTTCTCCAGTGGAGCTGACTAGAGAACGAGTCAGAGTGTGCTAGTTTGCCAGGAATGCTATAACAAATACCACAGACTGGCTAACTTAAACAGCAGAAATTTGTTGCCTCATAGTTTTGGAGATTTAGAGCCCAAAATCATGGTGTTAGCAGGATCGTGCTTTCTCTGAAGTCTGGTGTTCTGGTGGTCACTTGCCAGCAGTCCATAACTCAGACTTGATCTCCATCACATGGGCCATCTGTCTCCTTCTGTCTCCTCCTCACTCCTGCTCCTACTCCTAATTGTGTCCAAATTTCCTCTGCCGATAAAGATTCCAGTCTTATAGGAGTAAGGCCCCCTTGTCCTCATTCAGTTTTGGCTTCATCTTAATACCTTCAAAGATCCTATTTACAAATGGGTTCCTATCTCCAGGGCCTGGGATATAGGACTTGGACTTGTCTTTATGGAGGACATGAATCAATCCATAACCCACAGTCCTCTGAAGCTAGGTTGGGGTAACGGTGGTCTTGGAAAAAAGGGAAGGGCTCATCTGCAGTGGAGTGGGGAAGGCAGCAGAATTAGACCAGGGTTAGAGCGTGCAGGATGAGTGAACGGTTTTTCACTTTATCCCAGAGCAGTAGGAAGTCTTTCTGTTTGGTAAGATGCCTGATAACACAGCCTTTCTGAACCTGCCAAAGCACCGTTAAATTGTGGAACTTAGTAATGGGGTAGAGAAGGGAGCTCATTTGTGATTTTTTTTTTTTTAAACCTAAAGGTATTTTAGCATGCCAAAGTTTTGTAACCATCTGACCCCTAGTTGACACTTAACTGCATGGTTTGTGACCATTTTGATTTTTTAGTTTTAATTTCGGGGATTGTATAACCTTGACAAATTCTGTCTTCTCAGTATTTATTACAGCACATTATAAAGAGGAGTAACCCAACATATTTTATTGTATCTGTAACCTAGAATCTTATTGCATAATGAGTTAAAAATCTCTGCTTGATTTGAAACTCTAAGGATGAGATAATATATTGCTGGATTATTTTAGTCATTATAAGTAGTGATTAATATTTCATAGGTGGTCATCTACCACTGGTTATTTAAAAAATGAATTGCAGTGAAGTTTTAGTTCTAGAATAGGATTCAAGTTACATCTTCATGGGGGAGGCAACTACAGAACTTTATAACAGCTCTAGTTTCCATGTGACTTACAGGCTTGAGCTTTCTACATTTTTTTTATTAGTATCAGAGGGGGTTGGTTTATCATAAGGAAAGAACAGGACATTTTTTCTATAAAAATAAAAATGCTGTTCAGTATGTTTTTTCACCCCCTCTTCCCCAAATAAAAGTTTGGTGCTTAATCAGGGTTCCAGATGTGTGTATGTATTTATTTATTTGAATATTTATAGTGTTCTTTGTCAAGCAGTTTGCCTCCCTGGGTGCATTCCAGAAATTTTCAAAACATACATGGCAAAGCCACAAAGATCAAAGATCTGTGTTTTAAGAACTCTCTGCAGCACTTTAGGCCAGTCCCTAGAATGATTTATAGTAAAAGAACAGAATAAGGACTCCTTTTGTCCAAGCCATGTTTGGAGAAATGTTCCAGGTAGAGTCTGAAATATCTGGCAGGAAATTGCCAATTATAACCATCCAAACTGGAGTCTTTCCCCTTTGCTGATGAGGGGGATTTCTCTTCTCCCTTTTTAAATATTAATCCGACTACGTAGAATTTTAAAAACGGCTTCATTAAAAGTTTGAATTTCATTTTTATGTATTTTTGAAATATAAATCTCATCTAAATAAGAAACAGCTGGATTTTTTTTTGTAGTAACATATTAATGCCACTGTGACTAATATCTCTGAAACAGGAAGTGCCTTCAGCAGTTAAGACCTGACAGAGTGTCAGCACATCGGAAGCATTCTTCTGTTCTGAGAAAGAAAGTCTCAAACCCATATGGCCTGAAGAAGTTCTTACATGAATGTTTTAGGAATAGCTAATTTGCTTTATCATTGATGTATGTTATAAAAACAGTCGATGGTTATTCTCTTTGCTTCGACTCCTTCCTGCAGATCTTTTCTTCTTGCTAGGAGTTGGGGTGGGAGATTGGGGGTACAGGGCAGGTAGGTGCGTGAAGTGAGAGCACTGACAAGAAACCATTTCCAGCTACCTTCACGTTGGTCTTGAACGATCCACACAATATTCTCCCCAGAGAAAGGCACGGAAAGTATAATACTCAGCCTGCTTTTCTTCATCCATAGCCCGACTCTGTATTTCATCTTTCAAGAAACACACAGTGCTTTCCACATTAAAGTGGGAACCTTTTTGCAGTAACAGCAACACAGTTTTAGTTACACGCAGTGTAAAACTGCTAAGATGTTTGCAGGTCAGGTATTTGGCAGCCACGCTCCTGAGGCACTCCCCATGACTCATTACATTTTAAGATGTTTGATTCTCTACCTCCCTTTTTAAAAAAATTATTGTGGTAGTGTGTGTGTGTGTGTGTGTGTATGTAATAAAATGTGTTATTTTAACCATTTTTAAGTGTACTCTGGTGAAATTAATTACATTACAGTGTTGTACTGCTATCACCACCATCCGTTACTAAAACTTCATCACATCAAATAGAAACTGTGGACCTGTTAAGCAGTAACTCTCCATCCCCCTCCACCCTAGCCTCTGGTAACCTCTAATCTTTCTATGAATTTGTTTTTTCTAAATATTCCATATAAGTGGAATCATACTATATTTTTCGTTTTGTGCCTGGCTTATTTCACTTAGGATAATGTTTTCAAGATTCATCCATGTTGTCTCATGTATCAGAATTTCATTCCATTTTAGGGGTGGATAGTATCCCACTGTGTGTATACGCCACACTTTATCTGTTTCTCTGTTGATGCACACTTGGTTTTTTCAGTTTTTGACTATTGTGAATAATGCTGCTGTGAACATTGATGTACACATATCCGTTCATGTCCCCGTTTTCAGTTCTTTCTGCTATATACCTAAGAATGGAATTGCTAGATCTTATGGCAATTTTATGTTTAACGTTTTGAGGAACCACGAACTGTTTCCACAGCAGCTGCACAATTTTATATTCCAACCAGCAGATTGCCACCCCTTTTTGGGACGGGGGCATGTTGACCACCTTGCAGGTGACAGAGTAAAAAGGAGTTGCTCTCAAGCTAGATGAATTTCGCTCAAAAGACTGCTGAATTTTCCAAGTTTGCATGCTTGTAGATGAATATTTTTGGCTTCACATTTGAGGCTGGACGTCCTTGGGGGAATGCACCCTTCAGTTACATGCAATCGATAATTTTAAGACTTAAAAAAAAATACAAAAAAAAAATAATTTTAAGACTAACTTGACTTAGGCTTCCTTAGCTGCCAGTTTATGCTGGAGTGCCCTCAGAAATTCTGTGTGCAGAGTCACCTAGGGTTTTTGTTTTTTTTTTAAATTTGAGGTCTCCATTCCCAATAATAATAACCTTGCTACCCTTAAATATTTATAGAAGTATTTAGTCATTTTTCCATTTAATGAATCTATATTTTTCTTTTGCTAAATGTGTATTAAAACATAGATAGAAATTTAAGTACAGACAGACACTGCTTTCATGACCTCATGTTTAAAATTCTTTAATTTCTGAAAAACAGCTGGGGTATTTTTTAAAATGTAATTTTTCTGTTTTATATGAAATTATAAGTTACAAGATGGTTTAAGGCTACTGTTTATAAGCACATTCATGCAATTACACATAGTAGATATGGGTAGTTTTCATTACTAATAAATGAAAAGCCGAATTAAATATAGTTGTAATATTTTCTCAAACACTGGTTTTTAGAATGCTCGTGATATCTTGATTTTTTGTAGGACAGTTAAGAATATTATTAGGACTTTACCTGATTCTGAAATGTAGGGTTCAGGGAAAGAAAGTTGAGTTGAATTTGTAAAATTTTTATGCTCCTCAACGTTTTTGATTTTGATATCATTTTGCCTTTTTACTTTGGATCTTTAGCTAAGCATCTAAATTAAAAATCCCATAAGTAAAAATAAAAGTAATTTAAAATTATGTAATGGTCAGGATTATGATGGTATCTAGTGGTATATGACTAAGTGGTAAATGAAACAAGTGAATGAATTGGGACTACCCTTGATCTCTACTAACCTCCATTAAGGCTTATTCAGAGGTTTTCAAACCACTTCTGACATAATGGAGAAAATATTTAATGAGTTATTTTTTATTGACTTTTAGAAACAAATTGGGTGCTGTTTGTTGTCTTCAATAACATGAATCTCTGGAGACAGGACCCTCTCCTAGGCTAATCCTTGTAGGGCCTATTTTGTCCCTTAAGTTCAGGCATAACCGCACCAGCTGCAGGCATTCTAAAAGGGAAGTCCCAAGTGCTGGGAGTAATTGCTGCTTGGCTTTCCCTTTGGCATTTGGCACCGCCTCCCAATGCCTACTCCTCCCCCCAGACTTGCTTGGAGTGTCCTTGTCTTCTCCCATCATCCAAGCATCAAGCTCCTTTTCTCTTTTAATTTTTAAAGATTTGTTTTTTATTTATTTCTCTCCCCTTCTCCCCCCCCCCCACCGCCCTGCCCAGTTGTCTGCTCTCTGTGTCCATTCGCTGTGTGTTCTTCTGTGTCTACTTTCATTCTTGTCAGTGGCACTGGGAATCTGTGTCTCTTTTTGTTGCGTCATCTTGCTGCATCAGCTCTCCGTGTGTGCGGCCCCATTCCTGTGCAGGCTGTGCTTTTTTCGCACTGGGCCGCTCTCCTTACGGGGCGCACTCCTTGTATGTGGCACTCCCCTATGCGGGGGACACCCCTGCGTGGCACGGCACTCCTTAATGCGCCTCAGCACTGTGCATGGGCCGTCTCCAAACGGGTCAGGAGTCCCTGGGTTTGAACCCTGGACCTCCCATATGGTAGGCTGATGGTCTGTCAGTTGAGCCAAATCCACTTACCATCGTTCTCTCTTTTAAATCACACTTTCCTCAGTATGTGTTCTAGATGCTCTTTCCTAGAATGATCTGTCTGTGGTGGTGGTCTTTAAAGTCAAAACCAGCCCTTCTCCACCTCCCTTGATTTGCCTTTTTTTTTTTTTTTTAAGGAGGTACCTGGAATTGAACCTGGTCCTTGTACATCTGAGGCAGGTACTCAACTGCTGAACTACATCTGCTTCTCTTGATCCACTTTTATAGCTCTCTTTGCTTTTCATTCCAAGAAAGTTGTCCCAGGAAGTACAGATAATATTCATATATCAGTGTCTTTTCCCATTCGGATCCATTTTTAAAGGTTTTTATTGTGCTTTTTCTTTATCTTTTCTCCATTCTCTGTTAGTTTTCCATTCTTATATAATAAGTTCATAGAGGGCAAGGACTGTTAGTGCCCTCCTCAGGCTCTTAGTCATGGTTTTGGTTGTTGATGACTGAACACAGTACTATTTATTGAGTTCTGCTGGGGCTCTTCTCCGACTTGTAGACAGTGGGAGCCTTGCTGAATCAATGACCTATGGTAACTGTGCTGTTCAATGGGGCTGAATTCCATTTATATTGGTCTTTTACATCTTAACCTGGAACACTGTTTGAATGTGTTAAGGAGTGGGCAAGGGAGTGTATTCATTTCCTAGGAGTGCCACAACAAAGTACCACAAGCCCTGTGGCTTAAAACGCTAGAAATTTGTTCTCTCACACTTCTGGAGACTAGAAGTCTGAAGTCAGGGTGTCAGCAGTGAAGTGCTCTCTGTGAAGGCTCTAGAGAACAATCCTTCCTTTCCTTTTTCCAGCTTCTAGTGGCTTCCAGCGGTCCTTGGCATTCCTTGCCTTGTAGCTGCCTCCCTCTCATCTCTGCCTCCACTGTCAAATGACCTTGTTCCCTGAGTTTGTATTCTGTGTCTCTCTACACAAATCTCCCTCTCTTTTCTCTTATAAAGACACAAGTCATTGTATTTAGGGCCAGTTGGACTATTGGATTTATCCAGTATGACCTCATCTTAACGCCAACCTTGATCACATCTGAAAGACCCCATTTCCAAATAAGGTCACGTTGACAGGTACCAGGAATTAAGACTTGAATATATCTTTTGGGAGGACTCAATTCAGCCCATTACAGGGGGTGACAAGAAAGTAGATCGTGTAAAGTATTTTTGAGAAAAGGAAGTTGCTATTGCTTTTATTAAAGGTAAACCAGTGTTTTGTCGACTGAACTGCTTAACACACTGATTCCTCTTACCCTTACTCTGTGTGCATGTGTATGGGCAGCTGAGATGGGTGGCATTTGTGTGCCTTTAACACTACTCCCTAACACAAGAAGGCAGGCTTTCCTTCGCTTATTCCCCACCCTCAGACATTCTTCTTTTTCATCTTCACCTTGCTTTCCTTTGTTTACAAAGAGAAAATTCTCCTCCATGGGGGTACTACTTGGGACCTTGGAATGTCCTGGTCTCCACAGATGCTGTTACTCTCATCTTCCTGGCCACATGGTGACACAGTGGCTGCCACAACACACCCTTCATCTCTGTCCTCAGCACATGTGGAGTTAAACACTCTGATAATGAGTCCGGGAAAAGATGGGTGCATCAAGTAGAAAAGATTCTGAGGGAAGCATAGCTGTAAAGTTTGAATCCTTTGTTTTCTTGAGTCAGTAAATCATATGAGATCACTTCAAGCTTCTCTAGTTATTACATAGGGAGTACTTGGGTACCCTGGGATGGTTTGGCAATACTTGCTGGAAACCAGCAGCCAGTGCAGGTCCTGTGCACGTAGTATAGACTTCTTCGTTCCTGTCTCTGCTAGTCACCTTTCCTTGGCATGCTTCCTCTTTTTTAATCCCATACTTGAAAAGTAGATCAAATGCAAACCCTGTTTAGATTTATTTACAGTTGCTTAACTCCTTTCCTGCGTTTCTTTTGACAGGCTTGGCATAAGAAGTCTTTTTTTAAGTAGTAAATTAATTTAGTGAGCACCCCACCTGAATTTGTTATGTGCTGGCCATTTAGATAAATGGGTATTATAATCTCAGTGCATTTCTGCCCAACACTACTGTACCGATTTGCAAGAGGCTAAAAAAGTGATAATATTCTGTCAGTTTGAGACCTAGAAGAAGAAGAAGTAGAAGGAAAAAACGGGACACATTTGCTTATTTGTATTTATAGGATGCCTGGGGAAGCTGAAAATGCAGTATGGCAGTTTACATGGCTAAATACACATGAAGAAAGATAAGAGACCCAAAGACATATCTTTGTTAGGAACATGGGAGAAGAGACAGCCCAGATCAGTAATTGTCAGCTGTGTTGGAGATACATCCTTCTCAACCAAAGATTTTTTCCCTTTAAACTCACCAATTCCTCGAAGAATGCAGTCTGTTTTTAATGACTTTATTGATTTGATGATTGGGTTACAATGTACTTATTTACTGCTGAAACGTTTCCTTCCTGTCAGCACTTAATGCGAATAAATCTACTTTTTGGCACCACTTTGATAGACTGTAAAACTGCTTATATTTGCAGGAAATTTTGTTTTGCTGTGGTATGTTTATGTTATGTACAGACTCAGTGTGACTTTTCTTCTCTCTCCAGATCATTAAATGTCGTAGCTTAACTGAGAAATAGACATATGGAGGGCAATTATCAATGTGTACCATTAGCACAGTATAAAACAACATGGGTTTAAGTCTGAGGGGTAACCAAAGTAGATTTAATATTCATAATTAAAGTTGATTCTTAGTGCTTTTGCTACTGTGTTAAGTCTTTACAGTTTTCAGTTCATAGTCTATGTTTTTTTTTGAGATAGTTGCTATATACCCCACTATCTGCATATGAATTTAAATTTTACATCCAGCAAGATCCATTAAAAATTTGTTATTCCCTATTACGCAGTTTAGGAGCAAAGTTAAAATAAATTTTGCCAGTAAGTTTTCCATAATGTTTTTTAAAACCTTTTAATGAGAACAATGTCATATATATTTAGCTTTAACCCATTAGAATAAATATAATTTTTTGCAGCTGATGTAGATAATCCACTTTTTAAAAATATTGTCATGAAACATTTCTTTCCCTCTCAAAAATGTTACTTAGTACTATATTCTTAAATAAAGAGAAATAAAATTAATTAAATTTTTAACTTTATTTTTTAATTTCATGGTAAATCTAGTGACAATCTAGCATTTATCAAGGTTAGGAACCCCTTTTTGAAAGAGAGGCAAATAGAATCATTGACAGCATCTACAGTATTACACCATAAAGCCCATTTTCAGCCAACTCCTCACTCTCTAAATCAGATTTGAATCAACAATGAAGTGCAGAAAGCGTGCATTTTAAAAATAGCAACATTAGTGAAACTATGAAAGTGCTTATAGTGCTAGTGTAGGCAAAAAATAGCAAATACAGAGTAATGTCGTTTTCCATGATTCTTTCTCCTTAGGAAGAAATGAACTGGCAGGAAGGTAATAGAGTCCTTCTGAGAAATGTGATTAGAAGTCTTTGGAAATTATCAGCCGAATGTAAAATGGATCTGTGGGTTTTCATAGGAGGTTGTTATAAAGGGACATTTAATTTAAAGGAACCAAGTTGATAAGGTGGGTGCAGGGCACCAAAAATGTGGAACGGGTTTTTGCTAGACAGACAAGTTGTAGGGATCAGGGGTTTTTTATAGTGGCTAAGCATCTGCCCCTAGGAAATGGCCACAACCTGACTTTACTCCAGGTAGAACATGGGTTCCAAGTGTGTAATTCTTTTCCCTGTTGAGAGTGAATAAACATTTTGAGTAGGTGTGGTCACCTATCCAGCTCTTTACTTTCTCATTTGGGGAAGAAAAGAGTTGCATAGCTGTAGTATTCACAGAGCCAACAAGAACCAGCAAACACCCATGTGGACCCAAGCAGCTGAATACATTCTGAATCGTGCAATTGAGCAGTCAGCTAAGTGAGGAAGAAAGAATATCACATACAGAGGTTTGATGTCTTTTTATGGAAGAACAAAAGGGTTTCGATTCTTTCACTTTGACTTTAGCCTACCCATTGTGTGGCAGAGGAGGTTTAATGAATCATTGTTTAACTAAGATACTGCCAAGTATTTGACCGTTAAATAGTCTCCAATGTGTGTATAATTCTTCTCTGACAGACTCTTATTTGACTGTGATTAATTGGCATTGAATTGTTATTTAATTACCTCCTAAGGAATCTAAGAACAGTTTGTGTTCTGATTAAGTTATTTAATGTAATAACACGCATGGTGCCGGCTAAGTGAGCTCAGCTCTTATTACACTTGACAAGGCCAACTTGGGTGGTTGCTCAGTGCTCATAGAAGGTCCTTAAAAACCAAAAACCCATACAGAATCTGTATTTTAACTTAAAAAAAGAAACATATGTTTTGGTAACAACTTCAAAGCTTGTCTGGAAAGCTTTTTTTTGTTATGCCAGAATTCATTTTAAGCCATTTATTGGACTGGTAAAAAGTCTAAGGAAGGGTCTTTCCTCAATTCACAGTTGAAGTGTGTAACACACTTACATGTACCTCTGAAACATCCAGAGGGAGAGAACCACCATGCAGGTGCATTGGAGATAAAAAGTCAGGGCGAGAAATGACAACTGTTGCAGGTTCTGGTTTCAAATTTGGCTGTCCTCGGGGAAGAGCTGACATTGTGAAAGGAAAGGAGAATACCGTAGGAGGGATAGAGTTCAGAGCAGGGAGAATGGGGAACCTCGAGAAGGGAAAACCCTTATATTTGGGGATTGGGAAGGATAGCAGGAATGAAAGAGAGAGGTGTTAGAAGAAAAACATATACATTATATTCCAGATACTAGCATAGACGGATATTTCTAAAAGAGGGTAATTAGAAGTGTTGGATCGCACAGTGCAAGTCAAGAAGAAGAATGTGGATTGGGGAAAAGCTGGTTATTGATTTTAGAAACTAGGTGACTGGTGAATATGATGGTGTGGTGAGGAGCAGAAGGTAGACTGTAAAGACGTGGAGTGGTTGAATAGGTTATGATTCCATGTAAGAAACAGATGATTTGATTAAGGCATAATGTGTAACCTAATCTTTTTGTAACTTCCAGGACAAGTAGAATTCTAACACTTGTAGTAGTGTTTTCAGTTCTTACAAATTTTATCTGAAATTTTAACAGAAGTAATAGAGTAACTGAAAATAATATTTTCCCTGCGCCTTAATGGTGTATTTTACCCCCTCAGTAAAGGGCCTTCATTTACATTTAACACAGCCCAGCCAATTTTCTCTAACATCTGTTGGTGGTTCCCAGATATTAAAATGATGCACTGGAGATAGAACTGACGATCAGATTTGGGTGTTGGTTGATCCCTTTCCAGTACAGCTTAGGTTACTTTACATAGGGTGGGTAGTGGGAGGGCCCATTGTCTTCAAGTTTCTACATGTTCTCATATCAAATGTTTGCTGTCCTATTTTTGAGCACTGTGTATACTCTTAAGTGTATTGGAGATAGAGTTGGTTTTGCTGCTGAACGGTAATTTCCAGTAATCTCAGTTATCAAGTCCGATACTTGCCTTTGTGGAAGTGCAAACTGTTTTCTTAGATGAATGCTTTATAAATAGGTACTATTGCTGCCACCTCTGGGAACGCAGTCTTGATGTGAGATATGAAATAGAAACTGTGTATTTAGTCACCATTTGTTCCTGAAAGGCAGTGGAAGTATTCTGGGTGGAGGTGGGGGTGGGGGGGAGAAGTTCCTTGGGATAAAAGTGGTGCATCCCTTTTGGTGGGAAAGGTCAAGTGCATGGTGGTATCCTGTTCTCTTAGGATCAGAGGTTCTTAACCAGGGCTCCCTGGCCACTCCATTTCCTGTGGCCCATGATTTTAAATTTCCCTTGAAAGCATGTGCAAAATGTACGTGTGGACATTTTCCAGTGGAAAGGCTCGATAGCATTCACCAGACTAAATGCTGAAGACCCACCACCTTGGAGATTCTTCTTGTTGCTGTTCTACTGCCCTGGGCTTCCCTGAAGGGATAAGGTGGATCAACCGGTCCCACTCCTGAGTGAGCTCCATATGAGATCCGTGAATAAAAAGTGGCCTGGTCTATCTTCCCAACTTTTTGCGTTTTACCGTTTAGAAAATGTGAAAGAATAATCACTTCACAGCTAGAGCAAAGTACTTAAGACTGCCTCTGCAAAGTAGTTTCCCGGGGCAATTTATGAGGTGGATCCACTCCTGCAAGGTTCTACTTCCTGGCAATAAGTGACTTGACTTGCTCAGGGTTACACAACATGTTATGGCTTGGAACGGGATAGAAGTTCAGCCCCTGGACTTTCTAATCAATTATGCCTTTCATTAGATCATATTTTCTTGATCATTCTTCCATTCATTTCTTAATACATCCAGTCTACAGTAATTTATGTAATTTAATTTTGAGGTGGGGTTGTTTAAAACGTTTTACTTTAATTATGGTTAGCCAACAGAGAATTTCTGAAACACTTCTAATCAGGATGATAGTCAAAATACTTAACATCCATTAGAGCAGGCATTAGCGAAAGAGAATGGGCCTGTGCTCCCTGTCAGTGGCTGGTTTGGCCGTACCAGCTTCATACCAGTTCTGCCTAGAACTGTGCGGCTCATTCTTAGTAGTAGTAGATACTTTAACAAAGCTTTCAAATGTGTCCAGTAAAACAGCTCCATGTCGTGGATGCTTTGAATCTGTATAACCCTGGGTGTAAGTCTGGCCCCACTCTTTTACAGCCATGTATCCTTGGGTTGATTTCTTACTTACTGTCTGTAAGCCTCAGCTGCATCTCCTTTACAGTGGGGATAATCTCAAAGTTTTGAGAGGATGCTTCTGCTGTGCTTAACATACTTCCTGGCACTTTAAACTCAATATGTGGTCATGGTGGTGGTATATTAGAAGGTTGGGGAAGCCAAGCACAAGTGACCCAAAACAACCATGAGAAAAAGTCTTGCCCAAATCTCTGGTGTGTAGCAAAGGCACAGTGATGAATCAGTGTGGGGGCTTGTCTGTGCACACACAGGTTGAGACTGAATTGATATTCCTTGGCCATCTTCTCTAGAATTCCTCAGACCTTCTCCAGGCTAGGTCCAATGTACAGAGTGTATCCCCACTCCAACTGGCCTCCTCCCAAAACTTCCCCCTTACAAACATGGCTTTGAAGATACGGTGGTAAAGGCAGAAGTTAACCTTTTTCTGACTAAAGGGAGTTTTCAATGAAGACCCTTCAACACTTCATCTTTTTCCTCTCCCTCTCTGCACCGACTTTCTCTCATATCTCAGCACACCTTAGGTTATGCTCTTCCCATCGACGAGGCTAATATTTGTCATCCGTTTGCCCTTTGCCACCTCTTAGTCCTCACAGTTGTCATTCTTCCCCACCTGGACTAATTCTTCATTCTCCATCAACGTGTTCTCTGCCCTTCTTCTAAATTCTCAGGCCCTTTGTCTGCCGTGGAAACTTCTTAGGCTAACCTTGCCTAACCTGTGTAATTGCACAGTCTGGCAACAGTCTCCATGTATCGCAACTCGTAGTGAGACCTCCCTTGTTTTCTGGCACTGCCTGTCTAGACAGCTGTGTGGTCACTGCTTTCTTGCTTCTGCCTCCCAGGTATATATTTACTCAAGTCATTTTGTGTCACTGTATATACTGTATTTATTTAGGTGTATTCTGGTCACCTGTCACCAGCGATACATTATAAAGTGCCCAGATAGACACCATACAACTAGTTGGATCAAATTTTAAATTTTTGAACAGCATTTCTGACAAGGAGTTAAAGGTATTTTCCCTGATCGAGAAACCAGGAGGGAAAGGGGACAAAGTAAGAGAGACTAGTTTTATTAGCAAATCCATTTTGAGCACCCACTGGGCACTTAACATATTTTTAGGTCATGTGTGGAATGTGATCCACATTTGTAAAGGATTTATAATCTAAGTGTGAATTCAAGACTAGTACACTTGAAAAGTAGTAGATTGGGCCTCATTTTCTTATCTCTGAAATGAGGAGCTTGGTCTACAAAGTGATTTGAACATTTCTGTTAGCTACAAAACCCTTTCTTCACAGGTGATCTCTGTACAAACATCCATATGGTGTTAAGGTGCTCTCCTTGGGAGAAGGATGGTGGAAGTGGATAGGCAGAGAAGGGAGAAGGTGGGGGTGTCTGGAGTTGGGTACTTGGCCCCCACGTCCTTCTCTGTATCAGTCCTCAAGGCACCTCTAGAATCTGAGTCCACAAGACAGAGTTTGAAAATCATTAGCCCTGGTGATTGTAAATGTCCCTTAAAACTCGAAAATCCTATAATGATAATTACAACACCATACACATGTGTACTTCCTCCCAATTTTGAAGGTATCCTCATGAGCATGATCTCTTTTAACCTCATAACAACCCTGTGAAGTAGTTGTAGCAGTTTGATATTATTGGTGGAATTCCAAAAAGAAATACTGGATTTTTGTTTATAAACTGATCTTCTCGTCTGGGCATATTAGATTATATCGGATTCATAGGTTTACTTCATTAAGGGATTATGTAAACTTCTTGTGGCGGTAGGGTATCGAGTCCCCACCCAGCAAAGGCATGGCAAAGAACAGAGTTGAGGGTTTTTCTGATGTTGGAGTTTTGATGTTGGCATTTGATGCTGAAGACTTTAACTAGAGCCCCGGCAAGTAAGCTCACAGAGGAAAGAGAAACCAGCCCCAGGAAGAAAGGAACCTTGAACTCAGAGAAGAGCAAGCACCTGGAACACAGGAACCCAGGAAGCCTGAACCCTTGCAGATGTCGGCAGCCATCTTGCTCCAAATAGACTTTGGTGAAGGAAGTAACTTATTCCTTATGGCCTGGTATCTGTAAGTTCCTACCCCAAATATATACCCTTTATAAAAACCAACCAATTTCCATTATTTTGCTTCAGCACCCCTTTGGCTGACTAATACAGTAGTCAAGGCAAATATTTATCTCCATTCTCTAGATAAGGAATTTTAGTCCCACTAGAGCAGGAATTCTTAATCAGGGGTACATGAGTTTGAAATTAAACATTATTCATGTGGGGACATGTTGGTGCAGGTGTGATGTATTTATTAAATATTTAATACACAATATAGTGTGGACTTAGTAAGGGGTCTGTGGTTTTCACCCAACTGGCAAAGAGGTCCATGGAACAAAAAAGGTTACGAACCCCTGCAATAGAGGTTGGGTGAATTGCCTAAGGTTCTTTTGCTAATGAGTGTCCAAGAAGGACAAGAACCTTGCTGTTTTTTTCACCTACCATTCTCTAATTCCTGCTGTGCTTTGTATTTCATACCATTCTGCGAGCAGCCAACATGTTGGTGACCAATACCGACAGGAAGGATAAAGCAAATGTGCTGAGCAACCAGACTTCTGCAGTTTTTTTCCTGTTAAGCTTAAGTAGTCTAAGCAGAACTGGTTTTTATAGAATGATGCGGAACGTCCGGGCTGGTCATCGTCCTTAATTGTTTACTCACTGCTCAGGCACACAGTGGTCCTCTTCAGCCTGATGATCAGCTCCATCTCCATCTCATGCCCTCCATTCAAACTGGTTTTTGGTGCATTTTGCCTGGAATGTCCCTTTGTGCTCTTTTTTGTGGGTTTGGTTCTCCATCTCACCAAGATAGTAGTACTTTTACTTGGCCATTCACATTCCACCTACTCTCGGTTAAGGGCAAATGAGATTCTACCCTCATCCCAGCAAACCCAGCACTTCTGGCTTCTGTCTCTCTGCAAGGGTATCTGATCCAAGACCAATTCGTATCAAAAGAATTAGGTTGTAGAACCATTGGAGAAGCTGGATGTGGGCATGTATAAAGAAATTAAGAATAACAGTAACTTGAGAAGAGTTCACTCAACATGTCCACTTTTACAAGGCCAAGTATGATATGGCCTGATGGTGCCTTTTTGGTTGTTGTTGGAGCCTAAAACCATTTCCGTGGAAGAGAATGGGACTCAAGAGGAACCAACTACTGGCTTAGGCTTAATCATGGTTGAACCTCAGAAATATGCTAAGTGACAGAAGTCAGGCACAAGAGAACAGGAATTATATGATTCTATTTACATGAAATATCCATAAAAGACAAATTTATGGAGACAGAAAGATTAGCAGCTGCCTGAGGCTGGGGGTGGGAATGGGAAGTAACTGTAAATGGAATGAGGGGTCTTTTTGGGGAGATAGAAATGTTTTAAAATTGAGTTATGGTGACGGTTGCATCACTCAGTAAAGTTGCTAAAAACATTGAATTGTACACCTGACATGCGTGAATTTTATGATATGTAAAATATGCTTTAGTAAAAATATACCTGAGTAACTCCTTGGGATACATTCCTAGAAATGGAATTTCTGGGTAAAAAGGAATGCATTTCTCATGTTGTTCATACATATTACCCATTTGTTCTCAAAAATCTGTGGATGCAATCCATGTTGGGAGTAATGTGGATTTTCACCGAATGTGAGTCCAAAATGGGATCTGGCTACCAGAGAAGTTACCGTGACCCTGGGCTTCGCATTTGGATGTATCCTGGGCTGAACAGGGTGATAGTGTTACCCCTTCACCCAGTGGTAGTCAGACTACACCTGCTGCTAATCATAACCTTGGGCCCTAGGCATTAACTGAGACTGACCATCTGGATGTGTACTGAAGAGAGTGGTCAAGACATGATACCATGCCTTAGGAGGGATGCTTGAGTCAGGAAGGGAGAGTTGCTTGTGAGAATTCTGGGAGGGATATGATTAACTTCAATTTGAAAGGCTGTCAAGTCAAGAGAAATTAGGTTCACTCCATGTGGTCAGGAGAGCAGAATAAGCAGCAAGAGTTGGACATTCCAGGAAGGCAAGATGGAACTTAATGTAACAAAGCCCTTTCTAACAACAGTCTGAAAATGGGTTGAGTTTCCCCTGGACAGTAAATCCCCCATCCCTCTGCAACCTTGGAGATATCCAGGTAGAGCCAAATGTTACTTAGATGAAGAAACGTGACATGTGCATGGAGGGCTTTCATCATACGCATTTAATTTGGAGAACTCTGAGAAAACTTTATAACTCTGAGGCCCTGACCTTGAAATCGTAGCTCCAATTATACCTGACCATCACCAAGTCAATGAAAATATTCCACAAACACCATTCATTATCTTAAACGTTTCTTAGAACGAGAGAGTAACTATTGACTCTTCTAAATTCACATTTCCTTCACTTTGCTGATTGGTGAATAAGAGTTTAGGATTTTAAGGATCTTTGACAGTCAGATCAGTTATCGTAATAGCTGTATGGGAAGATGGTTTTTCTTGGTTGTTTCTGTTTCCTTGCATTTTGTCCTATTTGCCAACCATGGGTCTCTCAAACTTTAAGACTCCAGCATCTGGTGAAAGGTATTGGGGTGTTTTTCACATACTATTCATCTCGCTATAGTGCTTTCACCTTTTTTTATTTTTTAATTCAAATATTGCTTTCAACTTTTTTAAGCCGTACTATATTTGGAATATTTCTGAATCCTGCCTTAGCTAAATAGTTGTACATGTTTCCACTGAAGAAATAACGAGTGCTTGAATTATGCCCTCAATATTTTTTAACTTGTATTTTCCCTATTTTGGTGTTGATACTTTGAGAAGTTAGAAAATAAAATGAGATCTCATAAGGCACAAAATCCACAAGAATACATGAAAAATTGCCCATCTGATTTTAATGTTCCTAAAGCAAGTCTGATTAAAGTATTACCTAACCTTTGTCCTTCTGATTGTGTCTGGGAGCAGCAGAAGCAGCAGCAGCATCTGGGAGCTTATTTTCCATGCAAGTTCTTAGGTGCCACCCCATAGCCACTGAATCAGAATCTGCATCTTAACAAGTTGAACTTCCTCCCACTCTGGTGGAATATCCCAGGTGACTTGCTGCAGAACCTGGGGGTAGTAATAACAATTCTCTCACCCTTATTTATTTACTTATCTTTTTGAGCTCCTGTTACACACATGGCATTGTGATTAGGTTCTTTCACATCCATGAGCTCATTTAATCCTCAGAATCACCCTTTTTAAGGTAGGTATTATTAGACGTTTGGAAAAGTTGTCACCAGACATGCCAAAGTTGTCACTAAAAGATGGTTTCTGGAATTTGTGTTTCCTAAGTATGAAAGATTGAAGCACAGCTTGTAATCGTGTAACCTGGTCGTGAGCTAAAGCCTCCACTTCTCTGACTTCATTCTTGGGCATACTCTGGGCTGCCCAGGGGCATCCAGGTGCCAACCCTGGCCACTCAAGGTCCAGCTCAGCTGTGGTTGCCCTCCTTAGGAAGTCACTTCTGATGAACAGTAGAAAGAGCCAGCAGAGGTCCCATGTCTCCTTTGTAGGCTGGCATCTTGAAGAAACAAGTAGAAGAGGTGTTGCCTAGTCTTTATTTTTCTTGTGGTGTCCTGTCACTTTTTTTTTTTTTTTTTTAAGTTAGATCATTTGAAAGAATAGGTATTTATTAGAAACTAGTTCTGATCTTCCATTTCCAAAGCATTTGTGATACACTATTTTCTTGGATCCTACTTGAAAGGAGATAAAAATCAGTGATAAGAAATGATCTTTAAAAAAAAAAATAAAAAAAATAAAAAAAAAAAAAGAAATGATCTTTAATCACTAAGTAATACATTTATGCACTTGCATTTCTCTTTACCTGCTTACATTCTTCTTGCCTTCTTGAATGTTGAAGAATGAGACTGTGTTTGTCACAGTTTGAGCAACTCTGAAAGTAATTATTTACACTTCAGTAGTAAACTCCTAACTAGGAAATGGAAAGATTTCAAGTTTTCCTTAAAAGTTTCCTGTGATCCATACTGGAGAGAAGAAAATACAGAGAGATTACAGTTATTTACTTAAAAATGTACCACTCAGCAAAATTAATCTTAATAAGTAAAGCAAAATGATTGTAGCAGTTAGGATTAACTTATGTATTTTTCAGTTGTTCATCAAATTATATAGTGCTTGAACTGAAGCCAGAGGTGAAATCTAAAAGCAAACATTTAACCCTTCCCAATACTATGTCACAAGATGTCCCTCCATTTTTTAAAAATCAAAGCAAAATTTCAGCTGCTCAACCACTGCCATTTGGTGGGGTTTTTGTTCCTTTTTAGGTATCATCCTATTTTCTTTTTCTTTGCCATTGACATGGGCTTATTTCATGTGAATGCATACTATATTAAACGCATATGTACTTAAAATACTGTTTTGATTTGTTTGTGAATTGTTTCTCTTAAAGTGTCTATCTGGGGAAATGAGTAATTTCTCATATACTGTTCTTGCAGGAAGAATTTTAAATCGTTTCTCCAAAGACGTTGGACATATGGATGACTTGCTGCCCCTGACAGTTCTAGATTTCATCCAGGTAATACCAAATTCTCAAATAGAAAATTAAACTTCCTATTTTTTTTTTTCCAAGCCTTTTCATGGGACGTAGGGGTGGGGCTTCCTTCCTGTTAAGGTAATTTTACCTTACTTAAAGGCCATGTTTGTAAAAGAAAAGGTGTGGTTATGATTCGGAGGCTACTTTAACATGAGTAATAATTTGTGTGTAGGAGTGGCTATACAGCCGTGTCAGGGTTTAGTTTGCAGCAGCTACATGCTTGGTGAGTGGTTCTTTGTCTGCCTTGCAGGTATCTGGCATAGATTTTGCTTTTCTGTGAACACATTTCATAATATAGAAACAATCACCTCTCACGGAAAGATAGCCTAGATTAACTAAATTATGCATTGTATAACCACAAAGGACAAATATTTACTGCACCATTTTTTTGGATAAACCAGGTGTGGTTTCTTACAAAGAGAGGATTAGTAATAATAAGGCGAAAATAATACTCTGTTAACAAGGACAATAGAGAGCAGCTATTGCAGATACAAAGCTTTTAAAGGCAGTATGTTTAAGCCAATAATTTGAGTACAGGATCAAAGTCACCTCAGAAAATGTCTTTTTTGTTTTCCTAGGCAGTTTTTCCTTTTCACACGTTGATTGCTCTAAGTCTTAAAGTGTCTTTTTTTTATTAAAACCAACAATCCCACAAAAATATAGTCTACAATGAAGCGTTTGTTTTGTCTGTGAACTTGAGATTCTAAAGAATAATGTTGGATCACCTCACCTCTCATCTCCTCATTCAGTATTGTTGCGCATGTGTATATTTTCTATTGTTTAGTTCTGTCTACTTTTCAGTGATTCAGACTGGGGAACTTTCTTCTTCATTTCCAACTATTTATTTTGGAGATGAAATGCATCTATCAAAAGTTTCACCTATTCTAAAATCCCAGCTGCTCTTGCTAACACTTGATGATTTTTGAACCTTTTTCACTTTACCAAAGTACCAGTTTTTAGCCATCTAATTGAGAGCTGATTTTAAGATGAGGAAGTAGAAATGCTACAGTTGGGTTATGGATCCTGGCTTGATCTGGATGGTTCCCCTCCCCGCCTTTTTTTTTTTTTAATGCACAAATGCATGTTGAGTCAAAGCTTGGAATCGCCTCTGGAGCCATAATTACTTAATTTGGGAAAGTAGCTATGTTAGATAAATCAGTAATAGACTTGAAATGGTTAGAAGAGTTCCTGTTAGTCACACAAGAAATTCAGCAATGAATATCTGACTGCAAACAGCAGAGCACACTGTGTACCAATGTGAAGTAAACTGAGACTCACAGGCAGAGTATTTTTGCTTCAAACAAAGATCTGATTTTTTTCTTTTGCAAACTTATAAATGTGGCCTGCTGGATTTAGCTATGTAGTATCTCTCTCTTCTGTCCTCCTGTCCTCCCTTTCTCCCTTCCTCCCTTCCTCCCATGATTGTTTATTGCTTTGAGAAAATTTTGCGAAGCGTCCTATTTCTTTGCAGCTGCAAGTTACGCAGAGGTTGAGTTTTCTGAAGCTGGCTGGCCCACGGGATGCTTAGCTCATAATGAGCCATAATAATTAGCATCCCCACATATTTTTGCACCGTGTTTGGAGGACATACTTAAGTACTGAAATAAGCAAATATACTGGCATTGTAAAACAAGGAACAAAAGGTACCAGCTTGATCTCAGAAGAAAAGGATGGCTGCTACTTGGTTTCAGCCTTAAACCTTAGCAGTGTGAGGAGAGAAAATTCTAGTTTTGACTGTACTTCTGTCCAGAAACAAGGGTCTTTTAAAATTATCTGCTCTTTTAATCTGGCTTACATTATCAGTGTTGAATGCCAGCAGTCCCAATTAGCTGATTTCTTGAGTTTAACAGCAAAGGTAAATCTTGGTGTTATTGTCTCCAAGAAAGGAATTTTATATACAGGATAACTCAGTTATCAATTATGATAAAGATCTATTGTCACTTGTTTTGTTTGCAGGTGTCTTTAGTAAGGCTTCCCTTAATCCCTTCAGGAAGAAATATTTTCTCCTTTTAAAAATAATATTAGCTAAATATAAAAGCTCTGATCCCTGCCATTGTTGTTGATTCTTTGAGGGACATTTCCCAACATTCATTGTTTAAATGGTTGTCAGGAGGAATCAAGTGAAACTTAATAAACAGTGAAGTAACTGGTTCATCTTACTTTGTGTGCAGAAGCTTTTCTTGAGAGGATTTGCATCAGATGAGTGGGCTTTGAGGTATCACTGGGATCATATTGAAATATTTTGGCCTTTTGGTATATTAACAAGCAAAGATTTTTATTAAACCCACAAAAAAATGAATTTAACCTGCCCTCAAATAAAGGCCAACAGAAATCTAAATGTAAATTGTTTTTTTTTTTCCTTCATTTTTTTAAGTTAGCTATGACTCTGTAAGGATTAAAATAACCCAGTGGTGTTCTGGGACTCTTAATGGAATCATGTAAACTTAAAATAAACACTATTAGGGCAAGCACATAGAATGAAAACTAATTTTCCAAATCAAATACATTATATTCAATTCATTTTCCCCAATCAACCAAATGTTTAAAACCTGTTAGTTATAACAGCAATCTTCTGGAAATTAATTAGAAGCCTATTAGCTCTGCTAACTGAGCCGCAGGAAGGGGGTTGCTTGCTATATTTCTAAATAGACTTCTGAATTAAAGCAAAGCAAGGTCAAAATGACAATCAGCTTGACACACCTCGTGTATTTGCTGAAGAAGTTGGTCTAGTTTTGGGGTGGGTGTAGGAATACTTTGCTTTTTAAAGGAAGTTTTATCTACTTTGACTCATTCCATTAGTAAGATAGTAAGTGCCAGTCAGGTAAACCATACAGGTAGCATGCATATTACCTGTGTGACAGGTATTGCTTGAGATTTCTTGAGAATCTGAAATGGAAATGACTTTTCAGGCCTCTTATCTATCTCATAACTCATTAACTTCATTATCCCCCTTCAGAACTGAGATAAGAGAAAATGTTCTGCCTGCCTGTTGGCAAAACCTGCCCCTAACATTATGTGGCTCTTGTTTTAACCTCTCTCTTTAGAGGCTATGGGTAAGAATCAGTAGAACTCTAGCAGCCCCTCCTGTGCTCAGAAATACTCTCAGCAAGTGAGTCCTAAACCTGTCTTGACTGAAACAATAGAGTTTAAAAAGGATAGGGAATTTCCTTGAGAAGAATGTACCCTTGTGTTATCTTGCAGGAGATGTGATCCTAAATGACATCCAGGAAAACTATCAACTACCTATTATTGAGCCAGAAAGAATTAGGGCATTTATTGAAACAAATAGAATGACAGTCTGAGTCTAAATCTTAGACACCTTTTTTAAATAGGGAGTTATGCTTTCCACTTAGAATATTCATATGAAGGCTGCCCTGTTAATATTTTTTCTTACTACAGATACACATATAATCATGCTTTTATGGAGAATTAAAATTGAATAGCTATAGAAAAAGGCTATCCATGTGAAGTTTTTAATCCAGAGTATGCATGTTTGATTACTTTTTCTATAAAGTAATGAATGTTGGTTTTGAATCTAATGGTTCAGAAATATGGACCATTGGGTTAGAACTTAATTGTTTCCAACTGAGTCTGATGCTGAAGAAATGAGGAATGAGACCTTAGAACAGTTCCCTCCATTTGTGTATACTCTGTAGAAGCAAGTCAGAAATCAGGGGCAGATTTTATTACTCCTTTGATGACTGAAATAAGGAAATTCTGTTTAAAATGTGAGCACATTTACTGGCCAGATAGAAGTTATTTACCTAACTTTGTCCCCAGACTTCAACAAAAGATTTGTATTTGTGTGAACATATATAGGCGTTATTTATTTATTTTTGATAGTTAACTATTCTTATCCACGCTAATGGGTAAACACTGACACAGCTAATTTTGAAAATATATGTGATTCACTGCTGTCCATTAGAGTGAAAAAAGTATAGAGCAACAGTGGAGGCAGTGGTGTGTGTCTTTGGAACCAGTGTTGACATAGCTGTGGAATAGTTGTGAAGGAAGAAAGATCAAGTTTTTTTCTTCTCATTTTTTTATTTTTTAAAAGATGCTTAGATAACATAAATGTTATAGAGAATATATGGGGGATTCCCATATGCCCTGCTCCCCACACTTCCCACATTTTCCCACATTAGCAACATCTCTCAATAGTATGGTACATTCATTGCAGTTGATAAACACATTTTGGAATATTGCCACTGAGCATGGATCATAGTTTACACTGTCTCCAACTCAATTCTGTAGGTTATGGCAAGATATATTATGGCCTGTATCTGTTGTCATAATGTCATTCAGGACGATTCCCACGTCCCAAAAAATGCCCCCATATTACACCTGTTTTTCCCTCTCTCTACCCTCAGAGCCTCCAATGGCCACTGCCTCCACATCAGTGATATTTCTTCCATTGCTAGAATCACAATAAGACTATGGTAAATACTAGTAATTCTACTTTAGTCCATAGTTTATTCCTGAGTCCTGAGGATTCTGGGATAGTGATGCCCACTCCACCTTTAATTGAGGCGAGGCTTTGATCCCATAGCGCCTATGGATGGGACTCTCTTGCTTGCAGTTGTAGACACTCTTGATTCCTTGGTATGTTGGTTATCCATCATGTCCTCCTTGTTAGTTGTCCTGGGTGAGTCTGATGAACTGGAAAGTAGGTGTTGCAACTCCTTTGAGATTCAGGGCACAGCTGACACATGGACAGCCTAAAGATTTAAGTCTCTTGGATATATGTCTACCAACTTCAGTACTAATTATAAGTTCAAATAGAAGTACAGAAGAAACCGCAACCAGGTCTAAATCTGTCACAACGGGAAACATAAATTCCAAAGCAGGGCCCACTGACAAGGAACCAAACTCCTGAGCTATCTGCCCTGACTACAGTGTCTGGATATTTCCATAACCCTCTGAGCCCCTGCTATTTGGGGTAGTATCTACTTTGGCTGTCAATGAGATCCTGCTGAGATGTGCATAAGCGTTACCTCTGGAATGACCTCCCAACTCACTTTGAAGTCTCTTAGCCATGTAAACTCATTTGTCTTTAACTTTTCCTCCTTTTGGTCAAAGTCCTTTTTTTTTTCTTCTTATCCCAGTTGCTTTGCTTGTTGTTACTTGGTAGCAATCCCTCAGTGCCAGGCTGGCTCATCCCCAGGAGTCATGTCCCATCTTGGGGTGGGGGGGGGGGGGAGTTATTGAGTTTATATGCTGAGTTTTGCTTAGAGAGAGGCCACATTTAAGCAACAAGGAGGATCCCAGTAGGTACCTCTTAGGCACCCTACAACACTAGGCTAAGTTTCAATTTCAGGAGCAAAGGCTCATAAACATAATTATCACAATCAAGGGCCCATTAATGGACCATCCTCCCTCACTAGGCATTGCCCCTGTACTTGGGGGATTGTTGCTGTTCCATTAGAGAATGTGGCACAGCTCCCCAGAATGAGAATTTGATATTCTTTTGGTTATTGTGTGACTCTCTACTCAATTTTTGACTGACCAGGCAGATCAGAAGAATAGACCAGAATTGAGGGAAACTTTTGACACATATGTGATAAGAAATAATTTATAAAGTACAAAATAACAAAAGAATATAGGTGACAGGGCTTTTGGTAAACTGTCAGGCTTGCTGTGGACTTATCAGATAAGTTAGCCAGTGGCTGGCATTGCACATCTGGTTTCTCAACATGTTGTTCAAACATGTTTTGTTTGTTTGCTTTTTCAGAACTCATAGCAGCTTTGAATATTAACGGTGTTTTTTAAACCCAGTGATCCATCAAGCTAGAACATGGTTCTTCATAGGCTAAAACTATTCTAGAACATGGTTCTTCATAGGCTAAAACTTTATGAAATTGGAAATTGAAATGCAACGAGTATAAAAATACTCGCCTAGACCTCAGATATAAGAAATCAATGAGGAAAGATTTCTTTGAATAGGAATTTCACCTTAGAAACATGATAAATTTGAATAAAAATTTTAAAAAGACCCTCTGAGGTGATAATTACAATGCAGTTTTAAATGTTTGACTGACTTTCTATCATATCACGAATACCAGCAACATAAATCTAGTCTGTCATATTCTTGAAACAATGATTGGTTTAATTAATAAAGGCATGCTACACATATATATATATATATATATTCACATGCCTTTATTACATATATTTGTATGGGTATATTGTCAGAGATAAACTGAGGCATTTTAAAAATGTTGTTAATGTTTATTTGGGCAACAAATAATTAACAATCCAATAGCACCAAGCCAAAAATGGTAAGGAACTTACCTAAGGGAGTGAAAAGGGGATGCCAATGTAGGGTAAAAGTAGGAACAGGCCAGGAAATGTTCTGATTGGCTGATGTTAAGTTTCCATTTTACTTAGGAGAGGGCCTTATACAGTGGGAGTAAATATAGTTGATTAGTATGATATGCTTGTCTGTCCTCTACTGGAGAAAATTGGTTTATGGCCAGATATTTCTTATCTGCAATTTTATAGGATACACTTCATCATTCCATTTTCTCAGAAAGCCTGTGAAGGTCAATTGTTTTTGTCTTCTGGGAAATCCTTTTTCAGAAAGGGGTCTCTCCCAGCAACACCCAATACAGGTGACTATTTTATTTTACTTAATATACATAATACATATTACGTATTTTTAACCTTTGATGGACAGATAATTTGTTTTGTGAACATATTTATAACTAAACAAGGTGTCTTATGGAGAATCTTGAAATTTCTCCCAAAAGTTAAACAATATTCTATTATAAACTGTGACATGTAGACATATAAGTCATCAGTATTTCTCATTCCTCTAATATGTCCTCTTTATTTTTTCCACCAAACTTTTATTGGGCTCCTACAATGTGCTAGGGATATAGAGATGAAAAAGAAGAAGCATTCATTCCACAAGCATTTATTGAATGTCTCCTGTATGCTAAGTGCCACACTTGGGGATATGGAATTACATGAAATTTCTCATCTCCCATGAGGCACACAGAACTAGGAGAGAGAGAGAGAAAATCAGTAATTACAAAGCTGTGAGATAAGAGTCCTGAATAGGAGACTGGATAAGACCTTAGCATGAGACTAATCTTATTTCCAATCCCTGCTCTGCAACATTTAGTTCATTTATCTAGGGCGACTTTATGAAGCCTCCAGGTGGAGGTGTCCTGCCGATAGCTGGAGGTATGAGTCCTGTGTTTAAGAGGGAAACCTGGAATGGATATAGAGCTTGAGTATTCTTCACTGATTAGTTAGCAAGTGGTGCTGTGAAAGTGAATAAGATTGCGTAGAGAGAGAGAGAGAAGCAGTTTTAGAGGCCAGAGAGAAGCAGTTTTAGAGGCCAGAGTTACCACCTCATAGAAGCCTTGTTTAAAGAGAAAGCAGAAAGGGAGAAACCACACAAAGGAGACACAGAATGAACAGCAAGGGAAATCAGTGTTGAGAAGCCAAAGGAGGGGAAAGTGTGTTGAACATGGAGAAGAAGGTAAGAAGAAGGTGTCAGCTTGATTTGTGATTTGGAGGCCCTGGTGACCTGCAGGAGCGTGTTTAAGAGAGGCCGGATCACAGAAGGCTGGACAGCAAAGAGGACTGGTGAGAGCTGGGAGGAGGGTAAACTATTCCTTGAGGGAGTGTGATTGAAAGAGGAGAGAGGCCCGTTGGTGTGTAGAGTCTGGGGAGGTGTTGTTTGGTTGAGTTTTAACATTTGTGGTGGGGTGTGTGCGCATGTGTTTATGCTGATGCAAGAAGCACAAGGAGGGAGTGGAATCAGTTAGCCGTGGGCTACCTTCCCTAGGTATTGAATTAGAGTCCCTGTCCTGAGGTACAAGGTGGGTCCCTGCTTCCAGGGGTCTACTGGAACCCCTTGAGGAGAGGGAAGCATCTAATAATTCCTCCCGCCCTGAGTTTGGAATGCTGATTTTGCTGAATGCACAGAGGAAATGCAGAAAGGTGTGAAATGGGAGTGCGGGCTAGAGACCGAGAGGCAGCCTGGTCCAGGAGGTGGGCCAGGCCTTCGGAGGAAGGGCCCCTGGAGTGGAGATGAGTGGGAAAGGCCACTGGAGGTGGCGCTGGGAGTGCTCCCAGAAGTGGAGTCTGTACTGGAAGCCATTCTTTTC
The DNA here is from genome assembly GCF_030445035.2 of Dasypus novemcinctus. NCBI lineage: Eukaryota > Metazoa > Chordata > Mammalia > Cingulata > Dasypodidae > Dasypus > Dasypus novemcinctus. Next base: position 40,105,116 of record NC_080687.1, read on the forward strand.
TCTCCGTCATCGGCTGAGAATGGAAAGGGGAAGGGTAGTTAGCTTGAAGAGAGTTTGTTTTTATTTTTAAGGATAAGGTTATTGCCAAGTGTTTTCCAACTCCCTATGGATGATTCCACTCATCCTTGGTAGATTCGATAAGCCTTAATAGATGATTGATTATTTTAATTTTTATAGTATTACTTCTAGCGTGTTTATTCAGGTATGCGTTCTTTAGCTAATTCCTTCTATTTCACTTTGATTTAGCATTCATAATTACAAAAAAAGGAGAGCTGCCTCCTGTTACTTCTTTGTTTCTTCTTTCTTTGCCTTATGAAATTGTCGTGTATGGTTAACCTGTCCATGATCCTCTGAGATCAACAGGTACCATCGTTCTTCGTTTTAAAATGCCTGTATATTTGCTTATTTCAGTACTTAAGTATATTTTGTTCCCTGAACCAGAGACTTTAATATATCATAGAAAGATGAGCCCCTTCTAGGTATAATCAGATAACTTCCTCTTAGACAGTCTTGAGGCAGTCCCATAACACCAGAGCTGGGACTTATACACTTTTCTCACAATAGGATACTATCTTAACATATATCTAAACAGCTCTGTTTTGATTCCTTTGCCTATGATTTGTGTTATAAAGCCCATGCCTACGGAGTAAAATTCAAATTTAATCTAGCCCTTTAATCTCTCTACAGTTGCCAGAAAGAAACTCAACGTGCAGGCTCTGTATTTGCACACATCCTCATCCCCCACAGTGTGTGTCCATATTTTGCACACTGTAGCCCTTCCTCAAATGTGCTCTCTTCATTCTTCATTCTTTAGGGACCGACAGAAGGCCTTCTTAGGCTTGAATGAAGCTTTCCTTTACCACTCGGTTCTGTGGTAGAGCAATGTGTGGGTCCCACAGAAAAGAAGGGAGTGTGTAACCATAGGCCAAGGACTGCCCTGGGCATATTTCACTTGCCTTATCGTGTTTAAACCTCCCCATGGCCAGTCAGTCAAGCAGTCACTCTTGGGCACTTCCCACGTGCCAGTCACTTTTCCAGGCTCTGCGGTATTGGGCAGTGAACTGAGTATTGGCTTCCAGGAGTTTACAGGAGATGGTAGGAAACAGGTAAAACAATACAAATAAGTAAGTTGAGCCAAGGTCCCCAAGGAGGAGGCGACGTTTGAGTTTGAGAAGGAAGAAGGAAACAGCCATGCAGAGATCTAGGGCCAACACTTTTAAGAAGGACCATATGCAAAGGCTCAGGATGGGAACAAAGAGGCAGGTTCCCAGGGAGAGGGAAGGCCAAGTCGGGAACAGAGGAGAGAGCAGGAGGAGCAAGTTGAAGATATAGGCGGGGGCTGGACTGGACCATGGATTTCTCATGCCCGGGTAAGGGGTTTGGATTCTATTCTGGATGCAATGGGGAACCACTAGAATATTTTAAATGGAGAACCGACATCATACGTTATAAATTGAAAAAAAAAAAAAAATTGTAACATTAGGCACTTCTTGCAGAGTTTGTGTTGTGCATTGTGTTTTATTTTAATGTCTTAACATCACAAGTGGCTTTGCATAATTTTGTAAAGGGGAGGAACTAGGGTTATATCATTGTATCCCCACTCCCATAACCCAGCCTTATAAACCAAAGCAGCTTAGCATTTACTTGTCACTCACTGAGGTCACACGGGCTGCATTGACAGTGGAAAGTAGTTCTCTGGAGTGAGGATGCGGTCTTATTTTTCTACACTTTTTAGGGCAGTGGCTTCCAGATCCCAGCTTGTTCCTGATTGGAATATGAGAAAAATAAGGATAAAGTAGGATTTTTGCCACAGAGCTGAATTTATTTGATTTTTCTGTTTGTATACCTCGATTTTCTAAGTACAGCGGAGTTGCTCTTAGGAGGGATTCGAAGTCCGCACGGAAGATGAATATCACTTGTAGTCACGTTTACCTGTGAGTAACAGTAATTGTGGCTGACTTCTAGTGACCGCTCCCTGTGTGCCCAGCCCTGGTCTAAATCTTTTATTTATGTAACTTCTCATGTAATCTTCCCAGCAATGCTGTGGAGTACATACAGTTATTCTGCTGGTTTCACAGATGAAGGAAATGAGGCCCAGAGAATTTACATAATTTAGTAGAGGATCATTTGGGAGTTTTATTTTTATTTATTTATTTTTATATTTTTTAATTGCACTCATTTTGCACATGAGGGAGAAACAAATTGATTGCCCTTCCAGTTTTTTAATCCTCACTGAGGAAATGCCAGGCAGAATCTCCAATGGTACTGAAGTGATTTGCCATCTGATGCCTAACCACCCTTCTCTAGAAAAAGTCACCTAAGTGTTCAAATTATATGATCTCATTTTATTTTAGATATAAAAACTTTATGAAATTATGATAACCTTTTATCTGTCCTTGCCTTTAGAATTAAAGGTGGACAAACATACTTTCCTTTCCCTAAAGTGTTTTTGGGAATTTTTGTTAGTTTGTAAAATTCCCAAGTCTGGAAACTACTATTTGAAAGAACTTTCTTCCTTGGCTTTGTGATAAGCCTGGTTTCAAACCCAAGTTTTAAAGAAATCGTGGCAACTTTTTCAGTATAGGCTTCAGGGAGCTCAAGAAGTAGAGGATACCATTTATATTCACATGTATTTTGATGCCCATTTGTTTGCATTGTGACATACATAGCTCTGTAAAGTAATACTGTAAATGAAGAAGTAGAATTGGCTAAAACAAGGTACATTTCTTGAGGTTGGGTTTAAAAATAGAAGTGTAACTTTACAACAAAATTTCACGAATGATGGACGATTCTACATTATGCTTGTATTATTCATTGGAAATGCATTCATTATAGAAAATGGTATAAGTACATCAAAGGTAAAAGTTAAATTCTTAAAATTAAATACTATAAATAATATATAAATTAAATAATATCTTTTTTTTAAAATGATCATTTGATTAAATTGGATGTCCACGTAGAAGTTTAAATTTTTAGTACTCTTAAAAACCATCAATAGGGAAGCGGACTTGGCCCGATGGATAGAGAGTCGACCTACCACGTGGGAGGTGCGCAGTTCAAACCCCGGGCCTTCTTGACCCGTGTAGAGCTGGCTGGCCCATGTGCAGTGCTGATGCATGCAAGGAGTGCAGTGCCTTGCAGGGATGTCCCCTGCGTAGGGGAGCCCCACGCACAAGGAGTGCGCCCCGTAAGGAGAGCCGCCCAGCATGAAAGTGCAGCCTGCCCAGGAATGGCACCACACACACGGAGAGCTGACACAAGATGACGCAATAAAAAGAAACACAGATTCCTGTGCCACTAACAACAATAGAAGCGGACAAAGACGATGCAGCAAAATAGACACACAAAACAGACAACTGGGGCAGGGGGATGGGGGGGAAGGGGGGAGAAATAAACAAAACAAAACAAAAAAAACATCAATAAGAGATCTAAACCCCACACAAGGTTTTATTTTGTAGGAGATAAGATTTCTTTCTCTGAAGACAGAAGTTCAGATGTATTTGATTTTAAAAAGTAATAGAGCCTGTACAAGTACATATAAACACACACACACATACCCTCAAGAAGCAATTACAAACAGGTGAGGGATCAAGTGGTCTTTTTGTTTACTTTTTTCCTTTTTTTTTTTTGCTTGCACAAGTTGCACTATTGAAAAATCGAGATTGTATAAACCTGATCAAAAGCTGCAAGATACCAAAATCTTGCAGATGTCAAATAAAAAGCTGTTATACTTTTAAAAAAAAGTAATTACATTGTTGATATTTAGCACTTTGTTTTTCTTTAGTAGAGAGGTTGTGGATTTCCAGAACAGGCATGCCTAAAATACAGAATTCCCATATACTACCCTGTTAGTAACACCTTGCTTTGGTGTGGTAACATTTGTTAGGATTGACAACAGCACCTTTTTATATTTGTATTATTAACTATAGTCCATGGTTTAACTTAGAATTCATTGTTTGTGTAGTGTAGTTCCATGGATTTTGGAATTTTTTTATTCTATTACCCTAAGTACAACCTAACATTTCCCCTTTAACCACATTCAGATATATATATATATCTGAATATATATATATTTCAGTGCTGTTAATTACATCCATAATGTTGTGCTACCATCACAACCATCTCTCACCAAAATATTTCCAGTGTTCCAAATAAGAAAACTATACATTTCAAACCTTAACATTGCATTCCCTTTCCCCACCCCATCCCCTGGTAACCTATGTTCTAGATTCTGACCCTATGAGTTTGCTTATTCTAATTATTTCATATCAATGAGATCATGCAATATGTCCTTTTGTGTCTGTTGTATTTCAGTCAACATGTCTTCAAGGTTCATCCATATTGTCACATGTATCAACATCATGTGACATCATTTTATGACTAAATAATATTGTATGTATAAACCACATTGTATTTATCCATTAATCAGTTGATAGACATTCAGGTTACCTCCATCTTTTGGCAGTATCGAATATTGCTTCTGTGAACATTGGTGTGCAATTATCTGTTAAAGCCCCTGGTTTCAGTTCTTTGGGGTATATACTGAAGAAGTGAGAATGCGAGGTCATATGGTGATTTTATACTTAACTTTCTGAGAAACTGCCAAACTTTCTTTCATAGCAGCTGCGCCATTTTACATTGCCTCTAACATATGAACTAGCGTTCCTATTTCTCCACATCCTCTCCAGCCAACAGTTGAAATTTTCTGTTTTTTAAATAGTAGCCATTCTAATGGGTGTGAAATGGTATTTCATTGTGGATTTTGATTTATACTTCCCTGATGGCTAATGATGTTGAGCATCTTTTCACGTGCTTTTTGGCTCTTTGTATATCTTCTTTGGGGAGATGTCTATTCAAGTCTTTTGCCCATGTTTTAAATGGGGTTATTTGTCTTTTTGTTGTTTGGTTGAATTTCTTTCTGTTTTCTGATTATTAAACTTTTATTGGATATTTTGCTTCTAAATATTTTCTCCCATTATGTAAGTTGCCATTTTACTTTCATGATTAAGTCCTTTGAGGCACAAAAGTTTTTAATTTTGATGTGGTCCCATTTATGCATTTTTCATTTTTGTTGCTTATGCTTTGGGTGTAAATTCTAAGAAACTATTGCCTAACACAAGGTCCTGAAGATGCTTCCCTATGTTTTATTCTAGGAGTTTGATAGTTTTGGTTCTTATATTTAGGTCCATTTTGAGTTGTTATTTTTTTTTTGCATAAGATAGGGGTCTTCCTTTTTTCTTTTACAAATGGAGATCCAGTTTCCCCAGCAATATTTGTTGAAGAGACTCTTTTTTCCCAATTGAGTAGTCTTTGCCCCCTTGTCAAAAATCAGTGAAGATACTTCCAAGATATTTGAAAGATATGTAACATTTCAAACCAAGTAATTTGACGTGAATCTTTAACTGTATAGCAAAGAAAATACTATGTATATATCTGGACTTTATGATTTATGTAGGACTCTGAGTGAATCAGGGGCCACATTTTACTCAGTCTTGAAAACTTGTCTAAGGAATTTATATTTGAGCATGTAAACCATTGGATGTAAATGTCCAAGGTCTTTGAGCAGGTAAATGACATTGACATGCTCGCCATGTCATTTTTTAAAGGTAAACAATGGTGAGTGTGAATGACTCTCTCTCCTTTGAAGATGTTACCGTTACCTGCAATACTCGAAGATTAATTGGTGGACTTTATTCAAAATCAGCAAGACTGGTTTGTTCTGCACACACTTGGTAGTTGTCTTCTGAATTGTGCTTCCTGAAGAGGGCCTTGATGAAAACTTTTATTTGTGGCCACCTGAATAACCATCCCTTGATGGTTCCCATCATCATCTGTACAAGCATCGCAGGATTGAAAAGCAGCTTCCTTGTTCCATGCTGTGCCTCAGTGAGGTTTCACTTGCCTTTGACTCTCTGCTTTGGGGTACTCCATTTCAATATTATATGGCAGTGCCGGGGCTTCCAGGTTTTGCTTTTTTTAATCACACAGCTTCTGTCCAGTAGAGTCACTGCAGTCATGGAAACCTGCTCACTTCATGACTCAATCCTTCTATGAGCTTTCTGTTTTCAGGAGAATTATGGATGGAGTTAGTGAAACCAACGATGTTGTTAATATCATGGCTTTATATACTGTTGAGTAAAGTTGAAAGTTAAAATAACTCCAGATTTGGCCTTGAACTTCCAAAGGTATATGTTTGCCTTTTTTTTTTTTTTTTTTTAGATTTAATTCCCTTGCTAAGAAATGTTCTAGATAAAATCATAAGGCCAGCAATTACTGTTGTCCATTCATTCATTCATTCATTCATTCATTCATTTTTGTGGGCTGCCTCTGGTAGGCCCACAACCTCTGTTCCAATCTTTGGACTTGTTATGCTTTCCCAGAGTCAGTTGTGATTCTTCCTAAAGCTGTTTGTGGACTTGCCTTTGTTGTAATTTCATAATGAAAGTGCTTATTGTCTAAATTGTTTTAACGTCAAATGGAATTGTTGCTCAATTGTTTTGGAAAGACTTAAAGACATCACTGAAATATTTGCTAACAAATTAGGTGTGGATGAGACAACAATTACTGAGTAGGGCACGGGGAAGGTTTTATGAGAATATAGGAAGATTTAGTGGGTGTATCTTCACAAGTGTTTTGAAAGTCATAGATGATGCATTATATTTGTGATTTATACAAGGAAAGCAGTGAGAAACTTCAACATCAGACCCATGTATGTTTTTTAAATTAAAGCAAAAATTTAAGGTTTTGTAAAATTTATTTTTGAGCAGTCCAATTACAGTTCAGATTGCAGCAGCTAAGAGAATTTCTTCCAAAATCCTGCCTGGAGGTTTCCCAGTGATTCCTAAACCACATGCAGAGAGGACAAGGTATATATCATAAGGAGTCACAACAGGAAGGTCCAGGAGAGGATCAAATGAATATGGGGACCCCATAGTGTAGAACAGTTGGATGGTGAAATCTGAGATAAGGTATATGAGGAGATGAAGATGGGCAGGCACAGAGCAGGTCGATCACAGGAGACTTGTGTCTCAAGCACAAGAGTTTAGTTTTGCAGTGTTGACTAGAAGGATAGGGAGAGGAGGAAGAGACCACTAGAAGGAAGACAGTGGCTGGCCAGTGGAGGGAAGCAGGAAGAGGTACCGGTTTGGATGGGTTTCTGATTGGGGCATTCAAGTAGGGATGTCAAGTATGGTTGATGAAAACCTGTGATTCCAAATAGTGTGTCCACCCTGCAGGAAAGCCCATCCCTCTGGGGCTTATTGTCAGTCATAAGACCATAAGACCATATCCCGACAGAGGGTGCTTGTTCCCTACAGGGGTATTTACTAGACTGACTTACAGCCATGAGATGTGCTGGCTGTTCGGTCAGATTATTGTTCCTGGCAAATTTGGAGCTGTTACATACACACGCGCGCGTAAACACACACACACACACACCTGCTGTTTTTTTTGCTGTCTGTGTCCATTCACTGTGTGATCTGCTGTATCTCTTTCTCTTTTTGTCTTCTCTTCTTGTTTTTCTCCTCTAGGATTCACTGGGATTTGATCCTGGGGGCCTCTGATGTGGAGAGAGGTTCCCTGTCAGTTACGCCACCTCAGTTCCTGGTTTCTTTTGCACCTCGACTTGACTCTCCCCTTCATCTCTCTTTTGTTGTGTCATCTTGCTGCGTGACTCACTTGTGCGGGCACTGGCTTGCTGCACGGGCGTTTGGCTCGCTGGGTGGAGCTGTTCTTAATTCCAAAGGAAGAAAGAAGGCACCATTAAAAAAATAATAATTTATCTAGTCTATTAACACTCTGATTTTTTTTTTTTTGCAAGTATTTGTTCTCTGGGGAATTCTTCTAAAGGTGTGACTGTTCAGTGTGCTACTATAAATACGATTATAATTTCATGGATGTCATTTATAATATAAATAATTTTAAAGTATATTATAGTGGTAGAATGCAGGAGCCTTGGAATCTCCCTTTCTGAATTCATATCCCAGCTCTGCCACTTATTGTCCCTGCCTCACAAGGCCACACACTTCTCATCTGTAAAATGGAGAAAATAATACCTACATCATAAGGGATGTTGTGAGAATTAAGTGAAATAATTTTATGACAATTTTAGTGTAGCAGCTAAGAGCATGATGAGTACTAAATAATGGGCAGTTTAAAAATATATATTACATATGTTCTTAAATTGAAGAAATAGTCTGATCATGGAATTATGTTGCACCAAGGTATTATGAAAGACAGTTATCAGCCCTATAAATATCACTGTGTAAGTTTGAATCACAGAGCTTCTAGGTTTATTATCGCTGAAGATTTTAATGGCTATTTTCCCACTTAGAATCACAGTATCAAAAGCAGTTGTTTTCAGAGTAGAACATTGAGCTCTGGATATTTCATACTAGTATAATTTCCATACTATTTCTGAAACTTCCAAGGTCACAGGTAACATTGTATTAAGAGTCTCAATTATCTAGAATTCTTATAATTGAAAGCATCTCTTCTAAGAAGTCTTCCTACTAGAAAAATAATTGAAAATGAAGGCAAGACCCAGAGGTTGGATTTCGGCATATTAATTTAAAAAAAAATTTTTTTTGACACTGCACTGAGCTTGTGAGCTTGCACACAGCTTCCCTCAGCAAAGAGCTGTAATTTATTGAGGAAAACTGAATTGCAAAACCTTTCTACCCCATACTCCTCATCAAAAAAAAAAAAAAAAAAAAAAAAAAATCAACAGCTTCACTGAGCTTAAATAACTGACTTTTCATATCCTTTCATTGAGCACAAAGGGCTAATCCTGAAGCTACTTGAGCCACCAATGCAGGCAGTACCGGGGACCACCACTGAATGTGTCATTCCTCCTCACCACATAAAAAACACATTGACTGCAGCTTTATGAAGTGAAAATGCCCAAGAAAAAGAAAATGTGAAGGAGGTGTCCTCAGTCATTTCTTTCCAGGGGGAAGCAGCGGGGAGAAAAAGAAAAAGCTGCTGCATCTGGATATTGAGAACAAAGCAAGCCTAAGACTTGGCTATAATAGGCTCGGTCACTTGCTTTTATAGAAGCAAAAGAGTGGAACTGCCTTTACTTGTCTCAGTACCACTGACCCTTGCATTTCATTGTGTAGAGATGTCAGGGAAAGTGTGTAGAAAGCATTCCAGCGTCTTTCACTGAACAATGACTTTGTCATTTTGAGATTTCTACGGTTTGTTGACCCCTTCCCCCACTCCCACCCTCAAATCCTCATTGGACAAAAGAGGCTGTTAGTTAGGCTGCCTTGCTCTCATTTGAAAGATCTCTGTTTTACTGACCCTTTAAAAGTAAACTCATCCATTTTACCTGAATCACAATGTTTTCATGTTTTTAGAATCAACAAAGGAGCTTTAATCAGTGCTTGCAAGGATGGAATATTTGGTGAAAAATGCCAGCCCCAGAGAGATTGATTCGTGCAAACTGCTACTTTAAAGTGGGTCTCCTTGGTAATAGAAAGGGGAATGGATGGTATAGGTTACTGGAAATATTTACAGACACTTGACCCTTGGGCTTCTGAGATCAGGGTGATAGGATTCACATGGGCCACTCATACGATTCCTTTTTCCTTCTGTTTTCAAATGAAAGATGAGAAGGTTGGGTTTTTTCCAGCATGGTAGCACTCAGGAAAGCAGCGTGGTCAACATCAGCATGGTGACAGGTAATCACCGGGGACCCTCCCGGGCTTCCCAGGCTGGCAACCAGTGTTCCAATTTGTCTGTCCCAGCATGTGTACTCAAATGATAATGTTTGTAGTTTAACAAGAAGTTAATTAAGACCTAAAGAAAAAAAAAAAGAAGGATGTCATTTTTATCAAGCCTGGTAGTAGTCTGCAGAGCACAGAACTTTACATTCTAGCATCATTGAATGGTGTCCAGTGCAAAACAGTAGTGGCCATTCATGGTTCTTTCTCTCCTTGCCCTTTTCCTGGCATCTTTAGTTATGATAAAATGGACAGTTGTTACTAGAGAGAGGAAAAAGTTTAAATATTTACTTACTTTGAGAAACTTCAGAGTCTCCACATGCTGTTCTTAATTACATGTGTTTTCTTCTTCATGAGTTTTCTCAATAAGATGAACAAGGAAGGGGTGAGGCTGGGAGCTTGTTTCAGTTAATCTTGCATTTGCTGTTTTACCTTTAGCTGTGTCCCTTAAACCTAATGTGGAACATGATTAATTATAATTTCTGCTATTTATGGTTGTCTTTCTTGTGAGTTTCATTACTCACTTGTTTATTCCAGCCCTTCTCTTGGTTAATTGATTTAGTTTTCTCAGATTATCTCCTGTATGGAAACAAGAAGCAGATGGTACAGCTGTGACTGTGAACATTCTTGTGCAGGTGTTTATGTGGACATATATTTCATCTCTCTTGGATAAAATACTTAGGAGTGGAATTGCTGGGTCATAGGGGAGTGTATGTTTAAGAAAAAACAAACAAAAAAAACAACTAACAGTTTTTTGTTAACAGTTGCACCCTTTTAAATGCCCACCAGTTGCTTACACCTTTACCAACATTTGGTATTATCAGTCATTATGATTTTAGCCTTTCTTTTGATATCTCGCTGTGGTTTTAATTTGCATCTCTCTAATGACTGATGATATTGACCTCCTTTTCATACATGCTCTTGGCCATTCACATATCTTCTGTTTTGAAAGTTTAAACTGGGTTTTCTTTTTATTGTTGACCTATGTGTGTATATGTCTCTACATATTCTTACTTCCTTATATCTGTTTAATACTAGTCCCTTGGGAATATCTTCCAGTCTTTGGCTTGCCCTTTTCATTTTTTTTTTTTAATGGTATCTTTCAGACAGCAGGTTTGGATTTTGATGAAGTCCAAATTTGATCAGTTTTTTTTCTTTTTATGGTTTGTGCTTTTTGTGTCCTAAGAAATCTTTTTCTATCCCAAGGAGTATAAAGATTCTTTCCTAATGTTCTACCTTTATAAAAATCAATGCATCTTGCATTAATTTTTTGTATATAGGATGAAGAGTTATTCGTTGAGGTTTATTTTTTCCCAGTTAATCTAGCAACTTTTGTTAAAAATACTGTTATGCATTGAATTGACTTGCTACTTTGTTGTAAATCAATTGAGTGTGTGTGAATGGGTCTATATATTACAACTTATTTTGTTCCACTGATCTGTTGGTCTGTCCTTATACCAGTATCACACTGTCTTTGTTATTGTAAATTTTAGATGTCTTGAAACCCAGTAGTAGAAGTCCTCAAACTTTGTACTTCTTTGTCAAGATGGTTTGGATCATTCTAAGTCCTTCACATTTCCGTATCGATTTTAGAATCAGCTTGTCAATTTCTTTTTTTAAAGAAGCCTGTTGGAATTTTGGACAGTATTGCCTTTTAGCTATAGACCAATTTGGGGAGGTTGGGCAGTTAATTGAATCTGTGAACATGGTGTATCACTCCACTTATTTGTCTTTAATTTTTTTCTGAAATGTTTTGTATTTTTATTGTAGGCTCTTGAAAACTTTTGGTTCTATTTTTTCCTGAGTAGTTGGTGCTTTTGGTTCTGTTTAAATAGGATTGCTTTTTTAATGTTATTTTCAAATTGTTTGTTGCTAGTATATAAAAATACAATTGGTTTTTGTGTATTGACCTTGCATTCACTTTTCTCATTTCCTGAAGTTTTTTTAATTTCATAGAATTTTCTATATACATAATCTTGTCAACTGTGAGTAATGACAATTTCACTTTTTCCTTTCCAATATTTATGACTTTTATTTCCTTTTCCTGATTTATTCTCTTGGCTAGAGTTTCCGGTACAGTGTTTACTAGAAGTGATGGGATGAGATATTGTTTCTCTTTTTGGGAAGAAAACATACAATTTTTACCATTAAGCATGATAGTAACTGCAGATTTTTTATTAGTACATGTCTTTTAACAGACTGAAGAAGTTTCTTTGGTTCCTAATTTGCTGTGAGTTTTTAATTTTTATCAAGAATGAGTGTTGAATTTTGACATGCTTATTCTGCATCTCTTCAGATAATCATGTTTTTCTCCTTTCATCTGTTAGTGTGGTGAATTATACTGGTTCATATTTATATGTTAAATTAACATTATGTTCTTGCAATAAACTCTACTTGGTCATGATGTAGCATCTTTTTGTATGCTGTGCTGGATTCAATTTCTTGATATTTTATCAAGAATTGTTGTAATATTTGCCAGGTTTTGGTCTCATAAAAAGAGATGGGAAGTCCCCTCACTGTGATGGTCAGTTTTATATGTCAACGTGGCTAGGTTATAGTACCCAGTTAGTCATTCAAACACTAACCTAAGTGTTGCTGGGAAGATATTTTTTATATGTGATTAAAGTTCATAATCAATTAGCTTTATTTATTTAAAATTTTCTTTTATTTATTTATTTCTCTCCACTCCTCATTGCTTGCACTTGCTGTGTCTGTTCATCTTGTTTCTTTTAAGAGGAACCAGGAACTGAACCCAGGATCTCTGGTGTGGGAGGGAGGTGACTAATTGCCTGAGCCACCTCCAGTCCCTGCTTTGTTGTGTGTGTCATTATGTATTTCTCCTTGTGCCACTTGTTGCATCATGTTGCATCAGCTTGCCGTGCCTGCCCATTGTGTCAGCTCACTGTCTTGCTGGTCTTCTTTAGGAGGCTCTGAGAACCTCACTCCCTGCTTTGTTGCATCTCTCCTTCATATTCTTTCTTCTTGTGTCTCTTGTTGCGTTATCATGTTGCATCAGCTGGCCATGCCTGCCCATCATGCCATCTTGCTGTCTTCTTTAGGAGGCACCAGGAACCAAATCGGGACCTCTCATGTGGTAGGTGGTAACGCAATTGCTTGAGCCACATCTGCTTCCTTCGGTTAGCTTTAAATAAAGATTATCCTAGATAATCTAGGTGGGTCAGATTAAATCAGTTGAAAGACCTTTGGAGCAGAGCTGAGGCTTCTCTGAAGAAGCAGTTCTGTGGGTGATAACAGTTTCAGCTCCTGCATAAGAGTTATATTCTACCCTTCCTGATGGCCTGCCCTATGGATTTTGGACATAACCTAGCTAGTCTCCACAAGTGCACAAACAATTCTTTTTAATAACTCTGTTAATACATATCTCCCATTGGTTCTGCCTGATACACTCCTCCTCTGTTTTCTGAAAGAAAATGAAACGAGTTTGTAAGAGTAGTAGTATTTCTTCTTTTAAATGGATTATTGAATCCACCATTGAACCAGTCTCTAGACCTGGAATTTTCTTGGTGGTAAGTTCTTCAATTATGTATAAAATATCTTTTATAGATAACAAGTAATTTGGATTTTCTATTTTTCTGTGTCTGATTTTGTACTTGTATATTTCATCTTTACTGAGAAAGTTTTTGGCATGAACTTGTTCATAATAACCCTTTATTTGTTCATTTAAGGACTTTAAGATCTATTTTCAAATTCCCTCTTTTGTCCCTAACTTGATCATTTGTTTCTATCTCATTCTTTAACCCATTCTTTCTTAATCAGTTTCACTAGAGGTGTATCAATTTTATTTTTACAATGAACCAACTTTTAAAAACAATTTTTTAAAATTTGTTTCTCTCTCCTTCCCCCGCTCCTGCCCTGTTCCGCCCCACCCCAGTTGTCTGTTCTCTGTGTCCATTTGCTGTGTGTTCTTTTGTCCACTTCTGTTGTTGTCAGTGGCATGGGAATCTGTGTTTCTTCTTTTTGTTGTGTCATCTTGTTGCGTCAGCTCTCCGTGTGTGCAGCGCCATTCTTGGGCAGGCTGCACTTTTTTTGCGCTGGGTGGCTCTCCTTACAGGGCGCACTCCTTGCGCGTGGGGCTCCCCTACACGGGGCACCCCTGCGTGGCACAGCGCTCCTTGCGCTCATCAGCACTGTCCGTGGGCCAGCTCCACATGGGTCAAGGAGGCCCAGGGTTTGAACCATGGCCTCCCATGTGGTAGATGGATGCCCTATCCACTGGGCCAAGTCCGCTTCCCTATGTAGACGTTTAAAGCTATTAATTTTCCTTTAAACATTGTTGAGCAGCATCCATCAATTCTCATATGTTTTGTTTTTATTATCTTCAGTTCAAAATATTTTCAAGTTGGCTTTCAAATATTGTCTTTCAATGGTGAGTTACTAACAAGTATGACATTCCATTTCCAAGATTTGGGAATTTTCTAAATATATGTATTATTAATAATTGATTATTAAGTAATCATTAATTGATTCCTAATTAATGATAGTTGTAGTCGGAGAAAATATTCTGTAAGATTTTGATACTTTGGAATGTAATGAAACTCTTCTTATGGCTCAGAATTTCATCTAAGTTGGTGAAGTTCCCCTGTGAATTTGGAGGGAAAAAACCTGTATATTCTGTAGCTTTAGGTATAGTGTTCTAAATGTCTGGCCAAGTTGGTCGATAGTGCTGAAATCTTATTATCTTCACTGAATTTTTGTCTACTGGTTCAATCAGTTACTGAGAGGTGTTAAAATCTCCAGCACTGACAGTGAAATCCCTCCCAACTAGTTATGTCAGTGTGTGCTTTATATATTTGAAACTCTGTTATTAGATGTATATACATTTACTATTGTTATGTCTTCAGTGAATTAGCCTTTTATCAATATAAAATATCTTTGATAACAGTCTGTCTTCAGATTTACTTTGACTTGTATTAATATAGCCATTCCACCTTCTTTATGTTTAGTGTTTTGCATAGTATATTTTTTCCTACCTTTTTAACTTTCAGTCTGTCTCTTTGTATGTAAAGTGTTTCATGTAAGCAGTACCTAGTAGGGTGTTGCTTCTTATGCCATCCAACAATCACTGCTATTTAATTGGAATTTTTAATCCATTTATATTTAGTGTAATTGTTGGCATGCTTGGGTTTAAGTCTACCATTTTGGTATTTGTTTTCTAATTGTAGCATGTATTTTTTTTTCCCTCTGTTCCTCCTTTCTTTACTTCTTTTGGATGAATAGTGTATATGTTTTATTTCATTTTATCTTCTCTATTATTTTTTAGCTTTATTTATTTGTGTTACTGTTTTCAGTGGTTGCTCTTGAATTCATAGCATGCCTTTTAACTTATCACATTCTCCTTTCAAATAATATTCTGTCAAATTCACAGTGGGAAGAGTCTTTCTACTGTTTAAGTTGTTTCCCCTATCCTTTGTGCTCATGTTGTCATGTTGTCTACTTCTATATATGTTACACACTTTACATTATGTTCTTATTGTTTTTGCTTTAGTCAGTAGTCTTTTGAAATAAATTTAAATATGTGCATATGTATACATTTATGTACATACATATTATAAAGATAGTAAAAATTGTGTTTTTTATTTACATATTTATCCTTTCTAGTATTCTTCACTCCTTTTTGAAGTCTGAGCTTCCTTCTGGTATCATTTCCCTTTACCCTGAAGAGCTTCTTTAGTATTTTATATTGGTCTGCTGGAGACAGATCCTCTTAGCTTTCGTCCATCTGAGCATGTCTTTATTTTACCTTTATTTTAAGGTCTTTTCTATAGATGTAAGATTCTATTTTGACAGTTTCTGTTACATCAAAAATATAGGGGGTATCTGTAGCAAACGTTACACCACAGTGTGGTGTGCTTATAGAGGGATGTTGCTCGAGAATTCTGCATATGTGCATGATTGTTTTATAAGTTTACAACTTCTGTCATAAAAAAATATATTTAAAAAATAATAAGGTGTGTTGGGGGAAAAACACACCAAATGTAAGATAAGGACTATAATTAGTAGTAAGATTTTGACAATATTCTTTCGTAATTTGTAACAAATATCTCACAACAATGCAAGGTGTTGGTGGAGGGTTGATGTATGGGACCCCTGTATGATGTTATGCATATTTGCTTTGTAAGTTCACAACTTTTACTATACACTTAATTGTCCAGGTATGTTCATGTATAAATGACATAAAGATAATACTAGAGAGGGTTGGGGGAAAATACCTTGGTTAGTAGTAATATTTTGACGATGCTCTTTAATCAGAGTTAAAAAGATTTAACAACAATGTAAGGTGTTGGTGGTAGGGTGAATTATGAGAGTCCTGTATGATGTTATATAGTTTGTTTTGTAAGTTCACAACTATTACTTATTGTTTATGTATGTTTGTGTGTGGGTGATATATTGCAATAAATTAAAAAAAATATATAGGGGGATTCGCATATACCCCATCCCTCCCCCTCAATGAGTTTTTTCTTATCTTATTTTTTGTTTCTAGCATTTTCATTTGGCTTATTTTTTTATAGTCTCCCATCTTTCATATGTTTATTGGCCATTTAAATTTATATTTTTGAAAAATGCCTGTTTGAAGTATCTTACCAATTTTTCTATTGTATACTCTCGTATTTTTTTTTGTAGGAGTTTTTTTTATCATCTCAATTTTAAATTCCTTATTATGTGTATGTTTAGCATATGCCTTCTCCCACTATAAAGTTTACCATTTCACTCCCTTAATACTATCTTTTCATAAATACATTTATCAGCATTTTCCTTTATCATTAGTGCTTTTTTGTGTCCTGTTTAAGAAGTCTTTGATGATTCCATTTAATATTCCAAAGATATTCTCCTTTTATCTTGTAGAAACTTTCTTGTTTTATTTTTCACATTTAGGTTTATGATCTACCTGATGTGGATTTCTGCTATGGTTTTAGGAAGATTTCAAGATTCATTTTTTCCACATGACTCTCAAATTGAACTGATATCTTTTATTGGGACTGGGGGGACTTCTTCTCCCAGTGTATTGCAGTGTCATTTTCGTCACAAATCAAGCAACTGTAGAGTTGTGGATCTGTTTTTTTACTCTCTCCTGTTCCCTTGATCTTTCTCCCATGTATTTCTATGCCAATATTAATACTCTATCATTAATTATTCTTGATCTAGAAGTCTTAATATCTGGTAGTATAAGTCTGTTAAAGTTATTTTTCTTTAAGACTGTCTTGGCCTTTTGTATTTTCATATAAATTTTACTTGTCATTCTCCACAAAAATGTTCATTGGGATTTGTGCTGAGATTACATTGAATCTAAAGATAACTTTGAAAAGAATTGTCATCATACTACTACTGGCTCTTTCAGTCCATGAACATGGTATGTTCTTTTTAAAAAATCTTTAAATTCTACTTACTAGAAAACTATTCTTTCTAAGTTATGAAAACTACTTATAGTTTTCAATGTAGAGGTCTGGCAGTCTTTCATTAGGTTTATTCCAAGTATTTACGAGTGTTGTTGGGGGGGGGGGAGAGGGGGGGTGGGGGGGTGGGGTTGAATGGGACCTCACATATATATTTTTAATGTAATATTATTACAAAGTCAATAAAAAATAAAAAAATTAAAAAAAAAAAAAAAACCAAGTATTTGATCATTTCTAATGTTATTGTAAATAGCATCTCTTTAAAAAATTAGGCATCCTGGTTTTTTCCCGGTCTCAAAGAGTAAACAGTATTCCAGCTTAAATATGATATTTGCAGTAGGATTCTTTTGTAGAGATCCTGTATCAGATTAAGGAAATGTCTTTCTATTCCTAGTTTCCTAACAGAGAGTTTAAAATCATTAGTCATTGTTGAATATTATTAAATGCCTTTTCAGCAACTATTGAGATGATCCTGTGATTTTTCTACTTTACTCTGTTAATGAGATAAGTAGCTTGATTATTTGTTAAATGTTAAGCCAATCTTGCATTCCTTGAATAAACACATTTGATCTTGAAGTATTATTCTTTGGTACATTGTTAGATTCAGTTTATTATTATGTTGGTTAGAACTTTTGCATTTTTATTTCTGAATGTTTTTGATTTGGAATTATCTATTATTTTAATTACTTTTTCTGATTTTTATATCAAGATAATACTGAACTCAAATTCCCATAACCCACTGAATGTACTGGGGGAAAGTGTAAACTACAATGTAAACTAAAATCCATGCAGTGCAGCAGTGCTCCAAAATGTATTCACCAAATGCAATGAATATGCCACAATGATGAGGGTGGTGGTTGATGTAGGAGGAGTGGGGGATGGGAGCTGGGGTATGTGGGAACCTCTTATATTTTTTAATGTAACTTTTTTGTGTGATTTATGTATCTTTTTTAAAAAGACATTTAATAAAAAATGAAAGTAATGAATAATTTTTTTGATATAATAAAAAAGAATAAAAACATAAAATTAAAAAAAATTCCCTGAAAGAATTTGATTAAACGTTTTTGTGAAAGTCTACTTTTGAAGACATCTGGGCCTGAAGTTTGTTCAGGTTTTAAAATTAGGAATTAAAATTATTAAGTTGATATAGAATTACTCATCACTATTATAAGTAGGTTGGTCTTGGTAAGTTTAATTTTTCAAGAAATTTGTCCTTTGTGCCATAAATTTTAAATTTTTTGGCACAATATTTATATCCTCTTTTTAATGCCTGTAGAATCTCTTGTATTACTGCCTTTTAATTCTTAATAATTATTTACTCATTTTTTTCTTGGTAAGTTTTGGTGGGGGGTTATTAATTTCATTTGTGTTTCTTAGAACTAAGCTTTGGGTTTGTTAATTTTCTCCTTGAAATTTAGGTTTCTTTTTCATTCATGTCTACTTTTATATTATTTCCTTTCTTCTGTATAATTTAGTTTCATATGCTATTTTTCATCTTCTTGAGTTGGGTATTTTAACTCTTGAGTTTCAACCTTTCTTTTTATAAATAAACATATATATGTTTAAATCTATAAATTTACCTCTAAACCCAGCTTTAGTTGAAGCCCTCAAATTTTAATATTATTAGATTTTAAGTTTCTTTTCTTTCAAAATACCTCCTAATTTCCATTTTAGTTTCTTTGAACCAGGTGTTATTTAGAAGCATTTTGCCGAATTTCCAAACATTTAGTGATTTTCTAATTTTCTTTTATTGATTTCTTGTTAAGTACACTTAGATTAGAATATACTCCATAATTTCTGTACTTTAAAATTTATTAGTGCTTGGCTTGCTTTAAGGCCTATATACAAACAGTTGAAAAGAATGTGTTGTATGATGTTATTGGTTATAGTGTTTCTTAATTAGGTCAAGTTTGTTAATCATGTTGTTCAAATCTCCTATATGTCTATTGATTTTTCTCTGATTATTCTATTAGTTATTGAGATAAGTTGGTTAACATCTCCCCCTATATTTGTGGATTTTTCTATTTCTCCTGTAGCTCCATCATATTTGCCTTATACATTTTGAAGTGATATTATTAGGTTCTTATTAATTTAGATTTTTAAATCTTGGGTAATTTAACCCTTTACCTTATTAAATGTTTATTTTAAATATTTGGTGTTTTATAGTAGTAAAGATAGATACTTAAGCTTTCTTCTGGCTGGTATTTCCAAGGGGTACCTTTTCCAGCATTTTACAATGCAACTTTCAGTGCCTTCATTTGTAAGATGTGTCTTCTAAAAGTAGCAGATAGATGCACTCCAGACTTGAATCTTGTAATGAGCATTAACAGTGGGGAAAAAAAATAGAAGCAAACCTATTGACTAGTGAGATATTCTGAACACAAAGGAAGGAAGAAGTACACTATATTTCCCTGATGCTTTCTGTTGTGTTGATACATGGATTGTCGACCAAATACCATTCACTCTTCAGGGGAGTTAGCTGTGACTCGGGATTAAGAGATAGAAGAGTGATGACACACATCGAGCATTGATGTGAAAAGATCAGAAGCAGCCAAATGAGGGATGAAAGGGGTGATTAGTATATCCCGAGAAAAGTACAAGTTTAGAAAGCTTAATCTTAAGAGTTTGTATAGATCTTTTCAGGCAAATAAGACTCACCAACATTCCATAAAGTTGCAGTTTAAGTGAGTTAACTGAGTTGTGTGAAGTCAGAGAAAACAGAGGAACCTCTCAAGTTGGTTCCTATAAAAATAAGAAATAGGAGCCAAGGTTAACCTTTGAACTCCCTGAGACATACTAGGTGCCATATTAGTGCGTAATTTAGATTTGCCAGCTTAGTACTGATGCTGAAAAGAAAGCATTTAGGAGCTTATCTTTTAAGAGCTCCCCATATTTTTCTCTTCACTTCTCTTTACCCAAGGTGTATGCTCTGATAGGAATTATAATTTTATTCCTCAATTACTCTTAGAATTTTGGATAGCCTGTTTACAATTTTAGTGCTTCCATGAGAATCCTGCTTTAGCTAGAAGCACAATCTATACGATAGCCATTTCATTGAGAGGTAATTTTTTTATATCTCATGTTTCTGGAATAAAAAAGCAGAAGAATTTCACCTACTCCCACATCAGTAAAACAGTTTCTTGATCAAACACTAGGCATCAATTTTTTCTTACGTACATCAGAAGAAAGCCTTGCCATTGTTTCATGCCAAGTGAATCTTGCTTTGTTCATTGCACTTAAGTCATATCTTCTGCAAAATCAATATTTTAAGGCAGTCTGGATGATCTGTCCTTATCATAGACTGGAACAAGATTGTGAGGAAGCTAACTGGCAGCAGAATTAAAAAGCTTAAAGTTATTTTGAGGTGTTAACAATCTTAATGACCTGATTTCGGTTTTTAATCCTGTAAACGAAGAGTAAAAGTATTGTCTATTGATTAAGGGACCTTAGTAATTAAATACATATTTCACTTTGTGCCTAATAAAAGTATGAGAGACAGAGAGAGTTCAAATAAGGAATAAAGTGAACCGAAAGTATGGATACGTGTTATCTGCATAAAATAAGAATATATTTTTACTGCTGTTTATAGAAAACATGTTCTTTGGCACAGACTTCACAAAGACTAGCAGGAACAGAATCCCATGGAATTAAGTTTAAAGAAAATAAACTTACTAGGAACTTCCTAGGATACCTAGGAATTCCTATAGGACTGTAAGCAGTTTGGTAGTTAAATGCCAAACAAGCAAATAGGTCCTTGTATTTAAATTTTTGTTTATGAAAAGAATATGTTAAAATCTGTAATATTAAGATATAGTATTAATTCTGAAGGAAGAGGTTCCATAGGGGAAAAGTTTCTGTTTTTACCACCATTCAATACAGATATTGAATATGTAAAATACTAAACCTCATATTGTGTCCAGAGGTTTTATGTGTTCAACAATGGCAGTGGAGGAATACTGGTGTGGGATGTTATTGACAGGGGCACATGGTTGGCAGGGAGTTCTATAGGGTATATATCCCAGGTACATAAAATGTTTGGATATTTTCTTAGTGGATACAATTAAAAACAACAACTGAGGGAGTGCTGAGTTCCTAGCCAGGGGAGCTCTATTACAGTCCCTAAAGGAACAGCAACAATCCCCCAAGTGCAACGTCAAAGACCAAAAAAGAATGAAGGTCCAACAATGAGCCCTTGATACTAATGAATATGCATGTGAGCCTGTGTACCTGAAATAAGAACAAGACCTAGAGCTGCAGGGTGCCTAAGAGTTACTTCCTGAGAGCCTCCGTTTTGCTCAAATGTGGCCAGTCTCGAAGCCAAACTCAGCATGTAAATGTGTTGCCTCCCCCCCCAGCATGGGACATGAGTCCCAGGGATGAGCCTCCCTGGCACCAAGGGATTACTACCAAGTACCAGCTGATGATGTAACTAGAAAATGACCTTGAATACAAGGGTCAACTTGGACCAGCAGAATATCTCAGTTTATATATAATACCAGGAGTTAAAAATGCTTTTTGACCTGAATCAAGGGGGAAATGGAAAGGACAAATGAGTTTATTTGGCTATGAGTCTCCAAAAAAGAGCCGGGAGGTTATCAGAGGGGTCGCCCTTATGCACACCTCAGCAGAGTCCCAGAGACAAATAAAGTAGATACAACCCCGGGTATTGGTTCTTCTGAGGGCTACAGAGACCCACAGGTTCTATGGTCATGGCAGATGGAGTTCAGTGCCATGTCAGTTGACCCTTCTTTGAAGTTTGTGTTTCTGTGTGATGGAGCTGGACTCAGATGTGATCTTTTTTCACAAGCCTCTCCTGTTAACATTTACCAGAACTGTAGATGGTGCTGGGGTTTAATATATACCCAGAGGATCTCAATCTCTGGACTGACCATATGATAGCCAGGCCCTGAGCCTCAACAGACTTCAGCTCCTACACTCTGGTTTATTGGACTTACCCCATTCAGCCAACATGGAGTTGAAGAAGGTCAACCACCACACCATGGAACCAAGAGTGCCTACAACTGAAAGCAGGATGATTGCATCCAGCATCCATGTGGAATCTAAGCCCACTCTTGATATAGATGTGGAGTGGACATAACCAATCCAAGGTCCAGAGGATGGAGGAATAGAATATGGATTAGAGTGGACTTACTGGTATTCTATTCACGCACTATTGTGATTAGTAATCAAAGAAAATGTGGCATTGGTGTGGAGAAAGTGGCCATGGTAGCTGCTGGGTGTGGGGAATGGGAGGAAGAGATGAGATATGGATGTGTTTTCGGGACTTGGAGTTGTCCTGGGTGGTGCTGGAGGGACAATTACTGGACATTGTATGTCCTCCCATGGCCCACTGGATGGAATGTGGGAGAGTGTGGGCTATGATGTGGACCATTGACCATGAGGTGCAGCGGTGCTCAGAGGTGTATCCACCAAATTCAATGAATGTCTCATGATGATGGAGGAGATTGTTGTTATGGGGAGAGGAGTGGGGTGAGGGGGGTGAGGGTATATGGGGACCTCATATTTTCTGAATGTAATAAAAAAATAAGTAAATAAAAAAAAAGAAAACTCTGGTATACACACACATGCACACAAAAAGATATAGTATTAATTCTAAAGGAAGAGGTTCCATGGGGGAAAAGTTTTCTGTTTTTACCACCATTCAATACAGATATTGAATATGTAAAATATTAAACCTCATATTGTGTCCAGAGGTTTTATGTGTTTATTAAAATTAAATTTGGCTCTTTCTGTTTATTTTTCTTCAAGGTGTTTTGCTTCTGGGCTTAGAATTCATCTTCTTATGAAACCCTAGATGTTGGACACATGGAAAGCCTCATGAAATGTTATTTATTATTGATATTTCAGAGGGCCATGACAACTATGCCTTTCTTTTGTAGTCAGCTAGATAGAATTATGGAATTTCTTCAGTGTTATGGAGAGATTTGCCATATGTATTAGGCATAAAGCAATGCCTTATTTTTTGAAAAATTTTATTTGACAGCCTTTTCAACATAACAATCTATACTTTTCCGTGAGAATTGTTTTTTCCTTTTCTTCATTGCTTGTCATGACTTAAGAATTCTTCCGATGTGCATGTGGCTTGTGAGAAACAAACAGCTCAAAGGACAGCTTCCTTTATGAGGATGAGAGGAAATGTGCCTGGTAGACAAAGCTTCCGTAGCTGGTGGACCTGTACGTCAGTCATCCTGACATCCAAGTGCTTGCACCAAAAAGGCAGACCTGGAGTGGACACAACTTTTACTTCTTGGGATTAAGTAGAGCATACAAAATCTAGCTTTTTAAAATTTCCCTTGGTACCAACATACCAGTTCATGGTACATTGAATAGAAGATGCCAAATTGATTTTGTCTTTTGAATGTATTGAATAATCTGGGAAGCACATATTAGGGTAGGTCTCGTTGATTCAGAGGTTCACTATCTGTCTTCTGAGCACCTCAGCAATTTCAAAGGAATAACTCTTCTCTAAGACGAAGCAACCCTTGAAACAGAAAGAAGGCTATGGAATGAGAAAAGAAACATCTCAAAAAATGTTGACTTACCTCTGTTTCCCTAAGATTATCCATCTTTGGGGAGCCTAGAGTTGGGGAAAAAGCTGGAGAGGACAGAAATCATAGCAGTATGAGGTTTGTTTGCCATCTTCTTTCAAAAGCGCGTGTTCATTACAAGATGGACTTTACATTCCCCAGCCTAAGAAAAGCCAGTCATTTTGACACATGTGACACAATTGCTACTTCTCAGGAAGAATAGGGCCTGCTCTGACATGTGCTTGGGTAGTGACCAATAGTCCAGTGGGCAGAATTTCCTACCTTTCAGGGTCCACAGTTCATGACATTCTTTTAAAAACATTTTTTTTTTTAGCATGATCACGTATATAACAAAACATTTCCCATTTTAACAACTTCCTAGTTTCACGATAGCCTAAGATTCTTTGGACTCACGAATCTTTTGTTGCACCATCCCTCCTTCCCCAGCTCCTGGCATCCTGTACCCTGAGGGACAATGATAATCATAGTGAGGCCTTCTCTTTGTTAAGCAGGAGCTCTTCTCAGATGACTAAGAACTTTATATGCCTTAGGTTGTTGGTATGATCCCCGTTTTTACTAACCTTCAGAGAGGAGAGCCTTATGCTCCCTGTTAATATTCAGGATTGGTCTAAACCTTGTCAGACAGCACAGTGCAGGCTACGGGAACTTTCTGCCCTCTCCCGGGTCTAGGTTGTCATTCTCTGTCAACTACAGGATTACTCCCAACGATGAAAAATCAGTACATATTCTCAAGTGAAAGCCTTCATCCAAGGACTGAGTTTGCATTTGGTCATTAGATTCATAGAGTTTGGATAGAATTTCCAACTGTTGTGCCCAAAATAGTAGCAAGTATCAAAATAATGATTCCCCTCAGGTCTTGGGCATCAGCATTTGGGGCATTTGCTCCCAGGCCATAATGTTTCTTGATGTACAAACATT
The DNA here is from genome assembly GCF_030445035.2 of Dasypus novemcinctus. Taxonomy (NCBI): domain Eukaryota; kingdom Metazoa; phylum Chordata; class Mammalia; order Cingulata; family Dasypodidae; genus Dasypus; species Dasypus novemcinctus. The sequence goes on from NC_080687.1 coordinate 40,129,740, forward strand.
ATTGTCTGTGCATGTCCCGGTACGACAGAGGTACAGAAATGCTAGCCAAGGGGTATGAGTTATTAAATGGGCTTGGTATCAAATGGGATGGGATGGGTGGTATTGTGTTTATAGCAAGGGTCAGGCACATTGGAAGCCTGGGATGAGACTGGTTTCAAGGAAGGGGTACTTGCCGTGCATCAGAATCTTTTATTTCCTGCCTTCAGAGTATTCTCTTTTTGCTTACATATTATTTTTGTCCTCTGCCAACTTTCAAAAAGAGTTTGAGACAGCTTGCAGTAAAAGGCTCACGTGTATATACCAAGGGTTTTTAACAAGGGATTCATGAGCTTGAATTGAAATTCCGAAAAACATTCTTGTGGGGCCATGTTGGTGTGGGTGTGATATATTTATTAAATAACACACAATATAGTGTGGACTTAGTCAGGGGTCCATAGTTTTCACCTGACTGGCAAAAGGGTCCGTGGAACAAAAAAAAGTTAAGAACTCCTGGTATATACAGATCAATGTGTAACAATACATTATATATGTCATATATGATATATATATAAATCACAGGGAGGCTGGCTATTGCAAGACCTACAAGTTGAAATAAAACTCTTATCAGAAAGTATCTTTGTATGGCTTCAGAATATGGGGTTGAAAAATTGGGGGCATCTGAGAGCCAACAGCTACTAGTCTTTAATGGGTACCAAGAAAAGAGCCTTGCCATGGCTCCTGTAGAGCCTTTCGTTTAGAGTTTATCTCTTCTTCCCAGATAATCTGCCAGGGTGGGTTAGCCATGAAAGACCTTCACTCTAGGGAGAGCCTGATAATTGAAACTAATGTGTTATATACAATCAAATAATGAGAATCTGCTAAAAATTAGTAAGTTTGCATTTTTTCTTAATAGACATTTCAGCAATATTTCTGCTGACAACCAGTGATGGCAAGTGTGACTTTCCTTAAGACCTCACCTAGAGGGAACTAGAAGAACCATGTCATGAGCTTGGCTTCCTTATGGGTGCAGTGAGATGGGGCGCACGTGTGCAGCTAATCTAGCAGCTGTAAGGAATTGTTCAGTTGTATGTATAAAAAGAGTTCGGGGGTCTTATTTTTCTCCATTTATGGTTGGAATTTGCATGTTGAAAATTCCGTTTTTCACTCCGGCTTTTGTATTGATGTTGCAGTAGAGACTGTGGACAAACACATAAAGTATATGGGTCAAGATAATACAGCTTTGTTCATAGGGGCTCCTGAATGTGAAATTACAGGTCTAGAAACTTTTCCTCCTCCCTCCAGGCTCCTCCAGGTTTAGCAGCTGACTGTCTTGACTCTTGCCTGCAGGGATGGCACTTGGATTCCCTAGACTTGAATTCCTCCAGGCTTTCTCCATAACACAAGTTGACTTCCCAGGAGAGTTGAGGACAACCACTTGACCTCCTGAGTGTCACTTTCCTTATCTGTAAATGGAAATGACAGTTCTTTTCTCATTCACGGTATGGTTTTGGGATCCTCTGAGAACACAGCTTTGGAGGACTCCAATACTATAACATATTAGTCTTTAATGGGTACCAAGAAGAGTCTTTAACGGGTACCTGTAACTTCCATTCCTCCTCTGATCCTTCCGTGGGAGCCCCTGCAGGGTGTGGCCTGAAGGAGACGGTGCTGGCTACAGAGGACGCCAGTGGTGGTGCTGAGTACCCAGTGTAGCCCATGTCCGCAGTCTCCGTTGGTCAGCATCTCTATAAACTGTTATTACTGTTTACAAATTATTCATGCCACTCTTTTGTTTGTCTGTTGAACAAGCCTCTGAAGTCCAGGTGTGAGTCTCTTCTTAGAACAGGAAACAATGATAATGTATCCTCCCTGTATTTCCATAGCACTCTGGGCCTTGTGCTGAAGTCACCTGTTCGTATCTGTCTTGGATCGTAAACTTCAGGGGCCCCGGACCACGCTGCATTTATCTTTGTGCCACCATTCGGCCCTATCCAAGGAGCTAGCTCAGTGCTTATATAGTAGGGATAGTTAGATACTAAGTGTGGAATTGCAGTTGGATCATCTGTAGCTAAAGACCATGGTATCATACTGTTCCTGATAAAGATGGACTCTTAAATCAGCATTATCCAGTGACTTGGATTTCCTTTCTACCTGCTATCTCTTTAGACAAGTTAATTTCTAGTCCCTAGGGCATTCAGAATTGTGAAAGCTAACGCTGAACTTCTGTAAAAAGCATTAACAGACTTTGGACACATAAAGACCTGAATTCAGATCCTCATTCCACCATCCTCTAGTTCTGAGCTTTAAGGAAAGTCTCCTAACTTCCCAGATACTCATCTTCTTCATTTGTAAAATTAGTACAGTACTTGCATTCTGTAATGAGGTTAGGATTAAGCAAATGTTCATATTAATAGAACTGTTAGCACAGTGCCTTGCAGGGGTAAATGCCTGAGAAATGGTATTTGCTACTGTTTTTATCATTAGCTTTTTAAGTAGAACATTTTAAATACTTAAAATTGATGGAAAATTTCATATATATCCAGAATGTAAAACAAAACTAACCTTTTAGACATTATAAGAAATTTCCTCATTATCAAAACTTTCTCAGATTTATCATAGCAAAAATCTGTTTTTATCACATTTCTATTCTATTCTTTTATTGGCCATGTTGATTAATTCCAAAATTCCATAAGAAATTTAGAGTGAAAAGTTAAAGACAAATTAGGGGCCCCAAATAAGTTATAAATTTTTCCTGAATAAAGTTGCCTGTATATTGGGGATAAGCAGGAGTATATCATAGTGGCAAATGGCATGGGCTTTTGGCTCTGCATTTTATTCTGTATAAACTTGACCAAATTACATTTTCTTTCCCTGTGCTTCAGTGTCTTCATCGATGAAATGGGATAAAAAGGCTATTTCATGGGGATTCTGTGCAGATTAAATTAGTTAATACCTGTAAAGTATTTCATAAGTGGCCAGGTAAAGTCACCATTCAGTAATTATTAACTATGGATAGAAAAGCAAGAAAGGGAAATTCCTACTCCAAAGATAAAGGCTGAAATGTTTTTCCTCCTTTCCAAGCCAAGAAGATGTAATTAGCTATGTCTTTATCCCACAGATAGAGGCTGCTGGGTTCCTTATCTATGGCACCTGCTCAGTAATTTCCCTAATAACATCATGGTAGTTTGGGATTCATGTTTCTCTAAGTGCTTTTTTTCTCCTCTGTAAAATAGAGAGATGATAGTGCCTACCACATAGGGCTACTGAATGTATCAAAAGAGCTAATATCTGGAGAACACTTAATATTGCATAATAAGCATGCAATAAATAACATCACAAGGCCTCTGTATCTATTTTTGTTATTTCAGACATTTCTACAAGTGGTTGGAGTGGTCGCAGTGGCCGTGGCGGTGATTCCTTGGATCGCAATACCCTTGATTCCCCTTGGAATCATTTTCCTTTATCTCCGGCGTTATTTCTTAGAAACGTCAAGAGATGTTAAACGCCTGGAAGCTACAAGTGAGTATTAAGACTCTCAGGTTAGCATGGCAATGCTGATTTCCATTTATGCTGTAATTATGAAGACCCCTGAGGGAAGTGGACGTGGCTCAAGTGATAGAGCATATGCCTATCATATAGGAGGTCCGGAGTTTGAACCCAGGGCCTCCTGGCTCATGTGGTGAGCTGGCCCATGTGCAGCGCTGCCACATACAAGGAGTGCTGTGCCACAGAGGGGTGTCCCCTGCATAGGGGAGCCCCACACGCAAGGAGTACGCCCCACAAGGAGAGCTGTCCCGTGCGAAAAAACCGCAGCCTGCCCAGGAATGGCACTGCACACACACAGAGCTGACACAGCAAGATGATGTACCAAAAAGACACAGATTCCCGGTGCTGTTGAGAATGCAAGCGGACACAGAATAACACACAGTGAATGGACACAAGCGAGCAGACAATAGGGGGAAGGGGAGAGAATAAATAAAGCTTAAAAAAAAAAAAGGACCATTGAAATTCTGCAGACTCTGTATTCCAGAAAGTCCCAATACTTGATACAATGTTATATTAGGAATACTATGTTCACCATGATCCCTGTTGACATGAGGGCTAGTGGAGTTGATAGAGCACCTTTGTCATTTAGCATGAGGAAGGAATGAAGGATGCACGTAGAATAATTTTCCACTGGAATGCGAGTGCCCTGAAGACACGGACCATTTCTGTCTCATTTATGACACACTTCCTTATGCAGAAAAGGCACTCAATAAATATATTTTGAAGAAATAAAATGTTTCATCATGTTGGAACTAATATAGAAGGAAAATAGGGGAATTTTCTTTCCCCGAAGATACTGGAAAGGAAAGGATTAGGGAAATGAAAGGAGGTGTCAAGAAATGCAGTCATATGTGAGAAATAATGGATTTAAAATATATATTACTTTCATATACTCAAAACTAATAGCTAACAAGTTGCAGTTGTTTGAGCACGTGAAGCATTGTTAGTTTGGGTCTTGCTCTTTATCATCACTACTATTTGGTTGTAATGCCACAGTTTGGTTTTGGGTTTTGTTTTTTTTTAGGATGTTCATGCAAATGAACCTTGAAAATAATCCTCTTAGGACATAAGGAAGAAGGGGAAGGTTTTAATGCCTTTAGTCTATTATTTTATTCAACTTCCTAATTTTGGAATAATGTAAAAATCACTTTAAGATTGATCACTCTGTTCTAGAGGTAATCACAGAGGATGAAATAATTCAGAGCTATCTTATTATAAATGCATGACTAACATTTTTCATTATTATTAACACAAAAGATCATAAGGACAGTAGAAATGTTAAACTGAGATATAAAGATGATACCCAAAAAGTAAAGAAGGAAGATACTTTTGTCAGAAAACGTCATCTATGAATAGTTTTTGCAAATGAACACTAACTCAGCTTTCTGGAAGCCACACCAAGAAGATACATACTGAGTCCCATCATTCTCAGTATCTGCTAGGTAGAAAAGTATAAGTTCATCAGGACAAAGGAGTTGTTTTTATGTGGCACACACATTACTTTTTAAATAATAAACTCTTCAGAGGCATTTCTCGTAACTTTGCAGAAAGGATAATGGGTGACAGTTTTATTAAAGTTGTAGGAAATTTTTTTAATCACTAACAGAACCAGCTAAACCACTGTGATTCTAGTTTTGTGAAGATGTTTCAGTGGGGAGGTGTATGTGTAACATTCTGCGTATATGACTTGGTGCAAGGATAGGGCTTGGAGAAGACAGGAATAAATAGCATTCCTGGGAGATTCTCTTTTGTTCATATCATTGACCCGAACCAGTCTTTTGTGTCGATAACAAGGTTTCAGACAAGTTACAACTTGGGGAGACTTATGAAATACAGTTAGTCTACAGTCTTGTTGCAAAGGAGGCTTCAGGTGTATTCATGGAACTCTGCTGCAGGAGGAACACCTTTACTTAGATTTTTGTCTGGAGTAAGGTCACTTCCCATCGACATGGAAGTAGAGAGAGGGGACCTCCTAAGACTTTTCTCAAGAAGCAGTGTAAGTTTTCTTCAAGCACTCCCTTGAAGCCCAGGGCATACCATAAAACATAAGGAAATGTTGACCTGGAGATTCTGAGAACTTTGGCATGGCTCCTGGCATGGGTTTTCCTGTATCCCAGTTGGCTGTGACAATGAGTTAAATACAGACAGTCCTTTCCCTGTGCTGCCAGATAACCACAGTAGTGGCCAGCCAATTAGGACTGTGTATTGCTATCCGTCTGGGCGATGGATCAAATTCCACTGTTTTCTCTAAACAGTAATTGATGGTGAGTGCCTCTTGAGGCCACTGCTGGCATCATCAGCAAAAAGAAAGAGGCCTGACTGCTGTGGCAAGAAGGCATAAATCCATTGAAGGACTTCTAAAGTCTTGAGGTTTATTTTAAGACCATACTGCCTAGCTGCCTCTGGAACCTTAAGCTGACATTTAAGCAATCAGATGAGAAATTGTGGTTGATCGTAATGTTTTTTATTTATATGAAAATGAATATAGCAGTAAGTAATTTAGTGACATTTCACCAGTCAACTCTGTTGAGTTGGCAGTACCTGGATTATGAAGCCATATCCAGATTCTTGCTGTGGGAGTGCTGTAATCCATTATCCATATCTATCATGGGCATTGGAAGGGGAGTGTTGACTTGTGCACCACATGTTTTCAGACCATTGACTCTAAAATCTGCTGTTTTAAAGAGTCCTCATGCCAGACTCCCTGGGATTAAGTTAAGGTACTTAATAAGATGTGCAGTAATGGGTAAGATTCTTCAGTTTTCTAAATACAGGCCACAAAGTCTGGAAAAAAGTACTTTGAGGCACACATGGAAAATTTAGACCCCATGACTAGTCTCCCTCCAAAACTGGCTGTGCTTCAAAGCACAGACTTGGGAATAGGACAGGGTCTGACCCTTAGTTATCCCACTTAATTGGACTAACTACTTAACCTTGGACAGTGTTCTTCATCCCTCAAGTCTGTTTTGCCCTCTGACAAGAATATAATAATAGTTGCCCAGTGGGGTTGTTATGAAGATTGCTTAAGATGAAAATGATTGGGCAAGCTTATTTCAGAGGCTTGACACCCTTTCCCTCTATACTAGTTCATTTTCTTTGCAGACTTTCAAGTTCACCCATATTTACATCCTGCTCATCTTAATTGGGGATGTGGAAGAAACATCTTTTTCAAATGATTCCTGCCATTGCTCTGTAATTCTTGGGTATGATATAAAGTAGAAGGTTTGATCCTTGCCTTACCTGGGGTTCAAGGCTGGGATGATCACCTGATTTTTAAGGTGGACCCTGCTACTTTGATCTGTTAAGAAAAGCAAGTAGAATGACTATGCCACAGTACATTAAGGACTCTCCCTGGGTGAACCGTCCCATCTCCTCCCTCCTCGTGAGCATCACCTAGGATGAAACAGCATTTATGTCACAATCCTGCCTTGCTCTTAGCACTCTTCCGGTAGGGTAATGGGGTCTGGGGTCCTCCTGGGTTCTCTCTAGGTTCCTGAGCACCCTGTTTACAGACTGACCGGTCTCTGGGGTAGGTGGGTCTTTAGGGATGACCGGCAAAGGCCTGTACACTAGAGTACGAGTTCAGTCCTCTACACTTTCATTGCCCACTTAAAAGTGCAAGTTAAAGGAAGCTAAAATAAATAAAAATTAAAGGGTTACTCATTATAACAGAGAGAAGAGCATGGATGTAGAGTCAGAGCACAAGCAAACAACTGGACAGTCAAAACCACCTGAAAATCACTTAAGTCTCTTTGCCTAAACTAGATATAATGGTAAAGAGTAGAACAGGTCCTGGTTGGTACACTTGTGTCCTGGGAAGGTTTTGTTTCTTAATGCAATGTCACAGATGAGGGCCCCTAAAGGTAAATGTCCTCCTAGTCAGGAAAGAGCCCCACAGCTGAGCAGATGGTCCGTGGGCGCACTTGCCAGGCTGCCCTCCCTCAGCCGCAAGGCTTTCTGCCTTCTCCATCCCCTGCAATGTCTCGTGTTCAGCAGCCGGCTTCTTTCTTGTAGAACTCTGAACTCTAAGTTTCCTAGGAGGGAGTTCTGTGTCTCTGTACATTTGTACTCCCAGCACCCACCCCACACATGCAGTGCCCACATGCACAGTAAGCACCCCAATATGGAACTCACCTCTCACCCACACAGACATTCTAATGCCATACTAAGGAGTCAGCCCCTGAAAATATAAATATGTTTGAGCTTCTTCCCTTGTTTCTTTTTACCATCATTTTTTATTAAAGGAAAATCATACAGAAAGTACATAGTTCTCATATACCCCCCACGTACTTACAGTGCTAATTTATATAATAGTATGTAGCCTCATATAAGATAAATTATCTTCTCTCAACCACCCATGTTTTACTAACAGTGCTCCATTAGAAGCTACATATAACAAAGTATTAAAATCAAGATTTCCTTATAAAGCACAAGTTATTACTCATCCCAAACAAGAATGTGCAAAGCAATATACAGGATCACATGCTGCAGCGAGCTCCACAAGGCAGGACCAGTGTGCAGCAGGGCAGTTAGTTGTAAAGGCATCCATCAGGCTCCTGGAGCTGAAGTCCAGACTGTTCAAAGACTTTTTGGCTGGAAAAGTCCCATGGGCACAAGGGCAGTGCAATACCCCAGTGCGTGGTGATCCATCAAAAGACACTTCACACAAGACAGGCAAAGGAAAATTCCATAGGATACAGGGAGTTAATAAAGTGTCTATTCGGTTTAATTGTTGAGTACCTATTATGTGCCAGGCACTGTTTAGTGACTGGGATACAACGACACTGTCCTTGCCCTCAAGAAATTAATCTAAGGTGGAGACAGGTACATAAATAAGTACGATTAGGTGTGGCAAGTACTCTAACAGAATTATAAAAAAATCACTGCTGGCTCAAAAATAGTGAACATGCCATGCTATTGCCTTGGGTTACTAAAATGGTAGTGTGTGGGAATGCTGTATTTTGTCCATGGTTTTTCTGTAAACCTGCAACTTCTCTAATTAATAAACATTATTCCCAAAGTGATGTCAGAGTATAATATAGAGGGAAGGTCATGTTTGAGTAGGACCTCAGAGAATGAGTTAGCAGAGAAAGAATAACTATATTCTAATTGGGTTGAAGAGTTCAGAGACATTCATTTCCAGGTTCGTTAAAGTGCATTCTAGTTTGACCAGGAGTTTGAGGGGAGCCTTCAATGGACTGCTCCTGAGAGGCTGTCGTCTCTCCCATGGGCTGCTGGGAGCATTTCTTCTTGGAAGGCAGCTGATCTCCTTACGTCAGCCTTACTGAGCTTTCTGTTTGTCTCCTCAGCACGAAGTCCAGTGTTTTCCCACTTATCATCCTCTCTTCAGGGACTCTGGACCATCCGGGCGTTCAGGGCTGAGGAGAGGTTTCAGGAACTGTTTGATGCACACCAGGATCTACATTCAGGTCTGTAAGTCTCTGGAAACGGTTTCTCAGGATGAACTTGCTACCGTCTCAGGCTTGACCCTCCTCTTCCGGGGCCTTGTCCACTCTTCTGCCTCTCCTTCCTCTTCTCCTTGGGTTTGACTACCCTGAATCCTCTTTGTACTTACTGTCTTTCCCAGTCAAGCCACTGCTTTTCTTCCACGGACTGGCTTGTGTGTCTCTTCCATCACTGTGCCTGTGGCCTTCCATCCCCTTAGGGCAAGAGCCAGCAAACTTTTTCTGTAAAGGGCCGAATAGTAAATATTTTAGACTTTCTGAAACATGCCATCTAATGAAAACACTCAACTCTGCTGTTGTAGTGCAAACACAGGCATAGGTAATATACGTAAGCAAATGGCATGGCTGTGTTCTGAGAAAACTTCATTTACAAAAGCAGGTGGGCTGTAGCTTGCTGCGTTGCTTTAGAGCATGCCATGTGGTGGAAGTGCTGAGAAATCAGTTTCCTGATTATCTGATTTGCAACCCTCTGGATCAGTGAAGTTTATTTCCTTTGAGAAATTTCAGAATTTCCTTTAAACCTATAAAATCTGGTCCATCTTTCCAGTCTTTATTGCATTTCAAAGATATTGTTGCACTTTGCAGATGCAATCCATTTAGTGGGCTGGTCGTTTAGATAGACTCCTAAGAATATCCATGGTGTGAGGCCTTGTATGGAAGGTGCTGAAAACAATTTTGGGAGCTGTGCTCTCTGTTCTTGGGGAACTGAGGTCTGTTAAACACACGAGAGGGTGCGCTTCATAATGAGAAACAGCATTACAAGAAATGGATTTTGATCATATTTCCATGTTCTTCATCACAATCTTTATTTCTGTTTATAATCTCTGAGCTGAATATGTCAGTGCATGCTTCCCACAAGCTACTGTACTGTTTCATGTAATGTGTACTATGTATTATCTTATATCACAGAATTTTCTGTGAGGTTTTGAGGGTATGCAACTATGCACCACCTGTCAAATTGGTGCCCTACTCTGTGTAAAAGTCTTTTGTCACTCAATTGAGGAAAATGCTCTCCCACATTTGATGCAACTAATACCGTGCTTCTGCCTATTCATTGTCCTTCTTATGGTTCATAAATCCAGAGGCTTGGTTCTTGTTTTTGACTACGTCCCGATGGTTCGCTGTGCGTCTGGATGCCATCTGTGCCATCTTTGTCATCATTGTTGCCTTTGGATCCTTGATTCTGGCAAACAGTAAGTACAGATGTGAATAACTATTCATGGTATGACTACAGTTTATAGTTGTGTTCACAGTTATTAAATTAAACTCTTGCCACCTTGTCTAATATTATATACTGTTTGGTTCTAATGAATTGCATGAAGGCATTCATGGCGTGTCAGGTTGAATATGATTCTGTGGTGCGGCCCCTTTAGCAGAATTGTTTTGGTCCTGACAGGGTCCTGTTATCCTTTGAATGAATTGAGGCCTGCACAGATGTAGCAAGCTGACATTCTGAAGCCCCTGGTAGTGTCTGGTGGTTGAGGGGAGAGAACCAAGTTTACTAGTAAGCATTTAGTCTGGGTATGGTTTCATACCTAGATATCTGGTGTATACTGATACAGGCGCACTGAGTTGAAAAAGGTTCTCCACAGGAACAAAGGCCATCATCACTGGCATGCAGGTACAAAATGAGCAAGTGTTGGCATGTATGGCATGACTTCTCCACTCCTGTTATTCCATAGTAACAACACTAAATTACATTATTCAATAATGAAGCAAGGAGAGTAGGATTTTAGATTCAAAATTATTGGCATCAGTATTCATCACCTTATTTTTAGTGGTTTCCGTCTGGAGGTTGCATTGGATATAGAAAGTGGAATTATGTAATGGTCCTTGAAACTATAATGATAAATGTCTGAATAATGACATTATCCCTTACATATGTTATACTGTTTTCAAATGTGTCGATCCTACTGGGGTTAATAAATCCACATCACAGTCTTTCTGAGTTCATAGTGGCATTTCTCGTTGTATCATGGTCTCAGCCAAATGGATATTAAAAGTACAGCTACAATTATGTATATGCAAACTGTTTAAACACTATAAAGGGGTCCTCCTGGTAAAGTAATAAATGAAGCCAGCCTTAGGGCTGAGAATGAGACTGACTTTATTCCCCTTTTTCTCCTCGTTTAGCTTTGGATGCAGGGCAGGTTGGCCTGGCCTTGTCCTACGCCCTCACACTCATGGGGATGTTCCAGTGGTGTGTTAGACAAAGCGCCGAAGTTGAGAATATGGTAATGTTTATCTTAGCATTCTTGGCCTTTTCAAGTTTCCCTGCCATTAAATGGCATAAAAGCAATTCTTATGTAAAATATTAAAAATGTTATTTTTACATCATAGCTAAGAGAGTTTTTTAGATCCTTCTTCCATATGTTTAAAGTTAATGTAAAATGAAATGTATACATCTTTTTCTCAGTCTTATGTATGCTGTGTCAGCAGGTTTATAGTCATCACAAGATGTTTTCAAATGTAATAAATGTCTCTGTAGGAGGGAAACTAGAGCGGATGGGATATAAGTTAATTTCCTAGAGGCTTGGTTATCTTTGTTTCTTAATGGGTTCTTCCTCATTCCTGGTAAAATTCAGTATTTTGAGGTTATTTGTTAGTTTAATTAATAGGGTCCCTTTTCCCCCATTGTAGCATTTATTCTGAGATATGTTGTCCAGGAGGCAGGAGGTCTTGAATTTGCAAGTGTCCCATCTGGTAGGGCAAGCCCACTCTCATGATGTGCAGTGTGCAAAGGATCAAGCAGTGTGCAAATTATCTCCTCATTTGAGTATTAGCACCTTTGACTGAAAGGAGGAAAACAGTGAAAATGAAGTCTTTCCTTTTCACACTTCCAATAGAGAAGAAAGTGACTAATTATTAAAATGACCTTTGATCATCATCCTATTTAACTATTATATATTGACTGCCCTTCTGTAACAAAAGATTATGATTGGTTGCAGTTATTTTTTTCTTTTACAAAGTCCTCTTGCTCTTTTTGAGATAAGTGGATAAATAAAATCTACTAATTCTTTTAGTTTAATGTAATATTGAAGGACGCAACCAGAAGTGAAAATGTTTGTAACTCATCAAAGTCCTCAACAATCTCCTGCTTCTGGGGACGTAAGACTTGAGTTATCCTTAACCAACTGGACATAAAAGAAGTAAATTTCATCTACATTCTCTTAAAACCATAAATAACAACTTTGTTCCTAACCTCTGTGGATGTCACATCTCTTTCAGATGATCTCAGTAGAAAGAGTGATTGAATATACGGACCTTGAAAAAGAAGCACCTTGGGAATATCAGAGGCGCCCACCACCAGCCTGGCCCCATGAAGGAGTGATTGTCTTTGATAATGTTAACTTCTCATACAGTTTAGATGGACCTCTAGTTTTGAAGCACCTGACAGCACTCATTAAATCAAGAGAAAAGGTTTGTTTGAACCCTCTTTAAAATTCCAACTCAAGATTTAACACTGTGCCTACTTGTTGGCTTCCTGGTGAACATTTTAAGGAGCCTTTCTGTTGAATGCAAATTACATTGGTCATGTTACAGGTAATTCTTTCTTGAAAAATGACTATGGAATGTGGTTCTAAATATTTCTTTCCTCACTGTTGTAAGCTGCTTCATGGTGGTTGGTGGCATCTATGTTTCAAAGCTGGAATTTATTAACCTTATGTGGGAAAATATATTTGACTTCTAATCAGTCATGTCTAAGTCTTGGAAGTCAACCCCAGCTCTTCCCTGCTCCTTGCCACTAACCCTCCAACATCTAGCTTCTCTTGTTTCTTATATCTTTATATTTCTCAAATCCTTTCTCTTCTCCCCTGTGACAGCTCTGTTTAAGCCCTCCTACCCCGACCCTTAGCCTTTTCCAAAGTCTTATCCTTCTCTTATGCTCTAAACAAGAGTGTTTTTGGTGTATTTGTTTGTTTTTCTGAAACACAAATTGGATCCTCATGTGGCTGCTTGGCAGCTCCTGACCTGGGCAAGCTGCCAGCGGGAACATAGTAAGCCCCCGTCCTCTCCAGGAGCTGCATGACCGGCTGTTAGCCACCAGAACTCCACCCAGTTGGGGATCAGAGACCAGAGACCCACGCTGGACCCAGAGACTCACTCAGTCAATTAATTCAAGGAAAGCCAAGAGGGGCAAAGGATGATACACGGGGGAGATGGCCAGGCGGTTTGTGCGCTGATCCTGCTGGAGCCTCGGTCAGCCCGCAGTGTTCCTTTCACAGGCTGCGGGCCCATGGCTGGGACTCGGCAGGCTCTTGGAGGGACTGATCCAGAACAGACAAGGCAGTAGGAGGCTCTTCACCTGCCTCCCTCTCCAGCCTGACTGCTAACATGTGCACACACCTCCATAGAATCAGAGTACTTTCCATTCCTCCAAAACGTCGTGTGCTCCCCTTGCTCCCCCTGAGGCACCTGCTGCCCCTCCCTTTGCTCTCCCTTCCCTTCCATTGTCTGTTGAACGTCTAGTCATTCAGAGTCAGTGCAGATGCCTCTGCCTCTATAAAGTCCTCCGTTCTGCTACATCATCTCATCCATTCCTTTAAGATAGCTTTTCTGGCATGATTTGTAAATACAGGTCTGTATCTTACACAACCCTGAGGCTTCTTAAAGGTCAGGGAGCATCTCATGTTCATCTTTGTTCCCAGAAGATGCTGTGTGGCGTGTAGTGGGTGCTGCGTGGCTGTTGCTATGAGAGTGAGTAATAAGCAGGTATGAAGAAACCAGGGACAGACACACAATGAAACCTACTTCCTGTAAACAACCCATTACCTAGATGTAAGTGTTAAATACTTTAACAGCTGCTCCTCTAAACACTCTCTCTACCACAAATCCATTTAGTGGACTATAGCAGTAATTTAACGAATGATACCCTTGTGAAATGAAAGAATAAATGTACCACTTAATGCCCAAATGATACCCAGGGAGCAGCTTTAGCAACTCATTTGGTGAAAGCAGGACCCTAATTATTTCCACAGTTTCCTTGTAGGTTGGGAAGAAGCTGAGGACTGCTGTGTAGGGAAAACTGACTGCAGCTCTGGACGAGAGTAATGTCTTTCCAATTCTGTTCCTTGCTTACTCACAGCAAAGGCGCTTATCAGATTTTGCATTGTAAATAGAGTTCTGTTCATTTGCATGCAGCTTAACTTTTCCTTGAAGCAATAAAATGTGAATTAGCCTTGAAACTCTGTTGTAAAACTTATATAGTATATATCTCTAGATTTGTATTCTTCAGTCTTAAAACCCCCAAATCATAGGATTATCTGTGATTCTAACATGGTTGAAGGCAAATTGAATTTGAAGACTGAGTTATAACTACAAAAATTTGACTTTTGATTTGTTTTTTGGTCCACTCATGGCGCCATATTTGACTCCATTTATGTATTTAGAAATTATATCTAGGCAGCACGGTCATGAAATAATTTCACTCTGCCTATGTCTATCTCAGGTTTCATCTTCATACACCTGCCCCCAACCCCCATTATCCCAGGACATCTCTTTGGTGTTTCATTTGATTGAGAGGGAGGACATGGAAATATGCCAACACAGCAGCAGTGATGTTTCTAAAAATTATTTCTTCCACTGTCCAGATTCTAGGAAGTTATAATAAACAGGAAACTGTAATAGGTACTAAACAGGTTTCTAATTCATGGAAGAAATAGCAAATAAAAATAAAGACCCAAAATGAAATAAATACCACCCGAGGCTTCCTGGTTTGATTTTAAACACTGGCTGCATTTTTTCATTTAGATGATTTTGTGGTTGATTTGATCGTTTTAGAAAGTACTGGGCCATTTTAAAGCATTTTCCAGCTCTAGAGATGTAGATTGATTTGGGTTTGTTATTTTTTTTAATTTATTTATTTTACTCAGAGCTATTACTTTGATAATACATTTTTACAGATGTGTACTAGACCTTGCTATAATGTGCAAAAATATTAGTGTCCTACATTTTCTCCTTTTTTACATAATACTTTTGTAGAACCCCTGTCCTCATGCTCCAGGGTCCCTCTTCCCTTGGCAGCTGTCTCAGTCCTTGCTACTGAAACCGTGGTTCCTGAACCAGCAGCATCACATCGGGGAGCTTGTTAGAAATGCAGAATCTCAGGCCCCACTGAGACCTCCTGAATCAGAACTGTATTCGAGCATTGTCCCCAGATGATTTCTGGGCACATTCAAGCATACTAAGTCATCTCTCTCCCATAAGCAATTTTTGATGACTGATTACCTGTGTTTTCCCAGAAACTTCCTTTGACAATTGGAAATTGAGCTAATGAATTATCCCAACCCCTCTTTTTCTGAATCTGACTAGAAGTTCCTGTGCCACTTACCATTCTACAGATTTTTTTACCTTTATATTCTGAAAATCTTGAATTTTCATTACCATTTATGTTCTGTTATTCCAGATTTTATGCATGTATTTGTATCTTCTCAATAGAGTCTGTTTTCTATCACAGTCCGTTTCATCACACTTGCCATACTTTTCCGATATCAGCCTCTGTTCCCATAGCAGCTTCCTCCAGAAGAACTAAAAGTATTTCACCCCACTCCCCCCGCTCCCAAATCAGAGACTACCAAGCTTAGCAGTATATTTCAGGCCGTTTCACCACCATTGGATGGGATTAAATCAGTGTCACTGCCTCAAGGATGGAATTAGGTCTATCTGGCCTTTCCCCCGGGCACCCAGTGGCCCCGCAGCTGCAGGTTTCTCTTCTAGCCCTGACTGTGCATGCCCAGGACGTGCTGCCAACACCTGTAGACCACCTGGCTACAGGCACCCTGTCTGCGCCAAGATAGCTGGTGTCTTCCGCCAACCTCCACAGTATACTCACCTGTGTCCCATATAGTGCATTAACTGTCTAGCAGCAGGATCTATATGGTAAACCAGTTCCCTTAACCTCAACCACAGCTGTCCCCACTTTGTCCCTGTTGACTCAACAGAGGGAATAAGGTGCCAGGCCATCAGAGTGACTTTTCAGCCAGTTCTTGCCACTGTCACCACATAAGTAGGCAGTCTTCAAAGTGGGCAAGAGGCATGCAAACCTGGGTTGAGTCCTATTCTGCCACTTGTGGCCTCTATTACTTCAGACAGGTTAATTAATCTTCCTAAGCTTCAATTTTCTCTTTTGCAAAATGGAATAGGACCTACCTGCCAGGGTTATTATGTAACTTACATGAGATAAGACCTGTAAAGTACCTAGCAAAGACTAGCACAACATAAATGCTTGATAAAAGATACCTGTCATTGTTATAGGCAGTAAAATGAATTTAACCACTTAGACTGCGCATACTTTTGTCTCTCCCATGAAAACAAGAGGCTGGCCAGTTGCAATTGTTTATGGCTATAGGATTCACCTGCCATGTCATCGTCTCTTCTCAGATTTCCGTATACCTGAACAATAAGCCTTAATCTCCTCAACTCCTTATGAAATGTCTATTTTTTTCCCGGACACAACAGGTAATACAGAGGTGAATCTATTGCAGCTCTTGCTCTCAACCATATATTCTAGAAGAAAGAAGGCCATCTATAAGTGGCTCCTATATAAGACAAAAGGAGGCCAGTAAGAGACTTACAAAAATTTGATAGATGCTTAGAAAAAAGCGCCCTGATATCCTTTAGGGGTGAGAGAAGTCCACTTGAGGGGACAGGTAGATATTTTCAGGAAATGGAGCACTGGAAGCAGACTCTGTGACGTGTGATTAGGATTTCAACAGGAGGAAATGCACGTGAAAGGCATTCTGGGTAGAGGGACTGGCATATGAAAAGGCACGATGCTATCCAAAGACCCTGTGATCCATAGCGAATGAAGAATTGGGTTTCTACGGGTATGCTGGGTGTATTAGCTTCCTAGGGCTGCTATAACAAATTACCACAGACTGGGTGGCTTCACAGCTCTAGAGACCAAGTCCAAAATCAAGGTATCTGCAGGGCTGTGCTCCCCCAGGGGCTCTAGGGGACAATCTTTCCTTACTTCTTGTAGCTTGGCTGCAGGAATTCCTGGCTGGAGACTTCATCCCTCCAATCCCTGGCTCAGTCTTCACTTCACCTTCTCTGCCTTTCCACTGCATGTCTTTTATAAGGACCCTTGCTGTTGGACGTAGGCCCCTGCCAGGCAATCCTGGATGTTCTCATCTCGAGAGCCTTAGTTTTAATTACCTCTGCAAAGACCCTTTTTTCAAATAACCTAAAATTTGCAGGCTCCAGGGGGTAGCACATGGGCGTATCTTTTGGGGAGCCATCGTTCAGCACACTACCTGATATATAACATTATAAACTACCATGCACATAGCACTTATTTTCACATTTAAGCCTCAGACCACCTAACAATCCCAAGGAAGGAGTGAAGGATGGAAAGGTTAGTTGGGACAGTTTTGTGGAGGTTTCCCAGTGGGGAAAGCTAGGCATAGTTTAAACTTCCACTCTTACTTTTGGAAGTTTAAAATGAGAGCTGGGTGCACGTGAATTACAGTGGGAAGACATGGGAGACGGGAAGACATGGGAGACAGCAAGCCAGAGTCATGCTCTACCCCTAGCAAGACATACTGGAGGAAAGTAGTTTCACTTTGTAGAATCAAGCCTTGTTTTAATGTCGATTAAAACAAAGTTATAACACACAAGTTTGTGAATGTGCCAGGAAATGGGTGGGGATATATATTAGTATCGTATTTCTGCAGGGTAGTGTCAGTGCTTAAACAGCCTCCTCTAAAAATGTTCATACCTGTTTCTCAACAATCCCCCATCTGAAAATTTATCTTAAGGAAGTAATTAAGGTTATTTGCAAAGATTTCGCTTCAAGAATGCTTAACACAGTGTTATTTCTACTAGCAAAGTACTAGAAATATCCACAAAGATGGGATTGGTTAAATAAATTATCATATAAACTGTAATATTACATGGCTGTTAAAATAAGTATTTTATGAAATATTAAGTGAAAAATTACAATATGTTCATATTAATCCTTTCTTGTTTAAACATATGAGTTTATCTCTTTAAGAACACACACATACAAGGACAGAAAGAAAATGCACCACATGGTAAGAATAGTTCTATAAGAATGATGGGATTTACTGCTAGTATTTATTACTTTTGAAATTCATTTGAACTGATAATTAGGGAAAAGGTTTTGTGTTGTATGTGTTTAAAAGATAATGCAATCTTGCACTAGTGGTAGCTGTGAGAATTAGAATGAGGCACTAAGTCAAGAAACAATGCAGAAGTAGAATCTTCAGGGCTTGGCACCAGGCTAGAAATAAGGTGAAAGTTTTGAGCATGTGAGTGATAGAATGAAAATGGGGAAATCAAAGGAAGCAGCTGTTATGAGTGAGGCTTTGGAATTGATTGTGTTGAGTTTCGTGTATGAAGAATTATCTGGGTGCAACTGTCTAGCATATTGGTGTGGTCCTCAGAGACCCAGATTAGCCTACCGTGGGAAAATGTAGAGAGGCAATTCCACATCAACTAATATAAAACTATCTCAGTGTCTCTATGGTGTTTTGAATGTAAAATTGCTGATTTTACAGTTGGTACCACTAAGTAATCTGTGAAAGGCTTTCAGACTAGAGTTGTATGGTGGTTTTTTTCTTTCAGACAGTTAACATTGCCATATCAATGTGTAATTTTTTAAATTAGAAGTTGCAGGTTTACAGAAAAATCATGCAAAAATACAAAGTTCCCATATAACCCTCCCCCCTCATATACACAGTTTTCACTATTAACTCTTTTCATTAGTGTGGTGCCTTTGTTAAATTAAATTGATTAAACAATACTATTATAATTGTACTATTAACTATAGTCCATAATATGTTAGGGTTCACTGTGTTATGCAGTCATAGGTTTTTTATAAAATTTGTATTCTGGTAACATATATACAACCTAAAATTTCCTATTTTAACCACTTAAATATATAATTCATTGGTGTTAATTGCATTCACAATATTGTGCTAACATCCACCATCGTCCATTACCAAAACATTTCTATCACCTCAAACAGAAACTCTGTACCAATTAAGCATTAACTTCTATTCTCTACCTTTACCTCAGCCCCTGGTAATCTGCATTCTAGTTTCTGACTCTGAATTTTCTTCTTTTAATTGTTTCTTATCAGTGAGATCACCCAATTTTTCTCCTTTTGTATCTGGCTTATTTTACTCAACCTGATATCTCCAGGATCCACCCAAGTTGTCTCATGTATCAGAACTTCATCTTTATTGCTGAATAATATTCCGTTGTACGTTTATGCTGCATTTTCTTCATCTGTTGCTGGACACTTGGTGCTTCCACCTTTTGGCAATTGTGAATAATATTGCTGTGAACATCAGTTTGCAAATATCTGAGTCCTTCCTTAAAATTCTTTGGGGTATATTTCTGGAAATGGGATTGCTGAGTTATATGGTAGTTCTCTACTTAACTTTCTGAGGAACCACCAAATTGATATCCATATCAGCTGTACCTATTTACATTCCCACCAACAATGAATGGGTGTCCTATTTTTCTACATCCTCTCTAATAGTTATTTTCCGTTTGTTTTTTAAATAGTAGCCATGTAAAATGGTATCTCATGGTGGTTTTCCCTTATGATGTTGAGCATCCTTTTATGTGTTTTCCCCATTTATATATCTTTGGAGAAATTTTTTTTTGGTTTTGTTTTTTTTTTTTTCATGCCAGATGGGTAATATGCCAATGTCCTAACAAAGTTTGAAGGTGGCACATCTCACACAAGCGCATGAATACCCATTCATCATGCTTATGAACTGCAAAAGGATTTTAATTGTTTTTTTTGGCATTTTGTGTTGAACTGTAGCAGTTCTTTATATATGCCGAATATGAAACCCTTATCTGATATATGGTTTCCAAGTGCTTTCTTCCATTCGGTAATTTGTCTTTTTTCTTTCATGATGTCCTCTGAGGCACAAGTTTTTATTTTTGATGATGTCCCATTTGTCTGTTATTTCTTTTGTTGTGCAAGATTTTGGTGTAAAAAACCATTGCCTAACACAAGGGCTTGAAAATAATTCTATTTTCTTCTAGGAACTTTATAGTTTTGGTTCTTGTATTCAAGACTTTGATCTATTTTCAGTAAATTTTTTATATGGTATGAGGTAGAGGACTACCTTCATCCTTTTACACATAGATATCATTTGCCAGCACCATTTGTTGAAGAGACTATTCTTTCCTCATTGAGTAGACTTGGAAGCCTTATCAAAAGTCATTGACAATATATTATTTACAGTTGCCAAAAGCTAGAAGCAGCACAGGTGGCCATTAACTGAAGAATGGGTAAACAAATGTAGTATATACATATAATGGAAGATTATTTAGCTGTAAAATGGATGAAGTCCTGATGCATGCGACAGCATGGATGAATAGTGAGGATATTATGCTGAGTTAAACAAGCCAGACACAAAAGGACTAATATGATCTCAATGATATGAAATAATTATAATAAGCAAACTCATAGAGTTAGAACCTAAAATGTACGTTACTAAGGGGTAGATTTGGGGTAGAGAATGGGGAGCTGATGTTTAATTTGTACAGAATTTCTATTTAGGTTGATTGTAAAGATTTGGAAATGGATGGCGGTGATGGTAGCACATTATTGTGAGTGTATTTAGCAGTGCAGAATTATGTACATGAATGTGGTTAAAAGGGAAAACTTTGGGTCGTGTATGTTGCTAGTATGGAAGTTAGAAGATAAAACTTGGGACTGTATAACTTAGTGAACCCTGCTGTGGTTGATGGACTGGGGTTAATAGTACAAGCACCAGAATGTTCTTTCATGAATTATAACAAATATATTACACTGATACAAGGTATTAATAATAGGGTGGTACATGGGGGAAAAACACCTATGTAAACCAAAAGAAAAGTCTGGTCTAAAATGGTGAAAAAAAACCCCACATAAATAGCAGAGTGGCAGCATCTGAACAGAGAGTGGACTGTTAGAAGAAAAACTACGAATTAAGATCTGTACATTAGCACATGCAACTTGGTGTCTGAGGGTTGGAGTAGAAAAAGAATACTTTTTGTGCCTCCCTACAGTCAGTAACTGAAGCCAAATGCTCCCAAGACTTTCTCTAATACAATAAAAAAGAAACAACTTGCTTTGGAAAAAATCAGTTTGCCATAGATATAGTGGCTTATATGTCTGTCTTTGAATCAGTACCATGCAGTTTTGATAAATGTAGCCTTATAATAGTTTTTTTTAATCTTGTTTTTAAATTTTATTTATTTTAATAATAGTCTTTTTTTTTTAAGTACAAAATCACAAAAAATGTTACATTAACAAATATAAGAGGTTCCCACATACCCCACTTTTTACCCCCCACTCCTTCCACATCAACAACCTCTTTCATCACTGTGGCCCATTCATTACATTTGGTGAATACATTTTAGAGCACTGCTGCACCGCATGGATTATAGTGTACATTGTAGTTTACACTTTCCCCCAGTACATTCAGTGGATTATGGCAGGATGTATAATGTCCAGCATCTGTCCCTCCAGTATCATTTAGGACAACTCCAAGTCCCAAAAATGCTACCATATCTCATCTCTACTTTCCTCTCCCTGCCCTCAGCAACTACCTTGGCCACTTTCTCTGGATCAATGCTACAGTTTCTTCCATTACTAGTCACAATAGTTCTATATGTAGTAAGTTTTAAAATCAGGACATGTGAGTCAGTGTAGCAGTTTGATATAGTTATGAGTTCCAAGAATAGATACTGGATTATGTTTGTAAACTGATCTGTACCTGGGCATGATTCAGTTATGATTAGGGCTTTAGTTGGCCACATCAGTAGAGTGTTGAGTCCCTGCCCCTTGGTGGGTGGGAACTTAACAGATAAAAGGCACGACAAAGGATAGAGTTGGAGCTTTTTGATGCTGAAAGTTTTTGATGTTGGAGTTTTGATTTTGGAGTTTGATGCTGAAGTCTTAAGCTGGAGCTCCAGGAAGTAAGCACACAGAGGAAAGAAAAGCAAGCCCTGGGAAGAGAGGAACCCTGAGCCCAGAGAGAAGCAAGCCCTGGGATGAGAGGAACCCTGAGCCTAGAGAGAAGCAAGACCGGGGAAGAAAGGAACCCAGGAAGCCTGAACCCTTGCAGACATCGGCAGCCATCTTGCTCCAACACGTGAAAATAGACTTTAGTAAGGGAAGTAACTTATGCTTTATGGCCTGTTATCTGTAAACTCCTACTCCAAATAAATACCCTTCATAAAAACCACCCAATTTTTGGTATTTTGCATCAGCACCCCTTTGGCTGACTAATCCGGTCATCAGATTTCATTTGTTTTTTCAAAATGGTTTTGGCCATTATCCTTCCATATAAATATGATGGTTGGTTTTTCCATTTCTTCAAAGAAGGCTGCTGGAATTTTGGTTAAGATTGTGTTAAATCACTATGGGTAGAATTGACATCATAACAATATTTAGTAAAGCACTTAGCTGGAAATGCCATCTTAACAATATTTAGGCTTCCAATCCATGAACACAAAATATCCTTCCATTTATTTAGGTCTTTTTTGAGTTCTTTTAGCAATGTTTTGTAGTTTTCCATGTACAAGTCCTTTACATCCTTGGTTAAATTATTCCTAGATATTTGATTTTTACTATGATAAATGGAAATTTTTTTCTTGATTTTCTTCTCAGATTGTTCATTACTAATATATAGAAACACTACTGATTTTTGCCTGTTGATCTTGTACTCTACCACTTTGCTGAATTCATTTATTAGCTCCAGTAGCTTCGTTGAGGATTTTTGGATTTTCTGTATATAGGATCTTGTCATCTATAAATAAAGAATAAACTTAACCAAGGACATAAAGGATCTATATTCAGAAAACTATAAAACATTGCCAAAAGAAATCAAAGAAGAACTAAAAATGGAACAGCATTCCATGGTCATGCATTGTAAGACTAAATAATCATTAAGATGTCAGTTCTGTCCAAACTAATGTACAGATTCAGCACAATACCAATAAAAATCCCAACAGCCTTTTTTGCAGAAATGGTAAAGCCAGTTATCAAATTATTTGGAAACATAAAGGGCACCAAATAACCAAAAAGATCTCTAAAAGAAGAGCAAAGTTGGAGGACTCCCACTCCCTGACTTTAAATCATTTTACTTAGTTACAGTGGCTAAAAAACAAGCAGCATGGTACTGGCATAAAGATAGACAGACTGACCAATGGGACCAAATAGAGCACTTAGAAATAGAGCCTCACGTCTATGGTCAAGTGATTTTTGACAAGCCTGTCAAGCCCACTCAGCTGGGCCATAACAGTATGTTAACAAGTGGTGCTGGTAGAATTGAATATACATATCCAAAAGAAAGAAAGAGGACCCCTTTCTCATACCTTATAAAAAAAATTAACTACAAATGAATCAAGGACCTAAATAATAAAAGCTGCAACCATAAAACTCCTGGAAGAAAATGTAGGGAAACTTCTCCATGATCTTTTGGTAGGTGGTAGGTTCTTAAACCTTATACCCACATTATGAGCAATGAAATAAAAGATGTATAAATGGGACCTCTTCAAAATTACACATTTTTGTTCTTCAAAAGACTTTGTCATGGGAAACGGACTTGGCCCAGTGGTTAGGGCGTCCGTCTACCACATGGGAGGTCCGCGGTTCAAACCCCGGGCCTCCTTCTCCCGTGTGGAGCTGGCCCATGCGCAGTGCTGATGCGCGCAAGGAGTGCCGTGCCACGCAGGGGTGTCCCCCGCGTAGGGGAGCCCCACGCGCAAGGAGTGCGCCCATAGGAGAGCCACCCAGCGCGAAAGAAAGTACAGCCTGCCCAGGAATGGCGCCGCCCACACTTCCCGTGCCGCTCAAGACAACAGAAGTGGACAAAGAAACAAGACGCAGCAAATAGACACAGAGAACAAGACAACCGGGTGGGGGGGGGATTAAATAAAATAAATAAAATCTTTTAAAAAAAAAAAAAGACTTTGTCAAGAAAGTGAGAAGGAAAGCTACTCAATGTGAGAAAATATTTGGAAACTACTTATCTGAAAGGGGTTTCATACTCATGTTATATAAAGATCATACAACTTAACAACAGAAGGACAGTTTAAAACTGGGCAAAAGACTGAATAGACATTTTCCCAAAGAGGAATCCAAATGGCCAAAAAACACATGAAAAAAATGTTCAACAGCACTAGGTATTTGAGAAATGCATATCAAAAGTACAATGAGATACCAATTCACACCTTATATAATGGCCATTATTTTTAAAAAAAGAGACAACTAGTGCTAAAAAGGATGTGAAGAAACAGGAACACTCCACCATTGGTGGGAACATAGAATGGTGCAGCCTCCGTGGAAGAGTTTGACATTACCTCAAGTAGCTAAATATAGAACTGCCATATGATACAGGAATCCTTTTACTAGGAATATATACAGAAGAACTGAAAGCAAGGACACAAACTGACATTTGCACACCAGTGTTCATAGCAGTATTATTCAAAATTGCTAAAATATGGAACTAGCCCAAGTGTCCATTAACTCATGACTGGATAAACAAAATGTGGTTTATACATACAATGAAATACTATTCAGCTGTAAGAATAAATGAAATTGGGATACATATAACAACAAGGATGATCCTTGAGGACATTATATTGAGTAAAATATGCCAGGCACAAAAGGACAAATATAGCATGGTCCCACTACTCAGAACAAAGTATGATGAGTAAACTCACTGAGGTAAACTCTAGAGTATAGGTTACTAGGAGATTGAATGTGGTTTGAGAATTGAAGCTGATACTTAATGTATGTAGCACTATTAATAAGGTTAATTGTAAAAGTGGAGAAGTGAATAGAGTTGACAGTAACACATTACAGTGAGTATAACTAACATTGTTGATTTGTAAATGTGATTGTGGCTTAAACAGGTGGTCTGTGGGTGTAAATGTCAATTGAAAGAAAGCTAGAGAATAGTCCAGAAATTGTATAACATAGTGATTTCGGTCGCTGATGAATATTGTGGTTAATAGTATAAATATAAGAATGTTCCTCTTTTACAAAATGTTAAGAATATGATGGTACATGGGAAAATTACAACTAATGTAACTTATAGGTGATAGTTAACAGTAACATTGTAATATTTTTGCAGCAATGGCAAAGAAGATACTTTATCAATTTTAAGGAACAAAAATAGGGAGTGTAAGGGGGTGTTCTTTCCTTTTGGTTTGAAGAACTACTCCCGTTAGCATTGTAGGTAGGGAAGACGTAGTGATAACAAATTCCCTCAGCTTTGTCTATATAAGAATGTCTTGATCTCTCCCGTGGTTTTGAAAATATATAGAATTCTTGGATGGCAGTTGTTTTCTTATAAAACTTGAACATTTTGCCCACTACCTTCTTGTCTCTGTCATTTCTGATGAGACATCAGCCTTTAATCTTATTAGGACTCCCTTGGACCTGACACATTGCTTTTCTCTCTTGCAGCTTTCAGAACTTTATCCTTATCCTTTGGCATTAGTTTGACTAATATGTGTCTGGGTGTGGTTATCTTTGAGTTTATCCTGTTTGGAATTCCTTGGATTTCTTGAATGTGCATATTCATGACTTTTATTAAATTAGGGCAGTTTCTGCCATTATTTCTTTGACTATACCTTCTACCCCTTTTTCTTCTCCTTCTGGGACTGCTATAATGGTTATACTGGTATGCTTGATGGTATCTTAGACTCTGTTCACTTTCATTCTTTTTTTTTCTTCTCCTCAGTTGTCTTGTCTTTCAACTCATTCTTTTTTTTTTTTTTGCCAGTTCCATTCTGCTGTTGAAACCCTCAGGGAATTTTTTCATTTCAGTTATTGTCTTCAACTCCAGAATTTCTGTCTGGTTCCTTTATAAATTTTCTTTCTTTACTGAGATTCTCATATTGTCCATTCATTGTTTTCCTGATATCCTTTAGTTCTTTTTTGTGTTTTCCTTTATTTCCTTGAACATAGTAAGGATCAATTTTTAAAAGTCTTTGTTATTTTCAAAGTTTGGTCTTCTTCATTGATGGTTTCTGGATTTTTCTCTTGTTCCTTTCTATGGACCATTATTTCCTTTTTCTTTCTCTTATAATCTTTTGTTATACACTTTACATTTTAATGTGTTTTTTAAAAAGATTTATTTATTTATTTGTTTCTCCTTCCCCCCCTCACCCCGGTTGTCTGTTCTTTGTGTCTATTTGCTACATCTTCTTTGTCCCCTTCTGTTGTTGTCAGCAGCACGGGAATCTGTGTTTCTTTTTGCTGCGTCATCTTGTTGTATTAGCTCTCCGTGTGTGCAGTGCCATTCCTGGGCAGGCTGCACTTTCTTTCCTGCTGGGCGGCTCTCCTTACAGGGCGGGGCGCGCTCCTTGCGCGTAGGGCTCCCCTATGCAGGCAAGAGCCCTGCGTGGCACGGCACTCCTTGCGCGCATCAGCACTGCACATGGGCCAGCTCCACACGGGTCAAGGAGGCCCGGGGTTTGAACGCCCTAACCACTGGGCCAAGTCGGCCTCCCCATTTTAGTGTTTTAAAGTGTTAATTCTGGAATTTAGTTCCTGAATTCTCTGCTCTTTAAGTTATATCCAGCTAGTGATATGACAGAAATTTCACTGAGAGCCAGAAGGTAGCAAAAACAAATACAAAAAACACTTTTCACAGTCTTTGCAAATTGGCTTTGTGTTGAGTGGTGCTTTCCATCAGAATTTAGCCCTCCTATCAAGAAGATCAACCCAAGGCTAAGGTGAAGTGCATGGTCCTTTCCATTTTTTCTGAATCTGCATCTCATCTGGGCCTTTACTTGTTCATGGCCTTAACAATTCCACCGTTTACAGAAATTTGAGTGCCCTCTCTATTCCCAATGAAATATACTTTCTCCCCCTCCTGCCTGCTCTGTGTATGACTGGGAGCAGGGAGTTTTGCCCAAGGCCATGTTGACTGACTTGTTTTCCCACTGCTTCAGCTGTTTTCAAGCTATTTCTGCCTATAGGGCAGATTCTGGGAGGGTGCATTAGAGAAGGGTTTCTTGGTTGGGACTTTCATGTTACTACCTAGTAGATTGGCACTGACCTACAGGCAACACCACACTGTGCACAAAGGGGTTACTGTTCTTCCTCTGGAACAGGGTCAGGGTCCCCCAGTTGGGAGCTCAGACTCGCGCCAGGGAGGGGATGTGGGAGGGTCAAGGAAGGGCACTACAAGCATCTCCTACCATTTTTAAAAGATGTGTTTTCTTGATTCTGTACTCACCCAGTTATCACACCCCTTTAACTGGGGTTCTGAGGTATTCAAATGAAGATATGTCAAGTTCCTAGCATATAATCACCACTCAATAAAGTTTAGTCCTCTCTGTTTTAAAACTAAGTTTTAATAATATGCTGAACTTGCTTTATAGATGATTGAAGGCAGATCTTAGGTCCTTTGTTGATTCCAGATTCCTAAATAAAGATGATGATGTCTCTTGGGTAGTTCCCATGAGTGAATTTGCATTTTGGCAAGCTCATTGATTAAAAGGCCAGTTCATGCATACCGGTTTCAATGTACACATCTAAAAGCCATTTTTACAATACAGTTTCATTCCTGACCAGTGTTTTACCACATTATATTGATTCTTTGATCTTATTCTCAGTTCACTTAATTTCTCTCTACTATGATTTTAATAAGAGGAATGGTGCTCAACATGTATCATTCCTAAGGGTGCAATTATAAGGATTAATTTGTTTGTAAGATGCCTTCTGAACTGCCCAGATGAAAGACCTCATTAAAATAGCAAAGGTTATTTTTGTTGTTATTGTGTTATGTGTGTTTTGGCTACTCATTACTGTTTTTTAAGACCCTGAGACCTGCATTTTAAAAGTTTAAGATATTTCCTTTCAAGACAGAGCATAGGCAGGTATTTAATATTAAGGAGTGATTTGGTTTTACTACCAAAGAATAATTCATCACAGGATGATGGCAAAATGAATATGTATTTATATATCACCCTTCTGACTTGAGTTGTTGACATCTTGTGAAATTAAGATCTCAAGGTTCTTAATACCCAGACCCTAGGAATAAAGCTAATATAAAAACTGACTGTGCCACTTGGGAAACTGATGGCTTTTCATTGTCAATAGACTGATCTTGTCATTTTTCACTCTTCTTTAGACCAGGGTCAGTTTTGCACTTGAGAGGACATTTAGCAATGTCTGAAGACAGTTTTTGGTTGTCACAGCTTGGTAGGGGGATGGATGCTAATGGCACCTAGTGGGTGGAGGCCGTGGGATGTCACTGAACATCCTACAATGCGCAGGACAGTCCCCCAACAGGGAATTATCTGGCCAAAAATGTCAAGTGCCGAGGTTGAGAAACTCTTTCAATTATACCCAATATAAAACCCCCTTAATTCATCTTCAGAAACCAAAGTTTTCTCCTAGGATTGTTACATATTATTTTCTCAATATCTCTTTCTGGTTCTCCTTGTAGGTTGGAATTGTGGGAAGAACAGGAGCTGGAAAAAGTTCCCTCATTTCAGCCCTTTTTAGATTGTCAGAACCTGAAGGTAAAATTTGGATTGATAAGATCTTGACAAGTGAAATTGGACTTCATGATTTAAGGAAGAAAATGTCAATCATACCTCAGGTATGCAAGTCAGAGAGTCCTCACATGTTTCTTTTATATGACATCCAAACTTAATTGCTTTGATTTTTATTGTATTTTTTTAATTAAAGTGTTGACCCCTACCCCCCAATAGAGTATATTTTATTTTCAACAGGTATTTTTTTTATCAGATATTTTATTTTGTTCACTTGTTTTCATTGTGTGTGTGTGTGTCCATATAATTTAATAATAATTTAGATAGCTGGACTCAGACTTCCCCAGGTGACATAGTTTAATCTACCGATAACCACATATATTCTGAGAATAAAGTGACAAATTTATTTGTTTAGCACGAGAGAGGTTTCTGTAAGGAAACATGGATTTTTAGTGAACTGATGGAATTTTCCTTTAGGAAATAAAGCTTCCTTTTCAAAGGTGATTATCTTCGTGGAGGTCTTTCTTTAAACTGTGGGGCTGTCAGAATCACAGAGCTTATAGCTGCTTTGAGGAGACTTTTAGAATCTAGCCCTTAGAAATTGATTTTAACCAGGAGGCAGTACAGAATAGTGCGTAAGAGCACAGGGCAAGGCATTCCTGTGCCTCCTCCTCACACAGCAGATAAATAGCAGGACCGACTCCCGGAGGGTTATGCAGGCTCTCAGAGCGCACGGGTGCACTACACGCAGACCCGATAAGCTGTTACTGTGATGGTAGAGAGTTGAGTCAGGAATCTTTTCCTGGGCTCAATTCTCTTTTCTTTTGTTCTGCTTTTTAACAGAAGTAGGACATTCAGGTGGTGGTCTAGAGAGTTGGTAATATGCACATGGTTATATGCACATCAAGTGCCTGTCACTCCTTGTGGTTCATTCATTGGAGGTAAATTCAGGAGTGGTTACTATTCCCCAGGTACTGAGCCATGGGCAGAGAGACCCTGCCCCTCTCAGCCTGGAGCCGGCAGCCACAGGGCCTCACAGCCTCTGGGCAAGCACTGGTTGTCTTTCATCTTCCATCCTGCTGCTCTCTGCTCTCTCATAATATTCCAACTCCAAATTTGCTGTTTAGTATTATTTTTAAATTTCCACATTTTTAAAACTCAGAATGATCTGTCCATCAAAAGATTAGCTAAGGAACAAACACACACTTGATTTGAGAAACACAGGGAAGAGAAAAGACAAAAAGAGCCAGGCGTTTGTACTTGTGTGGACTATGAATATGAAGAGCTCTTAAATGCCTGTTTATTAGGAAGTATATAGAACATGACACCCCAAGGGAAGGAGAATATGGACTTTTATCCTATGACAAAGTACAGCTCTGCTACCTAACATTAACCTATAAGATAATTGGAGTTACTTTAAGTAATTTTGAAAACAAGATATCCTTGTCAGGAAAATAGGTAGAATTTTCAGCTCATACAATCCCTGTATTTAAAGATTGCCTCTGGCTTTTGGAAGTGTGAATAAATGATTACAGTAGAAATATGAATTTAAATTCCCAAGTTTCACATTTTAGTTGTACTCTCTGAAATGGGGCTAATGAGATTTACTCAGCAAAGGTAATGGCCCTGTGCTTTCATATCCTTGGATGAAAGGTTCTAGAAATGTGTCCCGCATTATTTTTAATGCTCCTGGATAAGAAGTGTTTGTGTGCTGATGTACATAAAAGAACTCTAAATAAAGAAATAACGTTAGACGAGTCTTGGCTCTGCTGGTAATGTTTTGGAAGCACATCTGAGCAAAGCCTGAATATATATCTTGACATCACCAGGTTTTGGTTCTGTTCCATAAGTTTCCACCCTACTTAGAAGCATGCTCTATGTATATCCTCCAGAGAGGGTGCTTACAAAACAATGCTAAGCTTTGTATCCCTGTCTATCTTGATCGCCAACGATTGTAAACACAGAACCTTTATTTTTTAACTTATGTGCCTCTCACCAAGACACAGTGTTGGTTGATAAAAGACACAAAGTCTGCAGAGCCTGGACGACATGCAAAGGGTCCCAGGAAAATTGTCCAGGAAGCATAGAGCACAGCATAGATTCTTGAAGAGCATGGACTTAGTGTCAGCATGACTGCAAGTTTTAATTCTGACTCTGCCACATCTGAGTGTTTGACCTGGACAAAGACATTTAGCCCCCAAGCTTCAATTTTCTCATCTTTAAACCAGAACTAGCATTAGGATGTGTTGTGAAGATTTAATTGTATGAAGAAAATGTGGCCCAATGCCTGGTTCTTAGGAAGGCTCAGTAAATTGTAACTGTTATTACTAAGGGTTGGGGAACTGACTTTTAGGGTGTTAGTTATACTTAAGTAAAAATGATAACACATTCTGGAAGGACTCTGCTCTTTAATTTATCTTTGTGTGTTTATGACCCTTGGTGACTATTTTTACATTGATTGTTTGTAACAGAAACCAAATTATTTATCTAAATTTAAATATGAAAGGGGGAAATGGACAAAATTGTTCTAGGGAAAAGCCTAACAGAGAAACTATCAAATTTTCTCCACACAAAGAAAAAGAGGTGAAACTATCACTTCTCATTTTTTGTTTTCTGGCTCTTCTCCCATCACTAGGTTTCCCTCCCACTGTTCTGTACCTCTCTGATACTTTGCAGAATTCCACAAAGCCCACTGACTAGGGCTTAATGCAGATCCTGACAAGCTACACAAGAATTAATGTGATTCCTAGCAGTTGTAAAACATTAATATGTTTAGCCTCTTTGCCTACTGTCTCTCACTTAATACAACAATTCTATTGTTATCCTCATTTGACAGATTTAAAAACTGAGACATAGAGCGCTGATCTCACTTAAGTGGCAAAGCCAGGATTCAGATTTAATTTAGGGAGATTCCGGACTTTAGATCCTGCGCTCTTAACCACTCTGTTGGAGATTGTAAAACCATGTTGACTGTCACCCACAGTAAGAGCTCAGCTTTGCATCTTGACTCCACGCACACATGCACACACAAAAAAAAGAATAAAAAATTTTCACAAAACAATATTAACTCTTACTCTGTGCCATTCACTTTGATTTCTTCTATTATATTCATTCTATTCTAGTTCATATAAAAGAAAAAAAATGATGGTCACAATGCACAAAATTGATTTCATGACCCATTGGTTACACCTGCAGTTTGAAAAACATGGCTTTGCTGTCCTCATCTGCGTGGCTGGGCTCCTCTTGCTTGTTAGCATTATGCAAGGAGCCTCCTTTGTGTTACCCTCCGCTGTCCTGCAAGGTGGGTAGTGTGACCCCATTTTCCAGTAAGGAAACTGAGGCTTGGGGAGATTAATAACTTGCTCTGAGGCAAACAGCTAATAAGTAGTAGAATCAGAACCCACCACGGTCTGACTCTCTTTTGCGCTCGCTCGTGCTCTCTCTCTCTCTCTCTCTCTATATATATATATGTATTTTTAATAAGTATTAGATGAACTGAATGTTGTCCCATCAGATATTTTACCCATTGTTTTTCTCTCCATCCACTCAGAAAGGATTCCCAAAAACTGTAACAGAAAAAGAATAAATATTGGGCAAAGGGATAGATATTTCCTTTACTGCAATATCCCTCATTTGGTCAGGTTTTTTTTTCCTTTAAAGATTTATTTTTTTGTTTCTCTCCCCTCCCCCCAGTTGTCTGCTCTCTGTGTCTGTTCATTGTGTGTTCTTTTGTGACCGCTTCTGTCCTTATCAACGGCACCAGGAATCTGTGTCTCTTTTTGTTGCGTCATCTTGTTGCTTCATCTCTCCATGTGTGCGGCACCATTCTTGGGCAGGCTACACTTTCTTTTGCGCTGGGCGGCTCTCTGTACGGGATGCACTCCTTGCGCATGGGGCTCCCCTACACAGGGGACACCCCTGTGTGGCAGGCACTCCTTGCATGCATCAGCACTGCACATGGGCCAGCTCCACATGGGTCAAGAAGGCCCGGGGTTTGAACCGTGGACCTCCCATGTGGTAGGCAGCGCTCTATCTATTGGGCCAAGGCCACTTCCCATTTGGTCAGTTTTTTTATTTTGAAAGACTGAATTATTTATGTTTTTCCCCCCAAATACCCAAGTCTTAGCAATTAATCAAAGTCACTTTCGGAACGGTGACGTTCCGATTAAATGTCATGGGCTAATAAGTTTCAGTAGAATATACTGCAAATTTTACCTTGCCACAGCTAAGATCCCTTTATCTTTACAAGATCTGAGTGGCTGCAGAGGTGGAGGAAAGTCTGTTGGTTTGTTACTTGAAGTTCCACAGGACTTGTCTGTAGCACAGAAAGTGTCCTTCCCTTCGTCCCTAATGTGAATGGGAAGCAGTGTTGCTTGTGTCTACACTGTCCTGGTTTAGCAAACCCAGGAAGTTGGACAAATGGAAACAGGGTGCTGTTTCTTGAAGGTGAACCAGGCCTGCATCTTCCCTGGCCTCTTGCTTGCTTTGATCCTGAGACTGAGAGAGCTGACATGGTCTCTTCTGTTCCCGACTCATCCCCTTAGCTTACAGTTCAAGGTTCAAGGTTCTCTGTCACACTTGACCCCCGCCAAGAGCCATTTAGAATCAGGTGCAAAGTAATAGCATCAACGACTGATTAGGAAAAGGACAAGGAGTGGTGGCCTGTGCAGTCAGGGAGTGAGTGCAGCTTTAACAAACACTCTGGTGTCTTAAGAATAGAGTTCTCGATTTGCACACAAAATTTTAGGAACAAGCAAAAAGCAAAAACACTTTGTAAATAATTTCAGGAACTGATAATTCACCTTAAACAGAACAGGGATCCGGCATTGACACTTCCTTTATGCTCGTCACCTAAAGTGGTTAAATGCACCCCCACCCCCACCAAGAGAACACCAAGGTGAGATGATGTTCCAGGACTAGCTTGCTTATCTGAAGGATCTGGAAAGATGGGTTTCAAAACTTTTTTGGATGGATTCTCTACAAGTAGAGCCTCTATCCTCTTGGCACAAAGAAAATGTTTTCAACTGAAGAGTAATTCCATGCAAATTCAGTATTTATGGCAGCACCCTAAGGGTTGGCACAGATCAACAGCTATAATCCCTATCATGATTGAACAGATTCATTTCTTATATTTAGTAGGGGTTTTTTGCTTGTTTTTGGTATCAAAGCCAAAAAAAACTAGGTGGTTTTTTTTTAAACTATCCACTCAGCTCTTTTTGTATTTCTGTTCTGACGCTTCTTCAGTAGGATGAAAAAGTTAACCAGAACAGTGCTTCTTTAAGACTTTTTTTTTATCACCTGGTTTTCTTTTCTTTTCTTCTTTTTGAGAACAAAACTCAAAGAGAAAGAGGTGGGTATGCTGTTACTAGTAAAGAGCTGCAATTGGATTCTAGCCTAATATAGCCTATCCTTTGTTTGTCTACACTGAAGTCTTCATTAAAGCCCATGGAACTGTTCCCTGGAGCTGGTGACCTTTTTTGTATCTAAAGAGGACTTTACATGGACTTAAATTCTTTTTGCTTTGTGGGCGAACAATGTTCTTTTCTTCTGAAAATGGATGATGATCGGTTCATTCAGAGCCTACAGGATTAATAGGGGCAAAAAAAGGAAACCAAGATTTAAAGTGACTTCAGGTGATTCCCTCATTTTTTAATAGGGAGATGAACTGTGTTTAATAAAGGCCTTCAGGATTTGAAAATGTAAATGCAGCTCTTACTACATCAGGGAACAGCCATGGTAGCTCCTCTTGAGTTTAGCTTTCGGTGAGGGAAGTTTTCTGATTTGGAACCCCAAAAGATTAGGGTAAAGTAGTGTTTTTGCTTCATCTTGCTAGCCTGTAACCACCGGTACGGTTTTTATCTTGGTCCTAGATTATTTTAAGTGTCTGAAGGTTGTGGGCAGGGTTTCTTTTTGAGATAATGAGAAGCAGGACTTCTAGTAGAATATATAAAAGGTCTAGGTAAGACTGTAGTTTACAGTCTTGCATTTGTTTTGAGGGATTATCAATTTTTAATGCATTAAATGCTTTGATTCAAAGTGGCTGTTTTGGGAGTACTCCTCTATTACAAATTTATGTTATATTGGAAAGGAAAAAAATACTCCTGAATAAAGCACAAAGAATTATTTTAAGTGTATAAACCTTAAACCATGATGAAAAACAGGTTTGATACTAATGCTCCATTTAAAAATATTGCACTGAACAAGGGCATTTGTTTTCCTAACTGTATTGTGCCAGATAACTGTGGAGGCTAAAATAAAACTCTTATTAAATGAGGTTTAATTGTGTACTGTCAGAAAAAAATATACTCAGTCTAATAAATTTTGTATATATTTACATGGAGGTTGTATGTCCAACCATAAATCCCTACACTGAAATGTTCTGCCTGCGAACATTTTTATAACACTTATTTATTTATAAGATTAGTTTTATTAACTTCATTGCAAGGAGGGGGATACTTTAATAATATCTATCAGAAATAATAATTAATTTGACCCTTTATCTGGTTTTGCAGTATGTGTCTACCGTGTGCACTTTTATTACCACTTGAAGATAATATAATAGCTTCTTATTTGGCAAGTGGATGAAAGTGAAATGAATAGAAACCAAAATGAACACCATTTATAAAATATACATTGACATATTAAAACAGACATTGTTAACAAATTGCCTGCTGGTTCTAAAGAAAAATATAGCTTCAGTCAGTTAATATTTTATTAAATCATTCTCCTTATTCAAGTTTTGATTGAAAACTTATTATGGAATATATATTTGGCATGTCATAACAAAGAAAAATATTTTTATTTGCTAAACTATTTTCTTCCATCTAATACTACTTAAGAGACATAGTATTTGCCTAATATTTTCTTTATATTAAGTGTGTACCTTATTGTGATGATAAATACTTAAAATTTGTCTTTTTATGAAAATCAAGAGTAATTTGGTGATAATTAGCTACACCGCCTTCAGGCATACCGAGTATTTGTGTCAATGTTTAAAACAAAAGATAGAACAGCTGCAGATGTTTTTCAGGGGCTCAGTAGTATGCTACCCATCATTTTGCAAAGAATAGCATATTAGTCCCCCAATCCTTGGAAATGTTCATCCGTTTCAAGACCATTCCTACAGAGTAGATGTTGAGAGGGAGGTGACATAGAAGGCCCTGATTATGATATAGGTGCCTGGACTTGAAATGCGTATTTCTGTGCATGTTCTTTTTTTTTTGAACCACCAAAACCACTGTCACCAAATCTCCTGTTACTGTGAACCCTTCCATCACTTGACAAAGAAGGTAGTTCCATCTTTAAAAAGCAAAACAATCTTTTGATCAGCTAAGCTAATACCTCTCTATTAAATATATTTTGAAAATCCAGATGGATCCTTAATCAAACTCTAGGCCAGTTATTGAGTGTGATTTGAAAAATTCAGGTAATAGAAACTGTGTTGCACAAGGAAATAGCCCTGTCATTAATAAAGGCAAAGAGACCACCCCTCACTTCTCCAAATAAGCTAAAAGCTGAGTCCTTAATTGCCTTCTTTTGGCCTCCTCCTCTCCTCAAAAACCAGTCAAACCTCAGAGGGTCTCTGTTGTAGCCTGTGGGTGGAACACTGTTCAAAGGTGGGAGATTTTGTGTGGGGGTGGGAGGAACATCAATTATTAGTAAGGAATGATGGGTACCAGCCAGTCCTCACCTGGCCACATTGTTTCTGCAAAGCTGGTATAGGAGGAGAAATCACCTGGCTTGTTGGAATCTTAGAGTTGATAATTACAAAGAAAAGATAAAAGTTAAAAAAGGAAACCTGAGCTAAGTGGAGTGATGATTAGTCCCCTGACAATGAACTCTCAACCGTTGCTTAGATAACTGTTGGTTTATTTTAGTCTTTGACTTTAAATTCAGTTCTCAGGACTTTTGAGTTCAATTGAGTAATTATTTCGAAACATCATGTGACCACTGATTTTCAGTGCTTTCAGGGCATCTCAGCCACTTAATCAACTTTGTGCAAATACAAAATGTCTTTTTAATTTTTGAATTTTGCATAGGGAAACTTTTTGGTGGCATGCCATCTGCTTTCTACATCCGTTGCTTCCTCATGGGTCTTAAAACTTAGACAATAGAGAAAGATACAGAAGGCTTCATGGTCATTCTTCATGGCTGGAGAAAAGAGAAGTTTACCTTCTTAATCTTTCTTCTCAGTCTTTTGAGAAGTGAGGACGAACAGTCTCCCTCCAAGGCAAAGCAAGTTTCAAGGCTTATGATTCATTTGAGTAATTCTTGGATACCATACTGTAAAGTCCTATCTTCTCATACTCACATTCGTGCATTCCACTGTCCTGCTACCTTCACTGAAAGTAATTGGACTCTTTTCTGCTGTCCATATCCTTAGATGGCCTGGCTTACTGGTGTCTCCCAGATGACTCTAGTCTAGAAGTTTCTAGAAGAAAACTTTTATAGGGCATTAGATAAGCTCAATTTACAAGATTCAATCCTGGAGCCCAGGAGGCATATATTTCAAGAATATTTTAATCGTGAGCTCCTTCTGAAGCAGATGAATAGGAAGAACTATTTACACTAAAATAATTTTATTAGGATACTCTTCCCAATGAACTTCATGTTATCCTGCCCTTGTGGTTAATAATGAGGTTCTGTGATGCATGTAACTCTGCTACACAGACAAGATAATGTGGGCATTAACTGATGGGAAAATCAGAGGCAATTTCTTCATGAAGAGAGATGCCACTGGCCCCATGAGTTCATATCCAAACACTTTGGACCAAGAACTCAATATCCCATTTGCATGCATACAGAGATTCCCAATCCCAGAACGCTGTTTCACTAAGGGGGAAAAATTCCTAATTTATCATTCAGTGCAAACATTATGAAAATATTTAACTTTGAAGCACAAGCTTTGAGGCACAACCTTCAACTAATCATGCTATTGGTATTTTCCAGCATCACCCCAAGATTGACAATTTCTATAGCTCTCTTAAAGCAAAGTTTCTCAAATACTTATATCCTTGTTTTTCCTGTTTAAGCAATAGTCCCAAGAAGGCATTTTAAAAAATCAAACCTTTTTCTTCTTCAGTAGTTTCTTTTGTTTAGTGTTCAGTGGTCTGGGAAGATATTTTGAAGCAGGCCTTGTACAATGGGAAATTAATGGAGAAATTGTAAATAAGCATTTACAATCTTACAATGAATGATTATAGTGAATTTTGTTTTTTTTGTGTTTTAATTTTATTTGGGAAGTTACCATTGGGAAAAAATGAAAATAACTACAATAATAACATTAATTATTTGGGGCATTTAGGAACCTGTCTTATTCACTGGAACAATGAGGAAAAACCTGGATCCCTTTAATGAACACACAGATGAGGAACTGTGGAATGCCTTAAAAGAGGTAACTTGTCATTATCTTTAATTTGTTAGCATTGGTATGCATATGTACATTTATAACATTACAGGTAATTAAGGGGAGCTTACTGCTGTAACTACGTTCACCAACATGGATTTCATGGACGCATTTCAGCTGTGCTTGTGATGACAATGAAAGCTAGCAATAAAATGCCTCATTTTCATTTTCACTTTCTTCCTAGAATTCAACGTAACTAGATACATTATCTTGCTTGTCCCCAGCACAGTACTAACCTAGGAGTCATTTGTGGGTACACATTTTACTAGTGACTGGGTTACCCTGCAGTTCATTTTACTCCTCTGTTCTTAGGGAACATCTATTCAGTGGGGACAATAATAGTTTTTCGTGACGACCTAAAAGGTAAATGAGATCGTAAGTATGAAATGCTTTGCAGTTTTATGAGAAAGTGTGTTTAAATGTAAATTATACTGTTAGAATATAATCATGATGATTTGATTGGCAGCATGTCATTTTTAATGCTGCAAAGTGAATGCAGGTAGCAGAACCCTGGAGCTTTTGCTTAGCTTTTATACCATGTTCATTTCTAGAGGATTTTCTGTTATTTGTGTACTGGTTCCCTTTGGACTAGTTCTTTGAATTTCCTCATCCATACATGGAAAGGATTTTGACTGGTAAGGTGCTGTTAATTTGTATATTTTAACATTAATTATTTTGTGTATTTGTCCTACTTCTGCAAATTAATTCCAAGCTGTTTGATGGCAGAAACCATAACTTAGACTTCTAATCCCTCATAGGACCTAATTCAGTGTTTTGCTTTTAGTAAGCACTTAATAAATATGTATTGAGCATTTGATATATCTCTTTATTTCAGAAAAGTGGGGCTTATTCCTTTTTAAAAAAAAATAATTAGTAGGAATCATAGCAATCAATTCTTTAGCACTGTTGCTGTTTTGAGTCAGTGTGTCATTGTCATCCTTCCAGGGATGGTGCTTTAGTTTACAGATGAGCATCGACTTGGAGCTACCACATTGAGAGACAGCGCATACCAGTAATTCTTGTTTTTTTGGAGGCATGTCAGCACATTTTTTACACATCCTTCTTGCTTTCCAGCAACTGTAGGGATTTTATTGTCCTAAATTGGGCCTATTGCTATACCACCTTCTACTTGAAAAGTGATTGACTTAGGATTTCATTTAAGTTTGTGAGTCTTTCCACAGTGAAATTCTAGGAGAGAAGAGGAGGGAGAACAGTTAACCATCAAATGTAAAGAGAGATTAGATGATCCATTGCTGTTGAACTCACAGCATAAATTTAATAGTAAACTTGTGACACACCTTAAAAGAACAGGAATTACTGGTAAATTATTTTCCTATTTGTTTTAGAGCTTGAGATTTTTCTTCATAGACTCTCAGACAGTAAAATTGCTCTAGAAATTGTTCCGTGGACATGAAGAAATAAGAATATGTTAAGTGGGAGATAGTCCTATCAAAATCTACCTTAAAACTTGGCTCTAATTATGCTTATTTCATCTGTAATAGCCAAAAATTAAAATAAAATTTAGTAGCTTCTCACACTTTTAATTAGTCCCATCATCTGGGCTGTAGACCTGAATATCTTTCATAAAAGAATAATAGTAAGCTTTTGACCTTATAACGGAGAGGGCCTAACTAAGCTGAGATCTTCTTTTTATATTTCTCAGTCCAGGGTCTTGCAGCATGATCCAAAGCTTACACTTCAGATTCTGTATAACTTCCTACCTTTCATTTTAACACTAAAGACTAATCCACATTTAATACTAACTCAGAATACCTGTTTCTTGGTCATGAGCACAACTCGACATCACATTCATAGAAGTGCTTTGTTATTTAGGATAAATGTTAAGAAAATGTTGCCTGTGTACCCTTTTAGGTTCTTGTTATTTGATATTGTAATTGCAACATACCTGCTTATTGTCATCATTCATCAACCTGTTGATTTTTTAATATGAGGTTTATTGCTGAGTTTGACTCTTGTGCTATATTTTTCCAAAACAAATATCCATTGAACTGAGCCACCACCATCTTGGGTGGTGAAGAGATTTTTTTTCAATTTATAACTATAAATTTTATAATGGTAGATTAATATAAATACTATTTATCCTTATAGCCTGGGAACAATAAAACGTTGCGCCTTATTTTTCCTAATTTTTCATTCTTTGCAAAGCATTTTTGAGAGTGATGTAAATGCATTTGACTAGTCCAGCACTGTGGGATTAAACTTCAGAAAGGACCATCCCAAAATGACTTTATAGGTTTATGAATATATAAAATCAAGTTTACCATTGTTTATATTGTATTTCTTTAACTTTTCAAATTGATTAAAACCTTAAAAAATAGTGAAATGCCAGTAAGACATCTTTAGAGTTATAATTTTATTTTTTAATTTTCCCTTTAGTGAACTAGTTCCTATGCAGAGTATACTTTGTAAAATTTGATTCAACCATAAAAGATCCTCTTTAACTTTTCTATAAAGATTGTATTAGAAAAAATTGCTTCATTTTCAAGAGTCTTCCTTGACTCCCTGGAAAGCATTCTTAGTGGATGTCATCTGGTGAGAAGGGAGTTTAGGTGATGGGGAGCACTAAGATTTTTTTTAATCAACTTTATTGAGGTGTAATTTACATACCAGAAAATTCACGCGTTACAAGTTTGATTCAATGGCTTGGGTAAATTTATAGAGTTGTGCAACTATTACCGTAATCCAGTTTTGTAACATCTCCATAATCCCCCAAAATTCCCTTGTGTCCATTTACATTCCAGTCCTATGCAAATGATACTCTACTTTTTGTCTCTATAAAATTCCTGCACTTACTTTCAACTGAAAATTAAGACAGACATTTTTTATTTTTTCTACATTTTACTTTGAGAATAATTTTATTTATCATACTGTATTTCATAAGGAAATTGGCACAGGCGATGTTAACTTGTGATCCAGCATGAACAGACTTGTGTTTACTGGTGGTGACAAAGAAACACTTGGTTCCCATTGAGTTTATTCTATTAAGTCAGAATCTTTCTGTGCTGAGTTGACTCTACCATCTTTCTCAATTAGCATTAACTGGGAGTAACTCTCACAATGAAGCGGCTGTACACATAAGATACATCTACCAGCAGAAAGGACTTCAAAGCTCTCATGACTGAGACATGTCTATTTCAGTAGCAGTTTGCTTAGGAAAATCATTCTTCTTTCTACATCCACAGGTACAACTTAAAGAAACAATAGAAGATCTTCCTGGTAAAATGGATACTGAATTAGCAGAATCAGGATCAAATTTTAGTGTTGGACAGAGACAGTTGGTGTGCCTTGCCAGGGCTATTCTCAGGAAAAATCGGATATTGATTATTGATGAAGCAACAGCAAATGTGGATCCAAGGTACCCAGCTGAGGTCCATGTAACACTGAACCATAATTTTAAATGTGGTAAACGGGAAGCATTGTATGATGCTTAGAAATGTTTCTAAGTGGTCTTTTTGCTCCTAAGATATGTCTTAATAACATTAGTTTTTGTAAACAGGAAGATACCAACACATGTACAATGTTAATAATATTAGTAGGCATCCTAAGGGAGATCAGTTGCTGAATTCAGCTCCTGATGGTTCCACGCAATATGGCAGGAAAAATAATTTCTGTTGTTTTATGGAAAACATTAAAATGTCTAAATAGACATTTTACACTTATTTTTTTTAAACAAGATGCTGTCTTAAGTGTTAAACATTGTTAAAATATCATATGTTCTTTTAACTCTTCTTAAGTCTGCTCTGTCCATCTTTACTAACTAAATTCAACTTGTTTGATCCCAGAAC
This sequence comes from Dasypus novemcinctus, assembly GCF_030445035.2. Classification (NCBI taxonomy): domain Eukaryota; kingdom Metazoa; phylum Chordata; class Mammalia; order Cingulata; family Dasypodidae; genus Dasypus; species Dasypus novemcinctus. The sequence continues at coordinate 40,171,436 of NC_080687.1, forward strand.
TGATGAGTTAATACAAAAAAAAATCCGTGAGAAGTTTGCCCAGTGCACTGTGCTGACCATTGCCCACAGGTTGAACACCATAATCGACAGCGACAAGATAATGGTAAGAACAGCACCTGTGGAAAGCCGGCTGTTTCAGTTTATTTGTGTTCATGTTTTCAGCTGTGTTTTTGTCTCTTCCATTTTTTTTTTTTTTCCTCTACCTTAAACATGTAGGGGACAACTTTTGAAATTCACTTTTGGTGTTATATCTCTCTCTTGTCAATCATTTGTATGAACCAAGTGCCCTTGATTTGAAAACGTTGATTACCTTCTTATCCATCAGTGAGAAATAACGGATGCGAGTTTCCCAAATATAACCAGGAAATTCACACATGGTGGCAAGCTACTTATGCTAACAAATGCTTTATCCTTCCTGGTAAAACATGATAGAAATCCCCAATAAATTAATTTTCTGTTATTTTCTTCTCTCATTTCTGACAATAGCTATCAAGGCCTTCACCACCACCTATTCAGTACTATTAAATAATATATTCTTGACATCTCTTCACATATTAAAAGTTTGTTTGAATTGCCATATTTCTCTAAGATGGCCAACTGTGAAAATATTTCAGATCTAAATGACAGTTTGTACTGATGAGCTTCATACTGCAGTCAGGTTGACTGTGTCATATTTGTTTCAGCATTTTGGATTTCCTTACTAAAAAAATTCACCAATCACTTAAGCAGTCAGGAAATTGTTGGGTCAGGTAGCAGAATTTCTCAGCTGTTGGGACATTCACAAGATGTCTTTTGGAGGGGATTTCATGAGAAGATCCACAGTAAGTCATTTTCACAAAGGGCCAAATCAGAAAATTATCATAAACTATTTCAACAGAAAGGACTGAATATAGGATATTCATTACATAGGCATTGGAATGCTGAAACTCTGGGGTAACAATTTTAAGAAGCAGCTACTATTCCCTAAGACTGAGCTCCAGAAGCTAGGAACTCAGAAGAGAGACCCTAGAGTTGATACTCAGACTTCCAAGGAGATGGAGTTCAATGATGCTGGTTCTAGGTGTGCTAAAGGAAGATGGAGGCTGGAACTAAGTGCCACCGCTGGGTGACACTGCGAGAAGCAGAAAACAGGAAGGAAGACCATTTACTCTTTTTTTTTTTTTTTACAGCCTAAGACCTTTTTCTTTGTCTGTTATAGAGCAGAAAATAAATTATAACTCTTGGAAATCCTACCTTCCTAATTACCCTGTTAGTATGACCTGACAGCCAACTGGCAAAAAAGTATCTGAAATGTGTTTTGCAGAGACCTCACCCCAGATCTCAGATCAGACTATAGATAGATTTGGGGATGAGAGACTGTAGATAAATAATTGGTAAATCTCTTAGACAGCAGATCCAGGGTCTGTACACCTCAGAGTCGCTAAGCTTTAATCTCTGGATATCTGACCAGTATCATTCTTCCAGATTTGATTGATTCTACCTTCCTTCTGGTATTTTCTGCCCAGTTGCTACTGATGATCCCATCCGTCAGTTCATGTGAAATAGGGCAGGCGGTCCTAAATAGCATCTTACTTCCACAATGAATTCCTTTCTTCCTTTTCTTCCTTTCATCCTCCTACCTTCCTCCTCCCTCTATTTTTTTTTTCCTTTTCTTTTCTTGCTCTCTCAGTTTTAATCAATCTTATGAGGTGGCTTTATAAAATGGTAACAGAATCATCCTCAAAGGGAGAATCTCTTGTTGGAATTGCCAGTTATTTTCAGGTTAACTCTGGCTTGGGCCGGTTTCCATCCATATTGTGGATGCTAACAGTCGTCAGTAGACACTGATAGGGATGCTCTGATTGATGACAAAGAAGGAAATGGGTAAAAGAAGACCTCATAATGCATGAGAGGCAGCAGATGGAGTTTACACGGTGATTTTTAGTAGTTCAGACTAAACAGGTTTATAAATGATCTATAATATCCAAACTTCTTTTTGTACAATGATAATGGGGCTGTCTCTTTTGATTTCTTGGGCAGTTTGTAGCACAGTACCTCCCACCCTGCCTCACATGAATTGTTAGGTGGGATCCTCAGTGGGGACATTTGGGAAGACCCCAGACTGTCAGCATTGAAGCAGTACCTTTAACCCTGTCACTCCCATGAGCTGGATGTGGAGCAGTTAAACAACAGGAGAGGGGCATTCCCAACCAAAAGGCTGTTTTAAGCTCCAAGCTGGTCTTCTGAAGAGGAGCATAGCAGGTCATTTTAGGAGACTTTTGTGAATGACAGTGTGATGTTCCAAGATTGCAGACTCCCTAGATTCCACAAGCATTGTTTAGAGCACATCCTTAGCTCTTCATTTTATCTTTCTGGTATGTATTCTTGAGTGTTATTTGGAAAAATAATCTTTCTTTTCCACTTTACCTGTCGTTCTATTGCCATTTTTCCATATTGTATTTCACAGACAGTTGAAGAAAATTCCTGCTTCCACACTAAATAAATGATGCTATGAAATTTATCTGTTTGAAGCACTTTATGTGGCTTTGGATCTACCAGCAGAAAGATGACTTGATCTCTAGTTCAGTTGGGGCTCACACAAAATAAAATAGATGCCCCTGAATGTACCACATAGATTTAATTTTCCTTTTTGTTTTTATAACCTTGATAATAGCAACTTCTTTTTATTACCTAATGCTTAGAAATTCTGTTACATTGCAATATATGATTGGTTAGGGTGCCAGCAAGGAAGGATGTAATTTAGCAGAATTATCAGCTGTTCACTTCTAAATCTAATCAATCAGCATTGACCATAGACATGATCATCTAGTTCCTGAGTATTCCCTTAACCACTCAGCTTTGTTGCCATTATGAAAATGTACCAATTTATTTGATGGTCTACTTTCCATTATCTCCAGGTAAATTTCTAGAGCCTCAGATTTTTCTCTCTTGATCAGGGCTCTTGTCCAGATCCTTATACATGGTTTACAGGCAATTTATAATCTGGCCCTTCCCTTCCTCTTTAGCCTTGTCCCACTCTGGTCTCCCTCTTCACTTCATAGTTAAAGCCAAATGCAGTATCCATGTGCTCCTAAAAATCATGCACTCTTTCTCAACTGGATGTCGGTAGTTTAGACTGAGGTGCTAGCAGCAGGGCTGGAGTAAATAAAGTAGAGCCATGTGCACTCTGGATTGAATGTGGGATACAAGGAAGGAGGGAGCAGTCAGTGCTGGCTTCTAGATATCCCTCCTGAGTGTCTGAATGAATAGGGAAGATTTGGGTATAGATTCAGAGAAGGGAAATGCAGGGGTTCTCTATTGAGTGTGTTGCCTTTAAGATAACATTAGACTTTGTTTTCAGTGGTGGGCCTTGCATTCTAACGTGGAGCTGCTGCTCCCATCCCCACTGCAGTGCTGGGATGTCTTCCATTTAGGGCCCATTGGCCCCAGGGTCACCAGCGACGTCACTGGAAGATGTGTACTTGGCCACTTGGCTGGTTTCTTTTGCTGGCTCAGGGGACCCAAAAGACATTATACTTTCTGACTTTGGAGATGGTGAATTGTCTCATGTGCTCCATCTGCCCCAATTTTAAACCTTGTATTTTAGAGCTTCTGATAATCAGCTGGCTAAGTAATGTTCAGAGAAATACCCTAAATAATGTTCTTTTTCAGGTACTTGAGTTTTGAACAATTTTCTTCTTGCTTGCTTTAGAGAGATCTATTTCCTTTCCAGAAAACAAATGATTTTCTGTTCAGTGTTATTTTGAAAGCTTTAAGGACATAAAGACAAGTCAATCAGCTGCAAAGCCTTATGCTCCAGAGGCGGCCAGCCAGGCTCCGGGAGTGGCTGGGGAAGTGAGGATGCTAATGAAGGGCATGTGCAACAGCATTGTCATCATAAAGTCATGTAATTGCAAGTGCTTAAAGTGTAATAATTACATTTTGTTGCACTGGTGAATACTTCTCCACAAAGACGAATGGATATGGTTTTGTTTACTGTAAGTAAATCAAACAAAAGGCTTGTTGGGAAACAACTGTGACCTAATTAATAGCTTTGTTTATGTGCTGGCTCTCCAAAGGGATTTACCCAGTTTTGGTTCATTAAATGCCATTAATGGGTTAGGCTTAGAATTCTATTTTATAAAGATGTTCTCTCAAGTTTAACTTTATTAAACATGGTGTAGTCATAATGACAGCTAATTTTAATCGTTTGCTCAGTTGCCACAAAACAGTGGAGCAAAACAGACAAATTAGAAATCCTCTTTCTTCTAAAACCCACCAGTATCTCTACATAAAGATAGCATTTTTAAGTTTCAGTGGTTACTTGTGACCTGTTTTCTTTTCAGCCAGTAGCACAGCTTTTTCCTCTAATCCCTGCTCACCCCACTCCTTAAACACCCCTGGCTTCTTCCTAGTAGCAAGAGGAAGCAATGAATAAGAATATCTGCAGCTCTTCGAACAATACTGTCACCTACATTCCGAGTTTTCACCATCAGCAGTTAAAAGAATTCCTAGGAATAAGTTATGGCGATCCAGAACTAAGAAACTCATATTAATCTTTCCTGCTTATTGGCAATCTTATGGTTTTATAATCCTTACCTTTCTTCCTAAACTCAAACCTCTTTTTTAGTAAAGTTTTGCCAGAGAACACAAAAACTAGAAATTGTTGTAACATGCCCACCTGGAAAAGAACACACAAAAAAGTCAAAGCTAGCACTGCAGAAGAGAAAATGCTCCTTCAAAAAATATCCTAAGAGAATTAGCAGGGTTTTGAGGGGAGGGGGACCGAGGAGGAGGACTGATGTTAAGATACAGAGTGTACACTCTTTGGAAGAAAAAATATTCTATGAGAGCGGGATATATGCAATAGCAGGAGCTTTGTGGAGAGAAGAATCATTGATACTTCAAGACCAGGAGAATGGTTTTGAGTAAAACTTGCCGTAAGTAACTTGTCACTACAGAACTGTGAGAAGATCACAGGTACCAACTTATCAGTGAGGAAACCACTTCCAGGGTTGGATAAATGTTGCATGTACCAGGCAGACAGGCAGAAGCAGAACTCTGAAACTCAGATGCTCTGTCCCTACCCTTGTGGCAAAGTGGGAACTTGCTTTATTGAGGCTTATCACCATATTGAAAGCTATTCCGAGCATTAATTTTCATCAGGCGCTTCCTGCCCTCACCTCTCCCTGCAGCCACCTCATTGTCACTGAGGGCACCCCACCAATTAAAATGGATTAAATTATTTTGCAACTGGTCCACTTAATTTTTATATCTAGGACAGCGACTAGAAATATATGCAGATATGTAGGTCTGATAATGATATCTTCCACTGAACTTATATAACTGACTGACTCATCCAATATAATGTATTTTTCTTTAACCTACTAGAGAGCAGTACAGGATATCAGTTTGGCATTCCTGGAGCGATCCTGGGGCTGAGGAATTGCTGTGACACAGACTTTAATGTGTGGGTTAGTTTGCAGTTTAACTTGGCCGTGGAAAGGGTGGGAGTATAGTGGGAGATTGCAGGGGCTTTTTCTTAAGGATATGAAAGATATTAAAACTTCAAAATTAATCCTTAGAATATTTTTCTGTATGAAAAGAAAATTCAGAGTTGCATTAAATTACTTGTTCTAAAGTATGTAGAATCTTCGATCAAGTCAGTTAATGTAAAGGCTTAAGTCTGTAAAATTCGATTCCTGGCCTTTTCCTTCTCCATCCCAGCTCAGCTCTTGTCGAATCCTGTGTTTGTCGTGACAGTCCTGCCCACCTGCCCCTCCTGACTCTCCCTTCTCTCTGGCTGCACCTTCTTTTCTCTCTCTCCTCTGATACTTAATGTACGTACGTACGTCTCAAGCCTTTCTCCTTAGCTCTGCTCTTTCTCTCCCTCTCTCTTCCTCTATCCATAGCCTCTTAACACACACTGTTCTTGCCATCAACTTGATGCATATGGTCCTCCAACCCTGTAATCTCTACACCTCACACTATCTTGACCGGTTTTCCAATGCCAGCCACACTCCTTCCACCCTTGATCTCTCACACGCTCCTCTTTCATACTCACCCTGTAACCTTGCCAAGTGATACCACCATTGGACAATCACCCGGTTATGGCCTGAATTTAGTGTGTAGTAAACTTTCAATTAATATGTCTGGGGTGCCTGTTACCTGCCTTGTACAATGGCAGGGCCTAGAGAGACCTCAGTAAGATAATCCTGTCCTGAAGGAGTTGATAGGCTCAGCTCCAGACCTCCCAGCTCATGTTGTTTGCTGCATCTGGAATGACCACTATTGCCCTGTGCCGTCTCTGTGTGTCCAGTTCTGTCCATTCTTCAGGAATCAGTTTGGTGCTCTCTCCTTCCAGAAGCTCTTTCTCAGATTCTCTGACTAGAAAGAGTCTCTTCTGCCACTAAACTCTTGCTTTTTTTTTTTTTTTGCATTATAATCACTTGTGGATTTTTCTTCTCTCTCTTCTTTGAGTATAAGCTCCCTCAAGGCAGGAGCTGGGACTTACATGTCTTTGCCTCATCCACAGCAGCTAGTGTAATGATGTGAATGCAATAGTACATAGTAAGTGTTTGCTGAATACATTCAGGAATGAATGTTTACTTAAATTTCCTCCAATGTGTTTTGGCCATGTGTTACTTGCTCTTTATTAATCCTGAGTTTAATAAAATTGATTTTCTTTTTTCTGTGAGTACATATCAGGCACACAGTAAATGGTTTGAGCATTGGGTATGATAAAATTACAGTGGAAAATGGACAGCAGAAATGTTTTTATGTTCACAGGCATATTTTCTTAAATTATGTAAAGTTAATATGTTACCCAGATGAAAATGTGCCTCAGAAAATTGAGTATTTAAAATTCTCATCTGCCTTATTTTACTTTGATAATAATCTGACAGTGTTTTTTTCTGGACCTCACATGGAGAGGAACAAATACAGGTTGTACTCCCAACTTTATTATTACTGATGATGTAGCCTTGGGCAAGTTACTCATTTCTGTCCATGAGCTTCTTGACAGACTGTTCTTGTTCATCTTTGAATCTCCCATTCCTGTAACAGTGCTTTGGCAATAGATACTCACTTTAAAATTTATTAGATGGATGGAAGGATGCAAGGAGAGAAGGGTAGATGAAAGGAGGATGGATGGGAGAGGGGACGGAGAGAAAGAAGGGAGAGAGGAAGGGAGCTACATTGTCTACTCTGAGAATTAACAGTAATTGCTGTAAAGCACATGGCACAGTGAATGCTCAACACAAAGCAATTTTTATTTTTTCAAATTAAAGCGCTGTTTCAGTTATGGGATGATTTTCTTGATCTCATGGTAGCCATATTCTTCATGGTTCATTGCTTTCATACGCCAGGGCATCCTATCTTTGATACCTTGTGCATTTATCCATTTAGGGCTGTAATACTCCAGTTCATTTTAACATACTGGATTTTAATTCATATCAGAAGAGTGTTAGAGATTTATGTTATTTTACATTTTAAGAGTTATAGAAATTAAAATAAAAGTTCTAATGCATTAAAAAGTATTAAAACAAATTATTACAGTTCTGTCAACCCCAGTTTGAAGACTCCTATTATAAAACACAATGCACAGTCATTAAATGTTAACTAATACTCATAAGGCTCAAAAATTTTAATAAAATGATCTTTTTGTTATTTATACTGATAATCCTGTTGCTTTTTTTTCTTTTTTTTCTGTTGCTTTTTGAGAGCCATTATTTTTTTCTAGTCCTGGCCTTTTAGGTTCTGATCAGTTCTAAGAACTACTGGCCTTAGTTGTGTTCATGTGTTTCAGATAGTATGAGAGATGATGGAAATATTTGTTATTTACTCAAATTTTATGGAAGTTAGACAAGGACAAAATATTAGTAGTAATCTCTCTCCATTAAAAATTAGGTAAAGTCTTTCTAGCCAGAGAATTCACTTTCCAATAAGTTTGAAGTGGTGGCTTTAAAAGTTTACTTATTGCTTCTGCAGAGCAAAACTTGAGCATTCTATAAAATAATTTGATTCAGTTTTTACCAAGACTCTTGCATGAAAGAAACCTGTATTTTTTAATTGCATTTTTTTCTCTTTAACATCAGGAGAAGTGGTTATACTCTGTAATGCTATGCTTAAGTCAAATTACACATTTGGGGCATCTAAATTGGCATGCCAAATTATAGGACATTTTAATTATTACATGGATGTGACTGATTCATTTACTCTTGAAATCTTTTGAGAAAGCTGCCTTTAACAGTGATTCTCAGTAGTAAACAAAAGATTAACAGGAAAATGCCTTTTATGAGATTTAATAAATGTTTCTGATTAAATAAGATGGGATAGAATTAACTGCAATACGGCAATATGGAAAATCAGCCTCTGTCCTGCTTAGAGTTTCAGCATAGTCTCTTAAGATATATTTACTCCAAATGGAGAACTAAGTGCCACTTAACATTAGAACTGTTCTCCTAGGTACGTCATTTGGGCCAATTGTTTCAGATTCGTTCTTCCCTCTGGAACCATTAACCAAAGCCACTAATAAGTAGAAATGCAGAGTTAAGAGCCCCTTCCTCTCCCTTTCAATTTCCAGTGGACAGATTAATGAGCAATAAAATGGTTAAAAGGCAGGCAGCTAAAGAAAAAGGAAAAGAAGCAAGGAAAGATAATTGGGAAAACAGATACTTAGATCCTCAGCAATTCAGATTGGGCTGCCCCCATGTTCAGTGTTTGTGATCACTGAAATTTGGAGCTCAATTTCTTAATTGCTTCTTTAGTCTTATCCAAATAGAAAATTGGATTTCTAGAGATTTCTTCTGTGCAAAGCAATTACACTAAAGCTGCTTAGGCAGGGGCCCTTTTAACCAGCCTTCCACTATCAGAATAATATATCCAGAGCCGACTTTAGGATGCATCCTAACCCCTCTGGCAAGAGTTTGTCCCCTCTTACCAGTTGACATATTTTAGGACCCTAAAGAAATTTTAGAAGCATGTTTGAATATTTCTCAGATTCTATCAATCCAGTTTATAATTTGCTATCAGGTCATTGCCATCTGGTTTGTATATAACATCACCCTACTTTTTTAGATGAATTGAGTTTGATATTTTCTTAAATCACAAAATTTCCCAGCTCCAAATGTGTGTATAAAAAGCCCCCAAAGTTCAGAGCCTGAAATTTATAAGTACTACTTCATGTAGTCACTGTGGAAATCGGTTTGGCAGTTCCTCAGGAAATTGAACGTAGAATTACTATGTCACCTGGCAATCCCATTTCTAGATCTACCTAGAAGAATTGAAAGCAGGGACTTGAACAGATATTTGCATACCAATATTCATATCAGCAATATTCACAGTAGCCAAAAGGTGGAAACAACCTGTGTCCATAAACACATGAATGGATAAACAAAGTGTGAAAGATACATTCGATGGAATATTATTCAACCATAAAAAAGAATGAAGTACTGATACATATAACAACGTGGATGAACCCTGAAGACATCATATTGCATGAAATAAGCCAGACACAAAAAGACAGATATTGTATGCTCTTGCGTATATGAAATATCTGGAATTAGGCAAATTCTTAGGGACAGAGAGTAGATTACAGGTTAACAGGGGACCAGTGGTAAGGGGAAAGGGGAGATATTTCTTAATGGGTGTAGAAGTTTCTCTTGTGGTGATAAAGTTTGGCTAATGGATGTTGGTGATGATAGCACAATATTATGAATGTAATTAATACTACTGAGTTATACGCTTGGAAGTGGTTAAAATGGGAAAATTTGAGTTTGCACATATGTTCATACAATAAAACAAAACAGCACTAACTAGTGATACCTACCCAAGGTGCCCTTGACAATGTAAAATGCCATAGGACTGCTGAGTGCCCATAATAATAGTCTAGAATTTTGATTTCCTTTCCTATAGCATTATAATAATAAAAGACTAGGTTAGCCTTTGTTTGCTTAGTAAGGCAAATAAGCCGTTTAAACACCATGCAGGCCTACCACCCAAAGAGATTCCCTCTGTTCTCCCTCTCCTTTCCCATCTGAAACATTGTCTGGGTTATAATATGTTACTGTAAAACATCGTGTTTTAATGGTTTTTTTTCCCTGCTGATTAACAGGTTTTGGATTCAGGGAGACTAAAAGAATATGATGAGCCATATGTTTTGCTGCAAAATAAAGAGAGCCTATTTTACAAGATGGTACAACAACTGGGCAAGGCAGAAGCTGCTGCACTCACTGAAACAGCAAAACAGGTGAGCTCCTTACAAGGAATTGTAATTAAATTCACAATTAAATAGTTTACTCCTCTCAATTTGGTACCATGGGTATGGTAACAAGCACTGTGTACCCTTTTCAATTATAAGCCTCCAGAGACAAAGCTGTACAGCTGGGTCTTAACAACACATCCAGATTCAAATCAAGTCTGCAAAGAGTTGGCAGAAGCAAACAGGGGTGGGCAGAGAATGTGTGCATGCACGTGTGCAAGCAAGCGTGCTTGAGAGAGAGAGATGATAGGTTGGACATTTTACATGTTTGGACTCTATGAGTTCATATTCTTATTTATAACTTCTCCAGACTATTAATTTGTTAAAAAGGTATATAGAACAGATACTCATAATTTGCAGACCCATTACATTTCATTATAACTGATGCTTACTTAGTACATTTGAGATGCAAATGCTGACAGGTACAGTCATGAAATTTGAGAACTTGAGGGGGGAAAATGTTGATTATTCATTTGTTGTAGAAAAATCTACCATTTTCTCAGTGATGATGTATGCGAAAGTACTATGCACTACATGTAGCATGAAGAAGGTGTTCAATGAATCCGGTTCAGATTAAATGATATCTTTGCAACAGAAGAAATGTGAAACTATCCCATTCTACAGAGGTGGTAGCCAGGGTTCATTTTAAGGAAGGTAGCCAATGTTACACAGCCACAATTCCGGAGTGATGGAAGGATGGAGGGAGGGAAGGAAGGTCCCATGTGAGATGCTTGACATAGGGTAAGAGGCTCCCTCCAGTATCCACATCCCTTGTTATCTCTAGGCATTATAATTATAGGTGTGGTTTTCCTTCTTTATACTTTGCTGCATTTCCCAGATTTTTTAAACAATGTATTAGAACAAAATTACTTCTGTAATATCTTAAATGTCTGTTAAACATTACAGAATCAAAAACCATGTTCTAGTATCTATCTTCATATGAAAGATTTATCCAAAATAAAACCGAGGTTCCCTTCTGTCACTGTTTCATTCCCCCTTAGGAGAAATGAGGAGCTGTGTACCTTCCACTGTTCATAAGAAATTTCTTTGAATCCTGCTTCCATCCTTCTATTAACTCTTCAGCTAATGTCTGTGTATGTGTAGTCTTAGGTTACACACGCCTCCTAATCACTGACAATATAAACCAAAGTATTGAGCAGAGATATGTGATTTATATGTTGAGCAATTACTGTTATTATTTTATTATGTGACTTTGACACTTATGTGCCATGCACTGTGCTATAAAATAGGTTCTCCTTTTATGACGCCCATTTAAGAGGCTGAGAGGGGAAGGAAATTGCCAAAGGTAGTATTGCTATCTGACTAATTGGCCAACTCGGGGTTCAAATCTAGGTTTAGAGATGACACAGTCTCTGCTCTGAATTCATAAATACTTACGTGAATGAGGAAGAAAGCTGCACTTGAGGCACTATATTTTTTCCATGCCTGATATTTATAGACTACTTTCATCTACTAGAGTGTCTCCCAATCAAACCTCCTTTATGAGATCTTATCAGTCATTTGGGATTCCCGTGTAATCTAAATTCCTAGTCGCAAAATAGCCAGTCATCTTACAACTCCTTTTGTCCTTTGACCGCAGGCATTTTACATCAAAGGGATGATACTTATGTGTCCCAGTCCTCATTTCAAAAATGTTATCGTTATATTATCAACACTTTGAGTAATAAGATATAGACCATAGAATTTTAGAGCTGCATTCTATTTAACAAATGAAGATCCTAAGAAATAAGGTATCCCAGGGTCATCTTAGTTTGCAGCATCCTACTTTGCAGGCACCAAATTAGAAATCTTTTAGAATAAATGTTTAAATCGAAGTGTACAATACATACTAAAAACATTGTCACAGAACTAGAAGTCTTATCAATGCCTGGTCCAGCAATCTTTCACTTAATAATAATATCAGTGATAACTTATTTTGTGTAGTTCTTTATAACTTACTTTATATAGTATACATAGTTTTCACATGTGGTATTTCTCTTAATTCTCATGGCAGTTCTTTTCTTTCCCACTTTATGGATGAGAAGATTGGGTCAAGGGTTTCGCTAAGATCACACAGCTGGTCAGTGGACAGCAGAAGATGTGAAGCTGACGTGTTCCTCTAGGGTACAGTGTTTGGCGATAAGTTTGAAAACACTGCTGCTTGTTTCACGTAATATCCAAGATGGGCTGGTCGCCTCAGCTCACACAGTGGCAGAACATCACTCTCAGATTTCAATCCTGCCTCACTCATGAGCTCAGCTCACCTCTAGGGAAAATAGAAGGAAATACATACCCTGATTCTCATCCAGGTTGAATTATCTTCTTGACATTATTTCTGCCTCTTAGGAGAACAAACTGTCAGATTGTCAGCCCTTTAAATGTACAAGCATCACATATCAATGCATCATTCAGAACTGTAACACCACGGGGATTAGTCTAAGTCAACAAGCTTTTCACTCTAACAGATTAGAATTCATTTGTTTAAAAAGAAAACTCAACATCTACAAAAAGGTACTGCCAGGTCACGTTTTCTTGACCACGTAGTTACTTTCCTGAAAATGTTGGTGACTCACACTCTTGATTGATGCTTATAGATGATCCATGAAAAAGTAAAGAAAACACTTTTTTAGATACATAAATCTAGAGGGTAAATGCCTGTCATTCCCTTCCTTGAGAAGTTCCTTTGTTCCCATTAATGGGGGTACTATTTTATTTGTTCATGGAATCACCAAATACAACCTTTTTGTACTAAATTTATGAGGTCCTACCATCCTGGATCCAAGGAGTCTGGACCAGTTTGAATAAATGGAAGAGGCACTTAGCAGCCTCAGTGCCTTGTGAAAGTCACCTAAGGCTGCTGAGCCTCTGGATCCTCCTCTGTAGTCCAATGTCTCACACTGTTACAAGGATCTGATGAGATAGTACGTTTAAGGGATTTGAAGAATATAGAATATTTTACAAAGGTAAAGATCTCTAATTATTGATGTAAAAGTTTGATCTTTTCTTTTTTAATATCTTTTTTCTTTCTCTCCCCTCCCTCCCTTCTCCCCCAGTTGTCTGTTCTCTGTGTCTATTTGCTGTGTGTTCTTCTTTTTCTGCTTTTGTCATTGTTAGCGGCACAGGAATCTGTGTTTCTTTTTTTGTTGTTGTTGCGTCATCTTGCTGCATCAGCTCTGCGTGTGTGCGGCACCATTCCTGGGCAGGCTGCACTTTCTTTCACGCTGGGCGGCTCTCCTTACGGGGTGCACTCCTTGCGCATTGGGCTCCCCTACACAGGGATACCCCTGCGTGGCACAGCACTCCTTGCGTGTATCAGCACTGTGCGTGCGCCAGCTCCACACGAGTCAAAGAGGCCGGGGATTTGAACCGTGGACCTCCCATGTGGTAGATGGATGCCCTAACCACTGGGCCAGGTCCGTCCGCTTCCCTGATCATTCTTTTAAAAGGCTGTGGGCTGAACCCTTATCTCCCAATAACAACAAAGTGTCCAAAATTACAAATAAAATTTAAAGACTCAAAATCATTAAAATTTATTTTGATTACTCATTACTTTAACAGATACATGCTAATGCTACAAAATTCAAACTCTGTAAAATTAAAAAGTAAATTACTTTCCCATTCCTGTCTCCTGTCTCATAGTTCCTTCCCCAGGATAAAGCCCATAGCATAATTTTCTTCTGTTTCCCTGATATATTCTGTGCATAAACTAGAACATGTGACTATATGGTCTTTCTGTTTTTAAAGGACAAGTGATAGCTGTTCCCTAGGATTGTTTTCATTTAATAGTATATCTCAGAGATTATATCAGTAAATATAATTATCTCATTTTTTTTAATAGCTGCATAGTATTTGTACTATTTCTATTATGTATTCCCCATTTCCCCTCCAATTAAGTTAGCTAAATAGTTTCCAAAAAAAAACAGCTTAGATTTATTAACTAGTTCTTTGTTTTCTGTTTTATAATTTATTAGTTTCTGCTTTCATATTTATTCCATTCTTAACTTTGGTTCATTTATTATTCTTCCCATCAATGCTTTCATTTCCATCTTATCAATGTAAATATTTAAGGCTGTGAATTTTCCTCTGAATACTGCTTTAGCTATATCCTATCAGTACTAATATGTAGTACTTTTCATCATAGATTTTGTTTTTGTTTTGTTATTGTTTTTAATATTTTGCTGTTCTGATTTTGATTTCCTCTTTGGTCTGGGATTATTTAAGAGGTAGGTCTTTAAAACTTTCTGGTAATAGTTTTTATATTGTTTTTGTTTTATATCTTATTCGGTGTTTCTTTCATTGCTTTGTGGTCAAACAATGTCAGTGATATCTCTGCTCATCTGAAATTTATTAATACTTTCCTGTGTCCTAGTATGCAGACCATTTTGCAGAATGTTCCTTAAGCATTAAAAAATGGATTATTATCTGTTTAAGGTATGGAGTTTAATAACTTTTCATTAGATCCTGAATTCAAGCATATTCAAAACCAGGATTTGATCTCCTCTTTTATCTTTATTTTCCTAGTATGTCTTTGATTGTCTTTTAATATCAAACCACAGATGTGTATCTCCTCTATATGGCATTGTTAGGTTTTGCTTTGTGATTTAATCTTAGTTCTTTGTTTCCAGCTGATTAGTTTAGTTTACTTATGCTTATTGAAGTCATAGATCTGTTTGTATCAGAGTTCTGTGATGTCATGCTTTCAGGTTTTAGTACTCCTTTTTTTTTTTTTCATCTTTTAATTTGTTGCCTGTGATTTTGATTTTGCATATTGTTTTATGTGTGCTCCTTTCATTTCTTCTAGAAAGTTTTTTTAAACCCTAACTTCCTGTAATACTTGATACTCTACTTCTTTGTTATTGACTCCCTGTTAAAATGTACTTCTTCCTGTCTCCATTTTACCACCATATTTTACTTAGTTTTTCTTATACTGTTTGCCTAAAAACCCTTAAGAATACTTAAATTTTATCATTTTACTTACCCATTTAAAGTGATACTTTCTTAATTCATCTCTTAGTGGCTAAACTGTGTCCTCTAATAGTGTTTTTCAAACTGCAGGTCATGATTTATTACTGAGGTTGTGAAATATGTTTAGTCAGTTATGACCAGCATGTTTTAAGAAGTGAGATAGAAAATAATGGAATGGAAGAGAAAAATAATAATGCATCCTTCATAGTAATAGCAAATATTTGTGAAACTCCCTTCACATGTAGATATATAATGAATTTGTATCAGTTGTTAATGTAAAATGAATGTATTATTGTAGGTGGCAGTTAAAAAAAAGGTTGAAAAACATGCTCAAATACTCACTCAGAGGATAGTTGGTTGGAACTTTTGCATGTCTGAAATATTTATCTGTTGCTTCTCTAATTTAAACTTGTTCATTATAAAATTCTTTAGTCACCTTCCTGATGAGAGAGCTGAAGCTCAAGAAAATCTCTTATCTTATCACCAGCTAGTTAAAAAACCAAGAAACAGACATCTCAGAATAAATCTCAGTTAATGTTTTAAAGTATTAAAATATACAGTGTGCAGCAAAAGAATACAAGACAAAGAAACAGGAAATGATAACCTATCCACAGGAAGAGGATAAAAATTCAGAAAACACCAATGAAGAGAAAGAGAACATACTAAAGCCTTTAAAAACATTATCTTAAAAAAAATTACCGTAAAAAATACTCAAGGAGATGAAGGAAAATATACTGAAAGAACTTAAGGATATCAGGAAAACCTTGAATGAGCACTATGAAAGTCTAGTAAAGATAGAAATTTTAAAAAGGAACCAAACAGAATTACTGTAGTTGAAGACCACAATAACTGAAATGAAAATTTCCCAGGAGTGTTTCAAGAGCAGATTGGAGCTGGCAGAAGAAAGAGTCCATGAACTTGAGGACAAGACACTTGAAATGAGTCAGACTGATAAGCAGAAAGAAAAACATAAATATTAAAAGTGAAAATAGCCAAAGATACCTTAGAGGCACTAATATATGCATTATGTTAGTCCTGAAAGGAGAAGAAAGAAATGGACAGAATGAATATTCAAAGAAATAATGACAGCTAATTTCCCAAACTTAGCAAAAGACATGAATATGCACATCCAAGAAGCCCAGAGAACACCAAACAGGATAAACATGAAGAAAAATACCCCCTCCCCCATCATATATTGATCACAGTATCAAATGCAAAGGACAAGGAGAGCATTCTGAAAGCCGCAAGAGAAAAGCAATGTGTTGCAGACAAGGGAGTCCCAATAACAATAAGATTGGGTGTTGCTTTCTCATCAGAAACCATAGAGGCAAGAAGACAGTGGATTGAAACATTTAAAATGCTGAATGAAAACATCTGCCAGCCTAGAATTTTATATCCAGCAAGACTTTCTCTCAAAAATGAGGGAGAGGGAGCAGATATGGCTTGATCAGTTCAGCTCCTTTCTCCCACACAAGAGGTCCCAGGTACGGTTCTCAGTGCCTCCTGGGGAAAAAAAAACAACAACAAGCAAAACAAAAACCCAACTCAGGGAAGCCAATGTGGCTCAGCTCAGATAAATAAAGGGAGTTCATCACACTAGACCTGCAAAAACGGAGGGAGTTCATCACACTAGACCTGCCCTACAAGCAATGCTAAAGGGATTTCTTTAGACTAAAAGGAAAGGTCACAAGACAGTGGGTCAAAGTGGAATAAAGAAATAAAGATATTTTTTAAAAATGAATAAAATTTTAAAAAAGCAGTAAAGGTAACCATTGAGTAATTATAAATGCCAGTGTTATTGTAGTTTATTGTTTGGTATGCAACTCCTTCCTTCCTACAGGTTCAAAAATGTAAATGCATAAAAATTAATGATAAATCTGTGTTTTGGGGCATACACTGTACAAAAGTATACGTGGTAACAAGTACCAAAACATGGAGGGAGAGAGGGGTATAGAACAACCATATGTGCATGCTATTGAAGTTAAGTTGGTATCAAACCAATACCAACTTGATTGCTATATATTTAGGATGTTAAATTTAAACCCCAAAGTAACCACAAAGAAAATAGATGAAAAATATATCCAGGTAGAAAAGAGAATATACTCAATATGGTATACCACAAAAAAATAAATAAATATAAAAGCCATGAATGGAAATGAGAGACAAAAATAATGTAAGATTTATTAAGGCCAAATGGCAAAATGGCAGAAATAAGTCCTGTATTATCAATAGTGACTTTAAATGTAAATGGATTGAACACTTCAGTCAAAAGCCAGAGACTGTCAGAATGGATTTAGAACAAAATAAATTCAACTATATGCTGTCTGCAAGAGACTTACCTTAAAATCAACATACAAGTAGGTTGAGGGTGAAAGGATGGGAAAAATATATATCATTCAAGTAGTGAACAAGAGAGCTGGGGTGGCTATACTAATATCAGATAAAATAGAGTTTTAAGTCAAAACTTGTTATGAGGGATAAAGATAGTAATTATATACTGATAAAGGGGACAGTTCAAAAGGAAGATGTAACAATTATACATATATATATATATATATATACACACACACATAACAGAGCCCCCAAAATATATGAAATAAGAAGGGAGAAACTAATTATTCTACATTAATAGTAGGAGACTTTAATATACCAGTCTCAATAATGCATAGACCATCTAGTCATAAGATCAATAAGGAAGTACAAGACTTGAATAATACTCTAAACTAGTTAGACCCAACAGAGTATATATTTCACCCAACAAAAACAGTAAACATTCATCTCAAGTGCACATGGATATTCTCCAGCATAGAGCATATGTTGGGTCACAAAACAACTCAAAACTTAAAAAATACTGAAATCAGACAGTGGAATTATTCCACCACAGTGGAATAATCTAGAAATCAATAACAGGAGAATGGGAAATTCACAAAAATGTGGAGATTAGACAACATACTCTTAAACAACCAATTGGTTAAAGAGGAAATCATACATGAAATTAGGAAATGCCATGAGGAAAATGAAGATGAAAGTACAATATAACAAAACTTATGGAATGGAGCAAAGCCAGTGCTGAGAGGTAAGTTTTTAGCTCTAAATGCTTACATTAAAACGAACGACTTCATGGGAAGCAGAATGTGGCTCAAGCGATTGACTCCCACCTATCACACAGGGGTCCTGGGTTCAGTTCCTGGTGCCTACTGGAGAAGATAAGCAAGACAGTGAGCTGACCCAACAAGATGACACAACAAGGAGGAACAAAGAGGAAAGACAATAAGAGACACACCAAAGCAGGGAGCTGGGGTGACTCAAGTGATTTGAGCACCGCTACCACATGGGAAGTCTGAGGTTCAGTTCCTGGTGCCACCTAAAGAGAAGATGAGCAGACACAGAGAGCACATAGCAAATAGCCACAGAGAACAGACAGCGAGTACAAACCACAAGGTGGGGAGAGGGGACTAAATAAATTTTTAAAAACTTAAAAAAAAACCCAAAAGCAACTTCTTCAAATCAGAGATTTAACCTCAACACTGGAAGAACTAGAAAAAGAACAGCCAAAATTGACAAACCATTAGCTGGACTTAGACAAAAAAAGATAAAGAGGATACTAATAACTAAAATCAAAAGGTAAAGGAGGCAATTAGGCATTAGTACTGATCCCACTAAAATAAAAAGGACTATAAGAGGATACTATGAACAACCATACTGTACACTAACAAATTAGATAACCTACGTGAAATGGACAAATTCTTAGAAACTCAAGAAGAAACAGAAGATCTCAACAAACCATTTATCAGTAAAGAGATTGAATCAGTAATCAGAAGTTCTTGCCAGAGAACTAGGCAGGGAAAAAAAATAAAAGGCATCCAAGTTGGAAAGGAAGAAAACAGCAACGCAAGCCAGCATTAGATCTACTTTAAAGCTGAGGATTTGAAGACTTGAGAGTTACTGTGATTGAACAAGGACCATTCAGATCAGTGAGAATGAACTGCCAGTTTTGAGCCAGAGTCAGCCCATCAAATAGAGCCTTACAAATAAAATGTAAATATTTTTGCACAGGACCTTGTGTTGCTCTGTTGCTTGTAGTGAGATCTAATTCCATTATCATGGCTTTATTGATAAGCTAGAGTTCAAATACTACATTTCAACCTACATTAGAGGAACTGTAATGAACCAAATCAGAGACAAGGAGGGGAAGAGGAACAAAAACCCAGCGCTCCCTGGTCTTATATTTTGCTTGCCGCATGAACATGGACTTTTACAGTATTGGCTCCCTTAATCTCCACATTGTTTCTAAGCTGGCATTTTTGGCATATGAAGAAACTGAGGCAAAAGAACCTAAGTAACTTATCAGAGTCACCAGTTAATAAACATTAGTGCCTGGCTCCAATTTATGTAATCTTTTAACTGTACCTTTCTACCTCTGGGCCACCATATTCCATGAACTAAAGGTGCTTCTACCTATGGCTATGGTGTTCTGTAAAGATAAAATCAGAAGATCCACAAAAGGAAACCTAGATGTTTTGTTTTCCTCATTTGACCTGGGTAATGCTGCTACTTTCTGAGTACTAAGGGCCCTCTTCTTAGAGTAGCATTCAAAATTATACCCAACACTTAACTCAGCAAGTTTTCAACCTGTATCCTGTAGCCATTAATTAGTTCCAGTGTTGTTATCCCATTTTACTTATGAGGCAGCCAGTATGCAGGGAAGTTTTAAGTAATTTTTCCAGGATCAGAATTGAGTTCCAGGAGAGCTGAGACTGATCACTCCATCCCACACGTAGCCCATGATACAGGAATCCAACTAAGGCGTGTCCAGTAATCTCAGCCGTCTTCATAAAGATTCTTCATCTCACTTCTGCTGTAATCCATAGTGTTATAAAAGCATATAACAGATAAGAAAAAGAAAGGTTAAAACAAGGATTTTCTACACAGGAAACTTGTTTTCAACTAAATATTTCAGGTCATGATGCCAAGACAATTTCAGTTAAAAATTGCTGATATCAGTATTCTCTTTATTTAAAAAAATACAGTGTCAGTTATGGGAAAGGAACTGGCATATTTTGGAAAGATTATCAAACAAGAGAAAGTGAAATGTAATTCCATTTGTTCTTTTGGCTGTTTTTTTATCAAGAAATAGTCCTTCTCAAGTACATAGCTATATAACCACCTAAATGTGGCTAGCTTAAAAAGGTGAGGAAAGGACATGATATGAAATTATTTTTTTAAAAATCTTATTATTGTACACTTGCATTATAATGGAAATAGTCTCAGTTCTTACTAAAAGGGGTACAAGCATTAGTGGAGAATTTTGTGTTTTTTGCCCTAAGTTTAAGTAACATCATATATATATAGCATTTTACATGTAATGGTGTTTTGGAGTAGTAAAGTAGGCAAGCAAAGAGAGAAAAAGAAAGCAGTATGTAATATGCAGGTAGGTGTCTCAGCACTTTTATGTTTTTTATTTTTTGCATTTTCTCCCATGACTACTTTGTTGACAGCACTCACAAATGCATTTAAAGCCAGATTTTATAAAATAGATCCAGAATCATATGACTAAGAGACCCAGCTCATGACATGTGTCAGCCTCAGCTAGATACAGTGCATTTTCTGTTTTAAAGACTCAAACAAAACTTTTCTCATTCTTCTTTGAAAAAAAAATTACATTTGAAGTCCTTTTTCACCTAAACACTTTTTTAGATAAGGGCTCACAAGTCTTGACATTATTTCATTTTGTTATGTGCATCTGTCAAGAAACCCAGATATGATACAGCTACTAAAAACTGATGACTGTGGAACAGAGAATCTTGACAGCATTTCATTTCCTTTATGTTCTGATTATACATTTATCAGAAAGCCTGTATCTCTTCAAGTTCAGGAGAAATTGGTAGAATTCAAGAACTCAAAGGCTTGGCAAAGAACTGTCCTATTATTTGGTATCATCTTACATTTTAGAGAAGTTGCTTGGTTGAGTCATTGTTAAAGCTTTTGCTTCTCTTTTCATTATTGTGTCCACTATCCACAGATCACATTTCTGTCGGCCCTGGAACTGCTTTGCTGCACAAATTAAATGCTGGGATATTTCATACATATACGGCAGAGTTTCAATGCTTGTCAATCATAGTTTGTAAAATATAGGGATTACAACCTGATATTAACATCCAAATCCATTGTGCTCTTTTTATGTGTGAAAATGAGAAACCCTCGTGCAGACGCTAGATTTCTTAGCTTCTTTGTCCTATTTTTAATTTATCTCCCAGGTTTTGAGTCAGTAAAATGATTTTGCTTATCAATTTAATGTAGTGATAAAACATATCTATGAATCAGAATGATCAGAATTAAAGTGGATCTACAGGTTGTTTGGCATTGAGCCCAGCCTTGCTGAGGATTTTAAATAGAGCTAATTCCTCCAAAGAATAAATACATACTTGTTTTTTTAATTGTGCCTCAACTAGTGACAGTATTTGCTTTGCTTGAAGAAGTAAACATAGAAATACATCACCTTAGAGAAGAGGCTTTTAGACATGTTCTTTATGCTTGCCTTTTTTTTTCTTTACAGGTGTACGTAAAAAGGAATTATCCAGAGATTACTCACAATGGCCATGTGGTTATGAGCACTCCCAATGGACAGCCCTTAGCTATTTTTGAGACAGCACTGTGATTCTTCCAAGATGTCAGATCTGTTCCAATGGCATTTTCCAATAGTTTTTGTACTGTGTAAACTAAACTGTGCTTTTTTTTTTTACACTAGCAGCAAGTTTTTTTCACATACTAGATGTTGCTTTACTTGAATTTTCCATCACTCAGTGATTTCAAGAAGTAACAAAATGATTCATTATTTTTATTTAAATGTTACTGTTAATTTTTTTGGTCCAAATCTGAGGTGCAGGCCACCAATAAAAGCTATCTACCAGGTTTTGTGCCTTAAGAGACTCTAAAGCCAACACACATTTTGTAGGCTACAGAAAAGAGCTATCACTGATTTTTTTTTTTTTTTTTTTTTTACTTCCCCAAAATAACATATTCTTGTCCAGTTATATCAGGGATTCTATCACTTGAAGACTGTGTGAAGTTGCCATTTTGTCTTACCACTTTCTTTAAAGTACCTAGGATTCATGATTTCTCCTAGAGGCCTCTGATTAAAATAGTACAGATAAAACTAATTTTGGAAATCCAAAAAATATAGTTGAAGTAGAAAAGAGTCTAACCCCCCAACACATACACCACCACCACCAAAGCAAAAATAAAGATACATGTCTAAATATAAAAGTATAAGGACTTCTCAACATAGAAGTCCTTATCAATGGTTTGATGATGAAGGATGCAAGTACCACCATCCGATTGGCTTTTAGATTTGTGTGACTCTGACATGGGAACCTTGCTGTAGTTTTATACTCAGCATGGTGATATTTTGAGAAAAAAGTCCAAATGCACTAAAACCTTTACCTGTAATTCCTGAGAAATGTGGTATTATTTGGTTTACTGAGGATTACCCCTCTGTTGACTATAAGCTGTTTGGTTTAGCCACTATTGAAATCCTTTCTAAATTGCATGCATAGGCTACCCTACCTTGGTGAGATAAACTGAAAATCATAGTAAATGTTGTAATTATGTTCTCAGGATGCAACCAGAAGGGTCACTTTCATGAGCCTGTCCAGGTCCGTTTACTACTGACCACTAATGGCAATTTTTTGAAGACTTTCTGATTTAGTGAATCAAGAAACCACAATACTTCCAAGGTCCACTGACTGTTCTTTGAATTATGGGGCTTTCGCTTTTCTTGCTGGTGGCAGCTATGGTATATTGTGTTCAAGTTACTAAAGGTAACTGTCATGGTTTAAGTGTACTCCCGTGACCTCTCAGAGTACCCTCAAATTCCACATACTAATACACATCCATACATATGTGCATGTGTCTATGCTTTCATATTGGAGGTTTTTGGATTTTCAACAGTGAGAAATGGATGTTTTATAGAATCAAGCCTTAAAAAGCACACACTACCAAAAGCACAAACTAGTAGCTGTTTAACTCTTTGTAGTTAGAAGTATATCGTTAATATTTATCCAGTAAACCACACACAGTTCATTTAATAGTCATGGTTAGTATTTCAGGAGACTGAAATGATAATTATGGGGAAGTTTGCTCAAACAGTAAAAATATGTTAAACATTTATTTATGTGGTCTTTAGAGGTTAAAGGCAGTTATAGACATGTTTCTATTTTATTTCTGTTTTAATATCATCATAGAATATTTTAATGAGGTAAAATTCAGTTGAAATAAATGACAGTTTTCATCTCCCTTCTGAGATATGTACTTTTGTTCTTAGATGGATTAGTGATTTATGTCCTTGTTGGTGAAAATGAGTTTTCCTGATATCAAAATATATGAGCTGTCGGGAAACAGATGTGGCTCAACAAATTGGGATCTTGTCTACCATATAGGAGGTCCAGGGTTCAATGCCCAGGGCCTCCTGGTGAGGGCAAGCTGGCCCATATGCAGTGCCGGCCCCTCGCAGAAGTGCGGCTCGGTGCAAAAATGCAGCCCCACGCAGGAGTGCCAGCTGATGCAGAGAGCTGGCACAGCAAGATGATGCAACAAGAGACACAGAGGAGAGAAAACAAGAAGACGTAGCAGAACAGGGAGATGCAGTGGTGCGAGAGAGTAATCACCTCTCTCCCACTCCAGAAGGTCCCAGGATCGGTGTCTGGAGCCACCTAATGATCATACAAGCAGACAGAGAAGAACACACAGCGAGTGGACACACAGAGCAGGCAACAGGGGGAGCTGGTGGGGGTGGGGGAAATAAAAATAAATCCTAAAAAAAAAAGAAAAAAATATATATATGAGCTGTGACTATCTTCCATCTCAGCTGGTTCCCTTTGTTGATTAGGTGTTCCAGATATGTGGATTACAGAGAGATTGAAACATCTGCTATTGACGCACACCCAGTCACACCATTTCAGAAGGGTGAATATTAACATATGTCCTCAGGCTTGAACAAGTATTAAGTTGTTGAGGTTTGGGGATTTGGTTTTAGGTGACCTTGTTCAAATCTAACAGCATCTACTGCTGCTATGTTTAAAATAACTACAGAACCTTGGTTCTCAAAATGTGGTCCGTAGGCCTGTAGCATTGGCATCACCTGGGAACTTGATAGAAATGCAAAGTCTAATGTCTCAACCTAGATCTACTAAATCAGAAACTCTGGTGGTGGGTACCAGCAATCTGTTTTAACCTTAAAGATGAGTCCCATGCAAGCTAAAGTCTGAGAACCAGTACCATAGAACTTAAAGAACTCCTAAAGTGCATTCAGAAAAGCAAAGAAAGCCCAGTTAGAGAAATGAACAAGAGACTTAAATAGGCATCTCACAAAAGAGAATATCCAAATGGCCAATAACTGGGAAAGGGCTTACTCTCATTAGTTACCTGGGAAATGCAAATTAAAACCACGGTGAGATAGCAGTAAGTACCCACTAGAATGACTAAAATCAAAACGGTTGCCTGTCAGTTAAGTACCAGTGGAGAAACTAATCTCATGCGATGTGGTGTCATCAAAAAGTGTGTGTTGAAGAACTACTTTGGAAAAGTTTGACAACCTTTATGGAAGTTTCGCATGTATACCCTGTGACCCATTAATTCTATTCCAGTGTTGTACATATGTGTACAAAGAGATGCGTTCGGTACTGTTCTTGGAAACATGATTCCTAATAGCCAAAAATTGGAAATAACCCAAATGTTCAACAGCTGAAGTAAAATGAACTGTACTGTAATGGAATACTCCAGGGAATGAAAGTTTTTGAACTACTTGAACAACACAGATTAAGCTCCCAAACAGTGATCCGAAGAAGCCTGACCTAAAAGAATACTTCTGATTCCATTATACAACATTCAAAAATAGTTAAAACTATAATGTTAAAAGAGCAATATTTGCCAACACTTTATTAAGCACGGAGGACCCAGAGATAAATAAGGAACCATCTCCCCAAAAAGAACAATGGAATTGGTAATTGGGATGGGTACAAGAGAGGCAACTGAGATGTTTAAATGTTTCTGTTTCTTTCCAGGGTGGTGACTTACTCTATATTAGTCTTCATTTATTTTGTGCACTCTCCTGTTGGGTGCTGTACTTAATAATTTACTATAAATAATAATATACTTAAGTAAGAGTTCTCACTTTGTTTTTCTTTTAGAATTTCAAAATTGAAACTCAGTGCCTCACACTTCTAAAAGTGAATAATCTGTAAAACATTATTGTTGCTAAACTCTTAAAATATGAGTCCTTTCAATAGTTTCCCTGTGGCCCACAGCAAAAATTTTAGCGTCATTTGAAACTCTTGGTATGTTAGAGACCAAAAGTCTGTATTTTCTCTAACTAATCAATACAATAAATCCTACTTTCCAATTCCAAGATAAGCACAAAAATAACTAAGTTCTTATTGGTTCTATTTTTAATCTCCTTTAATAAAGATGAGATGAAAAAATAAATCAGTCTAATGCTAAATACTTTTGTGAAGAAACGTTAGTTAAATTAGTGAGGAAGTGAATATTGTGACAACTAGGTGAATTGTTCATTTATCAGCTGCTTACATTGTTCCTATAAAAGCTGATTAGAAATTCATATTTTTCTTTCAGAAACTTTCTCTATGATGATGTTAAAAGCCCCTTTCTCAAGCTTGAGCATTTCATACCTAATTCTGAAAAGTTTTTTTGAAGTTCAGAATCATAACGTACTGAATTATGTTTAATTTAGCACCTGATTATGTCAGGTCCCACAACCAATTCTGTTTTGGAATGTCTTCATGATACACCTTTACCTAGAAAAGTACATGAAGTTCTGGACACCATATCCCAAGAAAAAATTTCCTTGTAATTCCACTAATATGCTCCAAGGATGGAGGAACTTCCATTTGATTCAAAGGAAAGAGAAAGTAAGCTTCAACTTGGAATGAAAAGCCAAGAAAGTTAAAATTAACCCAAATCCTTAAAGCTATGCCTGGTCAACTTAGTGGTACTCAGAAAATGCTCTGACTCTCAAAGTTTCATTCATTGAAAATTGAGTAAGTATGTTAGTAAAAGGAAAATACATTCTACTCCATAAACATTTGTGGACTACATTACTTGACAAATACAGACTGAAAAATAGAAATGGGTTTCCTCAAGAATGGCAATAAATTTGTGGATTAATTTCCACAAAATGATGTGGTAAGTATTTTATTGAGCACATAGGTCCTTATACCAATTTGAGGTTTTTAGTCCAGAGTAACCACATTCATACCTACAGTTCTTGGTTCTACCATTTTATATTCCATTTTGGGATTTGAAAATAAAGGTTAAAAGTAGGTATATAACAATTTTAAAATAATAATCCTTCCCAAGTACTGGAAGCTTTTTTGAAGTGTCTTGCAGTTTGGGTTAGGATTCAAGACTCTTAAGATGGAGTATAGTGTTCAGGCTGTTTATTAAGGGAAGCTGCCCTTAGGATCATCAACATTTGTGGAATGGAGAGAGAAGAAGCAGGGTTAGGCAGAGGGAGAAATTGAGCTGTGATGCATGTCTGCAACTGAAATGACTCCTCACAATTGTCCTATACTTTCATGTTGGTTTGCCAGGCTGCTATGACAAATGCCACACAATGGGTTGCCTAACAGGAATTTATTGTCTCAGTTTCAGAAGCCACAAGTCCAAAATCAAGGTGTCATCATGCTTTTTCATGGAAGTCTAGCGTTCTAGTGCCGGCTTGCCACCATCCTTGGTGTTCCTTGTCTCGCATCTCTGCCTCCCATATCATGGTAATGTCGCTCTTTGTGTCTCCTCTTACAATTTGCACTGATTTCTGGCTTCTGGTTTCTGGCTTCTCCCTGTGATGTTCTCTCATTCTGGCTTTCAGTTTCCTCTCTTTATAAGGCCCCTGAGAAAATGGTTAAGACCCACCCAGATTCCGTTGGCCACACCTTAACTAATAACATATTCAAAAGGTCCTATTTACAAATAAATTCACACCCAAAGGAACATGAATTAAGATTAAGAATGTGCTTTGTTGGGGTACACAACCTTGATCAATCATTGGATTTAGGCTACCCCCAGAAAAGCTGCTGGCTGAAGGCTGCCTATTGGCAGCACTTTCAAAAGCTGAAGCTACAAGTCCTTCCTTAAAGAGGGATCTGGGTAGCACATCTCCATGACCACCAGTGTGTGTCACATTCACAGATTTTTGGGAGGTTTAGTGGTAGAAGACTCTTGGGGATTGACATTTAAGTGAAAATGACAATGATTAATGGATCATCCTCAAGCTGTGATATGAAAAAGAGAGGAGAAAAATCCATGTATGGTCAATAATTTCATTAGTCTCATTCTCTTAAGGTTTAGTCCAGCTTTCAACTCCTCTAGTAAGCCATTGTTATGGTTAAGTTCCTATGTCAGCTTGGCTAGGTTTTGGCGTCCAGTTATTTGGTCAAGGAAGCACTGGCTTGATTGTTACTGTGAGGATATTTCATGGACTTCAGTCATCAATAAGCTGATTGCAATTATAGCTGATTACAGCTACAATGAACAGAGGCAATTTCCTTCAACAACGAGAGACATCTCATTTAATCAGTTGAAGGCTTTAAAAGAAGTTATGATTTCAGCAGTCAGAACATTCCCATGTCTACTTCAGCCAACCAGCTTCCTCAGGAGAATTCATCAAAAACCTTCATCGATGCTCCCAGCTTGTGGCCTGCCCTATGGAATATGAATTTGCTCATCCCCAGAGGAGTGCAAGACAATGGCTCATAACTATGTGATAATCTTTACATTGTATCTCCTCTTGGTTCTGTTTCCTAAAGAACCCTGACTAATACAGATCTCAAGACCAATCTTCAAACTGGGTAAAAATGATATATTTCTGTATGGTAATGACCCAAGAACCCCTCATTTATTAAAGGGTATTATAAAGGCCAACTTGTTGGGTGTGTGACCTGTGCATTCATATAGGGCGCCATGCTCAGAAGTCCCCCACACTTGGCCTAATAATCAGTTGTCACCATCTTAAAAAATCTTAATTTTTTTAACAGAAGACCCTCATTTTCAATTTGCACAAGGCTCTGAAATTATGTAGCCAGTCCTGATTACAAGTATTCGTTTCTGAATCTTCTCTAAACCATGAACATCTGATATCTTGATAGAAGAAAGAACCAGTGACCTTGAGGATAAGATAATTGAAAGTATTTAGTCTGAGAATTGAAAAGAATAAAGGGTGAGAAAAAAAAAAAAGAGCAGAGCCTAAGGAACTGTGGAACACCATGAAGCATACCAACAGTATACTTCATGGGAGACCCAGGAGAGAAAGAAAGGCAGAAACAATATTTGAAAAAATAATGACAAAAACTTCCCATATTTGATGAAAGACAAATATACACATTCAAGAAGCTCAACAAACTCTAAATAAGATAAACTCAAATCCACACTGGGATTCATTATATTCAAACTTTTGAAGGCCAAAGACAAATTCTAAAGCAGCAAGAGTGAAGGAACTCATCGTGTACAAGGGCCCTTAATAAATGCCAATTTCTCATTAGAAACCTTGGTGGCAAGAAGGCAGCAGGATGACATATTTAAAGTGTCAACCAAGAATTCCATATCAGGCAAAATTGATGAAAAGGCCCTAGAGAGTAACCTGAAATCATATGAAAAAATCAAGAACTGTATGAAGAAAACAATAAAGGTGATGACATGGGCAAATATAAATGTCAGTGTGGTTGTATTGATATGTAAAACTAGTTTTTATTTTATACATGATCTAAAATACAAATGCATAAATAAAGGCAGTGGCCACCAGAGGTTCTGAGGAGAGGGGGAGGGAAGAATAGATGTAACATGGGGTCATTTTTGGGAATTGTCCTGCAAGACATTGAAGTGATTGATCACAGACCATTATACATTCTGTCACAACCTATAAAATTGTGTGGGACAGTGTAAAATAAAATGTAAACTATAGTCCATGGTTAGAAGCAATGCTTCAATATGTGTTCATCAATTGTAATGAATGTTCCACACTAATGAAGGATGTTGTTAATGTGGGAAAGTATGGGAGAGGGAGAGTGTGGGAGGAGGAGAGGGTGGGGCAGATGGAATTCCCTATATTTTTTATGTAACATTTATGTGATCTAAACCTTTTAAAAAAATTTTTTAACTAAAAAAATTATATTTCTATGTGACTTGATGCACAAAGTATAAAGATATAATTTGTGATAAGAACAACACAAAAAGGGGGATGGAGGGCTATAGGAACACAGTTTAGTTGGTATCAGTTCAAACCAGGTGGTCATAGACTTAAGATGTTAAATGTAAAGCCCATGATAACCACACAAAAAAACATCTAAAAATTATACAGAAAGAGAAATGAGGTGATCAAACTATTGCACCACAAAAGATTAACTATACACAATATAAGGCAGCAATGTAGGAAATAAGTAACAAAGTATAAGACATACAAAAGCAAAAAGCTAAATAGCTGAGGTAAGTACTACCTTATCAATACTTACTTTGACTATGAACTGATTAAACTCTCTAATGAAAAGTTAGAGGAAAAAACCATGATCCAACTATACACTGTTTTCTAGACTTACCATAGAACCAAAAACGCAAAATGTTGCAAGTTAAACAATGGGAAAAAAAATACTCCATGAAATAGCAATAAAAAGACCTGGGGTGACCATAATAATATCAGGCAAATTAGATTTTAAGTAAACAATTGTTAGAAGAGACAAAGAAGCACCCAATATATTAATGAAATCAACCAAGAAAACATAACAATTATTAATATATATTCCCCTAATAACAGAAACCCAAAGTACATGAAACAAACATTCACAGAATTGAAGGCTGAAAGAGAAAGCTACAGTAATAGTTGGAGACTTCAATATACTTTTCAATAATGGATAGAACATTTAGACAGAATAAGGAAACAAAGGACTTGAATACTATAAAGCAACTAGACCTAACAGACCTAAAGAGAGCATGCTGTCCAACAACAGCAGAATACATTCTTCCAAGTCTATATGGGTCATCCTCCAGAATAGATCATATGTTAAGTCACAAAACAACTCTCAATAAATTTTAAAATGTAAAATCATACAAGGCACCTTCTTTCAGTACAATGGAATGAAGCTAGACATCAATAACAGAAGAAATGCTGAAAATTCACAAATTTGTAGAAAATACAACACATTCTTAACCAATTGGTCAAATAAGAAACCACAAAGGGAATCAGAAAATTCTTAGAGTCAAATGAAAATGAAAGTACAACATATCAAACTGTATGAGATGCACAAAAAGCAGTGCTCAGAGCAAAATTTATAGCTTTTTACAAGAGAAGAAAGATTCAAATCAGTAACATAACTTCACGTCTTGAAAAACTAGAAAAAGAAAAGCAAACTAAATCTAAAGTAAGCAGAGGAAGGAAATAGTAAAGATTAATGCATAGATAAGTGAGCTAGAGATTAGCAAATTGGGATATCAATGAAACAAAAAGTTCATTCTCTGAAAAGATCAATAAAATTGACGAATTTTAAGAATGACAAAAAAAAGAGCAGGAACAAATAACTAAAATCAGAAATGAAAGTGGACATCACTATTGATCTTACAGAAATTAAAAGGATTATAAGAGAATGTGTTGAACAGTTGTACACTAACAAATCAGGTAATCTAGGTGAAATGGACAAATTCCTATAAACACACGATTTACCTAAAATGACTCAAGAAAAACATGATCTCAACAGACCTATAGCAAGTAAAGAAATTGAGTCAAATTAATAAAAAATCCCCCAATAAAGAAAAGTCTAGGTCCAGATAGCTTCATTAGTAAATTCTACCAAACAGAGAAAAATAAACACCATCATTCTCATAGTCTTCCGAAAATTTGAAGAGATGGGTCTCTTTGTAACCCATTTTGTGAGGCTAGCATTACTCTAATACCTAAAGCCAGATAAAGACATCACAAGAAATGAAAATTATAAATTTATTTTATGAATAGAGATTGAAAAATACTCAACAAAATAATAGCAAATCAAATCCTACACCATATTAAAAGGATTATATACCATGACCAAGAGAGATTTAACCCTGGAATGCAAGAGTGATTCAATATAAGAAAATCACTCAGGCGGCAGACTTGGCCCAGTGGTTAGGACGTCTGTCTACCCCATGGGAGGTCCGCGGTTCAAACCCCGGGCCTCCTTGACCTGTGTGCAGCTGGCCCATGCGCAGTGCTGATGCGTGTAAGGAGTGCCGTGCCACACAGGAGTTTCCCCACATAGGGGAACCCCACGTGCAAGGAGTGCGCTCCATAAGCAGAGCCGCCCAGCGCGAAAGAAAGTGCAGCCTGCCCAGAATGGTGCTGCACACATGGAAAGCTGACACAAGATGATGCAACAAAAAAAGAAACACAGATTCCCGTGCCACTGACAACAACAAAAGAGGACAAAGAAGAAACGCAGCAAATAGACACAGAGAACAGACAACTGGGGTGGGGGGGAGGGGAGAGAAATAAATAAATCTTAAAAAAAAAAAAAAAGAAAATCACTCAATGTAATATATACTACAAGATAGAATAAAGAAATAAAAATTGATCATCCAATTGACACAGAGAAAGGCATTCTACAACATCCAACATCCTTTCATGATAAAAAACACTGAGATGAGTAGGAATAGAAGGGAACTTTCTCAGCATGATTAAGAGCATCGATTAAAAAACCCACAGCTATGGGAAGCAGACTTGGCCCAGTGGATAGGGTGTCCGCCTACCACATGGGAGGTACGCGGTTCAAACCCCAGGCCTCCTTGACCCATGTGGAGTTGGCCCATGCTCAGTGCTGATGTGCTCAAGGAGTGCCATGCCACGCAGGGGTGTCCCCTGTGTAAGGGAGCCCCACACCCAAGGAGTGTGCCCCGTAAGGAGAGCCACCCAGTGCAAAAGAAAGTTCAGCCTGCCCAGGAATGGTGCCGCACACATGGAGAGCTGAACCAACAAGATGATGCAAAAAAAAACAAAACACAGATTCCCGGTGCTGCTGATAAGGATAGAAGCAGTCACAGAAGAACATACAGTAAATGGGGAGAGGAGGAAGGAAGGAAGGGGAGAGAAATAAATAAAAAATAAATCTTTAAAAAACAAAAAAAAACAAAACAAAAAAACCCACAGCTAAAATTATATACAATGGTGAGAGACTGAAAACTTTCCCCCAAAGATGACAAACAAGACAAGGATGTCCACTCGCACCACTGCTATTCAACATTGTACTGGAAGCTCTGGACAAAGCAATTAAGCAATAAAAATAAAAGGTATTCAAATTAGAAATAAGTAAAATGATCTCTACTCACATATCACATGATCTATGATCCTTTATATAGAAAACCCCGAAGCATCCATAAGAAAACTATTAGAGCTAACAGACTAAGCAAAATTGCAGTGTACAAAATTAACACACACATATCAAGTGTGTTTCTATATACCAGTAAGAAACAATCCAAAATGACAACTAAAATAATTCCATTACTACTACAATAGCAATTCCAACAGCATCTACAATGCAATTCAATAGTATCTAAAAGAATAAAATGCAAAGGAGTAAGTTTAACCACAGGGATTGTTTTAGTTTGCTGAAAGCTGCTAGGAACAACGTACCAGAAATGCGTTGGCTTTTATAATGGGAACTTATTAAAAGCTTACGTTTCTGATGCTGTGAAAATGTCCAAATCAAGACATAATCAGAGATGCTGTCTCATCAAAGATTGACTACAGGTGATTCTGAACTCCTTCCACATGGCAAGGCACATGGAGGCATCTAGTTCTCCTCTGAGTCTCATTGCTTCAGCTTCTAGCTGCTGTCTGTGGCTTGCTCTCTCCCAGGATTCTTTCTGAGCTCCTGGGTTCCTTCTCTACATCTCTGTAGCCTATTTTCTGTGCATCCCTGCCTTAAGTCCTCCACAAGTAAAGGAATCCTGCAAGAGGACCAAGACTTACCCTGGGTCACACTTCACTGATGCAGTCCAATCAAACATTCCCCAACCGAATCCAATTCAATCAAAGGGTCCTGCATCCACAGGAATGGATTAGCTCCAAAAACATGATCTTTTCTGGTATCCACAAAAGCTTCAAACTTCACAGGGATGAAAGACTTGTATTACGAAAACTGTAAAACACTGCTGAAAGAAATTAAATAAGAGCTAAATAAATGGCAAGCCATCCTGTGTTTGTGGATTGGAAGACAATATTGTTTAGCTGTTACTAATACCCAAAATGACTTACAGATTTTTAGAAATCCCAATAAAAATTCCAGCAGCTTTTTTTTCTTTGTAGAAATGGAAAAGCCAATGTTCAAATTCATATGGATACACAAGGAGCACTGAACAGCCAATCAATCTTGAAAAAGAAGAACAAAGTTGGAGGTCTCACACCATTTGTTTTGAAACATACTATATATAAAGCCACAATAAACAAAAGAGTGTGGTATTGACATAAAAGATACACATATGGTGTGGCAGTTTGAGATTAATTTTGTGAATCCCCAAAAGAGAAATATTATGCTTCTAAACTAATCTGTTCCTCTGGGTGTGATACCCTTTGATTGTGTTAAATTCAAAGGATTTAAGTTTACTTGATAAAATCAATTTAGGGCTTTTGATTCCATCACACCAGTAGCGCATGACTCAGGTTGAGTGCCCACCCCATTGGTGGCCTGATATAAATGCACACTCATTCAGGAAGACACATGGGAAGAGACAGAGCTCTGTTGGTTTTGATACTGGGGCCCTAAAGAGAGATGAGACATTCATCTGATAGTCTGCAGCTGATATAGGAAATCCGGAGAGACAAACCCTATGGCTGGAAGAAACTGGGCCCATGTAGCCTTTAGAGGACTGGAAGCCTGAGGGAAAGGAGAGACCAGTCAGAGATCAGCAACCATCTTGTTTCAACATGTGGCAACTAATTTTGGAGAGACCAGTCAGAGATCAGCAACCATCTTGTTTCAACATGTGGCAACTAATAAATACCCTTTATAAAAGCCAACAGATTTCTGGTACTTTGCATCAGCACCCCTTTAGCAGACTAATACATGTGAATAGAATTGAGAAATCAGAATAAAACCCACACTTCTATAGCCAACTGATTTTTGACAAAGGCTCTTCAATAAAAGGTGCTAGGAAAATAGGATATCCACAAGCAAAATAATAAGGTTTAACCTCTACCTGCACTATATACAAAAATTAATTCAAAATAGACCAAGGACCAAAACATACAAGCTAAAATTCTTAAAAGACAACACTTAGGAAAATCTTCATGTCCTTGGATTTGGCAGTGATTTCTAAGATACATCAAAACAAAACAAAACAAAAAAAGCAAACAAAAAGAGCCCACCAAAAGCACAAGCAACAAAATAAAAAATTTTTAATTTAATTTTGCAGAGTACCTAGATAAAAATTAAAATGTCTCTACAAGACTGAGTTTATATCACATTAGGTGTTGTAAATAGAAAGGAACAGTTAACAAAGCACTGAAGATTTTAAAACTTCCTATTTCATAACACACTGAATTTTTAAAAATCCATGTGTCTACACTGATTCTAATAAGATTAGAGATAGATAGACAGACAAAGGAGGAAGACAAAGGTCTTCGCAGTTGAATGCCATCAGATAAAGACAGCAGTTAGAAAAAGTACCATGTTGCAACCATCACTGTCATAAATAATTCAGACAAGATTCAACAGTGGTTGCTGAATTCATAGGGTGAATGTGTTGGTGTGGGGGTGGGGAGGCAGGGTATTTTCATAGACTGAAAATATCTTCCTTCGAATTACTTATTAATTAATAAGGGGGAGGGTGTATCTTTACAGTGGAGAAATCTGAAACATTTGGCAGATACCAACTGAACAAAGTGACCAGAGTTAACTACCAATAATGGGACAAACTGATATCCTTGCCTCTAGATGTGTGAAGCAATGATGAGAACACATCACTTCTGTGGCTTTCCTGCCAAAATACATAACCTGGATTAAATCAAGTCAGACAAACCCAAATTGAAGACATTCTGCCAAAAAAAACACAAAAAACAAAAACAAAAACAAACAAAAAATGCCCTGTACTCTTCTAATATGATAATGACAATTAAAGATTGAGAACTGTTTCATATTAAATGGAAAGAGAAAATACAACACTATTAAATGCAGTGTATGGTCCTGGATTTTTTTAAAAATCCAATGACAGTATTGGGACAGTTGGTGAAATCTGAATAAGAACTGTATGATAAGTAGACAATAGAGTTGTATAAATGTTAAATTTCCTGAATTTATTCATTAAACCATGGTTATGAAAGAGAACGTTTTTCTTCTTAGAACATGTGCATTGATGTATTTGGGGTAAAGGGTTATGATGGCTGGAATTTATTCTCAAATGATCCAGCAAAAAGTGTGTGTGTGTGTGTGGGGGGGTGTGTTTAATTGTGATCCTGGCTCAAAAAACACTATCTCTCTATGGTGGCTGGGAGTTAGGTACCCCAGAAAAACATGTTTTTAATCTTAATCCATTCCTGTGGGTGTGAACCCATTATGAATAGGACCTTTTGATGAGGTTACTGCAGTTAAAGTGTGGACTGATTGATTCAGTTTGGGTCCTAATCCCATTACTAGTGGCCTTATAGAGAAGGCCACAGTGAACAGCCAGAAACTGGAAGTCAACGAATCCCAGAAGAGAAAGAAGACACTGCCATGTGCATTGCCACATGATGGAAAGGCAAGGAACCCCAAAGATCGCTGGCCAGCCAGAAGACACTAATCTGGGGAGGAAGCAAGCCTTCTAGCCTCTAAACCATAGCCAATAAATTCCTGTTGTTAATCTAACCCATTGCATGTAATTTGTTTTAGCAGCTCAGAAATTAAACTCACTTTCTTGCTCTCTTTCGCTCTCTCTCTCTCATTCCACATCTAGATAAGCAAGAGTTCTGACTACATGTGGTCTATAAATATCACCAGACTCATTTTAATTTTGTGAGTGTGGATAGTGCTGCTCCCTTCAAGCTTAAGTGTTCAAATCTAGCTTAAGGCAAAAGCATAGAAATATGCATACATTCACTGGGCTGCATGTGGAGTCAAGTGCTGTGCAGAACCTCGACTAAGAATGCAGGCAGATCCCACATGACCACTCCCTCCAACAACAATGGGTCGAATGATACAACCCTGGAAATTTGGCTCATCAGTGATTCTGCATTTGGCATTCATTATACCCTAAAAAAAAAAACTGAAAAAAAAAATCACCTAGTGCTCTATCTTGCCAATGTGAAAAAAATAGTTTTGTTATTAGGCCTTGGATGATGCTGTTGGGTCAAGAATGGAGCTGCTGTTTGGAGTGGATGCCTAAGTGGCTCCACCAAAAGTTGAAGTATAAAGTGCTGCTCATTGCAACTCAATGCAAGCAGCCAACATAGACTATTTCAAATGATGTATTTCAGTGTAAATTCATTATATACAAAGGTTCTTTTTCCCTCGATACATGGTGATTTCTACCTGGAGTTGTGCCTCATCACTGTTTTGTTGCTACTTGTAAATGCAGTAAGCAAGCAGGTAGACAGGCATGCCAGTAAAGGATATTGATATGAGGGTTCTCATCCTCCAAGCAGGAAACCATGTCTGAGA
Organism: Dasypus novemcinctus; assembly: GCF_030445035.2. Taxonomy (NCBI): domain Eukaryota; kingdom Metazoa; phylum Chordata; class Mammalia; order Cingulata; family Dasypodidae; genus Dasypus; species Dasypus novemcinctus. Next base: position 40,208,303 of record NC_080687.1, read on the forward strand.
AAGTCCACCTTCTCAGTCTGAAATAACTTTAAAAAGTCAGGATGTCTGATTTTGACAAAACAGGGGCTGAAATCACTCTAAAGTTCTACAGAAACTTGGAAACTATTTTTGCAAAGTATTTCCAGTTTTTCCTTCTTTGTTGTTCTGTAACCAATACAGTAAAAATAATCAGGAAAATATTTCATTTTTCTTCCAGTATGGAAGAGTTAAAAGAGACAAACCTTACTGTTGGCAAGAATAAAGTGAAACAAGCATTTTCACACTTACTAGTGGAAGGATAAACTGTACCAACTTTCTGAAATGTTACTTGGTAATATATGGCAAGATTCTTAAATTGTTCCTATGTTTTGCCTCAAAATTCCTTTTCAAAGAATCTCTCCTGGATGGTATTGATGTGGGCTATGGGTGGAAGGCTCTTTGTCTCTTCAGAGATAACTAAGTTGTTTGACTTGTGGGTGTGGAACGGTAAGAGGCTGCAGTCCTGCCCTTAGGGACTGGCAGCTGCTCCAGTCCCAGGAAATGTTTAACAATGCAAGGGCTATAAACTTTAAGTATTTAGGGGAAATGCAAAAACCAAATATGCTAAAGGCTTATCTAGAATGTCTGGAGTCCATGCTAAAAGCTTACCTAAGATGTGGAAGATATATGCTAATTGAAGCCTATTGAGAACTGAAACAAAGGGACCATTTGGCCTTTCCTCTCTGTATAAAAGACGTTTGAAAATCTTGTTCAGGGCTCGGGATTCAAACTGAAAGCTCCCGAGTCCGGCCGGCCGTCAATAAACCATTTTTCCTTCTCAAAATCATTCCTGAGTCCTGGCCTCTCTATACTCAAATAATTGAACTTCTTTTAAATTCCACAACATTTTTGGCGACCCAGATGGGACAATAAATGAAGGCCAGAGACGGTAGCATTTTGCTGCCCCTTCCAAATCCCCGAGGAAGCCGGGAGGACTCGGGTGAACCCCAAATCTGGGCGCCCCTGGATTAAATTTAATCCAGAAAAGATGTGGGCTCCACCAGAATCTTCCCGACAAAAATCGAGGGCAATGGAAGGTCTGAAGAGAAAGATTCTGGGAACGAAAAAGAACTCCGAACACGGAAGAAGGTAAGACTCCCCGGGTGAGCACAGTCTGGAAGGCCCTAGCTTTAATTGCTAGGAAGGGGAGGCTGATCACCTCCCGAGAGAACCCTAGTAGCCCCAGAAGGCTGGGGGGAAGCCGTTCTCTCTAGGCTTGGGAAAAGGAGGAAAACCGGGGAAAAGCCCTGGTGTTTTGGGTTTGTCTAACTGCATGTTAGAATCTGGTACTGGTCTTATATCCACTAAAGGAGTGGAGTCTCGATTTTAATAGGAAGGGCTATTTATAGGTTCAAGTCCTAATGTCCTGGAAATTGGTCTAGATTAAGGGAAACAAAACTTGGTTACAGGAAAATGGATCGGCTTTTCTGGTGGAGCTTGGTCTGGGTGTAAAGTTTAAACAGTGGAAAAGTCTAGCTGAAATCTTTTGTTATGGTGCTAATTTGTGAATGAATTCGCTTTATACCAAATGTTAAGTGTTCTGAGGTTTGTGATGGCTGTGGGGGCAGCCATGGTGAAAATAAATATATAAACTTGGGAGTCAGATTAGTGACCTTTGTGCTTCTGTCTGTGTCAGCTCAAGGCTAGTGTTGGAGTTGTGTCCTTATGTAAAGTGGAATTACAGCTGAGCTGGAGCCCTCCCTTGCCATGAAATGATTCTGGGGCAAAAGCTGAGGAGTCTGGATGTTTGCGGAGTCTAGATGTTTGTGCATGCTCTGCTGTCTTGTCTCTGGTCTGGCCCTTTGCCGGGGCTTGGAGGCCATCTGTGTCTGCGCCACGCACCCAAGTTTGTTGGGGATGTCCCAGTCAGGGTGGCTGGGTCCCTGGGAGAGTTGCCAAATTTGAGTAGGTTCTGTCTGCCCATTTTGGCTGAAAGCTGGAAAGGGGGGAGCGGCTTGCCCCTTTCCAGTGAGTCCACCCTTCTATTCATAAGCCGCATTCCTGTTTGTTGTGCGCCTGACTGCCTGGAAGGGGGGGGAAGTGAAGAGGGTGAAAAGCAGAATCAGAATAAATGCGGTAAAGTTCCCTCCTTAGGGTGTCAAAGCCAAAATACGTTTGCATTCTGCTCAGGTTCTTAGAAGGTATTGTAGTAACCTTAAGTAAGAGAATGTGTTCTGTGAAGGTAAAATTTGTCTTAAGGGTATAAATATAAAAGTTTTACAAAGCATTGTTTAAGGTATTTAAGTGGCTAATTGCAGAAAGTCATTATTTAACAAAACTGAATTGATAATAAAAATAATAAAAGACAATTTTATAACAAACTTATTCGGCAGCCAATCTCCCCTGCCAACTTGCTTCCAAAAAAACTGTTTCTGGTATTACATGCTACTAAGTATTTAAAGTGAAGAAAAGTTCATTATTTTAACAAACTTGTTTAGTATTAATGGCAATTATATGTTGTAAAAAGTTTGCCTGGTAACTTAGTATGTAGGATATATAGAGTGTGTTTTTATTGTTAAGGAAACAGAAGATGATTTTGTCCTAAGATAAAATGATTGATTATTGGAAAGAGTAGAGTGTGGGACAGAACCTGAATGAATACTGAAAGTGTAGAAGGTTTGTGGAAGGAAAATTTTTATGATTAAATTGAGTAAGATAAATCTTTTATCAATAGCTTCTTGTGCTTTAACCTCATCATATCCTCAATGTTTGAAGAAGAGTCTTACCTCTTTTAAAAGAACATTTTATGTTCTAGAAATCAAATCCTGAAAAGTAGCCTTTTATTTCAAACTAACTGCAAGAGATTTATTCTTTTACTTTAAAGGAAAAATTAAAGCAATAGTTAAGTTCATTTAATATGTTATAAGTTGAATGAAAAGTATTTAAAGGTGTTATAAAATTAATAAGTTTTTAAAAAATTAATAAAAACTGTAACTAAGAGTTAAAATCATTTATAAATGCATTTATATTATAAAACAGTGGAAAGACAATAACTGAGATTATAGCTGGGTGAATTTAGCCTGAAACTATTATTTAAGTGTAAATTCTACACTAACCTTTCCTTTGTTTATGGTTACTTCAAGCCTAACCTCACCCTTTGCCTTTGCCTATAGTTATTTCATAATTGAAAAGAGCTGGGACATCACTGTCTCCTCTCCTGGTATTAGTAACCCTTTCTCTCATGAATTCAAGTGTAAACTAAATAAATTGCTGCCTGATAGAATAAAGTTAAATGGCCACTAGAGTTTTATTATCTCCAAAATCAAAAAGGGGGGTAGAGGGGGAGAAGTCTCCTGCCTTGACGGTCAGTGTTCCTAAGAGTAGCAATTCATGAGAAAAAGCAGTCTGTCTCCCTGAGGCTTCAAATAGCCTCAGTAAATATATATAAAATTAATCTTGTTGCTTATCCAAAATTCTGCTAATTTCAAAGTAAAATATAAAGTTCTAAAACAAAATGGTGCTAAGGCATTGAGAACATTTTGGTTATTACAATCCATTAAGTAAGAAAGAAAATTCTTGTGGTAAACTGCATGGTCATAGTGCAAATTAAGAAGAGTTTCAAAAGTCTTTGAAAAGTTTAAAGTAACTAAAGTCATGTTGTTGTGTCAAACTATTCATGTCTGCCTATTTGCTCAAATTGTTGAGGTTAAATATGCAGTTATTATAAGTAATATGTATATGTATTTCTGGACCCCTAATTAATCTAAACAGTATATAAAATAATGCAAATTATAAGTAATATCAATGAGTTGTGTTTGTGTCTAACTCTTTGTGTCTGCCCATTTAAAAAAAAAAAGCTCAATGTATGTCTTCATACATCAGGATAATATCAAATTAACAAATAAAATTTCTTAAAAGAGGTCTATTCAAATTGTTAAAAATTAAAATAAATATTCTTAAAGCCCAAATAAACTAAGCAGGATGAAAAAGTCATAGAAATCTGATTATGGAAACAATTGGAAAAGGGCCTCCTCTTTGCAAGAGCTTTTAAGGCAAGACTAGGTGTGGCAGATTAAACCTATCTACTAGGCTAGGGAATTAAGAATCAGTTTGCCTGGTAATTTCCCAGTTTAAACCTTTGTCAGCCATAAATTGCAAAAAAAAAAAAAAAAAAAAACAAAGATTAGGTTAATTTTCACATAAGAAAAATGTTGATATAACCCGGTGGCCTGCTGCCTCAGTCTCCCACTCCCGAGTTGGACAGCAGTGGAAGAGACTAGTTTAAGCCAGTCCTATGAGCAGTGGAAGGATGCCCAAGAAAGAGCTAACTAAGTCGGTGCCATTTCAGCACTAAATTCTATTCCTTATTTAAAAAAGGAGGGAGCAAGTAAAAACTAAAATAGTTAAAATGTGATAGAAGAAGCCGTTAAATCAAACTTTTGCGTAGGAAAGTTAAATCTCAGATAAGCTGTAACTTCTGAAGTATCCAATCTATGGAAAAACAGGAAGAGCTTGCATGCTAGGCTTAGGGGTATAAATTGTGTCATTTTTCTTTGTTCGTGGCACCAGCCATATCTGGCTCTGCACCCCTTCTTGCAAGATTGAGAATAAATTATTTTCTTCTCCACAATCTGGTGAGCCTTAATTTCTTCCAGAAGATTTCTTTTCAGCGAAATAAAGGTAATTAGTGGCTCTATTAACAAATTTCAGTAAGTAAAGGAAAGTCCATAAAAACTATGGAGAGATCTTTCCTGGGTTATGATTTTTAAAAAATTAAGTAATTGTGTAATGTGTTTTAAAACCTGGTAGTCAGTATGCATGTGTTTTAAAACCTGGTAGTCAGTATGCTTTTAAATTTAATAATTTTCATAACTTAAAGAAAAGAAGTTTTTAGCTTCCTGTAAGGGAAAAAGAGAACATTCCTTGCATAAACTATTATGGTTTCAATTTTATTTAACTTGAGTGTAATCTCCCATAGTTAATTTATAAACTAAATTAACATTATATGTACAAAATCTTTACAGTAATGAAAATTGTAAGTTCACATTGGTGAAATTAGGCTAAAGGAAAAAGATTGTAGATATGCTCTCTTAAATAAAGAGTAAATTTCTTTCATTGGTAATTGTAATTTAGTAAGTTTATTTAAACATGAGGTGGCTAGTCAATGTGGTTATAGTCAATTATAAAGAGTTTGTAAAACATCTTCCAAACTGAAAATGTTTAAATAGTTCTAGTTGTAGAAGTCATTGTTAACTAAAGAAACTTAGATTGGTATTGGTAGCAGAAATAACTTCATGATAATAAACCTGTCTGAAGGCCACTGCAAAATACACATTTAAGTAAATGGTAATAAAAAGTTGTCTTGATTCTATTGGAAATATTCTGTTTTCATTCTAACAATGAAAAATAATATTTTTCCTCTATTACTAAAGTAAAGTACCTACTGTTATCTTCATAGTAAAATTGTGTAAGTAAATAGTCATTTGATATATGTGTTGCGTTAAGTTGTTTAAAATATATATAAAACAAGGAATAAACTTTAACATTGTCAAACTCTTGTGCATTCGAACCAGGCCTTGTATACATTACAGGTGGCCTCTCCATGTGAGTTATTGGCTAGGCTGGTCACTGACCCCTCAATTAAAAATATATGCTATATCAGTCTCTGGTTCTGCTCCTGAAGTTGATGGAAACTATATTGCAGTTTCAAGCTCCTGCAGCCAATAATGACTCGGTACAGCCAAGTGTACAATGGATATCGCTTCCAGACTGGCACTGTTCCATGGTGCCAGAGAGCACTATGCACCAGGCTAGTAGAATACTGGAAAATCTCTCTAAGATGAAGGATGCTGCAACTTGCTCACTGCGTTGAAGAACATGCTAAATGGAGCCATGATACCAGGATACTGTAAGTAAAACTTAAACACAATTGGCATTATGGCCTGCTCTCATGGAGAGATAACATGTAAAGTATTACAAACCTGAAACTCAAAACTAATAATTGCAACTCTGAATCCTTATGCATTAAGTAATACATTAGTTAATATTAAGTGCTGCACTTTTATCCTGTACTAAATATATGCCTAATAATTGTAATGTTATCTTTTCTATTTTGGATCAAGTGCAGAAGTATATTAGACATGTTAAATTCCTGGTAAAATCATTTTCTAAACAGTTAATAACATGTCTATAGAATAAGGTGGCAGTCTCAGCCAGTCTCAGTTAGCAAAAGTGAGGCTTGCTTGCTGATGGTGAGTCACCTATTGAACAAGTCAAAATTGCTAGAAATTGTACAATGAAAACCAAGGTGTAAAAATCTTTATTCTGTAGTTCTGATCACTCCCACAGGTGAAAACTAAAGAGTATTTCCAAATTAGTGTTCTAATCCTGAGTGAAGCCAGTTGCCCAAGGAGTGCCAGTTCACCAGGAGCATCTGACAGAGCGAATGAGTGTCAATCATTGACACTCATTGTCATTGAGTGTCATTGAGTGTCAATGAGTGTCAATCATTGAACAGCTTGGAATGTGTCTTCAGACAAAGCTAAGTGTCTGTTGCAATTTCTCTCTAAAGATGGATAACTTAAAAAAGAATATATATGCTGTTTCCACCAGCTTTTAAGGAATGCCATCTTTATAGGCACCTAACCTTGTCTACCTCTGTAATCCAATGTGTCCTCTTTTAAAAACAGGTATTCCAAATTTTTAATTAAGTTTGTTTCTTTCAGAGTGAACATCTTATTAACCATATGAAAACTTCATCCAACTTCATGCCAGATCCATCTTCCTCCAGTTAGAATAAATTAAAGAGTTTTACACCTTATTAGGCAATGACTACAGCCCATGGCCAGCAGGAAGCAGTTACAGAAAAGAGATCGTCTCCCTTCAGCACCCCTTTTAAATTAAAGGTGTAAACTCTTTAAGAGTAAAATAAAAGTAATAGATGGATCTGGAACCTGACTGGAAATCCACATGAGTGCCAGTGGCAGCAGAATAACTGCGGGAGGCCCCTGCCCAAGATTCTGCTGTCCAGAATGAAAAGTTCTAAACTTCTAAAAACAGTCCTGGATGCTGTACTAAAGACTGATAAATAATCAATCAAGACAACAAACAGCCATCCACCTCATAGCTCCAACAATAATTATGCCAAAGCTTAGCAAGTAAACTTTGGCAAAAGGGGGGAATGATGTGGGCTATGGGTGGAAGGCTCTTTGTCTCTTCAGAGATAACTAAATTGTTTGACTTGTGGGTGTGGAACGGTAAGAGGCTGCAGTCCTGCCCTTAGGGACTGGCAGCTGCTCCAGTCCCAGGAAATGTTTAACAATGCAAGGGCTATAAACTTTAAGTATTTAGGGGAAATGCAAAAACCAAATACGCTAAAGGCTTATCTAGAATGTCTGGAGTCCATGCTAAAAGCTTACCTAAGATGTGGAAGATATATGCTAATTGAAGCCTATTGAGAACTGAAAAAAGGGACCATTTGGCCTTTCCTCTCTGTATAAAAGACGTTTGAAAATCTTGTTCAGGGCTCGGGATTCAAACTGAAAGCTCCCGAGTCCGGCCGGCCGTCAATAAACCATTTTTCCTTCTCAAAATCATTCCTGAGTCCTGGCCTCTCTATACTCAAATAATTGAACTTCTCTTAAATTCCACAACAGTATAATTATAAATTATATATATTCTAAGGATATAATTATGAATTCAAAACAAATAGACACTCAAAGTTATTTATTACAATGTAATTTATAATATAAAAACTGAAAATAAGCAAAATTCCAAAAGTTGTCCAAATATGGTATGCTCATGCAATAAAGCACTATGCAGCCAATAAAATAGTCATAATTTAGTGATATATGGTAAATACTCACTTATAATGTTAAGTGAGAAAAATATATTTAAAATTTTAATATTGTGTAAGGCATATTTGTATCTTTAAAAGTTTGAAATTAAGTAATCAATGTGTTAACAGTTGTTTCTGAAAGGCGTGAAAATCAATGATTTTAATTTTCTGAAGGTTTTTCTGAGTATTCAAAATTCTCTGCAACTAGTGTGTGTAAATTTTAAAGCCCAGAAAATACATATAGAGAACACAGTGCCTCTTTCAGTTAGGATAAACTTCTAAGTTTATATTTTATTTATAAGTAATGTCTTATCTAGCCACATAGAAGCACCTAGCATGAATATCATCACATTAGTGACACTCCCATTAGCATATGAGTTGTGTAGCTGGTTCTTCAGAAAAGGTGTTTTGTTTGTTTGTTTCTGTATTATTGTTGTTGTTGTTTTACCATAGTTTGACTATCTTTCCAGTGTTCCTATTCTGTAGTCATATCTGGCCAGTTTGAAAATGCTAATGTTTTCCCGTTAGAAAGATAGGCCTTGTGAAGACTGGACTTAGAAAGGCACTATGCATTTGAAACTGAAACAATAACTGTTTGGGTAGAATTTGGGCTTTTAAGTCTTTCTCAGGTGCCAGGGCTCTAGGGAAGAGGATTGGTTGGTAGATAGTATCAACCAGCCAACCCAGCCTCCAGGCTCCCAGTCCCTAGAAGAGAGGTTTTTGGTGTTATTTTTCTTGCTTTCTCACTTTTATTCTCTCTCCCCCCAATTAGAACATGACTCTGGCTTAATGGATTTTCTATTGGTCTTTGAGATAGATGTCATAACATTTTTGAGCACAAGTTCTATAGTTGGATCAGCAGTGATTATTCCTACCTGATATATTGATTTTATCAATTGCAGGAGCCTCTTCTTCAAGACTGGGTTTTAAGTAGGTAGACCAGCCGTTGTCCATTTTTGTGATTTAAGGAATCCTATGCAAAATATGTTCCCCACTGATGCTTGAGGCGCCATTATTGGTGGTGATTCATTCGTGTGAGATACCACATGTTCTTTTTTTTGAGGTCGTTTTTAAAATAAGATACTGAATTCTCATGATGTGGGCTATGGGTGGCAGGCTCTTTGTCTCTTCAGAGATAATCTAAACTATCTGTGACTTGTGGGTGAGGAACTGTAAGAGGCTGCAGTCTTGCCCTTAGGGACAATGGCAACGGCTCCAGTCCCAGGAAACAGTTTAACAATGCAAGGGCTATAAACTTTAAGTATTTAGGGGAAATGCAAAAACCAAATATGCTAAAAGCTTATCTAGAATATCTGGAGTCCATGCTAAAAACTTACCTAAGATGTGGAAGATATATATGCTAATTGAAGCCTATTGAGAACTGAAACAAAGGGACCATTTGGCCTTTCCTCTCTGTATAAAAGACGTTTGAAAATCTTGTTCAGGGGGGATTCAAACAGAAAGCTCCCGAGTCCGGCTGGCCGTCAATAAACCATTTTTCCTTCTCAAAATCATTCCTGAGTCCTGGCCTCTCTATACTCAAATAATTGAACTTCTCTCAAATTCTACAACACTCATACAGTAAGTAAATTCATTATATTGCTTTCTCCCTAATAGAACATGTAATGGACATTACACATAGTTTTGTGGAACGAGTGTTTTTGACTGATCTGGAAGAACTCCTTCTTACTAAACACGATAGAACCTTCACTAGTAAAAATATTTCAACAGCAAAGGGTACATTGTAAAATCAAGTCACAATCAGGGAATCACCAATATCCTGGAAAAGATTAAATAATAGATCACACTTGGGGAATTGGATTTGATGTGTCTTTGTGCAGCCGGACACACACACAAATAGGGGAAACCTGCTTGTCTTCCCTACTAAGCAAAATTATCACAAATCCACTTTGGGTCAGAGTTTGTTGAAGGACCCTATAGGATTTGACTTGGAATTCATCATTTTGGGGAGAAGGAAGTTGGAGAAGTGGGCCTGCTTAGTAAAGGGAGATTTAACCTGCTCAAGGAGGCTGTGGCCATTTGATATTATTTATGAACCCCCAGAAAGAGAAAGATTATGTTTGTAAACTGGTCTGTTCCTCTGGGTATGATACCCTTTGATTGTATTAAATTCAAAGCTTTTAAGTTTACTTGATAAAATCAATTTAAGGCTTTTGGTTCAACAGAGTTAGTAAAGTGTGACTGAGATTAAATCCCTGCGCCCTTGGTGGGCCTATATAAACGGACACTCACTCAAGAAGAGGAGAGTGCCAAGTGACAGAAAGAAGGCTCAAACACCTGAAGCCCCAGGAAACAGATGAGCCATTTGCCTGATAGTTTGTAGCCAAAGAGAACGGAGAAGCTGAGCAGCTGAGAAGGCCCTAGAGAGCAGGCAGAGATCTCCCACCACCCTGCTTCAACAGGTGGCAACCAACGTTTTTTGGTAAGAAAGCAGTCTTGAGTTGGACTTTTTAGGACCTTGTAACCATAAGCTTTTATCCCAAATAAATACCCTTAATAAAAGTCAACAGATTTCTGGTACTTTGCATCAGCACCCCTTTGGCTGACTAATACAGGGGCCAAGAGAGTTTTCCTGGGCAACCAGGTGTCTTTCCTAGAACATGGTACCTGGACTATAGTAGAAGAATAACTGGTGTTGGTTGAAAGAATAAATGGTCTTCATTCTATTAGTCAAACAAGATGAATCCTATTTGGTCTTTGAGTTAATGCTTGTTTTGCATAAACAAATGACAAAATTCAGATACAGCTTAAACTTTTAAGCAACTGATTGAAGGCTGTACATTTATGTGCTAAATATGCTACCTTATACTGATTCTTTGTTTTCTCTCTGCTTTAATGAAGCAACTACTACTGATAAGGCCCATTCCTAATATTTTCTAGCCCAACACAAGAGCACAAGTGGAAGCCCATGTATTACATGTTGTGGCAGTGTAATGTTATTTACAAATTCCAAATGTTTGTAAACTAGTCTGTTCCTCTGGGCATGGTACAGTTTGATTGATTTCAAGTCAGAGGCTTTACATTTACTTGATTAAATCTAGATTAGGGTTTTGATTTGACCACATCATTAGGGTTGAGTCTCTGCCCCCTTGGTGTGCTGATAAAACACTCTCACACAGAAGTAGATACACAGAAAAAGACAAGACAGAGGAGAGAATTTGGTTTTGACACTGGAGCCCCAGGGAGACATGAGACATTTGCTGACCTTGTGAAGAGACCAGAGCAGCTGAGAAGCCCTGAGAGACGGGCCTTGCCAGCCTACAACTGGGGTCAGAAAACGCTGGGCCCACGGAGCCTTAAGAGGAAAGAGGATGGCTAAACCCTTGCAGATATCAGCAGCTATCTTGCTTCAACACATGACAATAGACATTTATTTAGTAAGAAAGTACCTCTTACTTACCTTGAGTTGGACTCTTTAGGGTCTTGTAACTGTAAGCCTTTACTCCAAATAAATACCCTTTATAAAAGCCAACAGATTTCTGGTACTTTGCATCAGCACCCCTTTAGGCTGATTAATACATATATCTATGTATTAGTACATCTAAACAGGTAAAGCCACAAAACAAGCTAACAAACTGTTAAATAAAATACATGTGATCTTCCCACCCTGACAATCCTTTATAACTACCTAGAAGTCCTGATTCAAATGTAGAACTCTTGGATTTTCAGATTTTGTGCTGAAACATGAAGAAATGGGAAGAGCTGCTCCATGCCAACAGCCCACACCTCAAAGGGCCTCATATACATAAATAGGAACATTACAGCTGGCACAACCAACTTCTCTCTACCCTCACAAAAGGGCCTCTCAGGCACAGGGCTACCTCCTCGAGTGGTGTTACCTGGTGCTGTTGCCCCCGAGGGGATGGGTTCAGAGAAGAGGCCAACACAGGTTCTTAGAGAGAGCTTGGGGCCATTTGGGCAGGCAATTCTGGGATCCTGGGCACCCTGTGTGGTCTGGGTCTTTAATGTGCATGTAATCCACTTGGAGATCTTTTTAAAATGTAGGTTCCTTTTAAAACACTGTCTTTTGGGCCAAGCTGAGAATCTGCATTCCAGCAAGCTCCCACATAATGCTGATGCCACTGGTTTGTGGACCACATTGAAAAGCAATGCCTAGAAAGAATGAATTCTAGGTGGGTGTATTCCCTTGGCTCTCAGATACCTCACCCCATGGAGAAGGCCTGCTTGGGGTCCTCAGCAGTGTGGGGTTTAGAGCAGAGGCCTCTTGCCCTGATCTAAAGGTGGCTGGTTCTTTTTTGCCCATATCCCCATGGCAGCAATATGCTCTGTTCCTCTACTAACCACACTGGTCCTCCCACCACCACCATCTCTGCCACTACCATCCTTTGATCTCCTACCTACTCTCCCCAAGTCAAGTTTCTCTTGGCTCCTTCCTCCCCAGCCTTCCCACTCCTTTTTTTTTTTTTCTCACACTCCACAAAACAAATGTAAAATAATATTTCAAAAGAAGTTGGAAATAATGCTGATGAAATCTTGTTTTTGTTTTCTTGGGATGTAAGCACCCAGCAGACAGTAACCAGTAACAACCCTACAATTGTAGATGCAGTATCTCTGGTGCCTAGCTATTGTTTGTGAACAAAAGATGGCTCACTCATTACCTGCAGTCAGGATTTCCAAGCACAAATGCATACTGGATTAGAAAAGACTGGATTTTTCGTCCATATTTTTATTTTGACAAGGGTATGAAAGCTGCTATCACACCATCTAATGGAATCAACTAGACTGCTGAAAAATAACCCCCGTACGTTTTTACTACAAACGGGAAACATAGCTCAACCCACCCGGTTAACTGTGTCTCAATTTAATTCTAATCCTTCCGCTTGTGTTCAAATTTGCCCTGGTTTGGAGTTATTTTCTTCTTTTCATGACTGTTTTTCACTATCTGCCTGAGTTATTTGACAGGTGGCTTTGCACAATCTATGCTAATGTGCAACTTTGCCTGCTTTCAGACTGTTAAAAACTACTCACACTTTCTCTGATAATCACCTTACGCTGAACGGAAACTTCAGGTCAGAGAGGTCTTCCTACCTGGACACGTACGTGCTCAGCAAGTGGTGCACATGACCAGCAGCTCTAGGTTCCGCGTTCTGCGGCTTGTGGCTAAGTGACCAGGGGATCTGTCCAGAAGCAAGTCTGTGGACATTAGGAGACCCTGTTGGGAAGGTTTTGGGGGAACCTCGCTGGACTTGTTCAAAGGCGGGGTGCAGGTGGGCGTACGAGGCTTGCTCGGGGCCACGGCAGATCACTTCCGCCTGCCTGAGCCGGTTTCCCGACACCTTTTGTCTCCCACCACTTCCCGCGGGAGCACCAGGCGGGCCGCGGGGCCGGGAAGCCCAGCACGCGGGTTCCAAGCTGCGCTTGGCGCGCGATCAGAGGCGGGCGCGGCGCGGGCGCCCCGGGACGCTCGGCGCGCGCGCTCCCTGGACGCAGATCACAGACGCCCGCCCTCCGCCGCGGCCGCGCCTGGGAGCCCGCCTGCTCCCTGGAACCGGATCACAGGCTGGGACTCCGGGCCTAAGGGCAGGGATGGGGCACGGCAAGAGCCCTTGGGGAGAGCGAGCTGGCTCGTTCCCACGGGAGATCGAGGGCCGAAAGAGGCTTCTCCCTGCTCTCCCGCGGGGGTGTCGTTTCAATTGGTGGGAATGTGGCACGGAGAGGCCCAGAGAGGAACGTCCCCGGGCTCTCGTGGGAAAGGGAGTCCTCTGCTAAGAGATCCCAGAAAAGGCTCTGTAGACACACCTCAGCTATGGCCACGAGGTAGCCACACAAATGTGGACTCCTAGCCCGGTACGCATTGAGGATGTTGGATTCTAGAACGTTATTTTAAGGCTTCTACACCCTGTTAGTTCACTAGCCGTAGAAGAAGAGAGAAGCGCGTGTTGTATAGGCAAAGCAGGCTTGGATATAGTTTAAAGAGATCGCATCCTGCCCACAGAAGTGGATGTGATGATGCCCAGTTCTCACCTGGCCCGCCACTCCGCACCTGCGCGCTGTAGGTGGGCTCCCGAGCTGCCCACCCTCGCGCTACCTGCAGGCGCTCAGGGCAGCTGTGTGGGAGTGAGTGTGTGCGCGCACATGCAGCTATACGCACACTCACAGATTACCTCCCGCGACGCTGGGCGTTTCAAGTGCGAGTACCTGAGCACGCCTTCATCTCTATCGGTGGCCCCCAAACCTACCGTGATCCTCCAGTCTAGCATCTCCACCGAAGGGGGCAGGAAAACAGGCAGCTGGTATATGAATTCTGAGCTCTCATCCAGTGGACGAAGACCACAAAGAACTTTTGGAAGCATCTCCATCCTCACCACGTATTACTGGTAGACGAAACGAAATGGAATGACTGAAAAACATACTTAGTGCTCTTTTTCAAATTGATGTAGAGAATAGTATGAATAAAATAGAAGTTCATTTTAAAGTCTTACTGAGTTAAGGATAGCTTTCCTCAAGAGGCAGAAGAGGCAGTTTCCCTATCAACGGCGCACAGCTCTACAACTGTAATTGTGCAGGCCGAGGGCATTATGGTTGCCTTCCCCACACCAACCACCCCTCCTTGGGAGGAGCAGCCACTTGTGGAGTGGTCTTGGCTGGGACTTAGCCAATGGGTTACAAACCTCAGCCCATTAGAATCACCTGGGGAGCTTTTTAACAATCACTGATGCCGGGCTATTCTGGTAATCAGGATCTAGGGGATGAAGGGTGAGTCTAATGTGCAGTCAGGAATGATAACCATTAGTCCAGACAATTAGAGTGATGTCAACCCTTTGTAGTAGTGATTGGTTCAGAGGTGGGCAGTAGTGTGGGACCTGAGTCAGTCAGCATATAGCAGGGTGAATGGCAGAGAGGGGGTGTTGGACATGCAAGAACATAAAGAAAAACACACAATCGTGTGAAATGCACTCTAAGTTGGAAATTATAAGATGTTGAGAAGCCAGAGTCACAGAGTATACATCATGGAAAGTGGTAGATGATATTTTAGTTTGCTAAGCTGAAAGAAGATACCATAAAATGTGTTAGCTTTAACTATGGGAATTTATTAGCTTATAAGTTTACAGTCTCTCTCTCTCTCACTCTCACTCTCTGAATGAGGGTGGGCTTTAACGCAGTGTGGTTACAGTCCTTATATGCAGGGGAAATGGGACACGGAAGACGCAGCTAAGGGTAGCAGCCAGAAGCTGGATGTCAGTGGAATCCAGAAGAGAATAAAGACAAGCCATGTGAGTTGCCATGTGGTGAAAAAGCCAAGGAACCCCAAAGATTGCCAGCCAGCCAGAAGATACCTGCCGCAGGAAGAAGCAAGCCTTCTAGCCTCTGAAACCGTGAGCCAATAAATTCCTATTGTTAAGCCAACCCATTGTATACTTTGTTTTTAACTTGTGTCCACTGAAAAAGTTTTATATACACTAAAACTCACCGAGTTTAAATTTAGTTTGATGACTTTTGAAATATATAAAGGCTTGTAACCACTACCATAATCAAGATATGTAAAATTTTCCTTACCTCTAGAAAGTTCCCTGTGAGCCTTTGCAGTCAAGCCCCTTCTTATAACTCCAGCCTTTGGCAACCACTGATCAGATTTCTATTCCTATAGTTTTGTCTTTTCCAGAATATCACATAAATGGAATCTTACTATTCAAAGCCTTTTGAGTATGACTTCTTTCACTTAGCAAAATGTTTTGAAATGCATCTATATTGTTGCATTTATCTGTAGATATTTCCTTTTTATGGTTGAGTGGAATTTTTTATTCATTCATTTTCGGTTATTTCCAATTTGGGACCATGATGAATTAAGCTGCTATAAACATTTGTTTATAAGTCTTCGTATGGACATATATTGCCATTCTTCTTTGGTAAATATCCAGGAGTGGGATTGCTGGGTCTTTTGGAAAGTAACTGCTTAATTTTATAAGAAACTATTTTTCCAAATGGTTGTACCATTTTGTACTTCCATTAGCAATGAATGAGGGTCCTAGTTTCCCCATGTCCTCATCAACACTTAGTACTGTCAGTCTTCTAATTTTAGCTGTTCTAAAAGGTGTGTCTTCATTTGGTTTTCATTTACATTTTCCTAGCAACTACTGGGGTTCACCATCTTTTCATGTGCTTATGTGCCATGAAGATTTTCTTTCCTGAATAGTCTGTTAAATCTTTCACTCCTTTTTATTGGTTGTATTTTTATTATTGATAATTAATATGCTTTTACTATATACTATAAAATGACCATAACATAAATTCAATCATTTTATTTTATTGAGAATGAACTATGTCTAGAATAAAATAAAGCATCTTTCAGTTTACACTTTATTATAAAACAATTTACCAAATAGATTTTTAGTGAACTCTATCACATATTAACATTTGGAACAATGGGGCTGAGTCAGAATGTCATATCAGGTGCAACATCTAGTCTATTCATTTATTTTGTTTTTGTTGGAGCCCAGAGGATGTTGTATCAAAGGGAAGAAGAACACAAACTGCATGTTTTGCAACACTTGGGTACTCTCCATTGAGCTGCTCCAAAAATCATTAATTATTTCATCTTGGATAGCTCATCTTCCAGTTTTTCAGGATTTAGAGGCTGAAATTACTCATCTTCCTTTTGAATTGTTCAACCTTTTTTTTTTTTTTTCCAGAAATACAGTATTGGCTTTTTGTTGAAAACTACCATCTTTCAGATAGATCTTTTGCAGAAATGTGAATAAAACAAATGTTTTAATTATAGTAAAATTGAACATTATCACAAATATGTGCTGAAATTATAGGATTCTTAGCTGGTTAGTAGTTATTGAATAGACAACATACTTCTGTGTGTTAGCAAATGTTGATAGCTCATTCACATGCATCACATTTTAATATAACTAACTTGTGTATTATTTTCTGGCCTTCTCAGGTATGTCACACCATTTGGAAGAGGAAAATTCTGTTTTAATAATGGTCCCTGAGTGGATATATTTAATACTGGTCTTATATAAATATTTTGACAGCATTTAGAAGAAAATACATCCTTGCATCTAATTCTTTTTTTTTTTTTTTAATTGCTTATTAGGGTCATGGAACACTCTAAGAAACCCTTTAACAAGTGGTTTCACATTCATTGTTTCACCAAAGTTTCTGTAAACTCTAAGTCAGTTGAATTCAAACTTCAGCATGTGTCATAATTATCTGAGGAAGGAGGCTTGTTAAAATGCAGATTCCTGCTCCTAAACCCCCAGGATTCCAATTCATTTAGCCTGGGGAGGGCCTCTGTGCTTTCTCAAGTAATTCTGATGTGCTTGTCAAGCTTTGAGAAACAATGGCTCAGCTCCTCATTTGTCTCCAACTTGGATTATTAAGTTTTCTGAGAGGCCTTTCTTCTTACACAGGGAATTTTTTTTAAAAAGTATAGCCCTGTAACAAACAGGAAAAAGAAGCATAATTTAAGGACCATGGAACAACAGGAAATCTAACATTTTTAAAAGAGAACAACCGTGTGTTCTAACATCAGCCCTGGATATGACGTGCAGAAATTCTAGGGTCTCGTTGGCACCATACCATCTGAGGGTAGGATACCTTGTTTCTAGGCCCTTATGAAGCATGAATGTGTGGCCTGTGTACATCACATAACTTGCTCAGAACCCAATCGTGAGGACCAGCGCAGGGATCCCCACTTAGTATGTTGAACCTGGGGTAGTTAGTTGATACTCTGGGTTCTTTCTTAGGGTTTGCTGGTGTTACTGGATTTTGTCTAGGTTCTTGACTATGCTGCAGAAATGAACTTCAAGAGCACTGTCAGGTGCGTTAGGCCAGTAATTTATTCAGGCAGGGAGGGAAGGGAAATGGAAGAAAATAACACCTCAGGGGTCCCAGGTAGAGAGGAAGGGGTTGAAAAGTGATAAAGGGGGTGGATTTACTGGCTACAAGTCCCCATTATAGGTTATACATGCCCAAGTTTTACTTGCGTGGCTACCTGGCAGAGGAAAAATAGCGAGAGCGGTGCTCAGATGGCAGGAGTGGGTCCAGAGGCAACAGAGAGCATGAGAGTGAGAGCTCTTGTTCAAGCCTTCTGCTTGGCTCTTTGAACTGTTAATTATTCTACCCCTTTGCTAATGGCAGGGGAGGGGTTCCAGTTTTTGCTATTTTGATTGATTACCCCACCCATCAATCCCCCATGAGGGCCCAATGAAAAAGTCCTTGGGGAATATCCAGGGCTTCTCCTGGCTTCCAGAGGAAGTTTTTTCTGAGTGGCACAATCTTGTGTTGGGGGGGCGGTCTTCCAGCAGTTACCTTGGGGGTTACTGATGTCCACGTGGACTCTCTGCCAGGTTCTAGATCCATCTATTGATTCTCTGTCTAACTGTCTGGCTTCACTGGGTCCCAATAAAAAAGACAAAGGCAGTCAGTGGCTGAATTCACTCAAAATTTTTGAGAACATTGAAATAACCACTATGTAAGCAAAAGTTGTCAACCCCCTAAACTATGTTTAAAACTGTATTCAACACAGACATACCTGTTCTGTGACCTTGGGCAAGTCACCCAACCTCTCTAAATCTTCATTTGTTAACACTGGATGATAATCTTAATTTCTAGGGTAGTTTAAAATAAAATTACATATAGCACATAGAGGCTACTCAAGAGATTATCAAAGTTTACACATTTTAAACCTGCCTGATTTACAGAGCCACATGTGGGTCTGAAAATAAAATGCATGAAAGCTGTCTCAGATTTCTTGAATCTGAAGCTCCAGGTGTATGATCTAGGTTTCTTGAACTTTTGAAAGCTGCCTAGGTCAAAACCATTATATCAGTGGCACTCTTGACTGAGTAGTTCACCATCAGCACATTTTCTGATAGCGTAGAGCTGTCTGGCAAAAGGGGAAGCTAGAAATCATGTGTTATAGGATTTACAGGATTTGGGTGTTTTTTTTTGGTTTTGTTTTGTTTTTATATTGGGGTTGTTTAAAAAGTGGTCATGATAAAAAGAACCAGGTTCTGAGGGAAAATGGCTAATTCTAGGGGCTAGGATGGGGAATATTCAAGATGAACCTGGAGGATCTTGAAGTACCAGATGATAAGGAAGTGCTCAAAAACAAAACAATGTCAAAGGGACATAAGGGCCAACCTGAAAGAACTCTAAATGGCTAAACATGGAAAAATTTGAGAAACAAAATACTTAACATAGTATTGGATTATAAGACACTATATAAAATTAATATCTCTGACTCCATATTGATATGAATAAATGATCGAATAAATGATTTATAAGCAAATGAGGGGGAAGAAACAAATTGCCTCTACATAATTCCAAATAATCTATGTAGATACACCCCTAAGGAGATGAAACTTAACTTCCCACTCCTTGAGGATGGACTATGCTTAGTGACTTCCTCCCAAAGAGTAAAGAATGGAAAAGGGGAGTGGAGAAAAAGTGGCAAACACTGGGTGACCAAGATTAACATTATCAGTGATATGTCATGTTGATAGCCTGTGTTCTTGATATGAAGTGATAAGAATGACACTCCAGTTCTGTAGTCTTCCCTTCAAAAACATATACACCATTCTAACCATGAGAAAAACATCAGACAAATAAAAATTGAAGAACATTTTACAATACCTGACCAGTACCTCTCAAAACTGTTAAGGTCATCAAAAACAAGAAAAATCTGAAAAACTGTCATAGACCAGAGTTGGTTAGGGAAACATGATGATTAAATGTGATATGATATCCTTGATGGGATCCTGGAACAGGTAAGAAGCATTAGGAAAAAAACAGTGAAATCCAAATTATGTATGGACTTTAGTTAATAGTAATGTATGTATGGATATTGGTTCCTTAGTTGTAATGAACTTAAGATACTAACAATAGAAAACTATATGAGGAGTATAAATTCTCTGTACCACCTTTGTGACTTTTCTGTAAATCTAAAACTATTCTAAAATAAAAGGTTTATTTTTAAAAACTGATCATGAAAATGGTTATGTTTGTTTTATAAAGCCTGAAGCTATAAGAAATTACAACTGTCATGAAAAATACCAGACAATGGTCAATTAAATTTTAGTATCAATTAGATATAAAATAAAGACTATTTTTACTGTTGTTTCCTTAGTAAAAGCTTCACCTTTTAAAAACCACAATGCTATTAACTTTATTTTACAGAAATTAGTTAGATTTACCTATCAATGTTTACCCATATTTACAAATATCTTACCCAATATCTGGCCTTATCATTGTTTCCTGTCTCTCATTCCATCCTGGATTTATTTTTCTTCTTATAAAGTACTTTATTTACATTATTTTAGAAAGGATATGGGTGTAGTAAACTTTCTTAGTATTGTATATCTGGAAAATGAAAAGAAAAACTGCCCACCACTGGGAATGATAGTTTAGCTGGGTATAAAATTATTATATGGCAGTTATTTTCCTTCATCATTTATAAACTATTACTCCATTGTCTTCTGGCATCTATTTTTTTTGGTAAAAAGTCTGCTTTCAGTCTAACTGTTTTTCATTTGTAGATACTCTGTCCTTTTTTCATGGTAGTTTTTATGATTCTTATCTTTGATATACGGTTATGTTATAATATTTCTAAATATGGGTTCATTTTTATTTGACCTTGTTTAGCATTATGCTTCCTAAGTTTGGAAAGTCATATCTTTTATCAATTCTGGAAAATTTTCAGCCATTATCCTTTTGAATAGTTTAGAGAACATTCTTTACTTCTCTCAGTTCTATTAGGCCTAAATTCATGAATCTCAACCTATCCTTCATAAGTGTCTTTAGTGGCTTTTCATCATTTTCATCTCTTCATCTCTGTGTTACATTCTGACTGAATTCCTCTACTAATTAATTTATTTAATCCAGTCTAGAGTTCAATGTAAGTTTTTTTATTATACTTATTCTATTATATTTTTCTAAGATTTCTATCTGTTCGTTTTCACATACTCTTGTTTTACTCTTGCCTGCTTTTGCTTCTTGATTTCTTGTTTATTGTAATGAACAATATTCCTTTCTATCCCCTTGATTAATTTAAATATTCTTATTTAAAAGTTATTATTAGATAGTTCCATACTTTTGTGTATGTGTGGAGTGAATTTCTCTCCCAATTGCTGAGGTTTTTGGCTGACTTTCTGAGCACAAGTTTTCCTTGAGAACTTTGGGAAAATAATTTATAGGATCATCTTCAGTGGCTTTCTTCTCCTCTTTCTGAACTTAACATTACTGTCTAATGGTTTTGGAGTTACCTGCACCCCTTCCTCCTAAGACTGCTAGCCTATAAATAGGTCATATTGTTTGCTTGGAGCATTAATATTGGGGCTATGGAAAATATAGATGTTGAGTTAGGGGAACTTGGCCCAGGTTCTGACTGTGGAAATATATCAACTCTTACCGCCATTGCAGGTACCAAGCTCTATATAAGTCATGGCTCCAAGCATATATTACAATTTTTTTCTGATTTTCCTCCCACTTTCAGGGAAGCATCTCTGAAAATAGTTGTGTCTCTCCATCACTGCAGAATTTCCTCCCCACTCCAGCTCTCACTGGGTTTCAAACACTATCTCATCCCCTTGTCACTTTAGCCCTCTGGTCTTGACAGTTTTCCACTGTTCTCATGTCTAGGTCTGACTGCCATGGGATAACCCCACATCCCAGTATCTTTGTGAAACTGTTTTTTTTTTTTTATATGATGAAAATTTGAGTGGGTTGGCAGCAGATTTTCTTCACCCCCTAGAGTTTCAGGAACCTAAAATGTATTTTCATTTATTCATTCATTTGCTCATGCACATATACAACACTGTGCAAGTCACTTCAACAGATTCTGTGGAAGATGTAAAATACGTAAAATGTAGGCTCAAAAGTCATGCTATAGTCTCTCTTTATCTTGTCATTTTCTTCATTTCAGTCAAAATCTTGATAATAACATGACATCTTTTGCCCTCTTACCTATCACTCTTTACCTTAATGCTTCTCTTCCTTTTTCATCTGTTCAATTCTTATTTATCCTTCAAAATTCATTCAAGCCATATTTCCTCCAGGAAGCCTTCTCCAGCTCTGCAGTTTGATTTGTATGTCCCTGTACTATGATTCTCAGAGCTCTCAGTACAGAATATACCAGATACTATTTTAAGCACTTTACATGGGTTGTTCTTTTTAATCTTCTCAACAACCATATGAGAGTGATACCCCATTTCACAGACCTCAGTGTGTTTATGTGGCAGGCTTGAAGTCGTGTATCTAGTAAGCAGTTCAGCTGGGATTCCAACCCAGGCAGTGTGACTCGAAAGGCTATGATGCAAAACTCATTCACATTTACCAAAGCACTAACAGTGTATTGTAATTCTTGGTTTTATGCACATTTCCATGATAGAATCATAACCTTAGGGGCATTATTTTACCTATCCATGCTTCTCCAGTGACTTCCAGAATGTTAGGAGAGAAATGAAATCACTCTCAATGTCAAAAGCAGCAGAAAGCCCAACTCTGTATTCTTTAATGCTTATTATATTTTGCTATGGAGAAATTTACAATGAAATGAGTGAAATGAGGGATGGGAGTAGTTTATGTTCTGGAATCAACTTCTTAAAAATGTTACAAATGCTTCTTAATCTCTCCTAAAATATGCCCAAATAACTTTTGACTTTTCTGATAAGACACTTTCTTCTCCTTTGAATTTGCACAAAGCTAAGGTTGTAAATGAAATAATGTAAGAAAAGACCAGTGCTTATGTTATGCATTAATTTTTTGCCTTCTTATCCCGAGAACCAGGCATTGAACATGTAAGTACTCCATTAACATTTTTTTTTTTAAAGATTTATTTTTATTTATTTAATTCCCCTCCCCTCCCCCGGTTGTCTGTTTTCTGTGTGTTTTTGCTGCGTCTTGTTTCTTTGTCCGCTTCTGTTGTCGTCAGCGGCACGGGAAGTGTGGGCGGTGCCATTCCTTGGCAGGCTGCTCCCTCCTTCACGCTGGGCGGCTCTCCTTATGGGTGCACTCCTTGCGCGTGGGGCTCCCCTACGCGGGGGACACCCCTGTGTGGCACAGCACTCCTTGTGCGCATCAGCACTGCGCATGGGCCAGCTCCACACGGGTCAAGGAGGCCCCGGGGCTTGAACCACGGACCTCCCATGTGGTAGACGGACGCCCCAACCACTGGGCCAAACTCCGTTTCCCCTCCATTAACATTTGATGGAAGAGTGATCATGATAAAGGAGTGAGTGATGGAAGGGTGGAGATTTGGGGTTTGGGCACCTTCATGTGTTTCATCTTATTGGTAAAAGTTACATTGGCAGCATTGAGGATGCACAAGTCTTTAGAATAACCGCCTCTTTCTCAGTCAAGGGCTACGCATGAGCATGCAGGGACACATAATAAATGGAAGATCTCTGGATAAACTAAATCTATATCGGGCATGAGCTTTAGAGTCAGATAGACTTGGCTTTGAATTACAGTTCCACAGTTTATTAATGTGACCTTGAGCAAGTTACTTAACACCTAAGAGATTAAGTACCCTCATTATTTGTGAACTAGCAATAGTTGCTAAATCTATGGCAATCGTCCAACTGGTATGCTTTAGTATGGTTCTGCCAGCTTTTAGAAAACATTCAAATACTTCTTAATCAGTTGATAGATCTCTCCTGTCCTAAGACCACCAAGTGCTTTCTCACCATTCCAGCAACTCTGCTTCTCCCATAAACCTCCCTTCCCTCAGCATCCCCAAGATCAAGAGAGTAAATGGTTAATGCCTGGCAGTGTGAGGCCTCCAGAATTCTGCTCCAGGTTTGCAGGGGCCCTCCTGCATTCGCTCTGATTTGTAGGTGGCTGTGTGAATATTTTGACTATCATTGTACCTTCATGGGATTGTGGAATGGATAAGATTATTTGCCACTTATAAAGCTCTTTGCACAGTGCCTGACCCATGGTAAATAAACAATGCATGATATTTATAGTGGAGATTCATTTTCTATACTAGACTTTGATCCATTGCCTTTTCTGGTCATAGAACTAAATTTTCCATGTACGCCTATCCTGGGTATGGGGGAAGGAGGGTGGCAGTAGCATGTATCAGTCCTGGCCAATCAAAATATTTCTTCTTTCCTATCACAGTGATTGGTACAGTGATGGGGACACACTCAAGTACAACCATTGGGTCATACTTAGCTTCTGCTCTTTATGAAAACACATGAGGAAGAATTCGGAGAAGCTGCCAAGTAATTTCTAAATTCTCTTCCAAAGGATGCTAATGAAGTCATATTCAACTTTAAGAGATGAAAGACAGAAATCTGAGACATCACGTGAATACTTGCATTCATCAAAGCCTGCATGCCCATCAGAGCTTTTCAGGAATATCAGTAAGTTTCTAACCCCCAGATTTTTGTTTAGATATGTTTTAATGGGGGTTTTCACACATCACTGAAAGAGTCATAATACAGTGGTTTATCGATATTATGATTATTTGGCAAACATGTTGTAAGTATCCACCATGTGCCATCACTCTGCTTTCTATCTTCATCCTCTGTGGGACTCTGATCCCCCTCATCCAGGACATACAAGGATTGGCCCCTGGAGGCTGGGGCACTATGCCCTGATGCCTTCTCTTCAATGGCTTCTTTTCAAGACCCCCAAAGAAAGAGCTTTCTACCTTACATTTTGTTCTTCCTTTGGGCTCCATCACTGTGCCAACATGTCCTCATGTAGACTGTGACGTTCTTAAAGATAAAGGTCACATTCTACAAATATTCATTTCTCCCTGGAAGCAATATAATTCACCAAAATGGGTGCTTAATAGATATCTGGTAAGACTCTTGAAAGTCAAATAAAATAGAGAGATATCCATAGTTTTCGATTAACTAAGATTGTAACTATACTAATTTCCCCAGCTAAGCAGTGACTTCTAGGCATTAGAAAGCCTGATGCCTTCACAGTCTTTTAGAACCCTTCATGCACATCTGAATGAGTCATAAATTTGCCCAAATGACTCACCTGTGATTTGCTAATGTTTTTCCCTGGCTTTTGATCTTCTTAATAACTAAATCAGGTCAAGAAAGTGGCATTCTGGTCAGTTCTGCAATGGCCCGAACAGGTCAAATCAACTGACTATGGGAACTGATTGTTAAATTATTATGAGTAAAATTTTTCCAGGCCACACCCTCTACCCATTGGGCATTTGAGGACAGAGTTACAAAGCAGAATCTATTGACAAGCCTTCCTTCAAAATGTCTGGAACTCATTTCCCCAACCATTCAGAACAGGTGAGGCCTGCGATTATCTCAGAGCCTATCCAGAGATGAACTTTTAAAAAGTTCCCTTCTTCATCCTCTTTGGAAAATATGAAGTTACACAATTGTTTCAGAAAATAGTTCTCTAGGGAACTGTTCTTTTCAGGAACATGTTCAAATTCCCTAAAGTTGCACTAGGGAATAAGGTTGTATGATACCATGTAGGACCCCTTAGCCCCTTATGTTGTGCTACTTGGCAGTGAACAGATCTGTTACTTATTCTAAACTTGGGAACTTTTCATATTCTGCAGAAGGGCCCTCTCACTGCCCCTTTCTTGAATTTTGCAGGACCCAAACTTCTTAATTTCAATCCATTCTTGTGGGTATGAGCTCATGCTAAATAGGAACTTTGGAAGACGTTAGTTTTAGTTAAGGTGTGCCCAAAGGAATCAGGTTGGGCTTTCTTTAATTTGGATTACAGGAATCTTTTATAAATAGAATGAAATTCAGATATATAGAGAGAAAGCCATAGGAGGAGCTGGAAGCTGGAAGTCAATGGAACTGGAAGAGAAAGAAGATACCATCACATGCA
The DNA here is from genome assembly GCF_030445035.2 of Dasypus novemcinctus. Lineage (NCBI taxonomy): Eukaryota > Metazoa > Chordata > Mammalia > Cingulata > Dasypodidae > Dasypus > Dasypus novemcinctus. The sequence goes on from NC_080687.1 coordinate 40,233,918, forward strand.
TTGCCATGTGATAGAAAAGCCAAGGACAAAAGATTGTCAGTAGCCAGTCCAGAATGCCACAGTCTCCCGGGAGAAAGCATTGTCTTGATGACACCTTTGTTTTGGACTTCTCCTAGCATCAGAGCCATGAAGCAATAAATTTCTAGTATTTACACCAACTCATTCTGTGGTATTTTTTATAGCAATGGGAAACTAAGACAATTACGCAGATTAAAAAGTGAATTCCAAGACCAACCTCAGGTAGACTCTTCTCTACGGAAAATATACAGATAATAATATGCAGACATGTAAATATAAAAGATCAAAACAACAATTGTAATTAATGTGATTTTTTGGACAAATTTGAAAACTAGAAATTTCTCAGCTGAATGCTGTCAGGTAAGAGAAATCATAATAAAACATCATGTACAAGAAAGCTCAATAGACTCATAAAATAGCACATTTTGTGAGAACTTCATGGACAAATATAGAACATTAAATAAGATATTCTAAATGATCCTTGAAAGTATATCAGCATAGGCATCTAAACTCCTTAATTACTTTGTTTAAAGAAGCAGATATACATTTTTTAAATTCCTTTTTCAAAAAATTTTATCCCCCTCTCCCCCTTGTAGCTTTTTGCGTGCTGTCTGCTCTGTGCATCCATTCGCTTTGTATTCTTCTGTGTCTGTATTTATTTATTTTATTTCGCCTCCACTCTTGCGGCTTGCTTGCTGTCTGCTTTCTGTGTCCATTTGCTGTGCACTCTTCTGTGTTCTTGCTTGTCTCCCTCTTTTGTTGCATCACCTTAATGACTTGGCTCTCCACGGTGCTTGCAGGCCGGGTGGCATTCTGCAGCGTGCAAGCAAGCCTGCCTTCACAAGGAGGCCCTGGGATGCGAACCCAGGACCTCCATTATGGCTGACGGGAGCCCAACTGATTGAGCCACAGCTGCTTCCTGCAAATGTACATTTTTAATACCAAGAGGAAAAATTATAGTTGCCTCCATATTCCTTTAATGGAAATGATGTGTGGCATTTTGTCTCTATTGTGAGGTTTCTGGTGATGTATTTTTTATATGTAACTTTCTACAGGTAACATTCTGGAAGAATGCTCCCCTTGGGAAGCAATGGCTATGATTGACAAAAAGAACCCGAGACAGTGGGCAAAGCTGTTAAGATAAATTCATTTACACACTTAGACCTATCGAACTTAAATTGTTGAGCAAATGATAATAATCGGCATATTCCTTCTTGCAGTTTCCAGAGACTTGGTGGGAAATCTAAAATGGGGCTTGGACTTTGGCATTGGGAGATCTTGAGGATCATTTCTGATTATTGAATGGAATTAACCTACTTCAGAGGACTTCTAAGGAAATTGACACACAACAGGAAAGCCACAGGCTTGGTAGAGAATCCTGCTACAAAACAGAATTACCTGAGGAGAATTTAAAAAATCTAAACCTCCAAAAAATCTGCTTCAGGGGGTTCTGAGAGTGAACTGGGCATCAATAATTTTTTAAGGCCCCCAAATAAATCTAATATGAAGCTAGTTAAGAATCACTGATCCAAAGACCACTTTAGAACATTCAATAATGAAGCTAACTTGGTAGGTCTAACTAAGAATTCACTTAGTAAATACAAGTCAGGTGGGATTTTCAGCATTCTACATCTCTGAGACAGGAGACAAAGGACACTATACGAGACAGGAAAGCCTGGATTTGACTACTGATTCTAACTCTTACTAGTGCTGCACTTTGTCAAGGTACTTAAGTTCTTTAATTCTGATTTACCTGTAAAATAATACCTCACAGGGTTTTTATAAGGAAATCAGAAAGACAAAATAAAGTATCTAGCACCATGCCTGAGTCTTAGCAAGTATTCACTGAATCCTGGTTTGCTTTATGATCAGATCAGGACAGGAAGCTCCTGAAAGGAAACATTAAAAATTCACTATGAGGTGGGTAATGTAGTTCAGGGTGGAAGGAAAAATCTGGGAACCAACATCCAGAATAAAGAACTAAGAACATGAGAGGAGGGGAAGTGTGCGGGGGTTTCCCTTCCTGACGGGGGTGGCTGGAGGGGTCAGGAGGGCCGCACCTTAGCGGGGTTCGAGGTCTCGGCAGACGGCCTCGGGGGCTCTCAGGTGTGGAGGACGCAGGGCGGGGGAAAGGAAGATGCCGCGGAGACCAGGTCTGTGCGCAAGTCCGGTTTATTGAGGAAGTATAGGGGGTTATATAGGAGACGCAGAGGGTGGGGGGAGACGTGGCGGTAGGGGGTTGGCAGAAGCATGGGCGGACTTGTGGTTGGCTGCCGTAGCAGTTACTCGGGATGGGGGCGGGTATTAGGTTCTATAGGGACGGGTATTGGTGCAAGCGGGTACTGCCTTCCGATAGGTAGTTGCGATTAGTTGCTAGGCAGAGGGCGGGCGGAGAGGCTGGGGGGTGGGGGGGGGGAGGGGGAAGACAGCTATTTGAGGAGATAGGCCAACAGAAGTGAGGAAGTGTAAAATTCCGGGAGATAAAAGAAGTCTTACTAACCAAACCTGTCTTGGGAGTTTGAGTAACTTAGTCTGCAATTTATCCTTTTATGATAAAAAACTGTACTTTAAAAATACATTGTTTTCTTTTGCCATAGAGTCTAAGTAAAGTCTTTTTTTTTTTGGTCTCTCTACCTCTACTAAGGGGAAAATTGGTTTTCACCAATTTTACCAATGGCTGAGGACAGGAAAGTGTGTACACCCCAGATGACCAGGTGGGCCTGGCATGTTCATCCTATTTCATGTTGGTGGACAGTACACCTGGGCAGATACAGAATGGCAGACTTAAGGGGATGGCAAATACTGATCCCAACCTGCCTGGGACATGACCTTAGAACTTCAAATTGGAAGAAGTGCATAGGAAATGAAATCACTGACTCTAGAGTCCCCTAAAGTGTTTTTGCCTTTCTTGTTAAATCTAAACATTTGTCATCTGGCCCTTTTTTGGATTTCCCGACGATATTTACTGTCTTAAATTACTTATGGTCCCTATCTTACCCTGCCTTTTATGCTAGGCACATGTGTGTTTTCTTTAAGAACGTGAGTTCCTGGAGAGCAGGAATTTTATGTTACTAAAGTTATTTATGTACTCTGTACCCACTTAATCTAATGCCTATTATATATAGGTCTTCTATAAATATCTGCTAAATTGGTTTGAGATTGTGTCTGCTTGGTATATAATTACCATTAGAATATCAACATTTTCTTCTTTTCATGAAGTAAGTAGATGTAAATTCAGCTCCCCTTTTAGATGGTTAGGTAAATTGATGCTATTTTATCCACCTATGCCACAAACAATATTACTATTTTATTATATTATTATATAGGGCAATAAAAGTTATTGATTTAAACATTTTTATATGATACTACTTGTGGTAGGTTGAATTATATACCCCTGGGGGGGGAACATGCTTTTAATACATTCCTGTGGGTATGAACCCGTTGTAAATAAAACTTTTTAAGTTAAGGTATGTTTTTAATTAAGGTACGGCCCAGCTGAATGAGATTGGGACTTAATCCTATTTCTGGAGGTTTTATGAAGAGACAGCCACTAGGAGAAGAAGATGGAACTCAATAGAACCAAAAGACAAAGACGTAGATGTTGCCATGTCCATTGCCATGTGATGGAAAAGCCAAGGATGCAAGGATTGCATCCCCCCACTGCCATGAATGCCAATCTTTGGGCAGAAAGCATTGCTTTGGTGACTCCTTGATTTGGTATTCTCCTAGCCTCAAAACCATGAGCCAATACATTCCCTTTGTTGAAGCAAATCCATCTTGTGGTATTTGTAATTGCAGCCAGAACACAAAGACACTTCCTTTATTTGTTTACAACAAATATTAAATTTGCTAGAATGTTTTCATTCATTCATTCAACTAGTATTTATGAAGTGCAAGATTTTCCTATAAGAAATGATCTTATAAGAGAAGGTCCTGCCTGTAAAGGCCTTGCAATCTAGTAGGGGAGGTTATGTGCTCCTATAACCAAATCCAGGTTAAAAAGCATACGTACAAGAAAAGAGAAAAGAGTGAAAGGTTACTTTTAACTTGGAGAATGAAATGTGTAGTTAGATAAAATGTCATTTGAACTGAGCCTTCAATTATGTGAAGTATAATCTCAGTATACTAAAGATCGATACAGGGAAGCAGACTTGGCCCAGTGGTTAGGGCGTCTGTCTGCCACATGGGAGGTCCGCAGTTCACACCCCGGGCCTCTTTGACCCGTGTGGAGCTGGCCCATATGCAGTGCTGATGCGCACAAGGAGTGCCCTGCCATGCAGGGGTGTCCCCCACGTAGGGGAGCCCCACATGCAAGGAGTGTGCCCCATAAGGAGAGCCACCCAGTGCGAAAGAAAGCTCAGCCTGCCCAAGAATGGTGCCTTTGTAGTGGGCACTGAGAGAAACTGAAACAATGGAAGACTGGGTGCCACTTTATTACTTTAAAATCTCAATTATCATTTGCATTAGTGGAGGGGCTGAAAGCCTGTGACACTCAGTCCACCTGGCTGAAGGACCTGAACATACATGTTGAGGGATTATCACAACGGTCTATGGTTTATACCTTTGGATGCTCACATTGTAAGAAAGACAGATAGGGAAGCGAACTTGGCCCAGTGGTTAGGGCGTCCGTCTACCACATGGGAGCTCCATGGTTCAAACCCCAGGCCTTCTTGACCCATGTGGAGCTGGTCCACGTGCAGCGCTGAAGCACGCAAGGAGTGCCGTGCTATGCAGGGGTGTCCCCCATGTAGGGGAGCCCCACGAGCAAGGAGTGCACCCCATAAGGAGAGGCACCCAGCGCAAAAGAAAGTGCAGCCTGCCCAAGAATGGCACCACACACACGGAGAGCTGACACAGCAAGATGACGCAACAAAAAGAAACACAGATTCCCGTGCCGTTGACAACAACAGAAGTGGACAAAGAAGAACACACAGCAAATGGACACAGAGAACAGACAGGTGGGGTGGGGGAAGGGGAGAGAAAAAAATAAATAAAAAAAGATCAATACACAGATGGACAAAAGTTCATGTTATAGTCATATGAATAAATTATAGTCAGAACAAAGTCCAAATACAGAGGCAAATGAAGGTTGTGTCATACTTATTTGATTTCAGGGCTTCTGTGATGGTTTAAAAATATGTCAACAAATTCTTTACTATTTCCCCTTCAAAAGATATAGCCTAATTCCCTTTTGCTTGAGCATGGACTATACCTAGTGGGGTAGTTTGAGGCTTTTATGGACCCCAGAAAATTATGTCCTTAGAGCAAAACCATTACTGTTAATGTAAACAAGTTATAGGTGGGAACTTCTCTTGATTAGGTTACTTCCACAGGGTGTGGCCCAGAGTGGGTCTTAACCCTCTCACTGGAGTAAGAATGGAGAATATAACCCATTCTCAAGGAAAAATACAATCAGCAGGTGCTAAACCCAAGAGTGTCAAGTATTGGAATTATCAGTCAGAAACTTTAAATCATATGCTGTAACTATGTCTGGTGAGGTAAAGGGAAATACACTTGAAGTGAATGAAGATGCAGAAAATCTCAGTAGATAAATAGAAAATGCCTACTTGGACATTTTAGAACAAAAATATCTGATATAAAAATTTCACTAGATGGGGTAGTTCTGGGAAGATGGCAGCAGAGTAGGTAGGCAGGGCTCAACTCTCACAAAAACAATGGAGAAAGGGTCAAAAGCTGTCTGAGAGACCTACTTTGGGAGCCAGCAGACCAGGGCAGTAATAAGCAACTCCCAGGAGGGTGAGGGACAGAGAGACAAAGAACCTTAAACAACAAACATAAATTACCAACTCCCCGTGGTGGCTGGAAGGGCTCCCATCCTCCACCTTGAAGACATTAAGCCCCTGCTCACTGCAGCTGACTGAGAGGGGAACCAATATCTTCCTCCCTGTCAGCTGTCACATGGAAAGAGGGAGGGTGATTTGGAGGGTTTCTCTTCAGTGAATTTTGCCAACACAGCCAGCTTTGAATCTCAACTCTGGCCAGACCAGAAATACTGGAATGAGGAGGTTGAAAGAAAACCTCTGTGGAAAGGTTGCCTATGATCACTGTCTGCTGGCCAGCTAGGAAATTGCGAGGAGAAAATCTGCTTTTAAGTCTCTCTTTAGGCCCTTGGAGAAAAATCTGTGCCCCATTAGTGAGTTTTTAACCCAATTTTGATAACTAAGCCGGGCAATTTTAAAGACTTAGAATAAGTTGAACCAAAAATCAAAGAAGAGCTGTGGGAAAAAAAATGAGGCAAGAGAGAGAAATTGACGATCAGAGTAAATTTACTGACATATTCAGATGACTAGACATCAGTAAAAAGTGACAAGCTATACTAGGAAGCAGGACGAGATGGCCCTGCCAAAGGAACAAACCAAATATCCTGACAAAGTACAGGATTTTTTAAAAGTTTGTTTTTGTTTTTGCTTTATTTATTTCTCTCCCCTTCCCTCCCCCTCCCACCCCAGTTGTCTGTTCTCTGTGTCCATTTGCTGAGTGTTCTTCTTTTTGTCCACTTCTGTTGTTGTCAGTGGCATGGGAATCTGTGTTTCTTTTTGTTGTGTCATCTTGTTGTGTCAGCTCTCCATGTGTGTGGCGCCATTCTTGGGCAGGCTGCATTTCTTTCGCACTGGGCGATTCTCCTGCATGGGGCTCCCCTACGCGGGGAACACCCCGGGGTGGCACGGCACTCCTTGAGCACATCAGCACTGCATGTGGGCCAGCTCCACACGGGTTAAGGAGGCCCAGGGTTTGAACCATGGACCTCCCATGTGGTAGATGGACGCCCTATCCACTGGGCCATGTCTGCTTCCCTAAGTACAGGATTTAAGACAACTAGTCAATGATAATCACACAAATCTCCTTAATCAACTCAAAGAACTGAAGGAAAGTATGACTAAAGAGATGAAAGATATTATTTCCTTAATCAACTCAAAGAATTGAAGGAAAGTATGACTAAAGAGATAAAAGCATAAGAACAATTTGAAAGCTTACAAAGAAAATTAACAGAATTTATTGGAATGAAAGACATGTTGGATGAGATTAAAAATACATACCAGAAGATTTTAATTGCTCAAAGACAGAATTAGTGATTTTGAGGAATGAGCATCCAAATTGGAAAAGACAGGAGAACAGAAAGAGAAAATAATGGGTTCTCAGGGAATTGAATGACAATGTGAAACATACAAACATACACATTATTGGTGTCCCAGAAGAAGAGAATGGAAAAGGGGCAAAGGAAATAATGACCAAAAGCTTCCCTACCTTTATGAAAGACATATATATCAATATCCAAGGACAGTGTATCCCAAATAAAATAAATCTGAATAGATCCATTCTGAGACACCTACTATTCAGAATGACAAACATCAGAGATAAAGAGAATTCTGAAAGCAGCAAGAGAAAAGTAAAATATCACATACAAAGTGTGGAAGTTTGATATTATTTATGAATTCCAAAAAGAGAGATTATGTTTGTAAACTAGTCTGTTCTTCTGAACATGATACCCTTTGATTGTATTAGATTCAGCTGAGACATCATATTAAATTATGTTAAGATTATGGCTTTGATTCAACCATGTCATTAGAGTGTGACTCAACATTGAGTCCCAGCCCCCTTGGTGGACTGATAAAACAGACTTTCACACAGAAGTAGAGACACAGAGAAGATACATGGAGGAAGAGAGATAGCTCATTAGACCCTGGGAAGAGAGATGAGCCTGATAGTCTACAGCTAATCTTGAAAAGAGAACAGAGCAGCTGAGCCCAGAAAGAAATGAGCCCTGGAGAGAGAGATAAGCCTTATGCCAGCCTACAGAAGATCAGGAGAAGCTGAAACCATGGAGCCTGAAGAGGAAGAAGGAAGGCTGAACACTTGCAGACATTGCTTTCCATCTTGTGTCAACACAAGGCAATAGACTTTGGGTGAGAAAGTACCTCTTATGGTACCTTGATTAGACTCTTTAGGGCCTTGTGACTGTAAGCTTCTATCTCAAATAAATACCCTTTATAAAAGCCAAAAGATTTCTGGTACTTTGTATCAGCACCCCTCTTGGCTGGATACTACACAAGGGAACCTCAAAAGATTAAGTGCCATCCTCTCACCAGAAACTATTGAGGAGAGAATAAAGTGGTATGATGCATGTAGCAGTTTGATATAGTTATGAATTCCAAAAATATATATTGGATTATGTTTGTAATCTGATCTGTACCTGGTCATGATTGAGTTATGATTAGGGCATTGATCCCCTACCCTTTGTAGGGTGGGGACTCACAGATAAAAGGCATGACAAAGAACAGAGTTGAGGGTTTTCTGATGTTGGAGTTTTATGCTGAAGACTTAAGCTGGAGCCCTGGGAAGTCAGTGCACTGAGGAAAGAGAAGCCAGCCCCAGGAAGAAAGGAACCTTGAATCCAGAGAAAAGCAAGCCCCAGGAACATAGGAATCCAGGAAACCTGAACCCTTGTAGACATCGCAGCCATCTTGCTCCAAATAAACTTTGGTGGGGGAAGTAACTTGTGCTTTATGGCCTGGTATCTGTAAGCTCCTACCCCAAATAAATACCCTTTATAAAAGCCAACCAATTTCTGATATTTTGCATCAGCACCCCTTTGGCTGACTAATACAATGTATTCAAGGTACTGAAAGATAAAAACTACCAGCCTAGAATTCTGTATCCAGCAAAACTGCCCTTCAAAATTGAGGGTGAGTTTAAATTCTTCACAAATAGAAATTGAGCATATGTTGTACCAAAAGACCAGAGTTACAAGAGATACTAAAGGGAGTTCTGCATCCTGAAAGGAAAGAACAAGGGTGAGAATTTGGAGAAGACCATAGAAATGAAGATTATTAAGAAGGGTAAATTAAAGGGTAAAAAGACAGGCAATAGAAAGAAATGATGACAGAAAGCCAAAGGACAAAATGGACAAAGTAATTAATGCTTTTAGAATAATGACACTGAATGTTAATGGCTTGAATGCCCCCATCAAAAGGCATAGACTGATAGAATGAATTAAAAAATATGAGCCATCCATATATGTTGTGGGAAACTGGTGTACCTGTTTGTTATTGTAAATGTTACAACTGTTAAATGTAGCAGTTGTTAGATGTTGCAGTTGTTCCCTGTTATTGTAAATGATGTTGCAGTTCAGATAGTAAACAGCTGCTTGGTAGTTTCCCAATGAATACGATGGGAAAACTAGGGTTGAGGCTGTCAGTTCCAGAAGCTGTGAGTCCCCTGGTCCCAGGTTTGTCTCCCCTCTTGTGTCTCTACCTTTATTTCTGCATTGCCTTCCCTTTGGGTCAACCTATTGTGAGCTGTATGCAGCACATACACTGTCTACAAGAGACCAACCTCAGATGTAAGGACACAATTAGGTTGAAAGTGAAAGGTTGCAAAAAGATATCCCATGCAAATAGAAAGCAAAAAAGAGCTGGAATAACAATATTAACATCAGACAAAATAGATTTTAAATGCAAAACTGTTATAAGGAGGAAGAAGGTCATTCTATATTAATTAAAGGAGCAATTCACCAAGAAGAAATAACTGTGATAAATATTTATGCACCTAACTAGGGTGCCCCAAGATACATGAGACACATACTGGCAAAGCTAAAGGGAGAAATAGATTTCTTTACAATAATAATTGGAAACTTCAATACATCACACCCAGTATTGGATAGAAAATCTGAAAAGAAGATAAATAAACAGAGAGCTTGAATAATAATGATAAATGAACTAGGACCTAACAGACATTTATAGAGCATTACACTCCAAAATAGCAGGATATACATGCTTTTCAAGTGATCATGTATCCTCCAGGATAGACCATATATTGGGTCACAATACAGATCTCAATAAATTTAAAAAGAAATTATACAAAAATTTCACTAGATGGGCTTACTATGAAGATAAAAGAGGAAAGAAATCAGTGAACCTGAAGGTGAATCTATAAACATTATGCAAAAAAAAAAAAAGATTTTTAAAAACAATGTCAAAAACTTGTGAAAAACATGAAGTCTTCCATAAAGGGAATTGGAGTCACAGGGAAGAGGAGAGAGAGAAAATGGGTTAGAAAAAGTATTTGAGGAAATAAAACAAAAGTCTTTCCAAATTTGGCAAAAGCCATAAATTTACAGATTCCAGAAGCCCTAAACATGATTAATACTAAGAAAATCATACACAGAAATACCATTATCAAATTGCTGAAAACCAAACCTAGGGAAAATTTTTAACACATCAAACAGAAATCACAAATCACATACAAGGAAACAACAATTCAAATGACTGCAGACTTCTCATCAGAAAGTATGAAGGATGGATGGTGAAGCAATATCTTCATAGTGCTGAAAAAACTCCAAACCATCAAACCAGAATTCTATATCCAATGAAAATATCTTCAGAAATGATTAAATGAAAACATTTTCAGATAAAGGAAAAGTAAGAGAATTTGTCATCAACAGACCTTAAATTAACTACAAGAAATGCTAAAGAAAGCTCTTCAAGCTGAAGGGGAAATATTCCAGAGGAAAACTTGGGTCTTCAGGAAAGAGTGGAATTATAATTCCACTTCCATTGGAAGAAGTAAATTTCTGGGTATTTACTGACTATTTTTCTCTTAAGTTTTAAAAAACATATATGACTGTTTAAAGCAAAAATTGTAAAATGGACTTGTGCAGTATTTAATGTCTCTCTATATAATACATATGCCATGTACAGCATAAAGGATTGGGGGTGTGGTGGTTTGGAGCTGTATGTACCCCAGGAAAACATGTTCTTAAACTTAATCAATTCCTCTGGATGTGAACCCATTGTTAAGTAGGACTTTTGATGAGGTTACTTCTATTAATGTGTAGCCCAGGATGGATCTTAATCTTATTACTGGAGTCATTTATCAGCAGAATGAAATTCAGACAGAGAGAAAGCCATAGGAAGCAAGAAGCTGAAAGTCAACTGTGACAGTGTGAAGTTCTTTTTTGAACCAAAAGATTATGTTCTTAAACTAATCCATTCCTGTGGATGAGGCACCTTTTGATTGTATTAGATTCACTTTGATTAGATCACTTTCAGTTAGGTCAAATTAGGGCTTTTGTTTGGACTGCCTCATTGAGGCATGACTCAGGTTAGGTCTCCATTCTCTTGCTGGATCTTATATAAACTGAGAACACAGAGAGAAAATCATACACAGAGAAAGGAAACTGCCATTTTGACCCTTCCATGTGAGAGAGAACACTGAGAGAAGTCCTGAAGTCTGGAATCAACAGAGCACAGAGGCTTGGAAAGAGGCCTCTGGGGCACACTGAGCCCACAGAGCAACTCAAGGCTGACTAGACTGAAAACTTACAGACTATCTTCTCTGATTTCAAAAGAATTAAATTAGAATTAACAAAAATGATATAGACAACTCCAAATACTTGAAATTAAACAATAACCACCTAATTAATTCAAAGAAAAAAAATCACGTGAAAGTTAGAAATATTTTGAACTGCATTATAATGAAAATACAACATATCAAAATAATTGTCATTATATCTTTAGCTTCTCTTTATTTTTTTAAATTGTGGAAACATATAAATAATATAAAATTGGCATCAGAAAAAATCAAATAAATTGTGTTTTTTAAATAAAAAATAATCTTCCTGCAAAAAACCTCTAGGTGCAATTAGTTTCACTGGTGAATTTTATATTCAGGAAAGAAATATCACCCATCTTACACAAAGTTTTAGAGAAATTAGAGTGGAGGAAGCATTGCCTAATTCATTTTATAGAGCCATAAAGAATGGAAAAGAAAAAGCAAAACTGTTTGTATTTGCAGATGGTATAGTTGTTAATGTAGAAAATCCCAAGAACATACAAACATCTACTAGAACTAATACAGAATTTAGCAAAGTTACAGGATACAAGGGTAATATGCACACATAAATTTTATTTTTATAATTCAGCAATAAACAATTGAAAAATACAATTAAAACAGTAGTTTTAAACTTTTCCAAGAGAAAATAAAGATGAAATAAGCAAATGGAGAGATACAACATATTCATGGAATGAAGACCTGATATTGATATTAATTTTCTGCAAATTGAGCTATAGAGACAATATAATTCCAACCAAGTTCCTAGCAAATTTTTTTGGGTAAAAATTGTCAAACTAATTCTCATTTGTATAAAGAAATCTTAAAATAGCCTAAGCAATTTTGAAAAAGAAGAACAAAGTTGAAGGACATGTACCATCTCATTTCAAGTTTCAGTAGATTTCAAGCTATAGCATTTGAGACAATTTGTGGTATTGGCTAAAGGATAGATATTTAGATCAACAGAACAAAATGGAAAGTCCTAAATAAGAAACCAAATCAAACCAAACCAACCAACCAACAAACCAAACAACCTATTAAAAATGGGCAAAAGATGCGAACAGATGCTTCTTAGAAAAATATACATGTGGCAAATTAGCACATGAAAATAGGAAAATTAAAACCATAACAAGATACCTATACATCCAATAGAATTGCTGAATTAAAGACTGAATATTCCAAATTCTGGAAAGGATATGGAACAACTGGAACTCTCATTCACACTATTGGTATGTAAAATGAAACTCGGCTTGGTATTTTCTTAAAAAGATCAAGGCATATATAATATGTAGCCTAGCCATTCCACTCTTAGGCATTTGCCCAAAAGAAATGAAAACATATGTCCACACCAAGACTTACACTGAATTTTCATTATAGATTAATTGTAATAGCCCCAAAGTGGAAATAACTCCAATGACCATTATAAGGTAAACAAATAAAATGTGGTAGATCCTTAAAATGGAATACTGATAAGCAAAAAAAAAAAAAAAAAAAAAAAAAAAAAGGAGCTATCTACTAAAACCCAGGACAACTTAAATGAATAGCAAAATCAGTCTGAATTAAAAGAGCCAGGCACAGAAGAATATATTCTGTATGTGTCCATTTATATAAATTTTTAGAAAATGCACACTAATCTACAGGAACTGAAAGCAGATAAGTGGGTATCTAGGGATGAGGGGTGGGGAGGCATCCAGTACAAAGGAACATCAGGAAAGTTTTGGAGTCATGGCCATGTTCAGTGCCTTGACTGCATTTGTGGTTTCTTGGGTGTATAATTCTGTCAGAACCCTTCAAATTGCATACTTAAATAGGTGCTGTTTGTTGTATGAAAATTATACCTCAGTAAAAGTTGTTTTAAAAAAAGAAATTTCAGCCCGCTCCCATTTATCCTCTAGGAGACTAAGTAGCTCAACTGAAAGGATAGCAGGACTTCAAAAACAAGAGAGAATTTAGAACCCCCGAATGGAGTGATACAGGAAAGGTGTTCCGAATCAGCCAAACAGAAGGCATAGAGAAACTTGAAAAATGTTTCCCAATGACGGTTTAAATGAGGAACTGAACTGTGTGACGAAGCAAAGGCTTTCCATCTTTTGATTAGCTCCTTGCTGCGTAGAAAGCCTGCCTGTGCCGAGGGGCAGTCAAGAGAGGCTGCTGCTCACTGCTTCCGGGTGCCGGTGCCGGGGAGGATCCTTGTTGGTTTGTTTTATCAGGGAGAAGATTCCCCGGGGCGCTCCTCTTCTTTATCCCTCTGTTCCGTGGCTCAGGCTGGGGTGGGGAGAGCTCACCTGCCATCCCTGCTGGTCCCGGCCTCAGCCTGCCGTCCTGCGCCTGCTGTGAAAGAGAGCCCGGGACCCAGGACTAAGTCCCCCCTCCAGCTTCTTGAGGGGTGGCTTGTTCCTCTGTCTCTGAGGGGTTCCTCCACTCCAGAGACATCTTCAGACCTACTGCACAAGGGCTTTGCCTTAATATGTCTTTGAACGTGGCAGAACAATTGCTTTCTCCTTTCCACTCTAAAACACTATATGCTTATGAAGAAAGTAGAAAAATGAAGGAAAGTAGAAGGGAAAACATTTCTTACTGATCCTAACATTCAAATGTAATGTGAAGGGTAGCTGGCGTAGTTCAGTGTACAAGGTCCCAGGTTCAATCCCTGGCCCCTGTACCTCAAAAAACAAAACAAAACAAAACAAAACAAAACAAAACAAAACAAAAAAACACACCCTGACTATCATAATGAAATAAGTATTATAAAAAAACAAACAACCCAAAAACACCAAAAATGTAATGCAAGGAACTTCCTACTTTGTCTTTTCCTCTTCCTTTTCTATTTAAGGCTTTAAAACGACAACAACATTCATCAGTACACTACATACACAACTTATAACTTGCTTATTCCATTATCATAACCCCATGACCACTTTTCCATGTTATTTTACAATCTTCATAAACATGATCTGCTAATGGCTGCATAATATTCTATCAAGTAGACAGCCCATTGTTAAACTGGTCCTGTTAGCAGAGTTTTCAACACAGTTGTAGGTTGATTTTCAATCAAGATAAAAGGAGGAGAACTGATGTATAGAAAAATTCTTGGATCTGGAGTAGGTCTCCAACTTTGGTCCAAGCTAAGTTACCAGTGAGCATGACATTACTTCACTTTTGCCTTTTCTTTGCTCATCTATAAATCAAAACTCCATTTAGCCCTTTAAGGTTTCCTCCAGCTTTAAGATTCTGTGATACTGTGATCTACCCTACTAAACTAAAATGTCTAATTTTAGCCATCTAGGCTCCTTTCCAATCCATCCATTTACTCATCTGACTGAAAAATAATAGATGCCTAATAAGCTATTGTAGACTGATTTGAATTAAAATTATTTGAATTAAGATTTCTGATATAGGCCTCCTCAGGAGGGAAATAATCTATTTTAACTCTTTGATTTATAGAAATAACTGTTATAAAAGACCTGACTTGTGTTCTGTACATTCATTCAGGATAATCCTAATTCATTTCATGTCACACTACTTATAATGGCAGAAATCAACACAAGTCTCAATTTCAACAGTGACACAGAAATCAGGCAACATACAAGCCCAGGTGAACAAGGACACGGCAAAAATGCAAATCTTATTAACATCTGCAATTAAAATGAATTTTCAGGCTTGGAAAGGCTCCTACGAATTACGTGGAGATCACTGGATTCAATCCACACTTAACAACATTAAATTTGCAAGATTGTACACCTCCAAAAATAATAGGAGAGACTCCTTCCTGGCTGTCTGGAGCCTGATAAACAACACCATTAATTAAAAGGTGCAAGTCATTAGCATACGTTACCACTATTACTCTGTACTTCTCTTTAACGCAACTTTCATTTGCTTCATCATGCCATGTTAAACTTTCTGCTTCATCTGAGTCTTTTGTTTTTTTTAACTGGCAGTTTCTATTTAATATTTATTGAATAATAGTATTATTTAATTTATTTATTTCTATATGAGAAAAATCCTACTTTAAAAATTTAATCACTACTTTTAGAAATTTAAGATGCAGGATAAAAATACTTCAAAGGTAAGAATGTTAGTACTTAGGATTATAAAATCAATACGTGTAAATGACTATTTATCCAATATTCCAAATGATATTACTACCTAGTGATTAAAAACTTCACCTAGAGTATCACATCATGGCTAGAACAAGAACAACAAAAAGACTTTTAAAAATAACAGAAACAAAACAGTAACATGTTTTCTATGGTCCTTATGGAAAAAAAAAAGAGAGGGAGAGGCAATGGACAACAACTAAAGTAAAAATACATTTCCCCCAATTTTTAATAATTTTAAATAAAACATTTTGGCAAATTGTTTTCCTAAAATGGAATTAAGTTTAGTATAAAGATATAATAACCTCATTTTCTTTTAGTCTTTTGTTTATTCTTTAGTAAAGATAGCAGCTTTAGAAAATGGAACTTATCAAATTACTATAAAAGCTATACACTTTCTTTCAATCCTAGAAAAAATTTTCAAGTTACCAGTGTGTACTTAGTACAAGTTCACTGAACTTTCAACAAGATCCTTATTAACTTTGTCAACTGAGTTCTAATTTATAAAGAAAACTACGTTTGCGTTGGTTTAAATAACAAGAAACAATATGCTTATTTTTCAAGATGTTTAAAAAAAAAAAAAGTATTCCCACTCTGTGAACCTGGAAATGTCTTTATTTGTTACAAGAATGAATGGCATAACTCCTCATTCAATCACTGAATGTACCTTCATTCAATAAGGAGCGCTATTGATCAACAAGAAAGCAGGGAAACCTATTCACTCAGTTTATTCATTCAATATAATTATTGCACACTCCCATATGTCAGGAACACAGAAGGAAAATAATTATGGATTCTTAGATCACAATCAGATGCTTCTAAAAAGTCACAACAAAGCCTTCCTGGACACACCTCCACCTAGTTTTAATTCAAAAATACTTCCAGCAATTATTTTCACATACGTAATTTTTCTCTCCATATATAGTATCAATAATTGTTTACAAAAAGTTTCAAATATACAAAAAACAGTGGAAGATTCATAGATAAATAAGATAAAGTCTCTGCCATCAAAGAGCTCACCGCCTGGTATGCAGGGAGAATGTACATTAATAATAATAATAAGAGAGGGTAGAAAGTGATGCGTGCTTAAAAGGGCCTGCCAAAGCTCAGAAAAAGAAGAAATTACTTCTGCTTGGGGGCTGGATTGTAATTACTTGTTAGATGTTCTTTCTTCTCTGCGGTAGTGTAAGCTCTGTGAAATCAGGGCATGAGTATTTCTCAGCTGAATCCTCAAGGCTGAAGGCATGCCTCACACATACTAGGTGCTCAAAATTAGTTTTTGAATGAATGACCTGGCATTTGACTTATGTCCTAAAAGATTAGGATTTGGTTACATGGGCAAGCGAAGAGGTAGGGGGCATTCCTGGTGAGGAAGTGTGAACTGGAGAGGAAGCACAAGTGCATAACATAGCCTTACGCTTCCAGATTGAATTAGTTAGGGCAATTAATAGTAAGTGCTGCAATAGACGCATCCCTACATCCCAAAGGCTTATTAACACAGTAGCACTTTATGAATTGTAACTCTCAGGTAAAGTCCTATGTGGTTGAGCAGCCCTCCTCCATTTGTCTCTACACTGCCTGGAAAACACAGCCTCAAAAGTTCCCACTGCAGGGAAGGGGCATCTTGGAGGAGCTGCCCTGGATCTTAGCTGCCTTAGCCTTTGCACACAATTGGTCAGAACAAGCGACGTGACCCAACTAACTGCAAGACAGGCTGGGGAATGTGGGGAAGAGCACGGAATATTTGATGAGCACTGCTTCGCTCTATGAGTTTATGTGTCTGTGTTTATTTGCATACCACTTGTGTCATGATATGTGTGTGTGTGTGTGTGTACATTATATATATAATTGTTTTAGTTTCCTCAATCCTAAAGCAAATACCATGCCATGGGGTGGCTTAAACAATGGGAATTTACTGGCTGATGTTTGAGGCTGGAAGTTCAAAGGCAGGTATCATCAAGGGGATGTTTCCTCATGAAGACTGGTGTTCTGGGGCCGGCTGCTGGAGGTCCTCGGTCCTTGGCTCCTCTGTCACATGGCAATGCACATGGCAGCCTTTTCCTTCTCTTCCAGGTTCCCTTGACTTTCAGCTTCTGGCTGCTCCCTCTGGCTCCCTCTCTATGCCTTCTCTATAAAGCCTTCTGTAATAGGATCAAGACCCATCCTGATTCAGCTTGGCCACACCTTAACTGAGGTACTCTCATCAAAAGGTCGTATTTTTAAGAATTCTCGCCCACAGGAATGAATTAAGTTTAAAGACATGCTTTTCTGGGGTACATAGCTCCAAACCGCAACAATTAGATACGTATCTATTTTGTTTTCATTTGCCCCCACGTCCTTTAGTCTCCTCCAGACCACAGAGCAAAGCTCTTACTTCTTTTGTCACTTCTATAAACTAAAGGTAAATTCTTGGTCTTCCCTAATTGTTTAAAAAATATTAAATACTCATGATAATAATGATTACATTCATGTTTCAAATGTACACCTATATAATCTGAATTTTTCATAAATATGAGGGATTCTCTATTATAATTTATCTGACGCACTCCTCCTGTGTTTGAGTTGAAAGTATAACTTAAAAGGATTTTCATTTGAAGTGAACCAAAAGAGAATTTTGGTTAATATTTATATCCAATTAACCTTTCAGTGCCTCAGTTTTTCCTCATGTGAGAAACGAGATTACTGATATTCACTTATAACATACTCACTGTAGTGCTATGATCAAGGCTGCTCCATGTAATTACTAAATAATTAATACTTGATTTTTACAAATATACCTAAACATATAAAACATCTGGCAGTCTGGCAGGATGATGAGAAATTCCTGGTGGACAGTAGATAAATACCAGACATTTATAATGTGTAATGTGTGTATATGTGTGTTCTAGGAACTCTTCCTATCATTTTTACTTCAATTTGATTTTGCTTTTTTATTTCCTCTGAGGATGGAAAATGGCTTGGGTTATTCAGAGGATAAAGGTGAATGTTTAACTGTCTGAGATGAAGAAGAAAAGATAGAATTGGTGAAGATTTCCCTGGGAGCTGTAAATTCAAGGAATGGGAATTGGCCAAACGAAATTCATTATGGATTTGAACTAGGCCATGATTGGCCAAGGATCAAGAAAACAAACGAAAAAAACCTCATAGGAATTCTTTTTCTTAAATCCCAGTAACTTAGCTTTTAGACTCAGAGCTAATTTGTTGTTAAAAACAAGTCTTGGTAGCAAAATAACTCCTAACAAAACGTAAGAAAGAAAGAAAAAAAGCCCAAACAAATGATATATTTGCTTCTAGCCACCATATGTAGGAGTATTTCTCTAAATCCATCGTTCTCCACCTGTAGGGTGAATCAGAATCATATAGCATGCTGCCCCCTGCCCCCCCACCCCCCCCAGCAGGGATTCTGATTTTGTAGGTCTGGAGTGGGACATGAGAATTGACATTTGCAACATGTGTGGCTCTTGGTCCGAGGACCCCAGTTTGAGAACCACTGTTTTAAATGCTTCTTTGCAATGAGGACTTAATGAACATGATTATGAGAAACTGTAACTGTACTAAATAAATGTTTCTAGACTTCACACCCACCCAGGTTGAATCTGTTTCTAGCACTGCATTTAGCTGTGGTAGGATCCACTTAGCATTTCTTGCTAATTTAATTTCTGCAAAGGTAATAGGATAGAAAATATAGCCATTTAAATTGCTTATGAATAGAGTAAACTGATATCACTTCTAGTTCCAGTTGTTTTACAGAATTTGAGATATAAGAGGGATGTTGAAAGTTCTTTGATGGAACAAAAGGCTTTGAGAGGAATGCACAGGGAGGGAGATAGACAGGTCTCTACTCAATCCATTCGGTTTATCAAGGAAGTGAGAGACATAGTTGACATATCATATGGTCCTCACAGCCAGCATGATGTTTGTCTTGACCAGGTCAATATCCTGCAGAACAGGGATTTAAAAACCTGTTTGACAGAGGTTTCCTAAAACTTACATAGAGATTCTTTCATGTGTTCATATAATTTGGGGGGACAGATTAATAATTGAGATATGTTTGGCCAATGAATTCAGTAGAAATCAGTCACTAAGATAGCTAAGCAAGAAAAACTGACCTCCTCCAAATTGCTAATTTAGCCATTATGCATAGAGGAATCTTCCATCTTTCTTATAAGTGAGTCAGGCGAGTTTCCTTTAACTATAAACAAATAGTGCTACTTAGTAATTTTTATTAACAGAGTTTCTGTATATACAAAACCACTTTTAAGTCTGATATCATATTACACAAGTGTCTTGTAAAGTAAGTAATAAACAGCCAAATTATAAGGGATGCGGAAATGCTAAGGCAGCCTTGCAGATCAGTATGAGAATAAATCAGGCCACAGAAAGTTTTAATAACTCTGCCATCCACCAGGAAGTTCTCATGTAATACAATAATGGAAACTGTGTTATTTTCTACCTGCCTGACATAAGTTGTTACTCTCTGAGGGCTTAGTGGGCACCCGGTTCAGAAGCTCAGCAGGAGTACATAGCCATAAATTATTTTTTAGGGAAAAAATCTAAATATGAGTATAACTCACTTTTCACCCAGAATCATTCTGGATATTAGCGGGCCTAATAATGGTGCCTATAATTCCTTCTCTCGGTTGTAAGAAAACCCCACTGACAAGGAAGATAATTTCCATTGTCCTGAAAAATTATTCAGGGCAACATTTCAAACTCTTCACATGGTTAGACTTTTAAAATTACCACTCATTGGTGAAGATTCTTAGAAGCAGTGCCTCAGACCTACCATTTTTGTTCTGATTGTCTATGCTCAATTGGAGGAAATGTAAATATAATATAGATGCACAGATGTATTTATTCATGTGTATGTATATGTATAAATATTTATCCAGCCTATGCATATATTTGGATTAGGCAAAGACTTCTTACCCTTAGTTCCAGGGAACCCCAAGTACATAATTAATGTGTCTGCTTCTTAAACAGGAATTCTTTTTTTTTTTTGTCTTTATTTGTTTATGTTTAATGTTACATTAAAAAAATATGAGGTCCCCATATACCCCCCACCCCCCTCACCCTACTCCTCCCATAACAACAACCTCTTCCATCATCATGGAACATTCATTGCACTTGGTGAATACATCACTACTGCACCACATGGTCAATGGTCCACATTATAGTTTACACTTTCCCCCATAAACAGGAATTCTTTAAGAGATTCTTAACAAAATACCCCTTAACCATACTTTCAATCCACAGCACTTTTTTTCTTTAGAGCTTCTCCTAACACACACAGACTCTAACAGTCTTAGTATGTGTTGTGAACTGCCGAGCCCTGCCACACCTAGCTTGCAGTCCCATAACTCTGTAATTTTTATGAAAAGCTTGGCAGTCATGTCCCACTTCTCAGCAAGACTTAATAATAGTGATCTTCAATAAAGTCTCATTATACTAGGTCATCATTATTTGGATAATATATGCTATAAAGCAATATCAGTAACAATTGAAGCTAAACTATACTTGTGAAAATAAAGGAATAAAGTACATGTTGTGGTGTGACTGTCCAGGATGATTCTCCCAGACACAGAAGTGAACTAGGCAAGGGTCAAACAAGTAAAAGGAAAAACCAGTGGTCAAGTACAGTTTCACTTCCATATTGCAGGAAGTAGTTTTGGTTTGTTAAATTTGTTTTTATTTATTATTTGGCTTTTTTTAAATTTACTGGTACTTAAATATAACACTATGAGACTTTTAGTAGATGGTATCAATAATCTGTACCCGTATGAATAACATTTCTGCCAATCGACATGATCCAATTTCCTGAGATTAACAGAATTAAAGTTAATGGCAGTGGTGCAAGAAAACAACTGAGTAGTCATGAGAAAAGAAAATAGATAAGCGGACATCAAGCCAAGGGACATGGGAACACTACCAAGGGATACCCAGTTTTAACGAATAATATCAATCATATCCACCAGTCATTCAGTGTTATCAAGTGCCATTTTGTTGTCTTTGTTGTCAAGGAAACAAGTTCAGAATAGATGACATGTCTGATGTCACAGATTAGTTGGTGGAGCTGGAATTTAAATACAGACAAGTGTGAATCCAAAGACTTTCTGTTAACAAACTACACTGTACTCTCCCTCAGGAGGAAAATGAAAATCTACTCTCTGGAAGGCTTTGGGCTTAGTGCAGTAATGGTGGAAGTACCTCTTTCTCTTCTGCTTCAGGGTTTGGGTAGATGCCTGACCCTCCCTTGCACAGCCAATGACTCAAAGCTCCATGTCCCAGCAGGGGCATTTGGGAGTTTTCTCCATGGTTTTCTTTGAGTATTTCCTTTCTGCTGCACAGCAGTTTGAGAGATGGGTCCTCTCTTGCCTCTTATTAGAGACAGCCCTCAGTCAAGAATCAAAGGGAGGAAAGAGATGCCACTCCAGGCCACCCCTGCCTGCAGATAGGCTTAGATGCCCCACAAGAGCTGAAAATGAAACTAGGCTATAACTTCTCTGCCATTTCAAGGAGTGGGCAGGGAATTTAAAAAGCAATCACTACCACCAGCCACAGAAAGAACAGAAAATGTGTTTGTTCAGGTTTCTACTGTCCCTAAAGTTATATTAAAAAAAAAAAAAAAAGTACAAGGAGGATTAGTACTGGCCATACCAAGATACTGGGAAAGCAACCCAAGGCTTGAAGTGGCAAGCAAACCAGATTTACTTTGAGGAGAGGCTGGAGGAGAAGATGTGATGAGAACAACCTTCTGTGAGCTCTCCTACTCCCCAAGCTTCCTGATCACTGCTAGGGAGGACTGGAAACACAGAGCAGATTCCCATCTACTAGGCTCATGAGAAGAGTGGAAGTAGGGGTGGGGCTGTTGCGGAACAAGGCATAGCAGTAGACCATGAAGTTTCCTTCCCTCTTTTAAAATAATGCAGACGGTTAGGTAAATAGCCTTGTACTCTCGGGAGTGGTTTGGTCCCAGCTAACATTATCTAGCCAAGAGACTTTGATTCACTCAGGCTGAGATAGCTCTAAGAAATAGAGGATCCAATGCCTCCTAAGATTGATTCTGGTAAAGGGCTGCCCTTCAAGACTTGTGGCTTATACTGATTTATGTCTCAGTTACTAGGCTGAACATCAGGGGGTGTTCTTTGTGTTTTCCTACAAAATCCTAACATCTTCCAACTGTTCAGTCAGCATAGTCAGTACCACTTCCTTTGAACGTATTTGTTATCAAAGTCAGCAGAAGCAGCAGACTTGGCCCAGTGGTTAGGGCGTCCGTCTACCACATGGGAGGTCCGCAGTTCAAACCCTGGGCCTCCTTGACCCATGTGGAGCTGGCCCATGCACAGTGCTGATGCATGCAAGGAGTGCCCTGCCACGCAGGGGTGTCCCCCGCTTAGGGGTGTCCCCTGCGTAGGGGAGTCCCATGCGCAAGGAGTGCGCCCCGTAAGGAGAGCCGCCCAGCGCGAGAGAAAGTGCAGCCTGCCCAGGAATGGCGCCGCTCACACGGGGAGCTGACACAACAAGATGACGCAATGAAAAGAAACACAGATTCCCGTGCTGTTGACAACAACAGAAGCAGACAAAGACGATGCAGCAAATAGACACAGAGAGCAGACAACTGGGGTGGGGGGAATGGGAAGAGAAATAAATAAATAAATCTTTTTAAAAAAAGTCAGCAGAACAGCGAAGTGGATGTGGCTCAAGTGATTGAGCTCCTGCCTATCACATGGGAGGTCCCAGATTCGATTTCCAGTGCCTCCTAAAGAAGACAAGCAAGACAGTGAGTTGATGTGATGGGCACATGCAGCAAGCTGATGCAACAAGATGACACAACAAGAGACATGAGGAAAACATAATGAAAGACACAACAAAGCAAGGTGCAGAGGTGGCTCAAGCAATTATGCACCTCCCTCACACATCGGAGGTCCCAGGTGCAGTTCTCGGTGCCTCCTAAAAAGACGAGCACACAAAAAACAGACACAGCAAATGCAAACAATGGGGGGGGGGGAGTGGAGAAATAAGTAAATAAAAACAAATCTTTAAAAATAAATAAGTAAATAGTCAGCAGAACAGACTTTTGTTCTTACTCTCTGAATTAACTATCCCTCTGCAATCTACCCATCCTTGACTACTTTGTACCTCTTTGCCAGTCTTCAGCCTTCAATTTTACCTAAGATAGCCATCTTTTAATATCCCTTTGATCATATTCCTGCCTTCTAGGAACCAGCTAAAAGGCTTTCAGTTTCTGCTCTCGGCAAACAATACTTCTGCTCCCAGGCCCACCTCCTGCTCTGCTTCAGCAACTCTTTCCTCCCAATTAGTTATTGCCTAGTGCCATGCCTTCATGACATCCCATTCTTGATTTAAAACAGTTGAATAAATAAATAAATGGGGTAAAAGAGAGGTCCTCCTTACAGTAGAATTCTAGCTAATAAATGTAGATGGGAGGGTGGAAATAGAAAACCACCATTTGGCAAACACCACAGTAATAACTGTGGCAAGGATCGTGGAGGGATGAGAAAATTAGTGGACAATTGTATAATGAGAAACAGGATATTTGCATGGTCTCAAAGTATCTCACCATAAGAAACTTTCAAATTACCAAGGAAGGGGAAACATAGTAACTTTTTAATGGAGAAACCTGTCAGATAATCACTATAATCAAGTCATCAAAGCTAAGCTCACCAACGAGATGGTGGCATCATGTGCTTCCTGATGTCATGTACTGAGAAGGACACAGCTTTGCTTCTGTGGTATTCTTGCTAAAAACATACTCTAAATGTAATTCAGAGGAAACACCAGACAATTCCAAACTGAGGAACATTTGTTTCTGCCTCCATCACATCGTAACCTCTCTTCTCTCTTTCTTTGTGTCCAAATTTCCTCTCTTCGTAATGATGCCACTCATGTTAGAGTAGAGCCAACCCTAATCTAATTTGGCCTCATCTTAACTAATAACATCTTCAAAGATTCTGTATACGAGTAAGTTTACACTCATAAGACTGGGGGTTAGAACTTGAACATGTCTTTACGGGGACACATTTCCATCCATAAAACATTCTATAAAATAACTGGGTAATACTCTTCCAAATGTCAAGGTCATGAAAAACAAAGACTAAGGAGATGGTCCAAATTGGAAGTAAGGAGACATGACAACTAAATGCAATGTGTGGTTCTGGATTGGATCCTAGATCAGAAGATTGACAATTGGTGAAATTTGAATAAGGTTTATAGATTACTTAATAGTATGGTAACAATGTTAATTACTAGTTTTTTATCATTGTTCTGTGGTAATGTAAGATGTTAACATTGGAAGAAGATAAGGGAAGTGTATATAGGACACCTCTTACTACTTTGCAGGTTTTTTTCAAAGTCAGAAATTATTTGAAAAATTACAAGTTAAAATTTTCTTTTCTTAACTTATGCTAAAAACATTTCAAATCTTTCCTCCCTAGAACCTGCCTATATAAACGTTAGACACTCAAATCACACACACAACCAACTTGGCAGAGTATACGTTTTGGCATGGTAGTGAGTGAATAACTATTAATTTGACAGACATTAATTGAGCATCTACTATGCATCAGTAATCACACTAGATACTGGCATTTTATGGTTGATTGTTATGTATTTATTCAGTTATGCTTACATGCCTGTTTATCCACGTAACAGAAAGCTCCTAGAAGACTGATTTAATGTTTCTTTATACTTTTCCACAGGATGACTGGGACAATGTCATTTACATAGCAGCCCCTTGATAAAAATATACTCACTAATTGAATGAATATTTCTGTTATTCCCTTTCTCCAAGTACACACGGTGAGCAGTCAACATATTGCTCACTTAAAGGCAGGCTGTACCAGAAACTCTTTCTTCCAGTATCGGGGTGTCCTATTTCTCTGTCTCACAGCACATGCCTCAGGCTTTAGTCTGGTTTCCACTAATATCTTTCTTTTATCCTCTTTTAAGAATAATAGCTCTGTGGGAACACATCATTGTTCTTACAATAACCGGTGCCTTGGAACACTCAGTTGATAAGATACATGTCCTCCTGTGGCTTTAGCAAATTTTTTTTATGTCCTTGGGCCTCCATTGCTCCGTCTCTAAAAATGGGAATCCTGGTAATGATGTGACAAGGACTTGCCATGCCTCTTTCCCAAGTCTAATGGCAGTTATTCCTAACCAAGAGTGCAATAAACTGAGCTACTTGAGTGAATCTGCTGCTGGGGAGAGGCAAGCTGTTTCCAATGTGTAGTCAGAGAAAGCCTCTTGTGGTCTGTCGTGATTTCTCCTGAATAAATAATAGCTGATGAAAGGGTCATTTGTTCATAAAGTACTTTATCTAGAAAGTAAACTTCTTTCAGATCCTTACCTTAATAGCTGCTGTCTTTCAAAGGAACATAATCATTGGAAGATGGATAGAGTAGACTATACTTATGCCTTTAACATGTTTACTGTGACCTGAAAACCAAAATAAGGAATACAAAATAGTTAATTTAAAATAACACTGGAATAAATTTGTAGTTTTAGAAATTCAACTGGAGAGAAAAAATGTGCTGTGCCATTCTCGGCTTACTTGGGCCTAAGACCAGGCATCCTGCGCCTGCTCTTTTCCCCTAACCCCTAGTTTGCCCCCATAATCAAGTGTGCTGTTTCATTAGGAAATGAAATGTCTTTCCTGACTAGGAAAGCCAGGATGGGAAGCCATACTGTTCACTGCATACCTTCAACACCCAAGCCATAACTGTCAACAGCATTTTAGCGCCTCTGTTATTGTCTATACTAAAAGGGCTCAGCGTTCAAATATAACCCTGCTGCTTCATGTAGGGTGGTTTATCAAACTGTCCAGATATTGGCAGCTTAGCAGTAGTTTAACTATTGCCTAAACCAAGAAATTGGGATAACATGCATGCATAGCCAAAGTAAACAGGTCACAATTTGAATGAAGCAGGGTGCACATTTTAGAACAGTTTGTGATCTGCCGAGCTTACGGAAACTGCACCAAGAGATGGATGGGGACTAAAGCCAGCCAGAAGACACAAGGCAAGCATGCATAAAATAATCGCGTTGTTGTGTGCCAGAATTCAAAGCAGGCAGGGGCACGTTACTGTTGCGGGAGAGCTTTCTGTAACCATTCCGAATATACATTCAAAGAGGAGTATTTCAGGAGATGTAACAGAAAAGGGAAAATCCCAAGATTTTGTTACTCAAGGAAGGGTACACAGAGAGGATTCCCTAAGGACGGGAAACTAAATAAAAATATGCACACTGTGGCTGCCGATAATAGAGACTCGGGCTGTGAGAGTGGGCTAGCCAGTTTAGAGATACACTATTCAGCGCACTCAGTATGGGCAAGAGTGATAGAAAAATAATCTGGTTAACACTGCGGGTGGAGGCTGAGATGCTGCAGATGTGGCTGGATACAGGAGCCGCAGTGTCCATCATCTTATGGCCGGGGTGTGGAATATCCTTCAAAAATGTTAAAGTGATTGAGACAGACCAGCTAAAGAGGCATATTTAAGGGAAGAAAGAGAATATCTTCAAGTAACTGTAAAAGAAAAAAAAAAAAATCAGCAGCCAGCATCAGATACACATGCCCTATGAAATGCAGGCTCCAAACATTTTGTTCCTGTGAATAACTCCTTAAAATTCAGCTAAGCTTGCACTACTTTAGCATAATTCACTCTGCCCCGCTGACTGATAGACCAAGAGCTGGGCAGCTAAGCAGCTTTTGAATATGAACCTGAATATCCTAGAGAGGAATGCAGGAGTTTAAGCTGACTGAAAAGAAACAAGCTCCCATCAAGGACAAATCATCTGTTGTGCCATCTGGCCAGAAATAAAAGATGACTGGAAGAATTAAAGATCACTTTGAAAGGTCTCATGGGACTTAGAGAGTTGAACTTGTCTCTTTCTGTTAATAAAACTCAATAGTGCAGTCATTTTTGTGTCCAAGCAGATCGTGGACACAATCTTAAATAAAAATTTTGACAGCTCAATGTAGAGCCCAAACTGGTTTACTTACAGATGTAAGGTGGGTGGTGCAAAGACCACGGGCATTGGAAGGAGACGGACTGGCTCCAGCAGCCACTAGTCCTGCCATCTCTCTCATCTCAGGTATCTTCTGTCTCCATTTGCAAATCAAGGAAAACACCAGCAATCCTTTCCACCTCCTAGCGCTGTTGTGAGGACCCACATGAAAGAACTTTTGTGGAAGTGCTTTGTAAATTGAAAAACAGTATACAAATGCAAGGCTTCTATGAGAACATCCTATTAGACTGACAGAAAACTCTTAGCTTTTAGGTGGATGTTGAAAAGAAAACAGCGGTTTGGGAAGCACAGACCTGGTGACTCTTAGGCTAGGGTTCAACTACAGTGATGGAGAACCGCCTTCAATACGGACACAACATCATAGACAAGGTATACGGAAAGGAAATGTCATTGACAAGAAAACCTCAGGAGAGAAAAACGATCTTTATCAATTTATTTTGATGTTGTTAATGCCTTATTAGCTCATGTGAATCATTCGAGATTGCATCTTCCTTTCTCTCAAATTACCTGTGAGATGTTTGTGTCTCCTTGATAAACTGTTCATTCTAACACAACTGAAAACCTGCACAGTTGATGCCTTCAGTTTGGTTAATTTCAACTTTAATTCCCACCTCCTCAGACAAAGTTAACATTGGAGTAAGTCCTTTAAAGAAGGTATCAAGGCTGTGATGTCACTGCCTGCTCCACCAATCAATGCGCAGCTGAGAAACTTCCCTTGGTCAGTTGCTTTTGCTCTGGCTCTGGTTCCAAGGATTCATTTACATTCCCCCCCCCGCCCCCCCCCCCCCCCGCAGAGTTCTGTAATTAAATTGCAAAGATCACTTCTGATCCCAAGGATGCTCCTTTACATTCAGTTACTAAGTGACTATTGAGAGTTATAGAAAGTGATTATAAAGAAAACTTAGGGGAAGTGGACTTGGCGCAATGGATAGGGCGTCCGTCTACCACATGGGAGGTCTGTGGTTCAAACCCCGGGCCTCCTTGACCTGTGTGGAGCTGGCCCATGCGCAGTGCTGACGCACGCAAGGAGTGCCCTGCCACGCAGGGGTGTCCCCCGCATGGGGGAGCCCCATGAGCAAGGAGTGCGCCTGTAAGGAGAGCCACCCGGTGTGAAAAAAGTGCGACCTGCCCAGGAATGGCGCCCCACACGTGGAGAAGTGACACAACAGGATGAGCCAACAGGAGGAAACACAGATTCCCATGCTGCTGACAACAACAGAAGCAGACAAAAGAACATGCAGCAAATGAACACAGAACAGACAACTGGGGTGGGCAGGGGAGAGAAATAAATAAAAAAAATAAATCTTAAAAAAAAAAAGAAAACTTAGTAACTGTGGGATTGTATAGATGTTGCAGTCAGTAAGTAGCTGCAAATGATCCTGATGATGTTTTCATTCCAACTGAATTCTGTTTGGAGGAGTTCTATAATTAAAACATAGTAGAACACTACACACCAACCCTGGATCAGAAGTATCGTCTTGAGAGAGCAAATTCTTCCCCCAGATCACCTCGGTGTGGGAGCCACACCTTGAAGCATGTCGGTGGATAAACATATATTATCTTTTGACCCACTTCTATGTCCTTAATTCCAGTGGAAAAAAAATACATGAGAGGAAGATGCTTGGGAATCATTTCATTAACAATAACTAAATGATAGTCATGTCTCTATATGACCTCAATTATCAGGCAACTTCACATATTAACTCACTGGATTCTCAGGTTGGAGAACAGACTTGGAAGGATGACTTAGATTCAAAGTACTTCTTTCACTAAGTGTACGTATGGCTTGAGTAAAAAATTTAACATCTCTGCACCTCAGTTTCCTCATCTAGAGAATGTGATAGTAATGGCCCAGGGTGTCATTTTGTGGATTAAATAGGCTAATATTTCCAATATCCTCAGCACAGGGGTAGGTGAATGAAAAAGTTAATTTTCTTCTCCCTAAGTGAAAGTTGATGAATTTGGACAGCCTTTGGGAATAATTGATTGTATCAGGGGGCAAAACTCCATTTGTAATATCTTTGATTCCATCGGCCAAAGGGACACTGCAGTCCTAAAGCAAAGCACAGAGTTAGCCTGTAACAATAAATTATGAATTGCTTTTTCTCTCTCCTAGCAAAAGCAACTAATATCAGGCATTACTTTTAACTAATGTAACATCAGCATCATTTGGGAAGGGTCTGTATCCCCAAGCCTATGATTAGTGCCTAAAGGATAGTAGATGCTCAATAAACACTTATTGAACAAATAAATATCTTTTCCCTGATGTCTTTCCTTTTCCTTACCCTTTATGTTATACCTAAACAAACCCTCTCTGTCCAGTTTTAAGCATTCCTATAATTTAAACCCATGTCTTTAAAATAGTTTTTTCAGATATGCCTCATTGCAAAAGGTTAAGTGAACTCCCTCTTCTAGACTATCAATGAACAGATTCTTCATTTAATTTTCTGTAGATTTTCTCAGTGCAGAGCCACTGCTCTATATAAATGAGCATACAGCAAGCTGCCTCATCCTCACCCCTCTTCGGAGCTTTGATGCATGGGGTTCCCTCTGCAGTGGTTCGGGCGTGCCCCTCATCTCCCTCACAGGAACTCCCCACCTCCCTCCTGTTGAGTGTCACCGACACGGTCCTACCCTGATGAAGATCCTCATGTACATTTTGGCCAGTGTGGCTGATAGTCAGACCAGCTTTTGATTCAGAAATATTTCACCAAGAGAACGGTTTGGGCCTGTTTTTCACACTGGAAGCGAAATTCCTATTTCTCAATGTCAGGTTTTAAATCATGGCAAAATGATATTTGTGTCCTATATGTACTCATGCACATGGTTGTTTTAAAAATGCATTTTAGAGATGGGGCTGAGGGTATCCCATAGTAAAATAATTAAATGTTATTCCAAGAGTGGGGACTTGGAGTTATGCACCCCCAGGAAAGCAAGTTCTTAATTTTAAACCATTCCTGTGGGCGTGAGCCCATTGTAAATAGAAGCTTTGATGAGGTTAGTTCATTATGGTGTCGTTCACATGAATCAGGATGGGTCTTAATCTCATCAACAGAGGCCTTATAGAGAAGGTCACAGAAAGAGGAGATATGGGGAGCGGCCAGAAGTTGAAAGTCAATGGAATCCAGAAGAGAAAGGAGACAATGCTGCCATGTTCATCACCATATGATGGAAAATCTAAGGACCAAGGATCACCAGTGGCCACACCTGGAATGCCACAGACTTCTGGGAGAAAGCATTGCCTTGCTGATGCCTCGATTTTGTACTTCTTCTAACCTGGAGCCTGTTACTTCCCGTTGTTGAAGCCAGCCCATTGTACAGTATTTGTTTTAGCAGCTAGGAAATGAAAACACTGACATATACCTCTCTATTGACTGTATTAGTATCCCTGATTCCTGCCACCCAATATCTAAACCAGAATACCCACTTAAGCAATTAATAAAAAAAAAAAAATCAGTAAAATACAGAAGAACGTCTCCTTCAGTTTTCCAGTGTTAGTAGTGTATTTTTGGTATTACCAGACTTCAACACAATTCACTGGATGTAAGGGAAGACAGAGAAAGACAAACATAAATCAGCCTTTCTGTCATGTTATATGACACATATCAGACTATTTGTTAATATTTTAAAGAGGCTTTGCATTTATTTATTTAGTTACATATATGATCATAGGCCAGGATTTATAGCATTTACAAAGTGGCTGCTTTGCAGGCATTTTCATATTAAGAAAAATACAAACCCAATGGGCTCAGCTTCTTGATATTCCACCTTCTTCTTGGTGAAAGGTTACTTTAAAAATCAACAGTTAAGAATAAATTGGCTTAGACATTTTTAGAATAAAGATCTGGGAAAAAAAAGTTGCTGTTTCTTTTCTTTTCCCTTCTGAAGAGGCGTATCATTCAATATTTTAAAACTGAAAAACGTGCTGCTTCATGGACCACACTGAGATCATGGCCTTTGGAAATTTTAGAAAAAGAAAAAAAAAGTGCAGGCATGCAATATAGGAATGACTGTGTAGTCAAAATATGTTCTACATAAAAACTGTCAGAATTTCCAGAATTGCCACCCATTAAGGGTTACAGATTCAAATCAGACTTAAAAGATCTGAGTTCCAAGTACTGAGCTGAAGATCATCTTTAGGGCAATACCCAGTAGTTGATAATTTGTAGGACTCAGTTTTTGAAAGGAGAGTGCAGATGGTTCTAAAGCAGCTATTATAGCCAGCAGAGAAGTGTAGTATGTATTTAAAGTCACTCGTTACTTTCTGCGAAATAAAATGCTTTTAAAAACCTACCTGAAGCATCGGCAACCGTTTTGTCTATCAGTGTCTGGTGCTCAAGAAACATTTAATGAATAAAACAAATCTTTGTTAAATGCTAATTTAAACAACAACAATAAAACCAAGCCTTCAGAGTTGTTAAACCTTTGTGCAAAGGGAAGTCCATAGAGCAAATGAAAGATTTGGGTTTTGGGTTTTGACCATCACTTACGCTCAAATGGTTTCTGCCTAAGGCTTATAGAGTCTAGCTGGATGCAGCAAGAAGTTACTCTCCTGGCTTGCTGGAACTGTGGCTGACCTGAAATAATGCCCACCAGCTCAAGTTCAGAATTTCAGAACAAGTGCTGGGTGCAGGATAGAATTTCAACTTCAGTTTCTGGCCGGCACAACTGACTTTTTGTGCATTCCATCCCCAGCCTCCTCACCGAGACCCGAGCTCTGTGTATCCTTTTTACTTAAATTATCGGGAATGACAGCCAAAGGGTGTCTCTCGCGAAGCTGAAATGGCTTGCTGGTTTAGGAGCTCACCGTTACCTTTAATTTCTCCCTCTCTCCCTTCCTGCCCCGGGGAGGTGAAACGCTGAGATTCTAGTGAATGTCTAGGGTCGGTGAATCCCCAGCCAGCAAAGCCGATGTTGGAACGACGCCTGTCTGCAGGCAGCGGAGCGAGCTCTCCAGACTCTAGAGGCGAGATGGGAAATACAAGGAACGTCTCGAGAGAGGTCACAGAGCCGCCCTCGGGTCCAGGCGGCGGCCGCAGTCGCAGCCTGGAGCTGCGTGCTCGAGGCGAAGGCGGAGGCGACGGGAAACACGCGAGGCCCTGCCGGGTGGGTTAAAACCCGCGCCAGCAGCGCGCAGGGCGCGCGGAGGAGAAGCGGGGTCTGGTTCAGGGCGTCCCCGCTGCGGTCCCCACCTTTCCCCAGGGGAGGGGGCACCTTCACTCCTCCCGACGCTCGAGGATTTCACTCGCTCCCAGCTCCTCGCTTCCCCCGCGCTCCGATCGCGGCCCCCTCCGGCTAGGTCCCCAAAGGTCCATTCATTCTCCTGGCCGGCGCCCAGGACCCCCTGCTCGCGGGAGCGCCCCCGCGGCGCGGGGCGAGGACGGAAGGGGGAGCCAGGGACCGCGCTCTGGTCCCACGCGGGAATAGGGGTGGAGCTGACGATGGGGACAGCGGGGCCCGCAAAGTCGCCTCTGCTCCTCGCGAGCGCGGAAGCACTAAAAAGAAAGAAGCCTTGCTGCTTGCGTCCCCAAACTTCGGGAGCCGCGCGGCTGAAGGCTGCGATCGCCCCCGGGGAGGGCGGTGAAAGGCGCCGTAGCCGCGACCCCGCGGGGCCCGAGGGCTGGAGGGGGCTGCAGACGAGGCCGAGGAGCCCGCCGGCCCTGGGCGCCAGGGTGCGCGGCCGCAGGGGACACGGTGGGCCCGCGCGCCCTGCAGGGCCGGGGGTTCCCGCCACGTTCCCCCGCAGCCCTGCCCTTGGCTGGGCTGGCCGAGGAGAGCGCGGGGCCGGCAGCCTGGACGGCTCGCGTCCGCAGGGCGCCGCCGAGTGAGAGCTTCGCGCGGCTCGGACGTCGGGTGCCTGCGCCGAGCAGCCCCTGCCGGCGCCCGCAGGCGACACCCAGCTGCCACCCGACGCGGGCGTCTGCCCGGCTCTTCATCCTGGTCTATTGCTTTCGTTCCCGATGGGTGAAAGGAGGCCCAGTTATCCCCAAACACCCTCCCGTTGCTCCCAGGGAGCCCTCGGGGTCTGGTGTGAGCAGGGAAAGAGACCTGTTGAAAACTTAACGCCAACTTGAGAGGCAATCAAACCGCAGGAGCAAAACCCTCTTTCCAAGACGATATTTCCAAGTGTCATAAACGCTGCATTGCAGTAAGATCGCTGCTCCCTTAAATGGGCCAATAATTTCCAGCTCTCTCCCACAAATTCCTTCAACCGAAGATTTCAATGTAAAGCCATTCAAATAAGTAAAAACCACTTTATTGCTATTCGAAAATCCACATGCATTTATTCTGCCTAAAATTTGATATAGGACATTTTTTTTGTATTCCCATTTATCCCTTGCCAAGAAATAATTAAGAATAGGAGCTCGAAGATTAATTTTAAATAAAAAATCTTCTCAAATGAAAATGTCAGGTCATAAAAATTCCTTTTAAATCATAACAGCATATAAATCTTTGAAATTAACCATGTAATTACAATGTCTATCAACTTTTACCTTGAGCTTTGAGCCTCTCTTTTTAATCTTCCATTCTTTTTTAATGAATAGCTATTTTGAAATTAAAAAGTACTGTTCATTACACATGCCCCACTATAATAGGGTTTTTATCATATTTGCTCTATGTAAAAATACTTGCTACTTTGTAATTATTCACACGCCGATCCTTTCCTATATTGAGTAGAAAATAAAAAATGAAATAGAAGTCAAAGGTGCTTTAGAGCTGAATGATTTACACAATTCATTAAGGACGGTGATTTTTCAGTTAGCATCAGATTAAATGGTTACTTACTCTCAAATAGCCCTTGGGGAGTTGAATTGCCGGGTAGCAAACAGATTAAAGTTTGCATTGAAAGAAAAATTGAATTCAGAGGTAATCAATAGCATAATAGGGGCAGTGAGTGGTGCCTGCTGCCTGAAATGAAATTACCATATTTTTAATCTTAATTTTCCACTCTGTTTATCTGACAGTGTGGATGTGCAATCCAAACAGATAATGAGAGAGTGGGATATTGACACTGCTGTCCTCTGGAGTGCTTGTTTTCAGTGATTAAATGCTGTGATCTGTGATTACTTTGTGCAGGGATGTCGGGGCTGCTGGCCAGAACCGTGGGAGGGGCACTCACTCAGCAGCTGGAGCTCCCCAGTCTCCCAGGTCCTAATGTCTGAAATTCATTTTCTACAGGCAATATTGAAAAATAAAGATTACCTATTTATGTATATACTTCGGCTGCACAAATTACAATAATTAATTCCATTATTATTGTTGTCCTGACTCAAAAACATTTAATTAGATCAATATGTAGTGAACAACTTTGTAAGTTCTGTATTAATGAGCCAACAAACTTGCTTCTTATAGGAACATGTGAGTTATAGAGAGCAATACGTTGGGAAACTCGAAGGGAGAGTGTATTAACATTAGAGAAGCAGTAGAGAGAAGAAAACTGAGGACATTGTTAAAGCAATGCAAGCCCCAGTGGCTGCATAATGTAGCAAACTGTGATGATTTTCTAAAAGGCAGATAGTCTTCTTTGGAAATTGGGAGAAAATACTCTTACACAGCTAATGGAATTAACATTTCTAGACAGATAACGGATAAACAATTACAGAATGTTAAAGTGATATAAATCCTGTATTCTTGACATTCAATATCGTTTGATTTCAAAATGCAACATGGTGGTTAAAGTATAGTTCTGGTGAATACCCCATTTTGGAGGCGTTGTTTCTATTTTGCCATGAAGAAATTTATAATGCTTCGCACTAGACACCATATTATGGATGCATCATTTGAATATGAATTCACTAATCCTGCTGTGGGAATAGATTTATAATAGATGTTGGCTATCTACCATCTATATCAACAACCAGAAAACAAAACAAAACAAAACAAAACAAAAACCAGCCTACTTTTTCTTCTACTGTGTAGAGTCTGCATGTACTTGGAGAATTTGGAAATTATGCATAGTTAATTAATTTATTCTCCCATTATACATTTGTGGACCCAAATAAGAATACATGATGAGAAAGAGTAAACAGCAGTGCCAACTATCTGATAATGGATTATGAAGTGGCATTTATTTCTCCAAATTGAAGAGTTGTTGCAACAACTCGTGCCTCCATCATTCCTTAGCCTTTAGCTAGATGCATTATTCCACTGTTGAAATCATTGTCTTTGGTTCCTGATACCCATATAACTATTTTTTCCTCAATCACTTCTGGCATGCACAACTCTCTTGTATAGGAAAGGTTAAATACTCAGAAATGAAGAGTGCAAAATAACCATTAAAATGGTGAGCGCTCCATGTCTGGGTGTAAATTTACATTTGATAACTCCCTGATTGGTTTCCCTAAAAAGAAAACAAACAAACAAACAAACAAACAAAAAACCCCACAGAAACCTAACTTCTCCAGAGAATAGTTGGTTAAAATTTGAAAGTTAAAAAAAATTAATGTTTTAACCCTTGAATGAACATGGCAACTCTGTTCTTGTAGCACTTATTCACTGGGTAAAGAAACAGGGGAGGCACATATACTCTTAAATATCGGCTAATGATTCTTGCTTAGTTTCATAATTTAAACCTGGACTAAAAAATTCCTATGTGCTATATATATCTGTGATGAAGATTGCACATCCCAGTTTCACCCCTGCTTTAGATTTGCTAAATACTACACTGTTTTGTAAATTGCTCTAAAGAAAAGTGACATTAGAGCCACACAATACATGATTCTAACCAAGTCTCCTATGAATCTATACAGTAGTGCTGGAATGAGCTTAAAATTTTTGCTTAGAGTCTTTAAAAAATAACAAAAAGATGTATTAGGCAGATTAACAGAGTTTGGACTGATTCTTTCACATGGAAAATTTATTCAGTATTCAGAAAAATCCAGAAACTTGAATATAAACTACATACAGTCATGTCTTCATTGCAACAAACTCATCCAATTTTTTGATAAGTCATATTGTGTTCCTTAAAAAAATTTTTATCAATACTTAAGCATGCTGATTCTTACAGCAATGGAATATGGCTGATAAATACCATTGACATGGAAAGTAGTCCAAGTGCTATTTGAACTTTTCCCCCCTATCTCCTAACTACCTCTAAAATCCAAATGAAACCTAGGTTTCTAAGAATACAAAAGCCTTCCTCTACCCCTATACCTGCAGTCACCATTCCAAGTGTATTGAGCTTTAGAGCTCACAAAGAGAGTAAGAAAATCCAAACCAATCTCTTTCCTTTCACTTTCTAAATCCTTCCATGGTCCATCACCTTCTAAAAATAGTGAGCTGGCCTTCCCCAAAAAGGAGAAAGGAAACAAAATCTAATGGAAAACAATGGAGAAGGATAATCTAATCTTTAAATAAGGAGACATGTTTCTGAAAGCTTAAGAAGGGTGAGTTTCACACTGATGTCACCTTCTCCTGAAAAAATGTGAGCCCTCCAGGAGGCCAAGAGGGAAATATTAATGCCATTAATCCATTGCCCCTGACTTCTCCCTAAATGGATGGGATTTGAGGGAAGGCTGTAGGTCACAAGAAATGAAGTATTCATGGAGAACAAACGGTTTGCTCCTGACTGGCATTTAGTTCGTTCAACCATTAACAAACCAGTCCTGGGAAAACCTAAATGTTCCAACGAAACACACACGAACACGTAGCTATTACTTCCTCTAGGTGACCAAAGCTTTCATGCAATGCCAGCCTCTCATGGCCCAGGGAAGAAAGAAAATGTACTTATCACAGTCTCTGGGAATAAAAGCCCATTTGGGGGGCACTGCTAGATTGACTAACTAATGTGTATGTTGAGTTAAGGAAGCAAAGCTCAAAAGGGGTGTCCAATAGAAGTGGTGGCTCTACTGAACCCAGCATGGTAACGTCAAATACATTTATGAATTTCTTTCACCACCGGAAGCTAGATTTGTTTTTTGTTTTGTTGTTAATTGCTCAAGTTTCTACCTCCCTGTAACATTGGAAACAATCTTGGGCAGCAAGAACTGGAAAATAAAGCTACCATGATGCAGAAAGAGAAGTGACAATTTCTGTATCGTGAGGGTGATGAGTAGACTGTGAGCTTTGTGAAGCCTGCAAAGGGACCACGTTCTAAATTATTTATTGCTGTGTCACCAGTGCCTAGCCCAGTGCCTGGCAGGTAGAAGACAATAATTGCTTAATGAATGAATATGCAGATATGGAAAAAACCTGAGACTACTCAGATCATTTTGATTTTAAGTGTCATTAATAATCCAGACCTCGGACATTTAAATTATGGTGAAAGGCCAATATTCTCAGGGTTTGCAGCGTTCCCTACCTATATGCTATCTACAAGTTCTTTGCCCTTCCAATAATTTAAAAAGACAGAAGCGGTAGCCTAGTAAATGAAATAGCCTTGTAGGTACTTGGCTTAAGTAGTCCCTGCTGACGCAGATGCTCAAGAAAGGCACAACTGAACACTTCCCAGGCACGGTTAGCCACCGCTGCTTCCCACCACTGGGCTCTACTCACCACAGTGTGGACTGGCACTTCCTGTTTGTCTCTCTCCACCCTCGAGAAGATGAGCCCCTTGAGAACCAGTACCAAGTCTCATCCTTATAAGCCCTTTTCTTGGCACAGATAGGGGCTCCAGAAGTGTATGGCGAATGAATTGAAAGAGGCCTCGTATGGTATGCTGCCCAAATCCTATTCTGCGTTGTTCCTGGGTAAAAAAACACACACAAACTTTAAATATACTCCCTTTAGGAGTTTCAGACTGAATTTCGCCTTTGTCTCTTGGTTTCCTCTTAGGAAGGCAGTCTTACCATTCTGGATCTCCTTTTCCTCACCTGTCAAGTGAAGGGAGGGGGAATGGAAGTGGCTCAAGCGGTTGAGCACGCTCCTCCCATGTGGGAGGTCTTGGGTCTGGTTCCCAGTGCCTCCTGAAAAAAAAACAACACAACAACAACAGCAAAGCAAACAAATAAGCCAACTCAGGGAGCCCGTGGAGCTCCGTGGTTGAGTGCCCGCTTCCTACTTACGAGGTCCCAGGTTCAATCTCTAGCCCCAGGTACCTCAAACAAACAAACAATGCCGACAACAACAACAAACACCTCAAAGTACCTCTCAGCTTTTTTGGGTTGTATATATAAGACTAGAATAAAAATTTTTTAAAAATCACATAGGACTGTATGACACAGTGAACTCTCATGTAAACTATAGTTGGACTATAGTTAATAGCACAATTATAATAATATTCTTTGATCACTTGTACCAAAGGTACCACGCTAATGCAAAGTGTTAATAATAGGAAAAATTGTGGGTGAGGGGAAGTATATGGGAACTCTATATTTTCTGCATAATTTTTCTGTAAACCTACAACTTCTCTAGTAAAAATATTTTTTTAAATTAAGAGATTCTTACTGTCTCTTCTGTAAGAAGCCTCTTCACAATGAAAGAGCACACTGGGCCTGGAGACAGGGCACACATCTTTCCAGTTCAGCACCCTCCCACCCACCCCCATAAGCTGTGTGACCTTGGGCACATTGCTTAACCTTTCTGGGTCTCTATAAGTCCTCATATTCAAATGAAGGGAATTGTCCAGCTCTGATATCATTAGATTCTGACTCTAGCATTTCAGAGACTCAGGATTCTGCCAGCAATGAAACTATGAAGGTGTATACAAATAATCTTCAGATAATTGCAGTGAGTGGAAAAAAAAGTCAATCCCCAAAGGGTACAT
Source organism: Dasypus novemcinctus (assembly GCF_030445035.2). Taxonomy (NCBI): domain Eukaryota; kingdom Metazoa; phylum Chordata; class Mammalia; order Cingulata; family Dasypodidae; genus Dasypus; species Dasypus novemcinctus. Next base: position 40,273,137 of record NC_080687.1, read on the forward strand.
ACTGTATGATACCATTTATATAACATTCTTTTTTTTATGCAATAAACTTTATTTTTAAAGAGGTTTTGTTTTATTTTTTCTTAACTTACATTAAAAAATATAATTTCTCTCCCTTTCCCCACCCTTCCCCCCCCCCCCCCCCCCCGGCCCATGTCCATTCACTGTGTGTTCTTCTGTGTCTGCTTGTATTCTTATCAGCAGCACTGGGAATCTGTGTCTCTTTTTGCTGTGTCATCTTGTTGTGTCAGCTCTCTGTGTGTGCGGCGCCAATCCTGGGCAGGCTGCGCTTTTTTCACATGGGGCGGCTCTCCTTACAGGGTGCACTCCTTGCATGTGGGGCTCCCCTGTGCAGGGGACTCTCCTATGTGCCACGGCACTCCTTGTGCACATAAGCACTGCGCATGGGTCAGCTCACCACACGGGTCAGGAGGCCCTGGGTTTGAACCCTGGGTCACCCATGTGGTAGGTAGACGCTCTATCCATTGAGCCAAATCTACTTCCCTTAAAGAGATTTTAGATTACAGAAAAGTTACATCAAAAGCATAAAGGATTCCCATATACCCTGCCCCTCCCCTTCCTTATATAGCATTCTTCAAATGACAAAGTTATAGACATGAAGCCTAGATCAGCGGTTCCCAGGGGTTAAGGAGGGGATTCGGGGCAGGAGAACAGGGGGTGTCTCTATAAAAGGACAACATGTGGTGATAGAATGTCCTGTACCTTGACTATATCACTGTCAGTATCCTGGTTGTGTATCATACTATAATTTTGCAAGATGTTACCCTGGGGGAAGCTGAGTAGAGAGTAGGGGTTTTTCTATTATTTCTTACAACTGCATGTGAATTTATTATTATTTCAAAGTAAAAAAGATCAATTAAAAAATAAAATTCTATGAATCAAAGATATTTTTCTTGAAAATTTAGCATCTAACTAGATTTGTTCATAAACTGAATATTTTTGGAGACTGAAGTACCTTTCAGTAAAAGTAGAATTTTCCAAATCATCTTTCATTCACCCCTTTTGGAAAAGGCACGGGAAAAAAGGTTTTATTTACAGAAACATATCTACATATTGCATGCAGTGTGCCCTCATTCCTCATGAAGAATTCCACGTTTAAATGTCTGTGAAGAAGTCTTTCCATTTGATTGTCTTTTGACCAAGACCTTTCCCACAACCACGAGGCTGTCCATCTTCCTTTCACCAGAGAAAACCCACAACATCTTGTCAGTCTTGAAGCGGTCCCATTCTGTTATTGACTGCAATGGGTGTTACAGCAGCCAGTCTCTAAAGTTCCCCTAACCCCTACCCCCTGGTGTTCATTCCCTTGTGTCATCCTCTCACCCACTATATAGCAGAGTTGTCTGTGTGATCAGCAGAACACTGAGAGGTAATGGCATGGCACTTCCTAGATTAGTCTGTGAAAGACTGTGGCTTCCAGGCTGGACTCATTCTCTGTCTCTCTTTCTCTAGGAAAACCAGTTGCCATGTTTTAAGCTGCCCTCTGCAGACTAGCATTGCAAGGAATGGAAAGCCTTCATCCAGCAGCCCTCGGGGAACTGGGGAAGTCAGCTGCCAGGTCATGAGGACATTCAGGCAACCTATGGGGATGCTTGAGTAGCAAAAACTGAAATCTACTGCCAGAGGGACTTGAGGAAGTAAGACTTGCTAACAACCATGTGAGTGAGCTTGGAAGCAGGTCCTCTCCCAGTCGCACCTTCATATGAGACTGCAAACCCGGTTGACAGTTTGATTCCAAACTCAGAGAGATCTTGAGCCACAATCACCTGCTGAGCTGCTCCCAGATTTCCACCCACAGAAACTGTGAGACAGTCTGTTTGTTGTTTTATGTTGCTAACATCTGGTGTGCTTTGTTGCATAACAATAGATATCTAGTCCAGACATCAAGAATTTTACTTCAGTATCATGGTAATAACAATTGCACATCTTTATTATTAACGAATCTTTTCTGCCTGCCTTAATAGATGTGGCGGCTCTATTCCATGTCTACTTGTAATAGTATTCCAAGCTGTGTAGTCTAAATAATCAGCATCCTTAGATTTTATATCTGTGCAACCAAGACATTTGTTTTTAGTTTGTGGCAACATGTCTTCTTGATATTTTGTTTCTAATATTTAAGTCTGAAGACTGCTTTCTTGTGATGTATATTTATAAAACCTCATAGAGATTTGACATAGATCAATAACTATTTCTCTGGTCAATTAAAAAATATATGCATTTTTCACTAGGCTTACAATTTGAATGAGAACAGGATAAACTACAAGATATTCATGGAGACCAGTTAACTGTTTTTGTACTACATTTTGAAACCACTGACCCATATGGGACCAGAGGAGGCGCTGCAAACAAGACATGATTGCAAGTAGAATCCTTGATATTAATCAAGAACTATTTTTCCTCTTAATTTCTCCCAAAATGTCAATATGTCAAGTATTTTAAAATGAAGTGAAATTATTTAACTGGTTTGGGGTTTTGACAGAATGAATACAATCCCATTTGTCCAGGGTGTAGAATTAGTAGTCAATTTTAGTTTGAATATAGGATATTTTCCTTATTATCTTAGCCTGAACAGTAAACAATTGCTATGCATTTATGATAATACTAATAGCTACCATTTACTGAGTACTGATAAACACACATTTTCACATCTAATTTAAATCTCTCTTTTATTGAAATTGAATAATGGGTATTATTATCCTATTTTATGGATGAAAAATTGAGGCCAGGAGGGTTTAAATAATTAGTCCAGATCACACTGCTAGTAAGAATAATAATGCACCCAGGATTCAAAGCCAGACTTTTCTGGGTTCGTGGTTAATGTCCTTAGTGCTATGCTATAATGCAATCCTGTGTCATCATTTATATTAATTTTAGTAACAACAATGTACTAGCAATTTCTGAATTTTTGAGGATGAATTTATAGCAAATTCATAACCACCACTAGCAACAAAAATCCCCCATGTTCGAAAAGATTTTTTCTCAAGGTGAGGAAAGGCGCTTCCACTTATCGAGATGATACTCAGAAGTGAAAAGAGGCTGGTATTTAGCTTCTGAACTCTCCTGCCACGTCTGCTGAGAAAAACAGTGTCACCATTTTATGGATACACTTTCATCACATGCCTGCATTCTGTAACTGTCTCTATCTCCCCAGTTTTAGAGTTGGCCTTTTGTCTCAGAATATCATATCCCTTTCAGTTTTCCTATTGCGGGAAAATATGATTTTAATATATTTCTGAGTATTCAGTGCCAACCTTTAAAAAAATCTATACACTTATAATTAGATTTTTTTTCCCAGGGGAGAAGGCCATTTACGTTATTCATCTTCCCCTGGAGTCTGAGCTGGAGTCCTTTGGTTTTGCTAGTTAGGATTCAAATCAGGCATCTTCATCAGTGAATTTCCGGGCTGCAATCGCATTGGCGCTGGGTAATGTTTGTTAGTCAGACTTTCAGGGTAATGGGTAAAAAGGAGGATGGCAAAGATCACTAACACTCTTTAGCATGTTAACATCTTCAGGATACTACTTTGTCTACTGCCACCGCCATTCCGCTTACATCACAACTGTAGAAAGCATAAAAAAAAATGGAAAGAGAAAATCACACCTGTAATCATAAACAAAAAGGAAGTTGTTGATCATTTATTGAAATACGAATAGGGACAATTATCACCTTTTACTCTTTCAGTTCCTTTAATAACTGCCTGTCTTTTAAAATCAGAGAAATACTCACATGAAGGTATTCAGTGCTTTGGCTTTTTGTGTTATTATGCTTGTGTCACTGTGTGTGTGTGCGTGTGTGTGTGTTTTATTCTTTAAGTAAGAAGTACTACAAATTCACTGAATAAAGATAATGTGATTCTGAAATGTTGCTTTTTCCTTCATGTTACAATGGACTGCCTCATTTTGAGGATATTTGCAACAATATTACTGTCACTGCTGTCTTTAAATATCTCTGGCAAATTGACAGAAGAAATATTTGGAAAAAATATTATTTGAAAAAACAAAACAAAACATAATACCTGGCTCATCTCTCCAAAAGGTCTCTAGGTCAATTCTAAAGTTCATTTCCTTTAGTTTCTAAATTTTTGTTTTGTTGCTTTCTTCTTTTAAACCAGATGTTTCTTTGCACCTTTATGCCATTGTCCCCATTTTAAAGATGGGGAAAGATAGCAAACAGTAGCACTTTATTCAAGATTACAAAGAAAATTCCCATAGCAGAGATTTTTAATATCCTGATTTACTGACAAAAATACAGTGCATATATATGCTTTACGCACCATTGCTCTAGAAAAGAGAAAAGTGATCCCTGAATAATCATCACTCACCATCTATAAGGAAAGAGTCTCTCTTGATTCAGCCAACCTTTATAATAGCAAAGACAGCATTAAAATAGAAAAATTAAAACAGTAATTTCTCATTTGATTAAATTTATATTAGGATACATCTTTTATTATCTCTGTTTTGTAAGCAGATTAAGTACATTTTGTTTCTATTTTGTTTTATTTGGAGGAGGTTTAGATAAACTTCCCATTTCTTTTAGATAAAACTGTTAATACAATTTAAAATACATTAAAATATATTCTTTTTTTTAAAAAAAATTCTTGATTTGTTTTTTGTTGATGTAATCTTAGACCACCTTGTGAAAGCTCTCTCCTATGTTGTAGGATACTAAAGTTCTAATTTACTTAAAGAAATTTGAAACTTAGCTAAGTGATTTAATGTTTAATGAATTGATTTAAACCAGAGGTGTCCAGACACGTTTTTAAAAGTTTTTATTTTTATTACATTTTTATTTTATTTATTTGTTTTCCCCACCTGAAATGGTTCCCTTGCCTATTTGCTTGTTGTTTGTGCTCATTGTCTGCTCACTGATTTTTGCTTATTGTCTGTTTTTTCTTTTGGAGGCACCAGGAACCAAACCTGGGACCTCTCATGTTGGAAGTGGGTGCCCAACTGCTTAAGCCACGTCTGCTCCCTGCTCATTTTTTTTTGCTCATTGTCTGCATGTTGTTTTTGCTTGTTGTTTGTCTTCTTTAGGAGGCACCGGGAACTGAACCCAATGACTTGAGCCACATCTGCTCCCTTCAGACACTTTTGATAGCACATCCTTATAAAGAAATCTGAGCGTGCACCCTGAACATATACATGTTTATTTATAATGTGTACACTGATATTACTTTGTGTGGTAAATATTAGTGAGGTGTAGTTCCTTTCTTATCACGTAGATTAAAAAATACTGGACATTGAAATATTTTTCTTCTTGCTTCCCGATGGATTATTTTGTGCATATCCCATTATAGAGAAAACTAATATAAGCTGTTGTAGAGTTTCTTCTTTTCAAGTGGATTTTTTCCCCCTTTAATTGAAGGATTCATGCTTTATCATTCATGTACTTAAATTACTTATATATAGTTTTTGATACTTGACATAGCTTTATTTCAATATAAATACAAACAAAATTAGCACTACAATGCTAAAGGACTAAAATCAATCCAGTCCTCTGATCTAAAAGTAAACTATGATTAAGTGTACATAATTAGAATTTATATACTAATTTATATAATGAGAAAGATTGGGGGTTGTTGTCAGAAGAACATAAATGTTGTCAAGTACCTGAAGATATCCTATGAGGAAAAGGCTGTAGCTTGTTCTGTGTCTTTCTAGAAAGACCATTTGGAACCAATAGAAGTTACTGGGAGGTCAGTTGTGATCAATACAGGACATTTTAATTTACGAATTTATGAATGTATTTAAAATATGGGCTGTCTTACAGCAGACCACGTTATCCCCTGTTCTACTGAATCCTTATCTGTGAGATCATTTTAAGCAGTGGTTGGAGTCCTTGAGGATGTATAGATGAATTTTGACAGGAGGAGGGAAGTTGGAGTGAATAATCTCTAATGTTCTTTTCCACTCTTAAATCCTGTGATTTTATAAAAACCAAAGAATAATTATCTAGGGGATTAGTTACTTGGAGTCTGTTAGCTACAAGGAAAAATTTTGACTGTGCTCAAATGTACAGGGGTTATATAGGAGACAGCGGATGTCCAGAACTGCAAAAAGAAATCCAATTTCATATGGGCAAAAGAAACAGTTTGAAACATCAGGGTGATGAAACAGTGTATCAAGTTAGCAGAAGAAGATTCTACTCTAAGAGATCTTCGCAGAGAGAATTTTAAAAAATTCCTCTGGAAACAAAAGGCAAGTTGATTTCACAAGGTCTTTTCCCGGTAGGTGTTTCTTGGATCATTATGACCATCATCTTTGGTTCATTAACAAAAATAACAAAAAGAAAAAAAAAGAAAAGAAAGAAAGAGAGAGGGAGGGAGGGAAGAAGGGAGGGAAGGAAGAAAACTTCCCTGTGAAGATCAGAGAAAATAGTGTCTTTCCAAAGCTTTCCTTTGAGCTGCTTCTTTTGAATATGAGGAATATATTATAAGTCAGTGGGCGGAAGCAGGGTAATAATGCATTATCTTTTATTTTTTAAATAATGAAAACGTTGCTTTGCACCGTTCCTCACAGATCCAGATCCAGAGGCTATAGATTTCTCGTCTGTGCAGTATCTTACAAAATATAAGTAAACTGGAAAATAAAGATAAAACAAGAGTTCCATCGTGTACAGGCATGAGAGTCGGAGAACGCCTAGAATCCTCTTCCTGGGCAGTAAACAAGGCGGCATATCTAGTGAATAGTTCCACTTAGTGCTTAAGGGGCAGGTGCAGTGCAAATAAAGCTCCTCAGTGCAGTCCCCGGGCTCAGAAAGGCATGAGATCATGCAGTTCACACAGGCCACAAGAAAGCTGCCAGCTCTGCCCATCTGGAGGCTGCAGTCATGGTAAACTCGCCAAAGGAGTGGGTACTGGCTCTTCTGCCCCTCATGCTCAGATCACAGCTTCCGTCCTCAGCCGGTAGGCAGGAAAAAAACAAGCATGCTCTTTTTCAGGGTATGTTCAGAGAATTTCGCCTCTGGCTATTATAACACTTAGACAAAGGGGAAAGTGCCAGTTTTAACAACTGGATAGTTAATGTTAACTGCATGATGCTATGAGGCTTTGTAACTAAAGTTGGGGTAATTTGGCCTACAGGATAATCATCTCTGTGTATAAAACATGGCAATATTGAGGGTAAACTCAAGCAAGACTTTGTACTCAATAGTTATTTAAATACCAACGACAACCCAAGTAATACTTTTAAGCCATGGATTCCTTAAAATGTTGCCAGCAACATTTTATTAATCTACTTTAATTTGCTACAGACGATATTGTTTAAATGTGTGCATATATTTTTGCTTTCGGTTGCAGGTAAAAGAAATCTTTTATGCCATGTGAATACATTGTTAAATTCTTTGAATTGCTTCCAAAATCTAGGAGGTTAGAAATATTTTGACTTAGAGTTTTAATGGTCTCTCATATTACAATGAGAAAGAAAATATAGAAAATTATACACATTTCTATTGTTTGTTATCTATATCTTTTACAATTATTAAAATTTTGGGTATAATGGTATGTTTTAAAATCGAGTGCAGCTTTATTAGTTTTATCCTGATAATTAAGAAATTGTTATGACTTAAGCAAGATACTGAACTAAAGTTTATGAGAAGTCTAAGAAAAATATTTTTGGCAAATCAAATAAGTTTTGACAGTGGTCCCAGAGTTGATCAAATGCAGTAGGATTTAGTTATACAAACCAAATTTATGAATGACTGATGTATAAGCCATCATGAGGTTAAGTTTTAGATATAGTGAAGCAATCAAACTGTGTCTCACCTTGACTGTTTCTCACACTCCTTGCACAAGCTCATTGTTTTTCACTCTCAAAGAGTAAGCTTATTTCCAGTTTGTGGGGATAGTTTAGTTTAGATAGTGAGTGATGCTGATAACAGTGAAGCATCAAGTATGAGCATTATACAGAAGATGAAACCAAAAAAACAACATTATTGAGATAATTTACTAACCATAAAATGCACCCATTCTAACGGTACAATTCAATGATTTCTGGTAAGTTTACAGAACTGCACACACATCACCACCATCCAGTTGTGGAACATTTCACTTATCCCCAAAAGATTCCCTGTGTCTGTTTGCAGTCAATCCCTGCGCCCACTCCCAATTTCAAAACCCACTAATCTGCGTTTCATCTGTATGGATTTTCCTTTATTGGACATTTCACATAAAAGTAAGCATAGAATATGTATGTAGTCTTTTGAGTGTAGCTTCTTTCACTTATAATGTTTTTGAGGTTCATCCATATGGTAGCATGTAACAGTACTTTTCGTTTTTTATTGCTGGCTTCCCATCCCATTAACCGGCATTGCCCGAGAAAGGGGAAAACTTGACTTTATTTGTCAATGAACTTGTAGACACAGTTTCTGGATCTTGGGCTTGAGTAACTCAGACTGCTCGCTCCACCAGTGTTTCATCTCTCACTTCAACACCTCCCATTCCCACACACTCTAAATATGGACCTCTTCCACACCCCACGAGGTGGTTAAAGTCAGTTGGATTCCACCAGTGCAATATCTGCGGCATCTTCTCTCCTTTTCTAATGTGACTTCCTCTAGTTGAGTCCCCATCAGACTGGTCTCTCTGCCGCCAGTTCCCTCTCCACTCTCATCCTCTGCCTCTGCTCTCTCCCTGCTCAAATTCCTTCAAGTGGCTCACTCCACTGAAGGGACCAAGGTGCACTCCTCAGCTGCGCACCTGGGCTTTCTCTCTGTCATTGCCCCCACCCCTCTCCAGGCTCATTGCTTCCCTCCTGCCCCACACACTCTGCTCCAGTCATGCAAAGTGACCGCCTGGTCCCTGAGCACCTGGCTTCTTTGGGCCTGCAGAGTCTCCTTGTTCTCTCTTTTGGATATACTCTAAAGGTTGAAAATTCTTACTCATCCCTGAAATGTCAGCTCAAAACATCACCTTTCCGCTTACTCTGTCTGCTATGCCCTCCCCCGCAGTTAACGCCGCTTCTGCTGCATTCCTGTATCATAGAATTTCTCAATCTTGGCATGATTGATATTTTGGTCAGGATGATTCTTTGTATTGGGAGCTGTCCTGGGCACTGTAGGATGTTTAGCAGCACCCCTGGCATCTACACACTAGGTGCCAGTAACGTCCTAGCCTCCCCTAACCAGTTTTGATAACAAAAAATGTCTCCAGTTTGAGGGGTTGGGGGTGTTCACAAAATTGCCTCTGATTGAGAACCACCAGTTTATTATCAGTTATTTAGAGCTGCCATTACAGAACTCATCACCTTGTATTAAAGTAATATCTACCTAGCACTGGGTTGCATATAGTAAGTGCACAGAGAATAGAAATTCAAGCATGCAGCAGAGTTACGGCAGTGAACTTTAGAACTAGGCTAGGTTTCCATCCATTCTGGAACATTTGCAAGCTGTGTGATGCTAGACAATTATTTATCCTCCCTGAGCGTCCATTTCTTCATTGTAAAATGGGGTGACCATGCCAGTAGGGCTACGGTGCAGATGACAGGAATGGCATCAATGTTTGTAAAGGTCTTACGCATGGTTTGAGGCAGCGAGAAATTACTGATGAATTGTGCTAGAAATACTATCCTCTGCCTGCTGGACAGTAGAGGCCCCGTTTCATTTTTTCCATTTTGGGAGCCATGCACAGTGCCTGGCACAGAACAGTTGCTCTGTACCTTTTTTTTTTTTTTTTTTGAATGGGGTTGAAGTGACAAAGGAAATGTCTATGTGCACAAATCTTCAGGATGCTCAGAGGAGCTGAGCAAACACCATGAGGGAAAGTGGGAAAATGGACAGGAAGAAAGCTGTCAATAGATGTCTTGTCCTGCTTTATCTTCTTTGCTTTGGCTTTTCTTCCATCTGATCCTTGTGCTACTCCAAGCAACTTGAGAGAAAGAAAATAGAAATCAGCAACTGAGCTTGATACAGAACAACCTGGGTAATGGAAGGTGCCGCCTTTTAGTCCAAGGTAAGTGTGTACATGTTTTACTTACCCTGCTAGATGGCGACTTGCCTGAGGGTGGAAGGTACCATGGCTTATTTAATTTTAATCTCCCTTTTCCAGAACCAGAGTTCCTGCATCCATGATCAATAGCTGAATGAATGAATGTCCAGAGTTGATAAACCTACCATTCAGGAGAGCATGTGTCTTACGGCGCTTTTCCTATTGTCGTAAAGTATGGGTGATGACCTGTCCTTACTCTTCCGTCACACATACCCATTGTGCTCACATTGGCTAGATGATTGGCTACAATTACAATTAGAATTGGGGGCTTCAAGGCACCTAGATGGGCTTCAGCAGAACTAATTTTTTTTAAAGATTTATTTTATTTTTTATTTCTCTCCGCCTCTCCCCGCCCCCCCCCCCCCAGTTGCCTGCTCTCTGTGTCCATTTGCTGTGTGTTCTTCTGTGTCTGCTTATATCCTTGTCAGCGGCACCAGGAATCTGTGTCTCTTTTTGTTGCATCGTCTTGCTGCATCAGCTCTCCATGTGTGCGGCACCACTCCTGGGCAGGCTGCACTTTTTTTGTGCTGGACGGCTCTCCTTATGGGGTGCATTCCTTATGCGTGGGGCTCCCCTATGCATGGGATACCCCTGCGTGGCACGGCACTCCTGGTGGGCATCAGCACTGTGCATGGGCCAGCTCATCACTCGGGTCAGGAGGCCCTGGGTTTGAACCCTGGACCGCTCATGTGGTAAGCAGATGCTCTATCCATTGAGTCAAGTCCGCTTCCCAGAACGAATTTTTGCTAGTTACGTTTTATTGATATTAAAGGATCCTTCTGTTCATCAGCATTGTTGCTGCAAATCAAGTAAACTGGCAATAGTTGACCCAGAGTTCAAATAAGAAAATTAAATGGAGACTCATTGGACAGTAGGGATGGGGAGGCAGAAGGGAAGCTAAACTTTAAAGGAATTTTCCTCAAAGTGTGGTCTTTGAGCAGCCTGAGAATCACTGGAGTGTGGGTGTGAGGGGTGAGGGGAAAGGCTCTTATTTAAAGTGCAGATTCCCGGGCCCTACCTGGCTTGAAAAATCTGTTGGCGTAAGACTCTCCAAGCATTTTAACAAGCTTCTTCTTCTTCTCTTCGTGCACACTAAAAATTGAGTAGCATGGCTTTCAAGAAAAGAGAATTTGTTGTAGGCACTTTCTCCTGAGAGTCTTCTTCTACATGGCTCATGACATTAGGTAGCTTTACTATACTTAGAGAGTATTTTTAAGGCTTGCTGAAACATCATGACAGTGTTAGTAACAGAGTTCTGGTTTGCAGTAAGAAGGTCTGAGAACTAGTTCTCTCAGTATCTGTGCCCCGAGTCAATCCAAGTCTTGTTGGCTTTCCTCTTTCCTTCCCTTCCACCTGCCGAAAGAGCAGCTGCATCTTCCTGAATGATCCATATATTCCCCTATGGCCCCAGAATTCGTCAAAACATTCTCTACAGTTTTCATAAAGAAATAATAGCAAGCATTCATACAGCATGCACTCTGCACCAGGTAATAGTTTCACACACTCTCCTTCAGTCCCTCTCCACAGCCCTGTGTGGTATGTTAACACCATTGTGCAGATAATGAAACCGAGGCACAGGAAGGTTTAGTAACTGCTCAAGGTTAAACAGTGAAATAAACAATCCAAAAAAACGAGAAATAAATCCTTAAAGTCCAGAGCATTCTTGGGTCCCTTCTAGTTCTTAAAATCTTCTCGTGCTTTCTTCACTAATCTTCCTTAATGTGTTTGACGCACCCGTTATGCTCTTTAAAAGATGCTTAGTATGCCCCAAGAAGGGAGATCATTAAAGAGCTGCTTCAAAATCAAAGCACTCCAGGTAAATTCTTACTTTAAAACGTCAGTATAAATGAGTTTTTATTAGACAGAGGGATGTATATTTTAAAGATGGGCATTATATTTCCAAGGGCTTACTTAATTTTCTTTTTCTTTAGGCACCAAGTGAATAATGAGGGGTGTCCTGCCGTAGACCCCTCCCGGACCAATAAGAGGCTGCCAGAAATGGTGAATGGCTCCACTAATCCCGCTGAAGTCAGCTCTTCCTGTTTTAAAATGAAGTGAAAACTGATACGACCATTCATGTTGCTGTGAAAATTTCATCTGTTTTTGGAAGATGAGTTTTCCCAATGGGTGATAGAGAATCCTAGAAGTAAGCACACCCCAAATGTTGCCTTTTCATAATTATCGAAAGCACAGAGGAGTCCTGAAAAGACAATTGTATAGCTTCTTGTGTTGCTTCATGGGCTTTAAGTGCCCACAAAGAGGATTCCTTATGCTTTAATTTCTCTTTATTTTTCTGACTGTAAAGACCCTTGGGGTAAATGCCAGCTCCTCAATCCCGCAGTTATATGGTTACTGTCAGCCTGTTCAAATGATGCTTCCTGTTCATTAGGCCCCCTTTCATCTGACTACAATGTCCTGGCTTTGCTGCAATTCTTAGTCAACGCCCATCTCTTCAATAGCCTGTGAATAGTATTAAATGGTGTTTATGCTAGCTATTGTTGCCTTTTGTGTGGTTTGTCTAATTCACAGAGAAAAGTCTGCTTTTGTGGTCGAAGACCAGCTACGTCATGGCACACCATGTGCCTTCTGATGGGACCCGGTCCTGCTGAGTGATAACATTACGGGCCTGAGCGCCTTTGCAACACAATCCCGCATTCTTACCCCCGTCAATACTCTCACAGGCAGACTGGTTTACTCTTTTTATTAAGAGGTAGGGGAAGATAAAGCACAAACAAATACCAGACGCTGAAACAAAACAGAAAAGCAGGGTAGGTTCAACTGATTTGCACCTTATTCAGCCAGGCAAGAAGTGAGAAAGGAAAAGAAAAGAAAATCACGGATTTATTCTATTGGCAACTAGACGTGCCAGGTGTACCCACCATGGCAGCAAATACTTCACATTTCAGGAGTAAGATTGCATTATGGGTTCAAGGTATTGTTTCAAATGACACTTAATACCAGAGTCATTACTCCGCTGGGCTTTTACTAAAGCGCCCACAAAAGAGAAAGGATATTGTATTGATGATTACATTATCCTCTGGTTCAAGAGTCTTTGCGGGGCAGGTATGTTGCTATGTCTTGAAAGGGCTTTTGATGTAAGAAGATCATTATGGGCTCAGTGGTACCTGATCCCTTGCGGCCCTGGCCTCTGGTGCCATGGGTTATTTCATCCTGCTGCACTGTGTAATCTGTTTTCCAGCTATCTGCAATCCTTTTTTTATATCCCTAATGGTAACTTATATCTTAGTTTATTTGTTTATTTTTCTTTTGAAGAGGGGAGTACTTTCCAGACAAGAAGAGTCCTGTAGATAGACCGGAAAAGACCTGACTGTCAGCTGATGGTGCACATCCTTCACTATGGAAAGCGTGCTTCTGAATTACTCTGGCCTAAAATCCAAACCAAATGTGAAACTGAAGCCAGGGATAAAGAAGGAAAAAGAAGCCTGGAGCCACACCTAAACACGTGTCGCAGAGCACATATTCTATGGAAGAGAAGGCGCAAACACCATCGTTAACGCTGAAAAAACCTGACAGATGTTTTTTTATTTGTCTAAAAATCTGATAATTTTGTTCTTTTCTTTAATGAAAAAGGTAACAATTAGACTTTTGCAAATGATCTGGAAGTTACAGTTATAAGAGGAGTTGTGCCAACCAATGAAAAGCCATTCCCTCTAGTTCCGGCACCAAATATCGATCATGCCTACCATGAATCTGGTGCTGAGTTAGTTGCTAAGGAAGGTTTTGAAGAAGTTGGGTTTGCAATCTCTTGGGGGAAAAGTAAGACTATAAGGAAATCAGGGATAATTAGGACTAGTGAGGCAGAGGGATTATAAATTCAAAGGAGTCTGAAGGCAGGGTAGGCGTGCGCTGGAAGAACAGGGGTGCAGGGCTGAAAGTCACTCGTCCGGGGGTCTTCAGTCCTGAGCACAATGTGTAGCATATGGTAAAGGCTATGTAAGTGAGGGCTGGATTTAAATAGGTATCTGGCTGGAAGGATGCAAAACAAACAAACAAAAATTGAAATTGGGATGGGAGAGACAGGGGTCATCACGAATGAGGAAATAGTAAAAGCAATGCATGGGGACAGGAAGGAATTTTTGAGAACAGGACACAAACTTTGAACTGAGAGTCTCAGAGAACTCCACCCTTTCCTGACCGGTTGGAAAAGTCAAGAGCAATAGAGGTGAAGCAGCAAGTGAAAAAGAGGGGGCACCCCGACCACTCAGAGGAGTGAAGTCAAGCCTGGTGATCCAGGGTCGGGTGGGAGAAGTGGCCATTCCATCAGCATCACCCACATATCTGACCAGACTGAACACAGAGGAAGCTGGATGTCTTAGGAAGCGGGTGAAGTGAGGCTCACCAGCAGGGGAGGGGCCAGGTAATTGTAGTAGCACCCAGAATCAGGAGAAACAAATATTCATATATTTATTCATTCAGTACATATTTATTGTGAACCATCATAATTTTTAGGGAAACACTATTCCAGGGACTTTAGGGAATTTCAGGACAATCTCAGAATTCATGAAATAGCATTTGCAGTTTTCTATCCCAGAAGTATTTCAGTCTCATAGCTGAGGTGACTCAGCCATTACCTGAGGCTTCACTCTTCTTTGTGGTTAACTAAAAGAAATAAAGGGAGGCGGATGTGGCTCAAGCGATTGAGCTCCTACCTACCACTCATTTATTTATTCATCCACCAACTATTGAGCCACAAATATATACTAGGCACAACCTTAAACTCTGGTGGCAGAAAAAGCAATAGGACATGGTTCCTCACTTTGAGGGACCCACAGCCTCGTGAGGGTGTCATACATATTAAAAAGGATTCTACGAATGTAATCAGTATGTAAAGGGTACTATTGGAAAACAGGATTAAAGGCCTCTTTTTGTACGTTGCTTTGGTTTGTTTCCTAATCCAGTTCCCATATACCTTCCCCTCTTGAGAACGAACATGTGGCCAAACCACTCCCCAACCCAGATGCCGAGTATTTCTTTCCTAACTCTCTACCAGTGGTCTACAGTCAACTTCTCCTGACTGAAGCTACACTAGCTTTCCCAGATGCAGAATCTTAGATCCCAGGAATTGAAGGAAATTTGAAGATCACTAGACCAGTGGATTTCCACCTTTTTTTTTTTTTCCTGCAGAAACAGACATGAAGGATGAAATTCCCCTGCAGGATCCTCTCCTTCTGAGGGTACACTCGTATTGGCTGCAGCAAAAATAAGAGAGGCTGAAACCCTGTTCTTCTCTTTCCAACTCAACTACCTCTTAATGGAATGCATGTAATTATAAGTGGCACTATTAAAGGACTAACAATGAAGCTGCACACATTGGCTCTTTAAAATCATATTCAACAAATGCCCAGTGACTGGTCTTATAACTGAGCTCGCCAGTGCTTGGCTCCTCTTTCAATATTCCTGACTCTCAGCTTGAATATTCTCAAAGATGAAACTCTCACTCTCTTATAAGGCAACCATTTGATTCTTGGGCAGCTCCAAATATTAGACAGTTCTTTCTTAAACAGTGTAGAAATCTCCTTTTCTATGACTTCAATCCATATGCCCCAGTGCCACCTTCTCTGGCTACATTAGATAAATATAATCTTGCCTCCTTGGAACAGTCCTTTAAATATCTAAAGATGATTACTCTATCTCCAATAACAGTTTTTTCTAGTTTAAACGATCCCCAACGACATGCTTTCCATTCTTGGGGGAACTCCATTTTGTCAATATATCTCTTAAATCTGACCAGAACAGGACTCTCAGTGTAGGCATACCAGCAAAGCACACATCTGGGACTATTGCTGTTTTTATTCTGGATGAAATATTTCTATTAATGTAATTCAAGATCTCATTAGCTCTTCTGGAAGTCTGTCTATCGGCTAGCATTGCAATTTTCATTACATTAAACCCCCTTAACAATTTTACTTGAATTGCCAATGGCTCGGGTGTCTCTGATCTTCTAATGGTTCAGGCATTTTAAAAAACTAATTGCAGAACTTTACGTTTATCCCTATTAAATTTCATCTTATTAGTTTTGCTCATTTTCCCAAGCTATCAAAATCAATTTGAATGAGGATCTGACATCTAGTATGTTAACTATCATTTCCAATGTTGTACCATTACTAAATCTAGGAAGCATGTCTATTTTATTCTAATCCAAATATCAAATGGGATAGAACTAAATACAGAGCTTAGTGGTATGCCAAGAGACCACCTTCTTCTAGGTTGGCATTGATTGTAGTTAACATTAATAGAATAAAATATTTTAACCAATTGTAATCCATCAAACCATAATGTCATTCATTCCATTTGGCCATAGAATTATATGAATGATAGTTTTGAAATAATACTATTTTGGAAATCAAAATAAGCAACTCATTTGAAATAAAATTATTTTGGAAAATGCAGACTGAGATTCTTTTTTTCTTTAATGCACTCTCATATAGGGAAAAGAAGGCCCTAAAGTTCTCTCAAAGAGAATCAGTAAGACCAGAAACTATGAAATGAAAGAAAGATCAATTTGTTAAATGTTCACACAGAAAAAAATTCTTATAGTCAAAAAACAAATTAAAGAACTCAGGGAAGTACTATATGACAAAGAATTAATTTCCTCAATATGCAGAAAGCCCTTATGGGGGAAGCAGACTTGGCCCAAAGGATAGGGCATCTGCCTACCACATGGGAGGTCCAAGGTTCAAACCCCGGCCTCCTTGACCTGTGTGGAGCTGGCCCATGAGCAGTGCTGATGCGTGCAAGGAGTGCCCTGCCACGAAGGGGTGCCCCCCACGTAGGGGAGCCCCACGCGCAAGGAGTGCGCCCCATAAGGAGCGCCCAGCGCAAAAGAAAGTGCAGCCTGCCCAGGAATGGCGCTGTACATATGGAGAGCTGACACAAGAAGATGACGCAACAAAAAGAAACACAGATTCCTGGTGCCGCTGATAAGGATAGAAGCGGTCACAGAAGAACACACAGCGAATGGACACAGAGAGCAGGCAACTGGTGGGGGGGGAGGGAGAGAAATTAAAAAAAAAAAAAGCCCTTTGAACCAACAACAACATGTGAACAACCCAGTAGAAAATGGGCAAAGGAGGGAAGCTGATGTAGCTCAAGTGATTGGGTTCCCACCCACCACATGGGAGGTCCCCATTAGGTTCCGGTGCCTCCTGGAGAAGGCAAGCTGGCACAACGGGCAGTTGTGTTTAGCTGGCGCCGGAAGATGATCCAACAAAGAGACAAAGAGGAAATGCAATGAAAGACACAACAAACTAGGGAGCTCAGATGACTTAAGCGATTGAGTGCCTCTCTCCCTGAAGGAAGGTCTCAGGTTTGGTTTCCAGTTCCTCCTAAAGAGAAGATGAGCAGACACAGAGAGCTCACAGTGAATGGATACAGAGAGCAGACAAGGAGTAGGGGGAGGAAAGAAATAAATCTTTTTAAAAAAATGGGCAAAGGACATGAAAAGGCAGTTTTTGCACTCAAACACACACAGACACACACACATGAATAGCCAATTAACACATGAAGAAGTATTCAATCTTCCTCAAAATTAAAGACACGGAAATTAAAACACTGACAAGACACTGTTGGGGAGGATGTAGCTCATATGGTCGTGCACCTGCTTCCCACGTACGAGGTCCTGGGTTTGATCCCTGGTACCTCCTGAAAACAAACAAAAAAATGAAAAAAACCAACTCCCATTGGAGAGTAGATGTAGCTCAGTGGTTGAGTGCCTGCTCTGCTTCCCATGTACCAGGTCCTGAGTTCAATCACTGGTACCTCCTAAAAAATGTTATTATTTATCTATCAGTCTAGTGAAGACAAAAAAATCTGATTGTATGTAGTGCTGTCAAGGATATGGGGAAAGAAGCCCTTTTATATTTTTCAGGCAAGAGTATGAATTGGTCCACCTGTGTGGAGGGCAACTTGAAATGATCAATCCAGACTTAAAATACACATACTCTTTGATCCAACCATTTTGATTCTAGGAATTTATCCCCAAAATATAGTCTTATAAGAACAAAGAAATAGAAAAGTGTAGAGCATAGGTTAGATCTATTACTTGTCATCTGTGTGACTGCTGGCAAGTTATTGACCCCTCTGTGCTTCAGTGTCCTAGCCTGCAAACTTGGACTAGTATCAGTGGCTACTTACTGGAAGTTGTGAGAAATATATGACTTTATACATGTAAAGCTTTAAGAACAGTCCAGAGCACATAGTAAATGCTATATATGCTTTTTAAAAGTATATTAAAATTTATCTCAAGTGTATATGTCAGCATAATTTTAAGTTGCAAAACAAGAACATATCACAATGACAACATTGTCTGGATATATAGCCCAACACATTGAGAAAGACAAAGAAATTAGCAGTATAACAATTTTCGGTATTGGAATCATTTTCAGGGAACTGGACTTGGCCCAATGCATAGGGCCACATGGGAGGTCCGCGGTTCAAACCCCAGGCCTCCTTGACCTGTGTGGAGTTGGCCCATGAGCGGTGCTGATGCGCACACAAGGAGTGCCGCGCCATGCAGGGGTGTCCCCGACGTAGGGGAGCCCCACGCACAAGGAGTGCACCCTGGAAGGAGAGCCACCCAGCGCGAAAGAAAGTGCAGCCTGTCCAAGAATGGCGCCGCACACATGGAGAGCTGACACAACAAGATGATGCAACAAAAAGAAACACAGATTCCCAGGGCCGCTGATAAGGATAGAAGCGGTCACAGAAGAATACACAGCGAATGGACACAGAGAGCAGACAACTGGGGGGGAAAGGGGAAAGGGGAGGGAAATAAAAAATAAATCTTTAAAAAAAAAAATATTTCCAGACTATAATTGCTTACTTATAAATAGTAAAAAAAAATTCACTAACCATACTTAGGAGAAACTTCACGTTCAACCCCATAGTTTTCATTTATAAAGGATATAACTACTCATCTGATGCTAATGTTCATGAGAATAAAAAGTGAAAATAGACAGGACTGTTCTAGAAAAAAAGATATGCAATGGGTTTGCATTAGCCTTAAACAGATTTTCAAACATAGCAATAAACCAAAATAATTAAGGCAGTGTGATAGTGATCTATAAATTTTCACTCAGTGGAACATGCTAGTGAATATCTAAGTCTGTACACACACACATCCATATGTACTTATACACATGCATAAAGTGAGACTAACTGACCTCTGGGGCAGCAGAATAAATGCAAATCAAAGTGTATTGATTCTATGGAGAAACTCATGTACATGAAGCACACACACTTTTTCTAATTTTTAATTTTCAGTTTTTGAAATTAATGACCAATGTCTCACTGACAGCCAAGAGATAAATATTCATATAGAAACCCTGCTGCCCCACTACTCCGTCAGCTCTCAGGTTTGTGAAAGGCCTACTCCTTTCATCACTAAGCAGGGGAGCAAGACGTTCAGGAGTTTGACAACTTTTGTAAAGGCACTTGCACTATTAGAAAGTTATCTGTTTCAACGTTAAAAAATGGAACAACCCAAAGATCCATCAATATTGAACTGATTAATTGGATCATGGTATATACATATAATGTAATATTATGTGATCATTACAAAGAATGTGGTAGTTTTGTGATATTCATAATGTTAATATGAAACAATGTCCAAATTACATAAACACTTAAGAGGAAAAAGGCAGAAGAGGCATGAAGGCACAAATGATCACATTTATGTAAAAAACAGAGTCTACCCACATATATCTTCGTTATATATTAAATGTATTTGTAAGAACAAGCTAACAGTCAATAACTGAATTGTGAAACTGGAGAGAGAAAAAAATGATTTAAAAATTTCATTTTATAACTTTTGGTACTGTTTGAAATTTTAAAAATCATTGCATAGAGTACTTTTATAATAGAAAATCACATGCTGCCATGTAATTATTGTAGTTTTTCCAAGGCAATATATTTTTTTAAGATTTATTTAATTTATCCCCTCCCAATGCCCCTCTCCCCCTTCCCTGTCTTCCTTCTCCCTTGTTGTCTGCTATCTGTGTCCATTCATTGTGTGTTCTTTCTGTGTCTGCTTGTATTCTCATTGCGTAGCTCTGGGAACCGATTCTGGGACCTGCCGGAGTAGAAGAGAGGTGATCACTCTCTCGTGCCACCTCAGGTCCCTGATCTGCTCTGTCTATTATTGTCTCTCCTCTGTGTCTCTTTTTGTTGCATCATCTTGCTGCACCAGTTCTCTGTGTGGGCCAGCACTCCTGCGTGGGGCGGCACTCCTATGCAGGGCAGCACTCCTGCACAGGCCAGCACTCTGTGTGGGCCAGCTCACCATGCGGGCCAGCTTCCCTTCACCAGGAGGCCCTGGGCATCAAACCCTGGATCTCCTATATGGTAGACAGGAGCCCAATTGCTTGAGCCACATCCGCCTCACCAAGGCAATATTGTCATGAAAGAGGGGAAGCCTCTGAATAAGATGCATGAAAGGGAAAGCTAATGGTTCCAGGGTGTCTCTAACACTCTCTGATAAGTAATAGGGTACTGAAACTGGAGGTATGGAATGTCTCACATTGAATCCATCTGTACACTGTGTTGGTTCTACCTTTAAAATATACCCAGAATCCAACTTCTCATCACCCCACTGCCAACCCCTTGGAATGAGCCCCATCTTCTCTTGCAGGGATTACTGCAGTAACTAATCTCTGCTTTTCCCACCCCCAACTCTACTTTCAATGGAGCAGCTAGAGGTATCCTTTAAATGTAAAATCTTGTCACTCCGTTGCATAGAATCCTGCAATCTTCCCATTGCACTCTGAACAAAAGTCTTCTAGCAGCCTGGCAGCACTTGTCTCCCTCACCTTGCATCTGCCTTCCATAGCAGTCACTCTTCTTTATGCTCAGCCAGGAGGGCCTCCTTGCTGTCCTTTGATGTATCTGACTCCCTTCTGCCTAGGGTTTTTACAGCTGCTTCTCTTTGGCCTAGAACACTCTTCCCCAAATACCAGCAGGACAATTCCCTTACCTCCTTCAAGTCTGTGCTCACCTTCTCCATGAAACTTTTTTCTGACCACTCTTGTGTACATTTGCAACCCGCTCACCTGCCTACAGGGTTGTACTCCAGTCCCTCTTTTATCCAGCCCCCAGCACCTACCACCTTCTAACATATTACATAACTTACTTATCTTGTTAGTTACTCTTTTTATTGTCTGTTTTTCCCTACTGAAATAAGCTCCACAAAGAATTTATTTTTTGTCATTTTTGTTTATTAAGGAACTCCATGGACCTGGAATAGTACTTGATAATTGGTACACATGCAATAAATATTGTTTGACTGGTATTAGTTATAATCACACGAACATGCTGTTCATTAAGGTCATTCAACTCCCTATGTTCTAAACATACAAATACTACGTATTCTTCAGTTTCTAAAGAGAACACTAAGCAGCCGCCTACAAAGTCCAGTTACTAGGTAGTTATGTTTCTTATTGGAAACCAAAATACTGATATTCTGGCTTACAATTCAGTCTCTGGTGAGTTTCGTTAGTGTGAGCAAGCCCTGGATGAGCTGATAAAACCAAATTCCTGACCTGATAAGAACAAATTCCTGGGAAGCAGATGTGGCTCAACTGATCGAGTGTCCATCTACCATGTGGAGGGTCTAGGGTTCGATCCCCAGGGCCTCCTGACCTGTGAGGTGAGATGGCCCATGTGCAGTGCTGCTGCATGCAAGGACTGCTGTGCTATGCAGGGGTACGCCCGTGTAGGGGAGGCCCACGCACAAGGTGTGTGCCCCTCAAGGAGAGCTGCCCTGTGTGAAAAAAGTGCAGCCCGCCCAGGAGTGGCGCCACACACACAGAGAGCTGACGCAGCAAGATGACACAACAAAAAAGAGACGCAGTTTCCCAGCGCCGCTTGATAGTGCAAGCAGATGCAGAACACACAGTGAATGGACACAGAGAGCAGACAATGGGGGGGGGAAGGGGAGAGAAAAAAATAAAATAAATTAAAAAATTAAAAAATTGGAAAGAACCAAATTCCTGAAAATGCAAAGCTGAGGTCCTGATCTTGAACCTATGATTCCCTGGTGTTCTGAACGAAGAAAAGGGCAGTGGGGACTCAGAGAGGTGGACGGTGGACCTTGGGAACCATTGTAAGGAGTTTGAAAGGGAGTGATATGCGGGTGGCCGAGTTTTAGGACAATTGACCTGGTTGCGGTATGCAGTATGAGGAACGGTGGGCACAAACAGGCAAGCTTGGAGGCAATAAAACTTTATCTAGGGGGAGGAGGATGGGGCTCAAGTGATTGGGTGCCCTTCTACCATATGGGAGGGTTCAGTTCCCAGGACCTCCAAGGCAGGCTGGCCTGTGCAGTGAGCTGGCCTGAGTAGAGAGCTGGCCCATGCAGAGAGCTGGTGCAGAAAGATGATGCAACAAAAAGAGACACAAAGGAGAGACAATAAGACACAGCAGACCAGGGAGCTGAGGTGGCACAGAGATTGAGTGCCTCTCTCCTACTCCAGAAGGTCCCAGGATTGGTTCCTGGTGCCGCCTAAAGAGAAGACAAGCAGACACAGAAGAAAGCACGGTGAATGGACAGAGAGAGCCAATGAGCTCAAAACAATGTGTGTGTGGGTGTTGGGGAAAGAGGGAATAAATAAATCTTTTTAAAAAATCAGTAGTGTTTTTTAAAAAAAACTTTATCTAGGCAACGGGAGTGGTGAAGAATTAGCCAAAGCAAATTATATTGCTAATGGAGAACATTAAGATAGAATTTAGAGAGTGACCCCCAAACTGTAAATAGCCTTAAGAATATTTTAAAGGATGGAAATAGTGCAAAGAAAGGGAAAAAGAAGGAACACCATGTCTTTAGTAAATAAATATGGGACTTGAGTCTCATAGTCAAGATGCTGCTACTGACTGTCCTTGGCAACAGTGTAGATGACTTTGCAGGATCTATGCCCCGGCTTCATCTAAAAGGAGAAATCAGAGAGGTTGCAGGTTGCACTGTGTCCCCCAAAAGATATGTTGAAGTCCTAACCCTTGTACCTGTGAGCATGACCTAACATAGAAATGAGGTCCTTGCTGAAGAAATCAAAGTAAGAAGAGGTCATACTGGATTAGGGTTGGCCCTAAATCCTTATAAGGAGAGAGAGAGTTGGAGACACAGAGGTGATATCCACAGAGGGATGTTGTTCACATGACGATGGAGCCAGAAATTGGAGTGGTGCAGTTACAAGTCAGGAATGCCTAGAATTATCAGGCAACCATGACAAGCTAGAAGATGCAAGGATGGATTCTCCTCTAGAGACTTCAGAAGGAACATGGATGAACCTGCTGACACCTTGATTTCGATTTCTAGACACCAGAACTGTGAGAGAATAAATTTCTGGTTTAAGGCTCCCAGTTTGTGGTAATTTGTTATGGCAGACCTAGGAAATAAATACAAGTGACTGGTGGTTTAATTTCATGTTCTTCTTGGGTAGATCCAAGTGCAAAGAAGCCCACCATAGCTACAGCAGGGAAATCAAACGTAGGTTATAAGGCACATTTTCACCTGCACTCCCAGTCATGTGTCTGGCCGCTGCCAGTCTTCAGTCTCCAAGAACCCAACCGGCATATGACAAAGTTATGGAGGTACTGTTGTGGGGTCTCAGACTCTGAGCTCCCTGTTGTATATGACTTAGTTTAAGAATCAGAATTTTTCTGAGAGAAGTAAATCAATTTGATTTGCAAACTATTTCTACAATCACAAATAGCCATGGTAAGCAATAATTTTATTTCTGCTGGGATTTTACAATATAAAAATCAGGCATTGCTGTCTACCCCATATATCCCCCTCCCTCTGTGTACAAAAATTGATTTCCAATCGTTGAAATTTACACAATAAAGGAAACCTTTGTTTTCAATTCTGTCAATAAGAGAGACAATATATGCAACCTCCTCATTGATTGACTCTTCTGTTTTCTTACATTCACTTCTTGAAAGAATCAGTAAACGGAAGAGAAAATGATTTGTTTCCATTGATTAGATGATGTGCCTATCTGATGCCATAGTTTTATATTAAAGTTATTAATTATGTCATTAATGTAATCTGAAGAATCAAGAATGAATCACTCAAGATCTGACTGTATTGCTGGCTATGATTTTTAAAAAATAAATAGAAGCATCTTTTAGAGGAAATAAATCTTATGACAACAATAATAGATGAAAAGGCCAGTGGCTCACTTTATAAATCACCACAAGCTGAAGGAAACTTCCTCTGATTACTTACATGTCGAGTGCTGAAAAGCTGAGTTTCTCAAGTTTTTCCATTATTTTCATATTGTGAAAATTCATAGGATCCTCACTAATTGGAAGCACTTAGGAAAGATGACTTCCCATTGTTCATTTAAATTCCTTTCCCATTCTCACATCCATTCATTGCTTAAGGTTAATAAATTACACAGAGTGTGGTAAGGCCAAGCTTGATTTGGGTCTCCCTAAAGTCTTCACTGAACTATGTTTCCATATTGACTGGGGACACTGTGCGCTCGTCTAATTCTCGCTAACTTTTCTCCTCCCCTGGCACTGAGTGCCAAGAAATTAATTATGATGATCGGGGAAGTAACTGCTTCTGTAGCCTGGCTCTTACCAACTGCAAAACTCCAGTCTCAAAGTGGATGTCTGTGTATTGAAACTAAGTGCTGCCTTGGAATTTTTGAGAAAAATCTCGATTTCAACAGGGGCAGTTTGTAAACTCCTTTTCCCCATTAGATTCTTTTACTTTCTTATAGCTTTTTTTTTTTTTTTCTCATTGTCTGCTCATTGTTTGTTTTCTTTAGGAGCCACTGGGAACCAAACCCAGCACTTCCAATGTGGGAGATGGGTGCTCAATGGCCTGAGCCACATCTGCTCTCCTATAGCTTTTTTCTAATTAGAAAAGTTGTGGGTTCATAGAAAAACCATGCATGAAATACAGGATTCCCATATATCACCCTATTATTAATATGGTGTCATACATTTGTTACAACGGGTGAAAGCACATTTTATAATTGTACTGTTAACTCTAGTCCAAGGTTTAACTTAGGTTCACTGTTTGTGTAGGGCAGTTCTATCCCCCCATTAGATTTTTAAGAACCTTAATAGGGAAGCAGACTTGGCCCAGTGGTTAGGGCGACTGTCTACCACATGGGAGGTCCGTGGTTCAAACCCCGGGCCTCCTTGACCCATGTGGAGCTGGCCCATGCACAGTGCTGATGTGCGCAAGGAGTGCCCTGCCATGCAGGGGTGTGCCCCGCGTAGGGGAACCCTACGCACAAGGAGTGTGCCCCGTAAAGAGAGCCGCTCAGCGTGAAAGAAAGTGCAGCCTGTCCAGGAATGGCGCTGCACACACAGAGAGCTGACATAAAAGATGATGCAACAAAAAGAAACACAGATTCCTGTGCCGCTGACAACAACAGAAGTGGACAAAGAAGATGCAGCAAATAGACACAGAGAACAGTCAATTGGGGTGGGGAAGAAGGGGAGAGAAATAAATAAATATATATTTTTTAAAAAGAGCCTTAATAGTCACTCCTGCTCTTAGTTTGGGAGCAGAGAACTGAATATGCATATTTTTCTAACATTTGACAGGTGCCCAGAAGAGGTCCTTGTGTCTTTTTCCGTGGGGGGGAAACGGAGGCTGGTTAGCTCCATGAGAGTGTTTTGTGCAGTCACACGGGCCCCTCTCCTTGAAGGCTCGGGTGCTTGATTTAATGCTCTGCAGTGCTGTCTTAAGTGCTTAATAATTTTTGAACAAGAAGCCCTGCATTTTCTTTTTGTGCTGGGCCCCATCAATTATGTAGCCAGTCCTGAGTAGAGAGCTAGAGTGGTATATGTTTACATGTCAAAGCAATTGTCTTAGGTTACTGGGGCTACATAACGAAGTACCACAAACTCAGCAGCTTAACACAATAGAAATTTGTCTCCGTTTTAAAGGCTAATAGTCTGAAATACAGTTGTCAGCCAGGCCATGCTCCTTCTGTTGATGGCTGGCTGGCAATCCATGACCTTCTGCTCGTCAGATGGCTACCTTCTCTCTCTGTCTTCTACTGATTGTGTCCAAATTTCCTTTCCTTATGAGGACACCAGTCATATTAAGGACTAAAATCCAATTTGGCTTCATCTTAACTAATACTATAACATCTTCAAAGATCTTATATCCAAATGGGGTTACATTTCCAGGACCATGGTTTAGGATTTGAGGATCTCTTTTTGGGGGACACAATTCAATCCAAAACAATGGTCCTGCAAATTCAATAAGCAAAATCCATTTTCACTAATCGAAGTCTGCACATGGAATGACCATTTCCCCCACAAAGTGAGTTTCTTTTGTTTCCCCTTCTTTCCTTGTTGCAATAATGGAAAACTGCTCATGATTGCCTGTTCATGTGTTTGAGGAATGATGAGAAGTTAAACACTGAAGATTAATTTTGCTGACAGTGGATACCAAATTCCTTAAGGAAAGACAGACTATTAAAAGAGAATGAATATGAATTTTTAAATTTTTCTGTTCAGCAGTCCATATGGAACTGTTGTGATATAATTAAGCGCTTAACCAGTATTAAAGGTGAACTGTTTTTGTATTTGGGTCTCCTGGGAATACATACCAAAGGAACCTGTTCTTTTTCCAACAATGTAAGATCAGTGTAGTTCTGACCCATTACCGGGTGAAAAAGCATTATCAGTTCCTGTTGCCAAGGGCCACTTGGGCTGTGCCATTTGCCTCTTTGCCGAGTTTTCATGGTGTTTCCTTATCCCTCTGTTCATTTACCACCATCAGCCCACGCAGTGAGTTAGTGTAAGTTAGGTTTACTTTCTACAGAGGCAAGGAGTTAAGTGCTCCAGGATCCAAAAAGGAGTGGGGTTGCGGTAATTACTCTCACTGGGCATACACCAATTGCTGGGAGAGGAACTACAGTACTTTTCTCCAGGTGGATTCAAAGCGGGATCCTTTCCTTAATCTTGGTTGGTGATTGGAGGTGTTTGTTTTTACCTATGGCCTCCTTCCAACTTCCAAGCTAGAAGTGTCATTCTCTCTTTCAAGACCTCTATTAACTCAGATTCTTGGACCTGCATTGCTTTCTTTGAGTGTTTCTTGAACTGCAGGAGGTATCATGGAAGGACTGACCAAGACTAAGTTCAGGTAACAGATGGAGTTTATTACTTGTTAAGATCCTCCAAATATATGACAATCTTTAGAAATTTTGGCATAACATGATTCTTGTTCATTGATTTACATATTTTTTTACTCTCATATTTTATAATAAAAACAATTCACATTTGCATTTTGGTATTGTTCACATGTATGGGGTTTGCAAAAAAAAATGGCACCAGTCCTTTATCTCTCCCAACATTTATACCATTTGCCATGCAACTTTGCTTGACTCTCCCTTTTTTGACATGTGACTTGGTTTGGTCAATAGGATGTTAGCTGATGTGATACAAGTAGAAACTTGACTTGCATTATTGAGCTTGATCATTCTAGTCTTCTGTCTTCTCCATAAGAAAAACATGTCTGGGCTAGTCTTGTGTGATAAGCTGAGCCATTCAAGACTGGCCAGCAGCCAGATACCCCTCTGCCCCCATATAGGTGAGCAGGCCTGGCCAAAATCCACAAATTCACCTGTTAACCTCAGCTGAGTGCAACCCAGATCTGCTTAACCCCATAGACTCATGAGCAGAATAAATATATTTTTATAGTCCATTGAAGTTTTATGATTGTTTTGTAGCATTATGATGACAATGGATTACCTATATACATGCCATTATGCCAGCAGGCAGGATATGTAGAATGGTACACTAAAAATTCTCCTGTGAGTGTAGGGCTGTCAGTGGTAGTGACTGATATAACCAGGTGGGACATAATAATCAAAGAGGTGTATAAAATCAGAAAAAGTGTAGGAATTGTAGTTTAGCACCCAAGTAAGTGCAGTAACTGTATCCCTGACATCTTTTTAGCTTCAGGATCTAACAGAAAGCCTGACACTTTGGAAGGAATTGATAAATGTTAAGTGGAACAGAGTGGAGCAGTCATTTTCCTGCATTATTTGCTCTTCAACACATCTCAATTTGGGTCCATAAAATCCAGAGCAGCCTGGCTATATATAGACATTTCCAGAGGCCTGTAATTTCCTTTGGGTGGTAGCTGAAGGACTGGTGGTTGAAAACTTATTTATTATAAAAATCACTAATTCAGAATTTGGTATAATTTACCTTTAAATTTACCTTTGTTGAACAAACCCATTTTATAGAGTGAGGTGGTTTGAAGCTGTACGATCCCTAGAAAAGCATGTTTTAAAATTTAATCCATTCCTGTGGGTGTAAAGCCATTGTAAGTAGGACTTTTTGATGAGGTTATTTCAGTTCAGGCATGTCCCACCTCAGTTAAGGTGGGGCTTAATCCTGTTACTGGAGTCCTTTATAAGAAAACAAAATTCAGACAGAGAAGCAAGAAGCCAAAATCAATGAAAGCTGGAAGAGGAGGAAGAGACCAGCAGATGACACCATGTGCCTTCCCATGTAACAGAAGAGTCAAGGATTCTGGCCGCTGGTCTCTGGGAAGAAAGCATCACCTTGATTTGGACATTTTCCTGGCCTCAAAACCGTGAGCAAAGAAATTCTCATTTTAGCCAGCAGCTTAGGAAACTCAAACATAGAGATAATGCAAAGTAATAGTGGGACTGTTATTTGGAGGGAATGTTTAAAATATTTAAAAGAACAAATGGTTTTATTCATGCTTGCTTCCAAAACAGAAATATATGTTTATTCATAACATTTGAGGCCTGTGAAGTATTATTTCATTACTTCTAAATATTAAAATAGAGTTGTACCTGAAAATAGTTAACTTGATTTAAAAAACTTGAATTTTTAAAAAATGAACTCTTTTTAACAAATACAATTTAGTTAGGTCTTATTACATTTAGAAAAATTAATCTTGGAACTCTTTCGCTCATTTCGGAAGAAGTTTGATGTGAAGAAATTTATTTGAAAATCTTAAAATTTCCAGAAAATACTATCCCACCTTGAAGCACCAGATGGTAAGAATTTATTGGAATGATCCCTGTGGATTATTTCCCTCCATTTGAAAGTATGTTTGTTATGAAAGTTGATTTTGTACAGTATTTAAAATCATTATATAGATGCCTCATTTTCAATTTTGTCCCCTCCCCCACTTGCCATTTCTTATCACCCTTGTAAGAAAGCGGTTACAGTTCTGAGTAGAAGGGATTTTGAAAGTCACCTGGCCTACGTTTGAGCCCCGTTTACAACAGGAGGCCAGCAGTGCAGTGTGTTCAAGTAAGGGCTAATTTCTCTACCTACACTTGGAGTAGACACGCCAGGTTCCAATACGACCCATTCTGACAGCCTCCCCATGCTGCTGATGACTCTTCCTTGTTTTCCTCAGAGGCTGAATGATGGTCTCAGGCAGGGGGCAGAAAACTTTGTCAGCCAAGGGTTAGGCAGTAAATATTTTAGGCTTTCCAGTATACAGTCTCTATTTCTGATACTCAAATATTGTAACTGAAAGCAGCCATAGACAATATGCAAACAAGTGAGTGTGGTTTGTGTTACAATAGAACTTCGTGGACACTGAAATTTGAATTTCACATCGTTTTCACCTGTCACAGAATATTATTCTTAAAAAATTTTTTTTCAGCCATTTAAAAATATAAAAAATTTTCTTAGCTGGCAGGCTGTACAAAAATAGGTGGCTAGGTAGATTCAGCATCATTTGTTGACCCCTGACCTAAGGAAAACTGGGCTGATACTTCCAAGTAAGTAGGGTGTATCTGCTTAAGAGCACAGATGCTGAAGCCAAACTGCTTGGGTTTGCATCTAACCTCTGCTGTTTTTTGTTTTGATTTTTATTGTGATGCCATATATAAGACTCAGAATTTCCCATTTTAACCACATTCACATGTACAGTTCAGTGGTCTTAATTACACTCGTAATGTCATGCTACCATCACCATTATCCATTACCAATGCTTTTTCATTACCCCAAACAGAAACTCTGCACCCATTAAGCACTAATTCTCCAGTCCCCATCCACCAGCCCCCACCCACACCCCTGTGTGTCCTCATAAGGAAAGGAAATTTGGACACAATCAGTAGAAGATAAAGAGAGAAGGTAGCCATGTGATGAGCAGAAGGTCAACCCCGTTAGGCACGTGTTGTCTTCTTGTGGACCATAAATGGTAGATCACATTGCATCCCAAGCCCATAGTATAAGAAAAGCTGTTTTAAATTATTATTATTACTTATAGGAGAAAATATGCTCATTTTAAACAAATTATGTGAAATTAGTGCTGTAGTCTAATAATTAGGTTTTCAATAATATAACTCCAAATCTTTAACAAACCGTAAACTCTGCAATTTATGTTACATATGCCCAATGGAAAAACTTTATTAATATATTGGCAATTAGTTGGAAAAGTAATGTCACAGTTTATAATAGATTCTTTCTTGATTCCTAAAAATTTTAGCAAAAAACACCACCTTCCCCACCAATCCAAATAATGGGGCTTTAAAAAATATACATAATTTAAGTACAACTAATTTTATTTCAGTATTTTAATAAGGAAAACCACATTTAGAAAGTCTGTAACTATGATGTAAATTCAGCATAAAAAAAATAAAGAACAAGCATGAATTTTAGAGCCCAGTTTAAAACTTAGGGCCTTAGGTTTCATTGCACAAGATTAGTAGTTTCACTTCCTGAACAGCTAGGAAAATTGTTCCTTCTGTTTTCTGAGTGTCAAAATACTAGATTATGAGATGAGATTTTATTAGTGTGGACACTATTTCTAAATTATATTAAATGACACTATTACCTATAAGCCTTGTCCAAAATGGAAAAAAAAATTAAAAAGAGTATTATGACAATCACACATCTACTTGAAAAGACTTCCTATTATATACAGGTAATTGAGGAAAAATTATTTTGTCTTTTCTAAATTGTCTGGGTAACTACCCTAATTATCTACCTCAAGGTGCCAGCATGGCATCTGTCCTGAAGGGACTGTAAACCCCAGATTTTAGGAAAGTAACTCTAGGAGACTGATATTAGCGTTAGGGAGGGTAAGAAATTTGGACCAGAATTTATAGGACCCATGATGCCTGCATTCTCAACTTCCTTACCCAGGGGGAACTAGCCCACACTTTATTGGAGGAAGGAAGTAGTGATATTACTTTGAAGGCAGTTAGCTTGATGTCTTTTCAAATATAAAGTGTCCTCTTACCTCTGGAATGTGCAATTGTACCTCCAACTCTAGGATTACTATTTAACATGGACTGTATGAGGCTGCACAAAACCATTTGTGAAATATACACAATATAAAATACCATCAGTGGGATGGGGGGTTGAGTCGATTTCAGCTGTGACTAGTTACTGCTAAACAACTGGTTTGACTGACTCATCCATTAATTTTTTTATCCATCTTAGCTTATTTTGGGTTAACGTAGCTGCCAGTATATGAATATAGTTCTCTGTTGACAGAGTTTTGGGAAGAAGAATGAAGTTCTGGAGATAGAGGAGGGTGAGCTTTGCTCTAGCCCTACAAAGCACTTTGGCTTCTTGCTCTGCCATTTTAGAAATCTTTTCCCAACAGGGAACTGTGGAGCACACACAAAAGAAAAAAGAAGCAGAAACAAACTGGTTCCTGTCATCTCTGTTGATTTTTCACTTAGTAGACTTCTTTATGGATTAAAAACTTTTTTTCTGCTTCTTGTAAAGCAGTGTTCATTGGAGCTTGGCCAATAGATGGTATCATCCCTTCCTGAGTCTATGCTATGGGCGGCCCATGGAAGCATATCTTCTCAAGGCATTCATGCAAATTATTACTTACTGCCCTATATGCTCATAAATTAATAGCTTCTCTGTGGGTGAAAAACAGAAATTAGACAACCATTAAGGTTGAACAATGTTTAAAGAATATTAAATATTAATATATGAAATGAAAAAAATATTGCAAGTGATATCAGAAGATATGCCAAATGCATAACAAGCCAAACCTAAGAATGCAAATAATAAAAACATGTTTTCAGCTAGATATTCTGGATGGTTTAGTATTCAAATTAAAGTTGATTTTTTTCCCTTTCAGTAAAAACAAAACCAAGTATTTACTGCTGTTGTATGACTGTTCATTTTCACACCCAGAACAAAAACAAATTCAAGGTGGGTAAAAGAATAAGGTCTGGGTTATTTTGGTCATTGTGCTTGTGAGAAGAATTTTCATTGCAATATTGAAAATGCATTCCATGAATATTAAAGAAAAAAACCATTTTTATCATTCTGCAATGTTTTTTTAAAACCCCGGCATTTTAACAAATAATTGTCAACTTGGCACATGCACCCTAATGGCTTTGTCTGACAGATACTACAGAATTGGAATGGAAGTGGCTGAAGACTATTCAGAGTGCTAGGATGGAGTAAACTCTTGCTCTCTAGGTAGGTGGGCATGGTCACTGGTCTTTGGCAATAAGGAATTTAGGAGAAAAGTTTTCATGGTGAGACGCCCACCCTTAAAATCCACCATGTTCTATTAGGCAAATTCAGCATCAGAAGTGCTGATCCTGCAGAAGGGACAAGGCGAAAATAGTTCTGCCTCTAGTCCTGCTTCCACTTTGAACTAGTTGTGAGACTTCAGGCAAAGGAAGCTCTCTAGGTCCATCCCTTACACCTTATATGGTGCCAATAATTCAAACACTACAGACGTCACAGAGGGGTTTGGTCAATCAACGAAGGTAGAACCCAAACAAGCACTATAATACATTCAACCATTCACTCTTTTACTTACTGAACACCTATTCTAAGTACTGTGCTAGTCACTTGGCATAAAAATCTGAAGAATTTAAAAAAATGATAGTAAACTTGTATATGGCATACATGTATCGCATATCAACCTCTGTCATCCTTACAATGACCTTGTAAGGTAGGTGCTGCAAATTATCTCTTTTTCCAGATGACAAAACTGAAGGACAGAGAGGTCAAGGCACTTGGTCACACAGCTAGTTAGTGGCGGACCTGGGACATGACTCTAGACGCCTGGCTCCAGGGTCCATAGTCACCACTGCTCCACTCTGACCCTGAGATTGACTCCTTACAGGTGCTCAGAGACTAGTGGAGACAGGCCCCTGTAAAACAACACTGAATGTAGTCAGAGGGTAGGCCCCTGGCATCAGGGAGAAAACCCTGGGGAGTGGGCACCCGACGTGGATGTGAGTGTGCGTGTCAGTGATTAGGTGGGGACAGGCCTCGGGGGGCTTCCTAGATAAGTGAGCCTCAGCTGAGTCTTAAAGGATGGGGGGTTGGCTAGGAAGAGCAGTCCAGGCTGAGCAAAGGCGCGGAGGCCAAGGGCAGCGTGGCACGCGTGGGGCCGCACTGCAGCAGACAAGCTGCGAGTGAGGAAGCGATGACAGCTGGAGCTCCAGGTCTTAGAGGACCCTGCACACCTGGTGAAGGAGACACAGCGGGTCGCTGGCATGCAGTGGTAATGATGAAGCTGGAGCGGTGTGATAGGGCTGTAGAAAGTTGTGTAGATTGCACCATACAGAAAACGTAGTTGTGGAGTCAGGAGCTCCGCAGGAGATACTGCAGGCTTCTAACTATTGTAGGAGTTGTA
Organism: Dasypus novemcinctus; assembly: GCF_030445035.2. Classification (NCBI taxonomy): domain Eukaryota; kingdom Metazoa; phylum Chordata; class Mammalia; order Cingulata; family Dasypodidae; genus Dasypus; species Dasypus novemcinctus. Next base: position 40,306,748 of record NC_080687.1, read on the forward strand.
GGACTCGTAAGGAGAGACTTTCTATATAGGCCAGCGCTTTACAAACTCTAATGTGCAGAAGAGTCCCCTGGGGAAATTTTTCAACTACAGGCTGTGATTCAGGAGGTAGGGAGTGGAGCCTGAGCTGGGCGTTTTTAGTCAGCTCCCAGGGGATGCCCGTATGGCTGGGCCCTCCCATACTTGGAATCACCAGCCCAGAAGGCCTGGAAAGGTAGCTTTCTATGTCTAAGAAACTTCTCAGATAGGACCCCAAACAAAAGGTGGCAACGTGCATCCTAGGGTTGCAGAGGAGAGAAAACCAACAGCAGTGATTCCAGGCCTCTTAAAAAATGTGTTATTTCCTTCATCTATTAAGACTCACCTCCCCCAAGTTGCTTTATTACATGTGTGTGTTTATAAAAATTGATTGGAATAAAAATCACCTTAGGGGAGCAGGTGTACTCAGTGGTCGAGTGCCTGCTTTGCACGTACAAGGCCCCAGGTTCAATCCCTGTATCTCCTTAAAAAGGAAAGAATCACCTTAGCTTTGAAATATGTATAGCAATTTTTAGGTAAATTAAGGCACACATGCAGAGGGATCACAAAACCAGAGCAGGAAAACCCTGCCCTGGAGCTTTATTGAACTTCCATTTTCAGAAGGGCTCCTCTCAAAGATTTTTGGGAGGTGTACTTTTGGGATTTCGGGGGTGCCTTGGTAGCATCACATTGTTGCAGGGTGTGGAGGAGCCGCAAAACCCTGATGCCTGCCTGCTAGGGAAACAGCATCCGTGACCCACAGAGTGCTCCAGAGGGAGGGAACCGCGGGGCCCTGTAGGTGTAGGGGTCACTCCGAATTCTGCCGGATGTTCCCCCCTCATCCATCCCCAGGAAACTGTGGGTGTGGCTGAAATTAGTTCCAGTAATCTCTGAACAAAGCCCTGGCCTGAAACCAAGAAAGAAAAGAATAGAAGCCCCAACTGAGGATTCATACACAATAGACTCTCCTAAGAGGTGACGTGAAGTATGATGGGAGCTAGAACAGTGAGAGTCAACGTTCTGAAACTACCATGGGATTCGGCACCCGGAGATTTTGCTTCTTTCACACGTGTGCTGAGTCTAATTATTCCATATTCACCTGGTCATCTGGCAGGCCCTGCCTCTGTTGGCCAGAGCTGCTGTAGCAGATATCACAGGCGGGCTGGCTTATACAACAGAAATTTATGGTCTCACAGTTTTGGAGGCTGGAAGTCCACACTCAGGGTATCAGCAGGCTGTGCTGTCTTCTAGGACCGTAGCCTGCTGGTGGCGCCTTGCTGGTAAACAGTCTGCCTCTGCCGCGTGACAATCTGCCTCCTGTCTCCTGCTCGCTCCTCCTCTGTGGCCAACTCCCTCTGCTTAGGGCTCCAGTCGTACAGATCAAGGCCCACCATGATTTAATCTGACGTCATCTTACCAGGATTTTGGAAGATGCTATACTCACATGAGTTCACACCCACAGGACAGTGGTTAGGACTTGAACACATCTTTGTGGGGGACATGATCCAACCCAAACACCCCAAAAGCCTAAGTTCCAGTCATTATCCAATGACTTACTCTTTAGAATCTCTCCCACAATGAAAAAAAAGCTTATATTATACACATATTTTCTATGGTAAAAGGACCAACTATGCATATTAGAACATTTGAGGAAACTATCCTAGTGAGAGGACAGCATCAATTTCTAAATTTTATTTTTAGGAATTTTTCTAGTCTTAAGTTGTTGACATTAGGCACATGTGTAAAGTCGTAGGAAACAAGTGGGATCTGTTGCTTAAATCAGCAGAGCTGATTTGGGGCAATTCATTCAATGGCATGTCCCACAAGGAATTTATATGGCACCCATTATATCCTGGATGCTTCCTAAGCAATGGTGAACAGGTGGCTAAAGAAGGGAAGAATTAAAAACTAGGTTCAGGTATTCGCCTGAGGATACTGAACTTGTGAGTAAAATAAAGCAGTAGATAGACTTTTTTTTGAAGATTTATTTTATTTCATTTATTTATTCTCCCCCCCCTCCCCCGCCCCCATTGTTTGGGCTTACTGTCTGTCATCAACCCTCCACAGTGGCGCGGGCCATCAACAGGCCAGCTTGCCTTCACCAGGAGGTCCCAGGAATTGAACCCAGGGCCTCCTATATGGTAGACAGGAGCCCAATCACCTGAGCCACATCTACCTCCAGTAGACAGACCTTATCCTTTCAAATTCATTGAGAAACCCACACAAAGCTGATTAAACTCTCACTTTGTTTTCAAGTTTCTATTAAGTATTTATATATTTTCCCCCTTGGGTAATGTGCTACTTTGTCATTTTTCTCCTCCTGTTTTGGGCATTAGAGAAAAAATTTGGCAAACAAAGATCAAGGAGGCAGATTTGACTCAACTGGCTCTACCATATGGGAGGTTCAGGGTTCAAACCCATGGCCTCCTGACCCATGGGGTGAGCTGGGCCATGGCGCAGTGCTGATGCACGAAAGGAGTGCTGTGCCACGCAGGGGTGTTCCCCCTGTAGGGGAGCCCCATGTGCAAGGAGTGCACCCTGCATGGAGAGCTGCACCGTGTGAAAAATGCTCAGCTTGCCCAGGAGTGGTGCGGCACACACAGAGAGCTGATGCAGCAAGATGATGCAAAAAAAAGAGACACAGATTCCTGGTGCCGCTGACAAGCATGCGAGAGGACACAGAAGAACACACAGAGAATGGACAGAGAGCAGACAACAGGGGGGTGGGGAGGATGGGGAAGAGGAGAGATATCAATTTTTAAAAATCTTTAAAAAATCAAAACAAACAACAAAAGATCATGTATCTTATTTGAGTTTTGGCCTCACCTGGTAGTACAAACTACAGTTCAGTTTGCGGAGATGTGCCCAGTCCAAAGGCTTGTCTGTGAATTTACTGATTGCTCTGCTAAGTTAATGATTTCATTCTATTGGGATGGAAAATTTGGTAATCCTAATTAGACATTACCACATGGAAAAGCCCACATTTTTTTCCTGCATTTATTTAAAACAATGAGGCAATGGTCTCTACAGCTCCCAACTAACTCTTACAGTCACCAGATAGATGGAAGATTAATGGACATAACTTAGCTCATGGGGAAATCCGATTCCTTCAGCCTGACCGAATGCCACCTAATTTTACAAACCCCATCCAATCCTTCTATTCAACACAAAAAATTCATTCAATAAATATTAATTGACCACCAGAAAGTACTTCAAAGACACCAGATATTATAATAGTTAGAATCTTGTGGAGTCCTTATTCTAGCAGCACAACTCAAATCCAAAAGGAGAAGAGGAAGAAACAAGAACTGAGGAAATTCACTTGAAGAGGGCAGTCTGTGGAGCTTTGTTAGATTGGCTTGTTTGGGAAGAGGCTCTGAGATGTAACAGGATGCCCAAGTTTTGCTGGGGAGATATAGCTATTAAGAAGTGAGGAATGCAGGATTAGGTCCAGGAGAAGCTGATCCACAATGAGTCGCAAAGAAGGTCCCAACCAGTCCTACAAGAAGTTCTGGAGCTAAGAGGATCCTTCAGAGTGTCCAAAATTGAGGCTGGACATCTGCCCTTTGTATCCAATACATCTGCCTCTCAATGGCTATGAAAGTCCCCTGGAGAAGAAGCATGCTCCAGTTATCTACTGCCATGCAACAAACTGCTCTAAAACGTAGCGGCTTATGACAATAAACATTTTATTATGTTTTACAAACTCATGGGTCAGGAATTCATTCAGGGCTCAGCTGGTTGAGCTGGCCCAATTAGATTGAATCCCAAACAAACAAAATCTAATCTTTTCATTAGGTGTTGTTACTTGGATATCCCAATTTTTAAAAATTAAGAAACTCATGAAAACTTTGCCCTATTACCTAAAAGGATCATTTTCAAACTTCGAGTTTAAGATTGAAACTCTTACAGAGCCTGTAAGTATAATACCCCTTGCTATGTGCTATTGTAATTGTTTAATAAAAAGCTGAGCAAGATAAAGAATCCCTGCCTTGAGAGAGCTTTCCATATAATTATGCAGTTACCTAAGGTCGGCTTTGCAAAAGTCCTCATGTCATTTTAAGCCGCTTGTAGATAGTGAAGAATCACTGAAGAGTTTACCCCCTGGAAGATACTAAGGGGCTGTTTCAGTGTCCCAGATGAGCACAGAGAGCCTCGAGCACTGGGGCTGGAAAGGAGGAGGAGAGCTTATTAGGGTCAAAGGCTCAGTGGGAAGACTCCAAGCTGAGGTTTCAGTTTTACCACACAGCAAGGCTGACAGAGCTGAAGAATTTCTAGCCAAGACTGTAAAGGCAATGCTGCAGGAAGCAGAGAGGCATGTGATTCCCATTCCTGCTGCATCCCTGAGCTCCCTCCCACTTTAGGTTAAGTAAAGTGGTCTCTGTTGTCTAGCAGATGCTTAATAAACAGGCTCACCTTTCAGTGACAAATGAAAACACAGATACAAACGAATGGGCGAAGAAGGGCCCCATTTGTCTGTTCGTGTTGCTTTTACAAACTGCTCAGCAAAAGTATCCCAGTGAGCTTCAATCATTCCATTTTCCCTTTTTTCTTTTCTCTCATTACAGTCATTATTGGTCACAATAGGCTGCTCACAAAACAGCTGGTGATTATGGTTTAATGCGTCCTTTCTGAAATCTGCAGGGAAATTAAAGCAGGGAGCTACCTGGGGAGAATGGGACAGGGAAATGGGTTTGGGCACAGCTGAGGCAATAGCTCTAAGTGCTAATGACACAACTCTCCCCAGCTATCAGACCAGGGCTGACCTTAAACAGTTTAGGAGAGCCGAGGTCACTCGTTTGCAATCGAGTCAAATTATATTGCCATCTGTGCTAGGGGATCCTGGCTGGAGGCCCCTTTCCAGCCCAAGGGTTCTAGTGTTTCTTCTGAACCCTTAAGTGAATTCCAGAAATGCCTGCCAATAACATGCCAGCATTCAAAGTCAGCTCTGGACCAGGCAAGTATGTTCATCTTTGGGCATTAGCTTATAGGATTGCACAACATCAGTCAAAAGCATTTTTTTTTTTTTTTTGCCAGCATTAACATGCATCCTCATAAAGTATTAAGAAGGAAGCAAATGTGGCTCAAGCGATTGAGCTCCTGCCTACTACATGGGAGGTCCCTGTCAGTTCCTGGTGCCTCCTAAAAAAGCGAGCTGGCAGGACAGGTAGGTGTGGCAACTGGCACAACAAAATGACACAACAAGAGACATAAGAAGAAAAATGTAATGAGAGACACAACAAAGCAGGGAATAGAGGTGGCTCAAGTGTTTAGGTGCTTCCTTCCCACATCAGAGGTCCTGGGTTCGGTTCCTGGTGCCTCCTAAAGAAACAAGGAAGATGAACAGACACAGCAAGTGCAGACAAGCGGTATGTGTGGGAGGAAATAAATAAATAAAATAAATCCTCAAAAAAATAATAAAGTATTAAGAATTCCATTTAGAAGAATTCTGTCTCTCCATCACTTTCTACTAACTCCTCCATCACTGCCCTCCCAAGTAACTTTAAATCAGATTCAACTGATCTGATTATAATACCTAAAAGCATTGATAATGAAAGAGAAAGATACGCATTTAACAAATGAAATTAATTTTTTCTCTTTGTGTAACAGTCAACAAAGATGAAATACACATTTTTTTTCCCAAAACACCTAAACCTGCACTCACCAATACAATTGCCACTAGCTATACATGGCTATTTAAATGTAAATATACATCAAATTAAATCGGAAATTTAATTTTTAGTGGTAAAGCCAATTTCAAGTGCTCAGTGGTCTTAAGTGGCAACTAACTGGCTTCCATACTGTGCAGTGCAAAACCTTAAGAACGTATAAACTAGGAGAATGTAGTAAAATAATTAAGAAGTGATGAGTTTCGAGTATTTGTTATCTTTGCTTTTAATATAATGTTTAATGGTAAGTTTCTATACTTTCATTTTTTATAGTGGTTGTGTTTAACAACCAGATCATAAAATTCCTGAATATATACTCATCGGTTCTGGAGAGCCAGTAAAAACTGGCTGCAGCACACCACTGGAGTATTTCTGCCATCCCGGAAAGTTCTATGAGACACGGCTGCCCCAAGCAATGCACTAAGTTATTAGCATGGCAACAGAAATATCCAGAAGGAGAGTGAGAACCTCCCCACCCCTGGACTGGTAGCAAAGATAAGATTTAAAGGATCCTGATCTCCCCATTCACCTTCCTTTACTCAGCCCTAAACCAAATTCCTTGTCATTTCCTTGCAGAAAGGGATGTACACTTAATTGTTTCAGAGTGCTTCATCCTCGTAGATGATTTGCAACAAATTCTCTGGCACACTCCATAAACCTCTTCTTCCTTCATTTCCTCTCTTCTTCAGACTGTAAAACTATTTTTTTTTTTCCTCCTAACTTCATCATTACAGAAAGGCCTGAGGCCCATGATTCCCCAAGTCACTTTCCAATTCACCGGCCTCCCTGGTGTTTTGCATAGAATTCAGGACAATGCTGCAGGCTGAAGCCTCACCAGAAATTTACACAATGCCCTAATGTTCTTCTGATTCCCCAGGCTTTCTTCCATTGATTGCAGCCTGGAATCCCTTTGCTTTCTCCAGACAGGCTTTGCTTCTTGGTTCAGAGAATTCAGAGTGAAATTTGGTTCAGAATAGAATAAGCACACAGAAGACTCTTTCTTGTCGACAAACCAAGATGGAAACTTCTTTTGTCTTAGAAGAATATGCGCCAGAGATTATTCACAGGAGGTGATGCCAATGATTGTAGTTTCTATTTTGACTCAAACTAGCAAATGACATTTTGGTACCTAAGATGAGTGTGCCCAGGAGCAGGACCAAGGTATAGGCATGCTATTCTCAAGCCAATTTTCTCAGTCTCACTGTGCAACAGAAAACCCCAAGGAACTTTTACAAAATACAGAAGCGATAACCGCTCCCTCAGAGAGTTTGATTCACTTACTCTAGCATTGGTATTAGTATTTTTTAAAAGCTCTGCTGCTTGTACTAATGTGCAAACAAGGCTGAAAGCTATGGCTGGAGTGATGAGGGTCTAACCTGCTGGAGGCCATTCCATTCCACAGAGAAACTGGAGAAAAGGACCTTGGTTTTGGTAGCAGATTGTCCTGGATGAACTTTGGGCAAATCTCTTGATTCCCTATATCTGTATCCCCACTTATAAATGAAAGAGAGAACTACTTCACTAGCAGCTGTTATAATTACCTGACACATAATTGTCATGAGAAATTAGAATTTTTAGAGAGGCAGAACATCACCTCAGTCTCTCCCTGAACCTGAGAGATGAGGAAACTGAGACCTAATAGGAATAAGGGATTCTTTTTACAGAAAGTTTCTCTATATGTGCCAGAACCTAAAATAAAATCCAGGTTTAGATCACCCTTCATTCCCACTTATGCATGATTCCTCCAGAAGGAAGAGAAAGTGGGATGGCAAATCCCCTCTTCTTTTCCTCTTCATTCTCACAGACATAAATGACTGAGAATAGCTTAAGTGTGACCATCTGCTCATGGTGATGTCTAAGTTAAAGCCAGCATTAAAGAAAGGAATCACACTCCAATAACGGAAAACCAGACTTCAGTCAGGAGGGTAGGAGGTAGGGCACATTGTTCACGTTACGGGGAAAAAAGTATGATCTTTTTTTCACCGTTGTTCTTCCCATCAACAGTAGTAGTGCCATCTTATTTTGTACCCTGCTTTCTCTCTTTCAAAATATTTCCGGGGGAATGATCTCATCAGAGCCACACAAGACCCCTATGAAGTAGGTGAGGGAGATAGACTTCACCCCACCTTACAGATGAGCGCCATAGAGCGAAGGAAGGAGTAAGTGTGCAGGCGGGAGATGCGACTGCGATTCTAAAAGGTGAGCTACTACTTGCCTTTGGCTGGAGTAGAATTCTCTTGTTTTAAACTGTTTTTAACATGTCTCAAAAATCAACTCTCTATTTTCTCCCTCATATAGTGCTTTACTTTTTATTTAATCACTCAGGCAAGCGTTGCTTTGTGTACATTTCTCATAATCTTCTTTGAGAGGTCAACTATATCAATTTCCCCCTACATTATATTTGGTCTAAACTTTTAACATTCTATAATGAATAGAAAATTATATGTCAAAACAAACATTTAATAATTAGTAGAACCACGTAAGGATGTGACTAAGGACACAAATTAAATTTATGTGGGCTGAGGCAAAATCAGACATCTCTGAACCTACTACAATCTGAATTAATTTGCTAAAGATTCTCTTTCCTTTGCTCTCAAAGACCTATCAAGTCGTATGCACTTGTAAAAAGATCTGCAGGGCCTGAAAGGAAAAAACAAGGGTGAGAGACTTAGAGAAGAGTATAGAAATGAAGATTATTAAGAAGGGTAAATTAAAGGGTAAAAAGATAGGTAATAGTATGAAATGACAACAACGGAAAGCCAAAAGACAAAATGGATGAAGTAATGCCCATACAGTAATAACATTGAATGTTAATGGCTTGAATTCCCCAATCAAAAGACAAACTGAATGAATGGACTAAAAAAATATGAGCCATCTATATGCTGTCTACAAAAGACACACCTCAGACATAAGGATACAACCAGGTTAAAAATGAAAGGTTGGTGGGGAACAGATATAGCTCGAACAGTTGAGCGCCTGCTTCTCACACATGAAGTCCTGGGTTCGATCTCCGAGACCTCCTAAAAACAAAACAAACAAATGAAAAAACCAACTCAGGGGAGCTGATGTAGCTCAGTGGTTGATCATTGGCTTCCCATGTACAAGGTCTCAGGTTTAAGCCCCACCCGTGGTGGCTCAAGAAAAAAAACAAAAAAAAAACAGTGAAAGTGTGGAAAAAGATATTCCATGCAAACAGTAACCAAATAAAGAGCTAGAGTAATGATACTAACATCTGACAAAATAGATCAAAATAGATTTTAAGTGTGAAACTGTTATAAGGGATGAAGAAAGTTATTATATATTAATAAAAGGAACAATCCACCAAGAAGAAATAACTATACTAAATATGCACCTAACCTCAGTCCCCCAAGATACATGAGGCACACACTGGCAAAACTGAAGGGAGAAATAGGTGTAGCAACAGTAATTGTTGGAGACTTCAATAAACCACTCTCAGACTATCTGGATAGAGGATAAAAAAAGGAACAGCGAGCTTGAATAATATAATAATTGAACTAGACCTAACAGACATCTATAGATCATTGCACCCCACAAGAGCAATGTACCCATTCCTTTCAACTGCCCATGGATCCTTCTCCAAGATAGACCATACCCTGGGTCACAAGTTAAGTCTCAGTAAATTTTTAAAAATTGAAATTATACCAAACACTTTCTCTCATCACAATGGAGTGAAGCTGGAAATCAATAATGGACAGAAAAAGGGAAAATTCATCAATATATGGAGCTTAAACAACACAGTCATAAACAATCAGTGGGTCAAATAAGAAATTGCAAGAGAATTCAGCAAATATCTTGAAATGATTGAAAATGAGAACACAATATATCAAAGCCTATGGGACACCACAAAGGCAGTGTTGAGAGGGCAATTTATAACCCTCAATGCTTGCATTAAAACAGAAGAAAGAACTACAGTTGGAGATCTAATTGCACACCTAGAGGTACTAAAGAAAGAACAGCAAACTAATTCCAAACCAAGCCAAAGAAAGAAATAGTAAAGATCAGAGCATAAATAAATGAAATTGAGACAAAAAACAATAGAGTGAATCAACAAAACCAAAAGCTGGTCCTTTGAGAAGATCAACAAAATCAACAAACACTTAATTTAGGAAAAAAAGAGAGAAGACACAAATAAATAAAATCAGAAATGGGGGAGGGGGGGCATTACCACTGACCCACAGATATAAGGTAGATTAAAAGAGGATATTATGAAAAACTGTACGTTAAAAACTAGACAATATAGAGGAGATGGACAAATTGCTAGAAACAGATGAACCACTGCACTGACCCTAGAAGACAGAGAAGACCTCAATAAACCAATCACAAGTAAAGAGATTGAAACAGTCATTAAAAACTTCCCAAAGATGAAAAGCCAGGGACCAGATGGTTTCACAGGTGAATCCTGCCAATCCTTCAAAGACAATCTAATACCAGTTTTGCTCAAGCTCTTCCAAAAAATTGAACAGGAAAGAATGCTACCAAACTCATTCTATAGCGCCAACATCACCCTAATACCAAAATGAGATAAAGACACTACAAAAGAAGAAAATTACAGGTGAATATCTCTAATGAATATAGATGCAAAAATCCTAAAAAAATACCTGCAAACTGAATCCAAAAGCAAATTAAAAGAACTGTATGCCACAATCAAGTGGGTTTTATCCTTGGCAGCAAGGGTGGTTCAACACAAGAAAATCAATTGGTGTAATAAACCACATTGATAAACTGAAGAAGAAAAATCACATAATCCTCTTTTTTTTTTTTAAAGTTCTGATGACTCTTTTTTTTTTTTTTAAAGATTTATTTATTTATTTAATTCCCCCTCTCCCCCGGTTGTCTGTTCTCTGTGTCTATTTGCTGCGTCTTACTTCTTTGTCCGCTTCTGTTGTCGTCAGCGGCACAGGGAGTGTGGGCGGCGCTATTCCTGGGCAGGCTGTGCGGGTGCACTCCTTGCGCGTGGGGCTCCCCTATGCGGGGGACACCCCTGCGTGGCAGGGCACTCCTTGTGTGCATCAGCACTGCGCATGGGCCAGCTCCACATGGGTCAAGGAGGCCCGGGGTTTGAACCGCGGACCTCTCATGTGGTAGACGGACGCCCTAACCACTGGGCCAAGTCCGTTTCTCCATAATCCTCTTGATTGATGCAGAAAAGGTATTTGACAAAATACAACACCTTTTCTTGATAAAAAATACTCTAAAAGGTAGGAATAGAAGAAAAGTTTCTCAATATGGCAAAATGCATATATGAAAAATCCACAGCTAGCATTGTACTCAACAGTGAAAGACTGAAAGCTTTCCTGCTGAGATCAGGAACAAGACAAGGATGCCCACTGCCACCATTATTATTCGATATTGTGCTAGAATTTCTAGCTAGAGCAATTAGTCTAGATAAAGAAATAAAAGTCACCCAAATAAGAAAGGAAGAAGTAAAACTTTCACTATTCACTGATGACATGATCCTATATCTAGAAAATCCTGAGAAGTCCACAAAAAGCTACTAGAATTAATAGATGAGTTCAGCAAAGTGGTGGGATTAAGATTGATATGCAAAAATCAGTAACGTTTCTATACACAACTGATGTGAATTCTGAGGAGGAAATGAGAAAATATTCCGTTTATAATAGCAACTAAAACAATCAAATACTTAGGAATGAGCTTAACCAAGGACATAAAGGATCTCTATTCAGAAAACTATAAAACATTGCTAAAAGAAATTGAAGAATAGTCAAGTAAGCGGAAGGACATTCCATGTTTGTAGATTGCAAGACTAAATATTGTGAAGATGTCAGTTCTACCCAAACTGATTTACAGACTCAATGCAATCCCAGCAAAAATCCAAACAGCCTTTTCTACAGAAATTGAAGTCAATAACGGAATTTATTTGGAAGGGTAAGAGTCCCGAATAGTCAAAAATGTCTTTGAAAAGAAGAATGGAGTTGGAGGACTCTCACTTTCCAACTTTAAAGCATATTATTTTGCTACAGTTGTAAAAACAGCATGGTATTGGCATAAAGACAGACAGATTGTACAATAGAACTAAATCAAGAACTCAGAAATAGACCCTCACATGTACAGTCAAGTAATTTTTGATATGGTTGTCAAGCCCAACCAGCTGGACCAGAACAGTCTAATAAAAAAATGGTGCTCGGAGAATTGGATAGCCATGTCCAAAAGAGAAAAAAGAAGACCCCTATGTCACACCTTTTACAAAAATTAACTCAAAATGGATCAAGGACCTAAATACAAAAGGAACAACCATAAAATTCCTAGTAGAAAATGTAGGAAAACATCTTCTAGATCTTATGGTAGACTGTAGTTTCTTAAACCTTACACCCAAAGCACAAACAACAAAAGAAAAAATAGATAAATGAGACCTCCTCAAAATTCAACACTTTTGCACCTCAAAGGACTTTGTCAAATGGGTGAAAAGGCAGCCAATGGGAAAAAAATATTCAGCAATCACATTTCCAATAAGAGTTTAATATCCATGATATATACAACTCAACAATAAAAAGAAAAACTACTTGATTAAAAATTGGGCAAAAGACTTGAAAAGATATTTGTCCAAGGAAGAAATACAAATGGTGGAGAAACACATGAAAAAATATTCAACATCACTAGTGATTAGGGAAATGCAAATCAAAACTTCAATGAGATAATCATTTCACACCTATTAGACTGGCCACTACTAAAAAGTCAGAAAAATAAATGTAGATAGATAAGAATGCTTATTCATTGTTGGTGGAAATATAGAATGGTACAGTCACTGTGGAAGACTGTTTTGGCAGTTCCTAAACAAGTTGAATGTAGACTTGCCATGTGACCCAGAAATACCATTACTAGGAATATACCCAGAAGAACTGAGAGCAGTGACACGAATAGACATCTGCACACTGATGTTCATAGCTGCATTATTCATGATAGCCAAAAGTTGGAAACAGCCCAGGTGTCCATCAACTGAAGAATGAATAAACAAATTGTGGTGTATATGCACAATGGAATATTATGCAGTGGTAAGAAGAAATGAAGTCCTGAAGCATATGACACCATGGATGAACTTGGAGGACATTATGTTGAGTGAAGCAAGCCAGACACAAAGGGCAAATACTGCATGATTGTGCTATCATGAACTAAATATGTAAACCTATGGAATTAATAATTAGAATATAGGTCACCAGAAAATAGAATGATGGTAGAGAATGGAAAGTTGATGGTTAATCTGTACAGAATTGGTTAAAAGGTTGTTTGTAAATCTTTGAAAATGAAATGAAATGTTGAGAGCACATCATGCTGCTTATGACTAGCTTAGCTATTATAAGGGTATGACAGTGGTTGAAAGGGAAAGCATAAGGACCTTCATATTAATAGAAGGAAAGCTAAAAATGTAACTTGGGACTGTAAAAAATAGTGAAACCTCATGTAAAATACAAATATGAGTGCTTTTCCATATATAAGACTTTTTACAAAACATAAATACAAATAAACTAGAAAGAAGGAAACAAGAGCAGCTATGTATGGCAGAGGAAGCATAGAGAGCTTGAGGGTTGATGAGTTTTGCTTTTTGTTTTTTGTTTTTCAGTATTGCAGTTATTGTTGCTGGAATAATGAAGATGCTCTAAGAATAGCTAGGATAATAAATGCACAACTATGTGATTGTACAGAATACCATTGATTATGTACTTTGAGGGATTTATGCTTTATTAATATGTATCAATAAAATTGATTTGCTAAAAAAAAATTCCTGCAGGAAGCCCCACCTAAATAAAAATGATGGAGTAAGAAGTTTCAGGGCTCCATCCCTCCACAGAATCTTTCAACAACCAGAAAGAACTGGCCAAACTATCTTCCTCAAAGCAATTGCTGGTTTTAGGACAGAGTGTAGGACATGCCTAGGACCATGAGAAAGCTGATTCCTAGGGGAGAAGCCATATCATATCCATACAAATGTCTAATTCCCAGAGCCACATAGGTGTGCTCAAGGCAGGATACCTGTGCAGGCAGTATCATGGAGGCCCCCATGCTTTGGCCTTGATTTATTTCTAAACTCATTATATAGACAAGTTCCGAAGGAGAGCACTCTCCTAGATCAATCTGCAAAGACTAAGAAAGGTGTTTTATGCTTTTGTTTTTTTTTTGGTTAGCTTCAGGCATACAAGGACAGCTCTATCATACCACAAATTAAATACAAACTTAAGGAACAGATATTTCATAGTCTAGATACTAGAGATAACACATTAAATATCAAAATGCCCAAATTTCAACAAAAGAGTCCAAACATACAAAGCCACAGAAAGTGATGGCCAGTCAAGAAGATTAAAGTATTAGAAACCATCAATAATGAGGACAGACCTGGGACATATCAGACCAAGCCTTTTTAAAAATGGTGCTGGGAGGGAAACGGATGTGGCTCAACCAGTTGGGCTCCTGTCTACCACACAGGAGGTCCAGGGTTTGATGCCCAGGCCTCCTGGTGAGGGCAAGCTGGCCCATGCAGTGAGCTGGCCCATGTGGAAATGTCATCCTGTGTGGGAGTCCTGCCCTGCGTGGGAATGCCGCCCTCCATAGGAAAGCTGACCTGCACAGGAGTGCCAGCCAACACAGAGAGCTGTCACAGCAAGATGATGCAACAAGAGACACAGAGGAGAGAAAACAGGAAGACATAGCAGAACAGGGAGCTGAGGTGGCACAAGAGAGTGTTTGCCTCTCTCCCACTCCAGAAGGTCCCAGGATCAGTTCCTGGAGCCACCTAATGAGAATACAAGCAGACAGAGAATAACACGCAGCAAATGGACATAGAGAGCAGACAATGGGGGAACAGGGTGGGAGGGGGGAGAAATAAATAAAAAATAAATCTTTTAAAAAAATGGTGCTGGGAAGCAGATGTGGCTCAAGTGGTTGGGCTCCTGCCTACCACATAGGAGGTCTGTGGTTCTGTTCCCAGTACTTCCTAAAGAAGATAGCAAGCTGGTGTGATGGGCAGGTGTGGTAAACTGACACAACAAGATGACACACAAAGAGACGCAATAAGAAAAACATAATGAAAGATACAACAAGGCAAGGAGTAAAGGTTCCTGGTGCCTCCTAGGGAGGACAAGCAGGATGGCAAGCTGGTGCAAGGGCAGGCACTGTAAGCTGATACAACAAGATGACACAACAAGATACAGAAAAGGAAAAACATAATGAGAGACACAACAAAGCAGGGAACAGAGGTGATTTCAGCAATTAGGTGCTTCCTTCCCACATCAGAGGTCCTGGGTTTGCTTCCTGGTGCCTCCTAAAGAAACAAAGACGATGAACAGACACAGTAAGTGCAAACAACGAGGGGGTGTGAAGAGATAAACAAAATAAATCTTTAACAAATGGTGCTAAATATGTTCAAACAAATGAAATAAGGAAAATGATGGATGGACAAAAACAGAATATCAATAGAGAGGTAGAAATCATGAAAAGAACCTAAACAAAGCTGAAGACCACAACAACAGAAATAAACATTTCCTAGTAAGGTTCAACAGCAGATTGGATGTGGCAGAAGAAAAAAATCAGGGAACTTGAACATAAGGCAATTGAAATCACCCAATGTGAGAAGCAGAATGAAGAAAGAATGAAAAATAAACAGAGCCTGAAGACTCTTGGGACACCATGACGCATAGCAATCAATTTATGTATTGTGGGAAACCCAGAAAGAGAAGAAGGAGACGAGAGCAGAGAGAATATTCAAAGAAATAATGGCTGAACACTTCCCAATTTAATGACAGACATAAATACACACATCCAAGATTCTCAACAAACACCAGACAGGATAAACCCAGATAGACCCACACTGCACCATGTTATAATCAAACTATCTAATGCCAGCAATAAAGAGAGAATGCTGATAGCTGCAAGATAGAAGCAAAATGTCATATACAAGGGAACCTCAATTAGATTAAATGTTGGTTTCTCATTGGAAGCTATGGAGGCAAGAAGGCAATGGGATGGCATATTGAAAGTGCTGAAAGCAAAAAATTGCCAACCAAGAGTTCTATATCTGGCAAAACTGTCCTTCAAAAATGAGGGAGGAGCAGATGTGGTTCAAGCAGTTGAATACCTGCTTCCCACATGGGAGGTCCCAGGTTCAATTCCTGGTGCCTCCTAAAAAACAAAACAAACAAGCAAAATAAATGTAACAACCAACTCAGGTAAGCTGATGTGACTCAGTGGTAGCGCTGGCTTCCCACATATGAGGTCCCAGGTTCAATCCTGGGATCCGGTACCGCAAAAAAAAAAAAAATGAGGGAGAGATTAAGATATTTCTAGATAAACAAAAGCTGAGGGAGTTTGTCACCACTATGCTGGCTCTGTAAGAGCTGCTAAGGTGAGTTCTATAGAATAAAAGAAAAGGATTGAGACAATAGATAAAAGCCACATGAAGAGTTAAGGATTCCTGGCAAAGGTAGCAGCAGCAAGGGTAAATATAAATGCCACTGCTCTTGTATTTTTGGCTTATAACTCCATTTTTCACTTCCTACAGGAGCTAAAATGCAAACATATAAAATGTATGATAAATGAGTGGTTTTGGACTACTAGATAAACATGTAATTTATGACAAGAACTATATAAAGGTTGGGGGACAGAGGGGTATAGGAAAATAGTTCACAGATAATATTGAACATGAATAGGTATCAAAGAAAACAAAAATAGTTATAGATTTAACATGTTAAATTTAAAGCCCATGGTAGCTACAAAGAAAATATTGGAGAATATGCAAGGTTATAAAGACAGAAAGTAGAGTATACAGGCTGCCAGGTGTGGGGAACAGGGAGAATGGGGACTTAATGCATTGTAGGTACAGGGTTTCTGTTTGGGTAATGGAAGCTGGTGAGGTGGCTGCAACATTGTGAATGTGACTGATTTCACTGAATGGTATCCTTGGGAACGGCTGAGATGGAAAAGTTTATGTTGTAGGTATGTTCTCACTATTAATAAAAGGAAGAGCAACTAAGGAGATAATTAAATATAATATGTGATCCTGGATGGGATCAAATAAGGGAGGAGGAAAGGTTCAAAAGAACATTATTGGGACATGTGAAAAACTGGAATATAGACTGTAAGTTTTATATCAATGTTACATTTCTTGAACTTGATATCTGCGCTTAAGGTGGGTGCATAAGTGAATATCCTTGTTCATAGGAGATGTACATGGCAGTAGTAAGTGTTCAAGCAGTGTGATGTATACAACCTACACTCAAATGTTCAGACAATGGATTAATAGACAGATACATGGATAGATGGATAGATAGATCTATGGACTGATAGATAGGTAAAATAGATGGATAGATAGAATGATATAGTAAATGTGGCAAAATGTTAATATTGGAAGAGCTGGGGGGATAGCGGTGTGTTGGTGTTTTCTGTATGAGGTTTGTATTATTTTTGTAACTGTCCTCTATGTTTGAAAGTATTTCAAAATAAAAAGTTAAAAAAAGAAAGAAAAGGACCTGCACTATTTTCAGTCCATGTGGATGCTGCAATCTTCACTCGACCACTGAAACAGGCCCTTTGGAGCCCTCTTCCCCGGGGCAGAAGCGGGGCAGCTCCTTATAACGGCTCCCTGTGCTCTCCTCAGGGTGTGGAGGCTCTGACAGCTCCCCGAGTCTTAGGTTTCATAAAGTAATATTTCAAAAACTTTTTTGCCAAAGTCTTTTTACCAAGAATTGCAGCGCCCCTCCAAGGCTTTGCTTGATTTGGAACCCAAATGAATCACGCTGAATACAAGAAGAGTCTGGTGAGGCCCAATGAACACTCTTCTTAGAATAATGTCTGAGGATTACAGTCTGGGAATTCCCCAGGCTCTGTATTTATAAAATGGGAATAATAATAATAATACCTATTTTAGGGTTATTGTGAGGATTTAGTAAGAATTGCTTATGAAGCATTTAATATCATGCCTGGCACAAGATAAACACTTGATAAATGTTGTTATTGAAGTGTGTGCCATGTCTCCTCAATGAGATTGAATTTTCTTAAGGACTAAACTAGAGTCTATACCTCTGGGCTCCATAGTACCCCAAAATAGGAGAAATCTTCAGTAAGTACTTTCAGCATAAGTAAACGTTGCTTCTTTCACTGTAAGGAGAAGCTAGGGGTTTGGAAAAAAATGCCGGTAATGTGTCTATCAGGAACTAGCTCTAATTTTCATCTCTGTGGGTTAATGGGCAAGTAGTAATAAAAAGAGTTACCATCAAAGTGCTTTGATGGTAAAGGGAGTATTTAAATATTGTAAACAAACAAGTCCACAGTAGCAACAATAAACCCACCCTCCTCTGTGACTCCATTTCCATGCAACATCTGTCGAGTCCTTGTGAGTTGCTTATCATGGCGCCAGGCATGTGACATGCACTGACTCATTCGCTCCTCCCACTAGTCCAACGAGGTTGGAACTATCACTGTTCCCATTTTATTAGTGATAACTACAATCATAATAACTAACACTTGCTGAGGGCTTTACTATGTGTTAGTGTTTAAGATACTTTATCAATATTAACTCATTTAATCTTTTTTTGAGTTAGACCAGTAATTTATTCAGGTAGGGAGGGAAGAGAAATGAGAGGAAATAATAGAGCAGGGTCCCAAGTAGAGAAGAAGGAGTTGAAAAGGGATAAAGAGGTCTGATTTACAGAGTACAATTCCCCATTATAGGTTATAAATCCCCAGGTTTACTTGAGTGGCCACATGGCAGAGGAAAAATGGCAAGAGCAGGGCACAGAGGGCCAGAATGGGTCCAGAGGCAGGAGAGCAGGGCACACCTCATTTAATCGTAACAACAGCCCTGTGAGGTGGTGGCTCATCTTTTTCTTTTCTTTTTTTCTTTTTACAGCTTTGTTGATATAGTTGGAATACAAAAAACTGCACAAAATAAACTATCCATCTTGACACGTTTTGACCTAGGTATACACTGTGAAACCTTCATCATCATATTCATTGTGGCCATATTCATTTCTCCCCAAAGGTGTCCTCATGCCTTTTTAAATGCTGCCTTGACCCCCTCACCACTCTACCCCCATTCCAGAAAAATAAAAAACTTATCTGCTTCTGTCATAATAGATTAGTTTGCATTTTCTAGAAATGCATATGCATTTGTACTCTTTTTTTTTTTTTCCTGGCTCCTTTCACTCAGCATGATTATTTTGAGATGTATCCATGTTGTGGTATGCATCCACAGTTCATGCCTTTTGATTGCTGAATAGTATTCCTTTATGTGCACATTCCATAATTTGTTGATTCATTCATCTGTTGATGGACATTTGGATTATTTCCAGTTTTTGGCTATTAAAAATAAAGCTGTTAGGAATATTGGTATGCAAGTCTGTCTACAGACATAAGCTTTTGTTTCTTTTCGATAAATTCCCAGGAGTGGAATAACTGGACCATATGGTAGGTGGATGTTTAACTTTTTGACAAACTGCCAAAATGTTTTCCAAAGTGGTTGTACCATTTTATACTCCCACCAGCAGTGTATGAGAATTTCCGTTCCTCCACATTGCTGCCAATATAATCAGACTTTTTTTCATCATTCTAATAGTTATGTAGTGTTATTTCATCGTGCTTTTAATATGTATACATTTCCTTTGGTGCAATGTCTCTTCAAATATTTTGCCCATATTTTTAAAATGTGTGCATCTCTTGCAGCATTCCCTGGAGAAATGATTTATTTTAGGACTGGAGCAGGAAACACAAGATACAGCATTTTATAGTATTACAAAGTAAGGAAGTGCTAAAAAAAAATTGAACTAAAGTTAAAACAAAAATCACATTCCACAATGACAGGATTACATCAAAAAACACAGGAACCAACCTTAAGTGCTGCCAATAGTCAAAACTGGAACAATTTGAGCAAAGACAAAAACAAATCAATAATAATAATAATATTTATTATTTATTTATTTCTCTCCCCTTCCCCCATGCCCCCATTGTCTGCTCTCTGTGTTCATTCGCTGTGTGTTCTTCTGTGTCCACTTGCATTCTTGTCAGCGGCACTGGGAATCTGTGTCTCTTTTTGTTGCATCATCTTGCTGTGTCAGCTCTCTGTGTGCGTAGCGCCACTCCTGGGCAGGCTGTGCTTTTTTTGCACAGGGCAGCTCTCCTTATGGGGCACAGTTCTTGCACATGGGGCTCCCCTATGCAGGGTACACCCCTGCGAGGCACAGCACTCCTTACGCGCATTGGCACTGTGCGTATGACAGCTCACCACAGTCAGAAGGCCCTGGGTTTGAACCCTGGACCTCCCACGTGTAGGCGGATGCTCTACCAGTTGAGCCAATTTCGCTTCCCAACAATAATAATAAAATACTATTGTATTATGATTAAAAGTATAAAATACATATCCATGAGTTCATACTGGCATAAACAAATGATTGAATAAAAAATAAATGAGGAGAGTAAACAAATTCCCCACACAGAAGATTATAAGTAATTTATGTTAGCTACTTCATTCTCAATGAGGTGGAAAATAACCCTAACTCCTTAAATGTGGACTGCACATAATGACTTCCTTGGACAGTGTACTAAATGAAATGGGAGTAAAGAGTAACTTCAGAGTGGAGAAACCTGCCACACACTACCTCAGCCAAGTGATCAAGTTCAACATCAACAGTGATAAGTGAGGTTGACTGTACTCCACTGATATGATATAATGAAAATGTCAATTTACCCCTGAGATCTTCCTCCCCTGTATTAGTCAGCCAAAGGGGTGCTGATGCAAAATACCAGAAATTGGCTGGTTTTTATAAAGGGTATTTATTTGGGGTAGGAGCTTACAGATACCAGGCCATAAAGTGTACATTACTTCCCTCACCAAAGTCTATTTTCACGTGTTGGAGCAAGATGGCTGCCGATGTCTGCAAGGGTTCAGGCTTCCTGGGTTCCTCTCTTTCCAGGGCTTGCTTCTTTCCAGGCTTAAGGTTCCTCTCTTCCCAGGGCTCTAGCTTAAGACCTCAGCATCAAAACTCCAACATCAAAAACCCTTAATTCTGTCCTTTGCCATGCCTTTTATCTGAGTCCCCACCCACCAAAGGGTGGGGACTCAACACCCTACTGGCACAAGAGGTTTACATAATTACTTAATCAAGTAAACCTATGAATTCAATATAATCTAATATGCCCAGAAGAAAAGATCAGTTTACAAACATAATTCAATATTTCTTTTTGGAATTCATCAATAATATCAAACTGCTATATCCTCCAAATCCATAACCCCATGCTAATGAGAAGAAAAAGTCTGAAAAGCCTAAGTGAAGAACATTCTACAAATATCTGACCAGTACTCCTCCAAACTCTCAAGGTCATTAAAAATAAGGATGAGAAACTCTCCAGCCAAGAAAAGCCCAAGGGAACAGAACAACTAAATGTGGTGTCCTGGATGACATCCTAGAAAAGAAAAGGAACATGAGCTAAAAACTAAGGAAATCTGAATAAAGAATGGGGTTTAGTTAACAATAATGTATCAAAAATTGCTTTGTTAATTGTGACAAATGCCCCATAACAATGTAAGATGTGAATAATAGGAAAATCAGGCTTGGGCTATATATGATCTTTGCAATTTTTCTGCAAATCTAAAACTGTTCTGAAAGTAAAATTTATTTATAAAAATGGTATAAAATTGTCCAGTTATATAAATAAGCACAAGGAATGTAAATACAATATGTGTGACCATTAAAGATAATTATAAAATCAGTATAAAATGAAATCTAGACTTTACAAGAGATATATCTGAAATAACAAAATATTTAAAAAATTGAGAATAATAAAAATTGGTAACAAAAATAAAGTTGCTGCAACAAAATAAATATCAGCTATAACATGATTTAAGATGAGAAGTGTTAATAATGATAAACAATGATGGAGTGAAAAATCCACTAAGAAAATATAATAATTATAAAATTCTATGAAGATAACAATATATTAGAAAGCAAATCTGAAAAAAAATTAGAAAAAACAGACAATCTACATTCATAATGAGAGCTTTTCATATACCTCTCTCAGGAATTCATAGATCAAGTGGCCAGCA
This sequence comes from Dasypus novemcinctus, assembly GCF_030445035.2. NCBI lineage: Eukaryota > Metazoa > Chordata > Mammalia > Cingulata > Dasypodidae > Dasypus > Dasypus novemcinctus. Next base: position 40,328,495 of record NC_080687.1, read on the forward strand.
AATTAGAAACAATAAATAAGATTTAAGCCATATACTTAACGATAAAACCAAACTAATAGACAATTTCCTTTTTAAAAAGTATGTAGACTTCTGGGAAGATGGCAGAGTAGAAAGACACAAGACTCTTGTCTCTTCCAGAAAAATAGCTAAAGGATAGGTTAAAATGGCTTAGAAAAAGATCTTCTAGGGTTTAGAATACCAGGCAAAGCCTGGGCCCTACCCAGGAGAGAGAGGGACAAAGGAGGGGAATCACAAAATCAAAACTGTGAATTGAAACCAGTGGCTGCTACTGTTGGCACCCTCCACCACACTAAAGATACCTTAGAATTCTCAGGTCTCTGAGCTGGCTACAGACAAAAGGGTCTCCAGGGATCCACCACCCCAGGAAAGGGGAGAGAGGGACACAACCTAAGGCTGACTCAGCTTTTGACCCACAAATTTGGTCTGTTGTGTCCCATGAGATCCTTGCAGGCTGGGTAGGGTCACGTCATTGTTTGCCTTGGGAGCTGGCAAGGGACTAAAGAGATCTGGGACTAAAGAGATCTGAACCTCCCAATCCCTTTCTCCACTAACCAGGACTGATTGTTAGGAATACAGAGGGAGGTGAAATTATTTCCTACCTGGGAAGAGGGAGGGGGCTGCCAGAGAAGGCTGGAGAACTGTCTCTGAGAAAGTTTAAATTAAAGGCTCTTAGCCACCAGGCAGGAACTTCTGTCACATTGATCCAGTCTGTGTTGCAGCAAACACACTCCAGCCAGACATTGAACTGAATAGGGCTGCCTTCCAAGGAGCACCATCTACTGGCAGACCAAGGAAATGCATGTGAGAAATCAAAAGTAAATAAGAGGTGCTTTTTCTGGCCTTTATAGACTCCCTCCCCAAGTCCCTAGGAAGGGGATCAGCAACCCATTACCAGGTCCAGAGCACAGTTTTGAGCAACTAACAGGGACAATCCCAACAATCCAGGTTGAACCAAGAATCAAAGAATGGCAGTAACACACAGCCTTCTGCCACTAAATCCTTGCTGAAGAGAAAGAAATTGAGCATCTGAGCAAACTACCATCTTAATCAGATGCCTAGACATCAGCAAAAAATTATAAGGCATACTAAGAAAATGGAAGACATGGCCCAAGAAAAAGAATATATAAAATCCCCAGAAGAGATGCAGGATTTGGGAGAACTAGTAAATGAGAAGCACACAAATATCCAAAATCAAATTAATGAGTTGAAAGACAATATGGCTAAAGAGATAAATGACATCAAGAAGACACTGAGCAAGCACAAAAAAAGAATTTGAAATCCTGAATAGAAAAGTAAAAGCACTCTTGGGAAAGAAAGACACAATAGGTGAGATCAAAAACACATTAGAGATTGCTTCTCAACCTTGTGGCTAAGATCACATGTAAAATCACATTAGAGGCATACAACAGCAGACTCAGAAAGATAGACAAAAGAATAAGTGATAATGAAGACAGAACAGCTGAAATTGAAGAGAGAAAAGAATGGGGGAATATTGGGCAGGGGCTCAGGGAATTGAATGACAACACAAAATGCAACAACATACATATCATTGGAGTTCCAGAAGGAGAAGAGAAGGGTAAGGGTGCAGAAAGAGTATTTGAGGAAATAATAGCTTAATTAATTAATTAATTTCCCAACAGTCATGAAAGAAATGAACTTACATGTCCAAGAAGCACACAGTATCCCAATCAGAATAAATCTGAATGGACCTACTCTAAGACACATACTGCTCAGAATGTCAAATGTGAAAGATAAAGAGAAAATTCTGAGAGCAGCAAGGAAGAAGAAACCATCACATATGAGGCACACCCTGTAAGACTTAGCATAGATTTCTCATCAGAGAAAAGGCAGTGGTATGATACAATTATGATACTAAAAGAGAAAAACTGCCAGCCGAGAATTCTTTATTCAGCAAAATTGTCCTTCAAATATGAAGGTGAGTATAAAATATTCACAAACAGAAACTGAGAGAGTTTGTAAAAAAGAATCCAACTTTTAGGGAACATTAAAGGAAACCTTAGAGCCTGAAAGAAAAAGATAGGAGAAAGAGGGCTTGGAGGAGAGTATAGAAGAAATAACAGCAGAGAGGATAACCAAAGAGTAAAAAGACAGACAAAAATGTGATAAGACATATGAAAACCAAAGAAGAAAATGGTGGAAGTAAATAATGCATTTACAGAAATATAATTGAATGTGAATGGATTACACTCCCCAATCAAAAGATATAGGCTGACAGAACAGATAAAAAATATGAGCCATCCATATGCTGCTTACAAGAAACTCACCTTAACCCAGGGATACAAACCAGCTGAAACTGAAAGACTGGAAAAAACTCCATGCAAAAAAGAGCAGAGGTAGCTATACAAATATAGGACAAAACAGACTTCAAATGCAAAAGAGTTATAAGAAGTACAGAAGGCCATTATATGTTAATAAAAGGGACAATCCACCAGGAAGATATAACAGCCATAAATATCTATGCACCTAACCAGGATGTCCCAAAATACAGGACACAACTGCTGGCAAAACTGAAGGAAGAAATAGACATCTCTAAAATAATCATTGGAGACTTTAACACATCACTCACATCATTAGATAGAACAACTAAACAGAAGATCATCAAGGAAACAGAGAACTTGAACAATATGATAAATGAGATAGACCTAACAGGCACATACAGAACATTGCATACAAACTCAGTGGGTTATGCATTTTTCTCAAGTGCCCATGGATCTTTCTTCAAGATAGACCACAGCTTAGGGCACAATGCAGCTCTCAATAAATAAAAAAAAAGAGTGAAATTATACAAATCACTTTCTCAGATCATAATGGAATAAAACTGGGATCAATAATAGTCAAGAAAATGGCAAATGCTCAAATGTGTGAAGGCTAAACAATACACTCCTAAATAATCAGTGGCTCAAAGAAGAAATTGCAAATGAAATCAGAATATATATTGAGACAAATGAAAATGAGAACACAACTTGCAAAACTTATGGGATACAGTGAAGGCAGTTTTAAGAGGTAAATTTATAGCCCTTATATACCTATATTAAAAAAGAAGAAAGAACTAAATTCAAAAATTTAACTGAATAACTAAAGAAACTTGAAAAAGAACAGTAAGCCCATTTCAAAGCAAGCAGAAAGAAAGAAATAATAAAGATTAGAGCAGAAATAAATGAAACTGAGAACAACAACAACAACAACAGCAACAACAAAAACAATAGAGAAAAACAACAAAACTAAAAGGTGGTTCTTTGAGAAGATCAATAAAATTGACAAATTCCTAGCTAGAGTAACAAAGAAAATAAGGGAGAAGATACAAATAAATACAATCAGAAATGAAAGGAAGGAAGTTACACTGACCCCACAGAAATAAGATCATAAAAGAATATTATGAGAAACTGTATACCAACAAACTAGACAACCTAGATGAAGTGGATGAATTCCTAGAAATGCACCAACAACCCACATTGATGCTTCAAGAAATAAGAGAATTTAACAAACCTATCACATTAAAGAGATTGAATCAATAGTCAAAAATCTCTTAACAAAGAAAAGTCCAGGACCAGATGGCCTCACAGGTGAAAATCTACCAAGTATTTTGAAAAGAATTAACACCAATCCTGTTTAAACTCTTCCAAAAAATTGAAGAGGAGGAAAAATTACTCAACACATTTTATAACTCTAACAATAACCTAATACCAAAGCAGGAAAGACACTACGAGAAAAGAAAATTACAGACCAATATCTCTAATGGACATGGATACAAAAATTCTCAACAAAACACTTACAAATAGAATCCAACAGCATATCAAAAGACTTACACAGCATGACCAAGTTGGATTTGTGTCTGGTGTGCAAGGCTGGTTCACATAAGAAAACCATCAAAGTAATGCACCACATTAAGAAAATGAAGGAAGAAGACCAAATGATCATCTCATTTGATGCAGAAAGGGCATTAGACAAAATCCAGCATCTTTTTTGATAAAAACACTTCAAAAAATAGGAATAGAAGGAAAATTCCTCAATGTGATAAAAGGTGTATATGAAAAGCCCACAGCCATCATTGTACTCAATGGGGGAAATTTGAAAGCTTTCCCTCTAAGATTGGGAACAAGACAAGGATGCCCACTATCTGAAAACGGACTTGGCCCAGTGGTTAGGGCGTCCGTCTACCACATGGGAGGTCCGCGGTTCAAACCCTGGGCCTCCTTGACCCGTGTGGAGCTGGCCCATGCGCAGTGCTGATGCGCGCAAGGAGTGCCCTGCCACGCAGGGGTGTCCCCCGCATAGGGGAGCCCTACGGGCAAGGAGTACGCCCCCTAAGGAGAGCCACCCAGCGCAAAAGAAAGTGCAGCCTGCCCAGGAATGGCGCCGCCCACACTTCCATGCCGCAGACAAAGAAACAAGAAGCGGACAAAGAAACAAGACGCAGCAAATAGACACCGAGAACAGACAACTGGGGGAGGGAGGGGGAATTAAATAAAAAATAAATAAAAAAAAAGGATGCCCACTGTCACTGTTGTTATCCAACATTGTACTAGAAGTTCTAGCTAGAACAATTAGACAAGAAAAAAAAATTAAAGGCATTCAAATAGGAAAGAGAAAGTAAAACTCTCACTATTTGCAGATAACATGATCTTATATTTAGAAAATTATGAAATGCCTATGACAAAGCTACTTGAGCTAATAAATGAGTTGAGTGAAGTGGTAGGATACAAGATCAACACAGCAAAATCAGTAATGTTTTTGTATACTACTATTGAACAATCTGAGGAGAAAATTAAGGGAAAAATTCCATTTCCAATAGCAACAAAAAAGGTCAAATATCTAGGAATCAATTTAACCAAAGAAGTACACAACTTCTATGAAGAAAACTACAAAACAATGCTAAAAGAAATCAATGAAGACCTAAACAGATGGAAAGACATTCTGTATTCATGAACTGGAAGTCTAAATATTGTGAAGATGTCAATCCTACCCAAATTGATTTATAGATTCAATGCAATATCAATCAAAATTCCAACTGCCTACTTTATGGAAATAAAAAAGTCAATTTCCAAATTCATTTGGAAGGGAAAGTGCACCTGAATAACTAAAAACATTCTAAAAAAGAAGAGCAACATGGAGGAATTTCACTGCTTGACCTTGAAACATATTACAAAGCTACAGTGGTCAAAACAGCATGCTACTAGCATAAAGATAGATATATTGATCAGTGGAATAGAACTGAGAGTCCGGAAATAAACCCTCACCTCTATGGTCACCTGATTTTTGACAAACCTACCTAGTCCATGTTAACAGGACAAAAATAGTCTCTTTAACAATGGTGCTGGGACAACTGAATATCTAAAATCAGAAGAATGAAAGAAGACTCCTATTTCACTCCTTATATAAGAATCAACTCAAAATAGATCAAGGACCTAAATATAAAAGCTAGGACCATAAAACTACTAGAAGAAAATGTAGGGAAACATCTTAAAGACATTGTGGTAAGTGGTGGTTTCTTGCACCTTACACCCAAAGTACATGCAACAAAGGAAAAAATAAATAAATGGGACCTCCTCAAAATTAAACACTTTTGTACTTTATAGGACTTTGTTAAAGGGGTGAAAAGGCAGCTGGCTTGAAGCAATTTAATATTTATTAATGATAAAATTTTGGCAAAGTAAGTAAAGAAAGGTATCTTTCTTTATGTGCAATTGGATTTACTCACAAACTTACCCATTTTATTGCTCCCCTTTTATTCTGAGATCTTTTTTCTTCTCCTTGAAAAACTCCTTTTATTACTTCCTTTAGTGTAGCTCTGCTGGTAATGATTCTCCCTGATTTTCTTGGTCTAAAAATACTTAAAAATCATAGGTACTGACATTTTGGAATTCTAACAAAAAAACGTTAGTGAAAAACCTGATTTCTTTATTGAGAAGCCCATCAGGGAACACAAGAAATTTTAAAAGGAATGCTTATTAGTATCTTCAATGACATGGAAGAGAGTACATGGAACAAGAACAGGATGCCTTTAATAAAGAAAAATAAAATAAGAAAGCTTTTGTAAATTAAAAACATCATGGGCATATGGATTGGCAAACAAAGGCAAGGAAACATACCAGGAAGGAGAAAAAATAAAAAGAAAAGAACAATAGGAGGGAAAATATAAGAAAAGTAAAAGATCATGCCAGGGGACACATTATCAGCCTAACAGAATTTTCTGAAAGTTAGAAAGGGGGAAGTAAAGAGAAGGAAATTATAAAGAAATAATATAAAAACTACCTAAAACTGAAGGATCAAAGTTTCCAGTTTGAAAAGACTTACAAAATGAATAATCAAGATCCACCCTGAGGCACCAGGTGTAAGAGTTTAGAGAGAGAAAATAAAGTTCTCATAAGAAAGATCAGGAATCAGAATAGAGAAAATTTTCTCAACAGCAAATCTGAAAGCTGCACAAGAATAGACCGACACCCTCCACATTCAGAATAGAAATGAGTTTTATTTTTGTTTACTCTGCCTTTTTTATTTTATTTTTTAAGATTTATTTTATTTATTTCTCTCCCTTTCCTCACCATTGTCTGCTCTCTGTGTCCATTCACTGTGTGTTCTTCTGTGTCCATTTGCATTCTTGTCAAGGGGCAGCGGGAATCTGTGTCTCTTTTTGTCGCGTCATCTTACTGTGTCAGCTCTCCATGTGTGTGGTGCCACTCCTGTGGGTTGCTCTTTTTTTGCATGGGGAATATTCCTTGCATGTGGGGCACCCCTATGTGGGGTGCAGCCCTGCATGACATGGCACAACTTGTGCGCGGCAGCACTGTGCGTGGGCCAGCTCATCACACAGGCCAGGAGGCCCTGGGTATTGAACCCTGGACCTTCCATACGGTATGCTGATACTCTATCAGTTGAGCCACATCCACTTCCCTGTCTTTTTTCACTTTGGATAACTTCTTTTAATTTTTTAAATAGAGATTATTTTCATCCTAGAACAATTCTCTATTCAGATTGAAAATAAGAGCAGAAAAGAGGCATTTCTTCACTTGTATACCCCTCCTGATATCACTCTCTTTTTCCTTATCTGGATTTAATTTTCCTCATCACTCCTACTGCCACCTGAAATTTACACTTTTTGTTTGACTTTCACCTGTCTCCTTCCACTAAGGAGAATTAGAATAAGAATCTGTTTTCTTAACTCATTTAATCCCAGCATTTAGATCAGTATTTTCAATGTTACATTTGCTCAATGAATATTTGTTGGAAAAAATGAACGTAAAGTCTCAAAAGAATCTATCTCCCAGAAACTCTTTCTCAGAAAGTTGCTTTTAATAAAATAAAAGTTAATTTTAAATATCTGAAGCAAATATGACAAAATGTTAAGGTTTGTTTTGGATGGTGAGTCCATAGTAGTTATATTATACATCATATTTTGGGTATTTTTAAGAAAGTGAATTTAATATCTAATGAATAAGTCAGATATACAGAAGGCACTTGGGGTTAACACAGCATCTTTACTCCATTGGAGACATGCAAGCGCAAGTGCATCTGGCCAATGTTTGTAGCCTGATGAGAAGCTCTGGGTTTTATTTGCTTCCGTCCATCAGAGGACACTGGGGCCAGATTGAGTGTCACCAAAGGATGACTATTAGTGCCTCATCTGCCTGATGCGTATTGAGTGCATCATGTGTATATGATGCCTTATGTGTATTTAGTGTCTCTCGGTCTTTCTACCCCTCTCTGTCCTGTCTCCTTATATTATCTATGCCTACATGGCCCCTACATTACTATCTTAGTTATCTATACTTAACAATTCTTAAGAATTCTGCCCATGCCTCACAAGCTACTTGCTTCTATACCTAGTTGAGTTTATTCTCCTTCTCTGTTTCTCTTTTCAGAATATTCTCAAATAGCACAGCAAATGCACACTGATTCTAATTTCGAGAAATCAAAGGGCAGCAGCAAGTCTAAACTCTGAGCTGGGCCAAGGGTGTCTGTCTTCTTGGTTCTCAGTGGAAGGCAGGCTGTGCCCTTCAAGGAGGAGGCTGATTTGCCACTGACCACAGCAAAGGAAGAGTGAAGAAAATGTGCTTGTGGAATTTCCATTTAGAAACCAGCAATGTTGTGACCATTTTGTTACGTTATCAGTAGCTTATCACAGAAAGTGAGGGATAGCGTTTGGAGAAAGCTGGCTCATTTTGAGTATAAGCTGACACAGCTGGAAGCAAGGCAGAAGTGATGTTTGCTCAGTAATGCTAATATGTGTTACAGGTTCCAAAATCTCCATCTCTAGAGTCTAGTGTCAAGCATTAAAGAAAACATTACAGAACTAGTTACAGATGTGAGTGTGCAGCAAGTGACAAATGGTGTTACAGTAAGAAATTGCCCAAAGGACTTTAAAATAACAGAACATCCAAACACTAAGTCAGACATTAGCAGGCAAGTCCTGATGCTGTACGATCCCCTTAACACACCATAAAGAAGAATTTAGGGAAGTTTTGCATAATTTTATTTATGTCCCTTTTAAAGGTGTTAAAAGATATGAAAAGTGAGTTTTAGAAAAGGTTACTACTTAGTTGCATTTTTTTGGCAGCATTTTGAAGACATGGAAAAAATTTTAATGTTGCAAGTTATCTTTCACAATCATTGGGAAAGCAAATTGGGAGTCCAAAATTACTAGTTTATTCAGTCTCCTTTATAATTCTTGAAGCAATAATGAAAGTTAGTAAGTAATAAACCAGTAGAACTTAGGTTTCTTTACTGTCATGTGGCAAGTCTTAGTTTACCAAAGGGCTGCTGATGCAAAGTACCAATAATGGTTAACTTTTATGATGGGAATTTATTTGGGATAAAAGCTTATAATGCCGAGGCCATGAAATGTCCAAATCAAAGCCTCAGCAGAGATGCTGATCTCCGTGTCCTGCCATGTGGTAAAGATGGCAGTTGATCTCTGTCAAGGTCCCTGCCTTCCCTTCCAGAAGCTACTGTCTCCCAGAGCTCAGCTGTGGGTAACCAGGCACAGGGCTTGTCTCTTTCCGGGTCTCCTCTCTGTCTCGGCTGCTCCACTTTCTTCCTGAGTTCAGCTGTGGGCGATCAGGCACATAGCTTGTCTCTGCAGGCTTGAGCTTCTCTGTGGACCCAGCCTCTTGGGAGTGCGTGCCTAAGCTGTGGATGCTAGCGATCCTTGAGTCCTTTCCCACATGGCGGGGACAAAAATGGCAGAGCTCCCTTTTTCTGTGTGTTACTTTTTGTATCTCCATTTATAGAGAGCTCCAGTAAAAGGAAGGGACCCAACCTGAGTCACACCTCACTCATGTAGTCCAGTCAAAAGGGCCCTAAACCCATGGGAATTGATTAGTTCAAGAACATAATCTTTTTCTCTTTGGGATTCATCATTTTAAATTGTTCACACCTTGCCATTAGAGTTTTAGACTGTTCTTGATGTCTATTTTTATACAAGTTAATCACATAAATTCACAAATTCCAAAGCCTCCTTTTCCAGTTCATGTACTGATTTTGGTACTGGAAAAATATGGTTACAAGAAGAAGAAAAGAATTTGTGCCAAAAAAGATTTAACCCCTACGGTCTCCCCAAAATGTATCTTCCATGCATCTACCCCACCATCCAAGCCTGCCTGATAACCTTGCATCATTCTGCTTCCTTCCAAGATCATTGGTAGCTGTGAATAGGTATGGTGGGAGTATGGGGAAAGCAACGTGAAGGAACCTCTATTAATCCAACCTTTCTCCCGTCCCTTAATAAGTGGGATATCTAATAAGAAAACTGGTTAAATTTAATGTGAGTCCCTTATAAAAGGGGTTAGGCTTCCCGAGGCACTAGAAAGATATCTTTTCTCTTTGCATATCATCGTGATCCAATTGTGCAGCAGCCCACTCCAATAACTGGGAGAGCTGTGTATTCTGAGAAGCATTCTCTGACAAAACGAGAAAAGGATGAGGCCACAGGATAATATGGAAATATACTGTCATCTCTTGTGGCACTTCTTGTATGCTCAAGTATGTTTTGTTTTGTTTTTCCTGTCAGTACAAGACAATTGGCTTCAGCCTGTTAGAAATAAGGAGGGCTTCCTGAAATATTACCATGCAAAGAGCAGAAGAACTTAGTACTTCAGGGTCATGGAGAATTCATGTACTCAAACATCCATGGAATTTCACTTTCCCTGTTATGATGAAAGCCCAGCCCTGAATAAATACACATGCCTCTGTCCTGAAATGCTGCTAGCCAGGGTTTTAAGACGATGCTTCCAAAACTGAGTTCTGCTTTTGGTATTCCTATTGTGGTGGTTTGAAGCTGTATGTGTCTCAGAAAAACATGTCCTTAAATCTAATTCATTTCTGTGGATGTAAACCCATTGTAAGACCTTCTGATGAGACTACTTCAGGTAAAGTGTGACCCAACTTTACCTGATTAGTCGGGAATTCTATTGCTGGAGTCCTTTTTAAGAATGAAATTCAGACAGAGAGAGGGGAAAAGCCACAGAGGCAAGAAGGTGAAAGAAACGAAACCCAGAAGAGAAGGGGGAACACAGCAGATGCCACTGTGTACTTGCCATATGGCAGAAGAGCCAAGGATCTTTGGGAAGAGAGCAGGGCCTTGATTTGGACATTTTCCCAGACTCTAATTCTGAGCAAATAAATGCCCCCTGTTTAAGCCAACCAATTTTATGGCATTTACTTTGAGCAGCCCAGGAAACTAAAATGCCTATTTTCAAATGCATTAGTGCATACCAGGGGTCTGCAAACTTTCTTTGTAAAGGGCGAGATAGTGAATATTTGGGGCTTTGAGGGCCGTATGATCTACGTCATAACTACTCAGCTCTTCCTTTGTAGTGCAAAGGCTGCCATGGACACTATGGAAACAAATGAGTTATGACTGTGTTGCAATAACACCTTATTTACAAAAGCAGTTAGTGGGCCAGAATTGGTCCATGGGCCATAGTTTACCAACTTCTGTTCTATACAATAGCTCAATCAAGACTCTGGACACTCAACTAGGAAGCTCCTCATAGCCCATGGACCCAGTGTAATGCATTAGCTGCTCAGGTTTTGCTTTGTATGACCAGCTGACACTTGACCATGATTTTTGTCCAGACTTCAGATATGTTCCTCAAAGCCTGGGGGACAGGTGGTTTTGTAACTTTTCTCTTTGCACAGAGCATCAAAATCTGAAATAATGTTGTCCGTAATTCATGGGAACACTTGAGAAGCAGGCTTCAGTTTGAATTCTGGCTCAACATACTAAATGCCATAAGCAGAACAAATTTCTCTCTGAGCCTGTTTTCTCTTCTGAAAATGCTTACAAAAATATCTTTCTTAGGGGATTTTGGTTAGAATTAGAAATAAAATATGCAAAAAATGCTAAAAACATAGTATAATTATAGGACTAGTCCTACAAAATTCACCCAGATGTTGTAAATATATGTAAATT